>NC_142287.1:17030494-17642417 GCF_965620075.1 Prunus avium | reverse complement strand
TAAGCACTAAGAAATTATCTGTAAGCAGCCATTATTTTTGTTGGTGAAGGTAACCAAAGTGTTTCCTAAGGCTTTACTATCCTTTCAAAACATTTTGAGGTCTGATCTTTGAACTCAGATACAGGGGATATTTTCTTCAGTTTGCTCCTTACGGCAGCCCAGCCCACTTGGTAGCTGCCAGAAGAAAAAGGTCCCTACAAATGGCATATGTTGTAATTTTAAGGTTCTTTAATTATATTATGGTAAAAGTAGGTACTATATTTTGGATTTTGGCTTTATCCTAATTAGCTGAAATTGAAGGGAAATAGCTTAAAATGCCACCCATTTCATAATTTTAACTAAAAATACCACCCCTTCCCAATTTTTTTACAACTATCACCTATAAATATAAAATTATTGTCCACTTATTGCTGATTTTTCACAAGTTCAGAAATTTTGTTCTCTCTTAGCTCACTCAGCTCTCTCTCTCTCTCTCTCTCTCTCTCTCTCTCTCTCACAGCTCTCTTTCTCTTTGGTATCTGTCTATCGTAGCTCTTTGTGTCTCTCTTGGCTCTCTCTCTCTCTAGCGCAACTCTCTGTCTCTCTCTTTGCTCTCTTTCTCATAGCGCAGCTCTTTCTCTCTCTAGCTTCGTTATGTCTCTTTCTCCCCCTATTCGGTCTCTTGCTCTCTGTTAGGAATCGCGAACCCCTCCCTTTAGGTATGTCTTTTGAATAGCTGCTTGCAACCTTGAAGCTCTAGTGGATTGCCGACCTCGAAAAGGTAGTGTTGATGGTTATTTTCTTAATATAAGTGGGATTATGTGAAATGGGTTATATTTTGATTGTTTGGGTTTGTGTTAAATTCGTTTTGGCTTTCATTGTTTTGGGTTAGGTTTTGTTGAATATTCAAGCTCATTCATCTGGGTTTGTACCAATTGCACCTAGATTGGTCTGGATATGTGAATCTTGAAACTTGGGATTTTCCATTTGATGTAGTAGATCTGTATAGTGTGATTCTAATGTGTTACTGGTGTACTGTTGTTGTGTTCCTCTTATTTTACTGTTGTATTGCTGTTATGTTGCTGTTATATTGCCATTATATTGCTGTTATATTGCTGTTATATTGTAATTGTATTGTATAGTTGTTGTGGTTATATTGTGTTAAGTAGCAAATATTAAGGATTTAACTATCAAGATTCCAGTTGCTGAAATAATAGTATCTGAAACCCCTAAATTAAAAAACACATATTGCAAATGAGATAGCTCCGAATGGAATTACACCCTGAGAGAAATCATTATTAAAGACAGACAAACCTTAATATTTGCTACTTAATTGCAAACGTGGGTTAGGGTAGTTGGCCAGGGCAGGGAGCCCATCCCCTTGCACCCAAGTTTGACTACCCCTCCCCATAGATTAGATTAGTTTAGAGTAGTTTAGAATCTCGTTTGTATCCCACCCCTTGCACCCAAGTTTGAGTCCCCCTCCCCGTAGATTGGATAAATTTAGAGTAGTTTAGACTCTCGCGTGTATCCAAAAAATAAATTTAAGTCATGCCAGTTTCTTGCAGGGTCTAAAAGAAATTGCGGAGTCTTTGTCTGGAACTTTGACGAAGTGAACTGATGCTATTGTGCAAGATGATATTGAAGGTCCAGGAATGAAACCGAGAAACCTGCTGAGGTTTGAATAAGAACTCTTTTATCTAGTATTTACATCATTCTTGAACATTGTAATGGAGCCAATCTGCTTGTATGCATATCTGATGCTTTCTGCTGAGGTTCCCATTTATGTCATGCCTCTTTTTTCTTTTTTACTTTGCTTTTTTTCTTTTGGCTTGTCATATCTGTGTGCCAGATAGCTGCATTTGGCACTATGAACTGACTCGGTGGCAGTTACAAATTAACATAAGTCTTAATTCTGGAACTGCCATTCATAAACTCTATCTCTGTACTTAACCCAGTTGTTTTTGCAGGTCGGTCTCAACCAAGTGTTGATTGCAATATTCTAAAGAAGATGACCATACACTGTTATTTTATGTAGGCATACGTATGAGATGGCTTAGCTTTAATTGGTTTGGTTGTTCCAAGTTTTATGTACACAATCTCACAATCACTGCCGAGTTGTTTTTCATTTCATGTATTTCTACGTGGTTTTTTTTCCCCCAATATTCTGATTATGGAGATGAAGTAAATATTATTGTGGAGCTTATAGAATGTTTAGTTTATTTTGTGGGCTTAATTGTGTGAGAGATGCCCTTATAATGTCAAACAAACAGTATTGACATCAATCTTTTGAAATAATTGAAATCACACCGTTTATTATTATTATTATTTTTGTTCCTTCCTCCGAGAACAAGCAAAGTGGTTACAAATATGAAAGATTCCGAATTAAGTTTTCTTCTTTCAAATTCCGCATGGAGCTAGAGTTCTACGGTACCATCTGATGATACTTCACAAAAAATACGACTTTTAATCTTTGTTCAAAAGATCAGTTTTTAAGTTTCTGTTTGAATAAAAATCTATTATTTACTTTCTTTTCCTTCAAAGAATTAGGACATGACTTATATTCTTGGTAACCCTTTTTCTTCAAAATCTCTAGTTTCTGTCATCTGAAGTCTTTCCAGTCATTCAACTCAAAAAATCTCCAACCCACTTTGTTATGGCAGAACAAGTGTTAGAAGGCCATAAATAGCCACAAGTTCTCATACATGTATATAAAACGTGTGAAGTTGAAACCTACAGACGACAAGGGAAGAAGGAAGCTCTGTCCCATAGAGGTGATCCGTGGAGTAAACTAGAACCTGTAGAATCAAATATCTCTCTTTATGAGAGGGTATGCGATTATATTTGTTTTCTAGGGCACAAGCTCTTTTGCCATTCTCACCAGGAAAAAGGAAAATGAAAAAGAGATTTGAAGTCGTATATTTACCCCAACCCAACTGGCTGGTCTTACATTTGTCATACATAAGATTAAATGTAACCACTAATGAACTGATCCCTTTATTTTTTATTTTTTATTTATTCCAATTGCCTGTGCATCACATGGAAATCTTAGGATTTATTTACATCAAACTACCTCTTAAGAGTCATGAGAAGAAGAAGAAGAAGTGAAAACAGAAGGACCTAGCTGGAGCTTACAAGTAATTAAACTAAAGTTAATTTAGTTAAAGTGAGGGGAAGAAAACATGTTTATGGCACCATTCCAAATTGACTGCCCCCTCGAATTGCACAATGGCAATATGGTCTCCTCCTGCGACTCTAAAGCAGGCAAAACACTAGTGTTGGAAGGACATATAAAAGGGTTATTGTGCGTTCCATTGTACAAGCTTGAATGGATTTTCTTTTCTGTTGTATTTGGCCCTTCTATTTTCAAGCATGCCAAAAATCATCCTGGTTTTGTAATATGTGGTTTGTGCCCAATTAATTTACTGTGGATAGTGCATTTTTGTACCCAATATTTGATAGCTGCCTTCTTTTGAACGACAATTCATTGAGGGAGAGAATTACTTTCCTTTTGAATATGAATCGATATGCAACTCCAACTATCATTTGAAAGGTCAACATCAATTCATGGTAATATAAGGATGGATAACAATTGTCGTGTCCGTGATATTTGAATTTAGGATTACTTTGAACGAAGTGGAGACTGTTATTAGACCAAATGCCATTGACATACGATATAATAGCAATATTAGGCCAACATACTTGCACTATAGAGGCAATATTTGAGCAATTTAAGGATAATACGATAGCAATAGTACTACAATATACATCCAATAGGGTGGCAATATGCATACACTATCTATGCAATACAAAGGCAATATTAAGCAATATACATACAATATAACAGCAATATTAAGTAAATCTACATACAATACACACACATCCATTACAGACTACATTTTACACATGCAAAACAAATCGCCACCGAACCTTAACAATACTATCCCGTGAAGGGAAAACGAAGGCAACAAAAGATCCATGTACTCGGGTGAGATGAACTGAAGATCCCTAGAAAAAATCATTTATTATTCCAAAAAACCATAAAACAAAATAATAATCAACATTCTTATAAAATTTCAAACATAATACCTCTTTTCCGAAACCGCCCATTCCAAAATGCTTGTGACTCCGTAGCCATAAGTAACAGTATACTTGTATGAACGGAAGTTGGAGATTCTTGGTTGCAAACATAAGAGCAAATCCCTTATAAATAATTAACATAATCACTCCTCCAAATATGATGATTCTCTCTCGAATCTCTTCTAACTCACTGAAATTGATACCCAGGAAACAAATGTGATATCAATTCTTTTCTCTTCTTTCTGGTAATAAATGTTGCGATTAAAGTATGTAAAAATTAAAGAAAAACGCATGCATTGCAATATTTAACTTGAATGAATTTGTTACCTGATTTTTGGGTTTTGTTTGGAGTTTAGCCGCTTGAGGTGCGATTTTTTTTCTAGTTTTATGGCCAAAAAATCACCAAAGAGTTAGAGAGTTCTAAGTTGATGATGAAAACTGATCGATGTTGTGAACTTGTGAATATGGCTTTCTGTTTTATAGAGAGAGGGTGTGACTTTATTTTATTTTATTACTTTTTTCCTCATTTAATTCTTCAGCTACCCTACAAACTCAATACTGATTAGGGAATCACATGCTGCACCTGCATCTCTGCAAACTACCATAAGGGAGACAAGACTATTTTCACTTTTTTATTTTTTTCTCAAACTACAAAACTCAAATAGTGATTAGGGAATCACATGGCATCTCTGCATCTCTACACACCTAGTTTCCTAGCGGCAGCTGCATGACATCTCTTCTTTTCAGCTTTTGCCTGACAACTCAATATCTCTTAGAGATTCAGATTCTTTGCTTTATTTTTCTTTGTTTGAATGTGCTTGACGAGGTTTATGCAACAAGCGTTGGTACATCATTAAGTGAAGTGGTTAATCTTCATCAAATGGGTTTTCTTTTCTCATTTGAGAGTAAACCTTGGATTTTTTGTGGGTTTCAACTTTTATATGGTTTTCTCATCCAGCCTACCCATGCTTGGATAATTCTGTATATGTGGGAGTTCGAGGAAAAAAAATGCCGAATGAAGAACATAGATTTAGTTTGTTTCTATGATTCTGAAAAGAGAAAAAGAATAAACAACGCTGAGCTCCAAGTCACATCAACAATTTAAAAGGATAAAAAAAACTAATTGCATGATATATTTAATCACAAAAAGCCTACATCAATAGGCTTCCATAAATTTTCATATAATAAAAGAGCAACCAATTAAAGGCCTCATTATAAAAGAAAATCCAACTGCCATAGTGAGTATATGGCACATAATTATAATTCTCAAATAATATAACTTTGTTTAGATAGTTGAGAAAACTACTAAGAAAAAGATTAGAAAGATTTACTACCTAGTTAAATCCTAAACCCTAGCATCAACGAAAGTTAGTCAATGCCATCGATCAACCACGGAAGCTACTCCAAATAGGGATAAAAATTCTCTACAGGTGGGAATTGCCTTTGGTAAGTATCGTAGAGACTTCTTTCAAATGCCTTCAAGTTGTACAAGTCGTCTGGATGGATAGTTGATTCATCAATGTATCTAGACTCGAGCAGACTGTCAGGCAACAATGGCATGGATGAAGCTCTAGCACCAATTGCTTGTGGGTGCCCAATATTTGGATAACTGGGAACTTCATTCATGGGGACTGCTTGCAGTTGGCTATGAACCATGCCATTATGTGATACACCATAAACATTTTGCATGATTGAGTATTTGTTGTCATACTCCACCATAGGATCAAAAAGGGTTCTCATCTCCATCTCCATCTCCATGCCTTCCCCATTTATAATCTGGGGCTGCGGGGATAGAGAATCCTCGACATGATTTCGAGTTTCACATCTTTTGCTGTTCTTATCAACTTTCTTATAAATTCTACAGAGTACCCAATTATCCAACTGCAAACAACAAAACTTATTTTCGTAAGCATCACAAATTTCAACTCTGGGATATATAGTTAGATTTTCATTCTCAATTATATAGAAGGAGAATATGCATACCCTCATGTCATTCTCTCCCCGTTTTCTTCGAACGGGAGAATCCTTGACTCGAAACTCATGCATGATCCAGTTGGTCTTGTCACCCTTTGGAGGTTTCCCTCTGTAAAACACAAGAGCCTTTCTGAATCCAACAAGAGCACCATTAGACCTAACTGCTTTGTCAGCTCCAGTGGCCTTCCAGTATCCATCACCAGCTGCTCTCTTTGGCCGACTACCATTTTTATACTTCCGGTCCCTCGGAGTGAAAAAGTACCATTCAGCTTCTCCATATTTCCTATATTTATCTGTTAATTAACATAAAAAAGAGAGAGCGTTACAATATTATAGGTACTTCTCATCATCTAAATTAAGTAAAAGAAACGAGAGTGTATTAAGAGATTTTAGGTAACACGGCTATCAGTGCACCCAGTTGATCTCAGAACCACACATGCATCCTGTGAAAAATTATCTAAACACATAGCAAAAGAACATGTTAAAACGCAGCTTTAATCTTAGTGATGATAATGCATACATTTTACAAATGTATTCTGCTGCATGGCACTATTTCACTATATATATAAATTTCTGTGAGATGCACTTATGAAACTCAGTTAATAACAAAAATATACTAAACCCTAAACACAACAATCCTACATGAGAAAAACATCCACACAACGTTAGATCATTATGAAAATCTAATGAAGAATCAGTACATAACCCTAGGGATATTGATACAAAAATTAGTAATGCACAATTTTCCTTTATTGACATGTACCAGCAAGAAATTCCGGATTGTGGCGGTATAGGTTAACTTCAATGATCCGGTTGGGAGGCAAGGGCAGATCCAAGACCTTCTTCTTCAGATAATGCACAACAAGTTCCTCATCGAGAGGGTTGAAACGATAACCGGGCGGGAACGAATCGAAAAACTCATCTTCCTCATTTTTCAGATTGTTATTGAAACTGTTTGACTCATCATCCGAAAGCTCTGTGCCCGCAGACACATTGGTTATGAAAGAATTTCCAGGCTCGTTTGGTTGAGTGAGTTCATGAGTGAGATGAGCTTGAGCATGAGATTGCTTGTTGATGAGTCTATAAGAAGCCACTTGGGAAGTAACAGAAGCCTTGTGATGCGGATGACTTTGTTCAACAGGCTCCATTGTTGGACTCTCTGAGGGAGAAGACACTGGCAGAGACGCAAGCTTTAGTCTTCCTCTTTTCTATGTTGTTGAAAAAATGCGTGGAAGAGTTGTAGTTGAAAACAAATTTAAAAAAACAGACTCCGAAAGTATTTGAGATAAATCGGGGTTTCGGGTGGGATTGGCCGCTGGAATATGCTTCCGAAATTGAATTTATGATATTCAAAATTAATGATAATTATCAGTTGTTTTAATTGCTGTTTATCTTATTATTTGAAACCATGTATTTTAATTGGTCGACCTAGCTGCATGATAGGCCATTAATAATTAATTAAATTATCTTTGTTTCATGAAGATAACTTACCGAACCCAGTGGTTATCTTAGCACATGAAACCTTAATATAATAATCTATAATATAAATGTTAAAAGAAAAGTGGGAGTAAAATGAATTTTTAAATTAATACATAAAAAGTTGTTAGATTAACATGGAAGATGATATTGTGTTATGAATTAAAAAGTATTAATTAATTAATACCGGATGAGACTTCAAACTAACCTTGGTCACAGAATTGAAAACATGCATGCTGATTATGAGAATTTCTAGATAACACAAAAATTGAACATTTATTTGGAAGTAAAATTAAGTCTTTAAACGAAACACAAAAAGAAAAACTAAACAGGATATGAACTATTAAGGATGTGCGTCACCACCGCCTAAATTAAATTTTTGACAATTTACCACCGAGAGTCCTCTTTTAGTGAATGTGCCGCTCATGTCTACAAATATTATACCTAAAATATTGTACAATATTATAGGTAGTACATGGTACACAAATATTGTACTTCACTACCTACAATATTGCGTTACACAAGTACTTCTCATCATCTTAATATTTAGTGCAAATATTATGTGCCACCTAGACTCCTCTCTAAGGTAGTACATAATATTGTCTACCTTAGAGCTTTTTTGCTCTTTTGAGTATTGTATGGGAGAGCTTCCTTTGTTGATACAATGTGACATTTTGTATGCTTTGGGAGATGGAATAAAACTTGTGCAAAACTCTCATCGTGATAACATGACAGTCTACCAAGTCAAAATAAAATCATCTCATGACATGATAGTCTAACCATTCAAAATAAAATCATTTGTTCGTATTAATAACTTTAAAAAATTAGATTAAAGTTCGGTTTTTTAATTACTATATGCCAAAATTGTGAAATTTTCTTATAGTTTTAATGGGTTCAAGTTGGATTAGAAATTTTAGTGCCGATTGATTCTGAAATGCAAAAATTCCTTTAAAAAATTGAATCAGAATTGGACCAT
The DNA here is from genome assembly GCF_965620075.1 of Prunus avium. Lineage (NCBI taxonomy): Eukaryota > Viridiplantae > Streptophyta > Magnoliopsida > Rosales > Rosaceae > Prunus > Prunus avium. Next base: position 17,633,932 of record NC_142287.1, on the reverse strand, counting down.
ATCTTAAAATTCTAAAAATTCAGAATATTGAAGAACATTAGATTAAGTTTGAACTACCTACAATGTTTGGCATTATGTTGAAATAAAAATAGGATTCAATCACCAAGTAGACAAAGATGGAGTTCTCCTGTGGAGTATAACAACATTTCATTGCATGTGAGCACTAGTCCCATATCACTCGAAAGGTGAACTCCATCAAATCCTTGTATTATAAAGTTCTTCCATGACCTGTTGGCTTTATATAAGCATTCTCAAATCCAAGGATTGTTATATCTAATACCTAATTTTTCTTAATTAGAATTCGATGAGTCCGAAAATCAAGCCCAGTTTTAACACAATACATGGCTATTCTTTTTTTTCTTTTTTTTTTTGTTCGAAACACATGGCTATTCTATGACCCCGTTCTGCAAGGAAAATTTGTTCTCATGAAAGTTCTTGTGGCAAGGAAAATAGCTCAATTGTTTTTTTATGCTTAAAGGGTCAATTTCGAGCTCAAAATTTAAAAGAATAATGCGCAAAAATCAAAAATTATGTATTTAAAAAATGCCAGAAAATAAAGAACACATCGAAACTTACAGTACAAGAAATACAGGGAGATCACTATAATGTTCATGTTGTTATTTAATATCAAAGAGAAAAAGAGTTGCATGAACACACTTGACTCTCAGTAATCCAATATCCAATATCTTATTCAATAGTTAATTTCTTCTGTATTCTGCAGACACGTGGATAACACAGACTGAGTAGACTAAGTCACTAAACCAAAAACACCAACCGAAACATAACACAGACTGAATTTATTGCAAAGACCTTCACTGTACTGAAACAAGAAGACTCAGAAATTGACAAAATTCTTTTCCTTCAGGCTTTCAACTGTTTCCTTGAGGCTAACCTCTAATGGAATGAATTCAACACCCAACTTCTTTGCCTTCTCCTTGGACACCTGATATGTTGGCACAAAAGGCTTATCATCCGCACACCTGGAAATACCATTTGAAAGGTAAAATTACAAAGTTAATTTCCATGAAACTAGCATAGGAAAACAACAGGAAACTGAGAGAGAGAGAGAGAGAGAGAGAGAGAGAGTTTGGCATCGACATGCACTATCAAGCACAATAACAGGTCATGCTCGGTATGTTCTTTGCTTTTTTAATAAATAAAAAATAGAGGAAGTTGTGAACCTGCAGATTGCAAGAAATGAGGGAGCACAAACAAGTCTGCCAACAAAGAGTCTTCTACATTATCTGTAATTTCTATTGGCTTAAGCCCCTTATATGGTGAATTTTTTTAGCAACAGTTCCGTGTACTACAATCATGAGCACTTAGTTGACATAATCTTTGCAATACTAATTGAAGAGCATCTATAGGCTGACAAAGTGCAGCAACTTCAACTTCACATGAAATTGAACTAAGAGGACAGATGATGATAGCTAGCCCAGTTACGACATTTGTTTCCTAGGCAGTCTAGTTGTATTTTAGCGTGACTGAAAGGTTAGAAGGATGCAAAATGAGGATCAGATATTGTAGTTCTGAACCACTATATATTCTCATTTTGAATACAAAATAACCACTAAAACCAAAATACACCAGAAAAGTGTGAAAAACGGCAATGCTGAGTTTAGTTATAAATGCGATTCAAATTTAAAAGAAAACAAATAATTAATTACTATCAGAATCATGGGACAGTGTTAAATGTGGAAATTAAGTATCTATGGCCAATCACAAAGTTATACCAAAATTTAAATTGTGTGGGAAACAAAGACTTACTTCTCTGGAAGTTGCAAACCAGGGTAAAGCTCCTGTAAAATTCTCACAACTTCTGAGAAGTGTGCAACTCTCTCAACCAAACAATATCTGCCACTAGCTGAAGGAATCTCAAATGCTTGAATATGTGCATTGGCAACATCTTTAACATTAATCCATCCAAAACTTGCATTGGGAAATGTTCGAGCTCCTGCATCAAACAAAGAAGTAAGAAAACAATCAGGTTCTTCATGGAGAAAGAAAGCCCTGAGTGTTAGACAAATAAAAGGAACCATAGAGCAGCATCTTGACTATGAAGAAATATCCTTATTTAAAATAATTATCTAATGTTGATGCAGACATTTTTCCAATCATGTTGAGCAGGAAACATTTTACTTGTTGAAATCAAGAAATACCAGATACAACAATGAAGAAATGTTACCCTTAATAACATTCAAAACTGCTGCAGCACTTGTATTAAGTGTTGGCTGTAACAGAGGACCAATCACCATTGCAGGGTTAATTGTAACCATGTCAATACCCTTCTCCTTTACAAATTTCCAGGCAGCGTCCTCAGCCAAAGTCTTTGAAAGCACATACCATAGCTGGAGAAAATTAAGGGAACATAAAAAGAAATGAAAATATGTTTTTGTTACAATAGTAAAGATACCATATTTTATTGAATGCACAAGCCAAAAAAATTAATCTTTGACAAAGCATTTAAGCCTTTAAGGTTTGACATGATATTGTCTGGTGAACAACATCATTAAACATGAAGCAAATGAAAATGGCTTTAAGGACACAACAAACTACCTTCATGTTTGGTGACTACATTATAATTATGGGCATGGGAACCCCTCAATCACAAAAAACAAAAAAACAAAAACTGGTTTTAGCAACTTAATAAAATAACATGAAATCTTAAGTAACCATTAAGCACTGAAGAAATTTCATTTCTAAAGCCCAAGTTAAAGCAACTTTTAAGTTTTCAGAGTTTATGATAAAAGCACATAAAAAGTTAACATCACAGATTGAGAGATTAAGAAGATATTGCCACATACAAACAACTTTCATGTTCACCATACATGCTTTCTGAACTTACAATAAGGAAACTGGAAATTTCTCCCAAAAAGCGTTCTATGATACTAAAATCCTATTGGGTAAGAAGGAAGAGAAGATTATGTTCTCTTCCCAGGCACAATTAATTAGGCCCCTGCAAACCATCTTGTTAGTAATTTCACATACACACATATGAATACATATGTACTAACCTATAAATAATTCACAAGGTTAAATATTTTAGAAAATATACTTAAACTACAGCTTGGTTTTAGAAAATGTGCATGGGAAAAAGGAACCGGCTTCTCTTGTCACTTAAAAAATTCCCTATCTTCTTCTTCATTGCTAAACTTTCATCATCCGTTAACAAATCCATTGTTCATTCATTAACAAGCAGACTTGCAATCATATTATTTTGGTTTGGTCAACTCTCAGGAAATCAAAACCAAATTTAGCTGATATACTCATTTACCTCTGTACCATTACATTGTAACGACTCAAAGTGCATCACCATATTTTATTTTCAAAAGAGTATGAATAATGATGATGGCACATGCATACCTTTGATTCCTTACAAACATCTGCATCAGTAAACCAAGTCTCATCAACAACTACATCAGGAGTTCGAGGTTTTCCGTTATATGCAACTGCGGCAATCGAAGATGTCAAGACCACCCGTCTGATAGACTGGGATTTCGCACACGAATTAAGAACATTAAGGGTTCCCTTTACTGCAGGGTCAAGTAGTTCTGCCTGAAATGGGGCAACAAATATTTAACAGTTAGAAGCCATACAACCACCCCTATTAGTAGCAAGAAAAGAACAATCTAGTGTTATTATTATATGAAAAAGGGGTCCTGCATTTTAAGGTTGAATTCAAAAAGCTATCAGAAATCAACTAAGGAATGCGAAAGACAAGTGCTGTAATCCTAATCTTGACAACTTAACTTGTGCATTGTGCTTTGTCGAGAAAACGAGAAACTCGTGCGTTGCATGTACAGGCAGCAAAAATTGGACAGTCACGATTGTTCCTAACATTTCTAGTGCATCATTCTATGTTTCCAACAAGTAGATACATGATGATGAACTTATACTTATGTACTTAATGTGTGCTTTAGTAGTGACTTTTATAGAGTGGAAGAGATTAATCTTAATCTTAGAGAAAAAATGGGTGACACAAACACAGACTACATCTACTAGTTTTCTTGTCCACCAACATAGACTTAAACATGCCAAGAGGGTTCTTTTGGCCATGAATATCATGAAATAAAACTTCAGAATCATAACTCGATCATGTACATTGAAGGGAAAAAAAAAAAAGCATATGTTATTGCAACAGTAATGGATTTATCAAGCAAACATATTTGATTGCATTAACATGATGAGTTGGAACTAAATATATGTATCCACTTTTTCCCAACAGCCAATGCTCTAATCCCTTGATTTCTGAAGGAGATATTGAAAATTACATGGCTCATTGGTAATTTAAAATTTTTATGCCACAAATTATATAACCTAAAAAAGGATCCTTAGTACCTTTATTAACAAAACAGAAATCGGAAGCACATGCAAAAACTATCTAATATTCATAAAGGAAGGGTACAAGTTGATGAACCTTTGGATCTGTGACATCATGATAAAAGGGAGAAGCAGTATGGAAAACCCCTTCACAACCCTCAACAGCAGAGTCAAAAGAACCTTCCTCCAATAGATTTGCTTTGAAAAGTTGAAGTCTCTCTTGAGCTCCATCAAGCCCAAGCAAGTGCTCTGTCTTAGTTGGATCATCTATGTGAAAAATGAAAAATGAACTCAGTAAATCATTCTCTCAATACTTGCCGCATCTATTAAATTACAGAGTTGATCCAAAAATTAAAACTATTCTGAGAACTCATTGACAGAAACAATGAAAACGCAAGACTCGTCAATCTAGAGCATACAAGTTGTCCTGGGAGATAAAAGAAAAAGGGAAACAAAATGTATAATGCTACTTCTATGTATATACAGGAATAAGATTGCATTCAGTGTTAGGATAATGTAAAATAGGATCCGAATTTATAAACAAATGTCAAAGCTTAGAGACACATCTGTATTCGCATTAATGGACATCATGTATCTACGTACTTATACATGCATTATTTTTCTGTCAAAATTAAATGATAATGGCACAGATAGGAGTAATAAAACATTAAATCATTCATATGACAGGGCAGAAAACATCCCAGAAAAGGAGAATAAGCGTTGCCTGAAGAAATACGTGTAAATTAGAAGGATCAATACCACCCACAATTTGATGTCAGAATTAAGTTATGCCTGTCATTTTATATGAAACATGCATTTAACGTGATCCTACCTGAACTCAACCAACATTTTATTGGTTAAGCACCCAAATAAGTTTTTATTAGTGACGTGTACCTGTCCTTTGAAACCAATTCTACCACAGAAACAGAAATATGTCACGACCCATGGGTAGAACTTGCCATTGCTACACCAGCTTGCAAGGGTAGGATGCCCAAGAGCTACTACAAAGATATTTTATCTATAAAACGTATGACATCTGGCACATGTCAACCTAACACTCTTCCGCGCCCTACCTCCTCATCAGCCCACTCTACATACACTGGCCAAGTTACTTCCATTGAGGTGGCTTTCACTCACCTACTCCCCTGATAGCTCGATTGTAGCCATTTCCAAGTGGGGTTCATGCACCTACCATCTACCTACCAGTATACAGTGAATTGATATTATGTTCATAAATAATACCAAAGTGGATTTTAACCCAACCTACAGATCACACCTACCCCGTGGTGGTGAAATGCCATACCAAATATCCCTGTGAAATCCTATGCCAAATATCCTGCCCCATGGGTAGAACTTAGCCTTGCAAATCTAGCTTACAAAAGAAACAGTGCCCAAGAGCTCATATGTGGGACATTTAGGACATAACAAAATAATCAACTCTTCTAGTTTTTTATTTTATTTTTTATTTAAAGATTTTAACTTCAACAAAAAATAAAAACCTGCAAAACAGTTAAATCCTGCGGTAGAACCTGCAAAAAGCAAGAACAATGGATACAAGGCCAACAGACCAAGAAACAGGACATTACTACATGTCCACAGAACAGGAATAGAAAGGATGGAAACCCCAGAAACATACTAGACAACTACAACAGAGCTAGCAAATTCTTCTTTTCGAAAAACTTTTCAGCTCGTCCTAAAAACATTTAAACCAACGTTTTATCGAGCTTCCAAAATTAGAGTACTTCATCTGTTTCAACAATAAAGTATTAAGGGGTCCTTTAGTATCAAACTGAAATTAACATGTATAACCATGAAGGCAAACGAGAAAAAAAAAAAAAAAAAAAAGAAGCAAATCCTTCATTGAAGGTTGAATATCATGCACAAACAAGGGCAAATGTATATGAAAGAGAACAACCAGATAGCCATTCGGCCCCATTTCCATGACTCGACTTCCCCATTCATTCCTGACGTAGCTAATAACTAAAGCCTTAATCAATATACGAAAATAAAACCCATAAAAGCTTAAAGCACATCTCTAAGATGCGATTGCATTACTTCCACACCTCAAGAGATAGAGAATCTGACCCATCAAACCAATACCCACAACCAGGTTCTCAAAAGCGTACATAACCATCAAATTTTCAATCAAGATGAAGAATAATCAATTATAACAATAATCTGAAATATGGGTATGCCCCAACATTGCATTCATTAATCTAAATCACAAGCATCAAAAGATCAGAAACCATAACGAACAAGAAAAACCAAAACTTATGAAGACCAAAAAGAGGGGAAAATGTACTGACTTGGGTCGCGAACAGAGGCCTTGACAGTGTAACCGCCTTGAAGAAGAAGCTTCACGAGCCATGAAGCAATGTAACCGGACGCACCGGTGACGCAGATGACCTTGCCAGCCCCGCTGCTCATTTTCTGTAGTCTGTGCCTCCTACTCTGGACTCTGAAGATTGGGCTCGGTTTACGTTTCAGAGTTTGGAAATTGGAAGCTCCTTTTATAAATCAATCTTTGACCGTTTCTGAATGGATGGGTGATGGCTTTTGTAGCTGAATGGATGCGTGATGGCTTTTGTTTTGTAGCTGAATGGTTGCGTCATTGCATTCGTAGCTGATGATGATTATGGCGTGATTCACTCATTCTAGGATACCAAAATTACCCAATGCAAAAATTATTATTGCAAAAAGAAAAAAAGGAAGGAGATTACCAAATTACTGGGTTTTTTTTTTATATACATATTTTTCTCCTTTACACGTGTTGCGCTCTTACGTTACATAAATATGAGTTATTCAAGTATTAGGCTCAAGTGACTGTACTAATGAAGAGGCTTATTGAGAACCTAAGATATGTTAAATGATCATTTGCCTATGAAATACTAAATAATTTAGATTTTTTAATATAAAAAAACTATTAATGATTGAATCTAGTCCATTTTGTGAAACATAAAGTTTTCTTCCCACAAGCTTTCTATAGTCTCTGCCTACTTTGGACTATGGAAATTGGAATTGGAATTGGAATTGGAAGTTCCTTTCAATTTTTGAGGCCATCCCCAATGAGGGCCTTAAATGGGGCTCAATCTTCTTGAAGCTCTATAATATAGAGCCTATGTGCAAAGAGGTATCCCCAATCGAAGAAATTTGGAGCCCTATATCATAAAGCCCCACCGGAGCTATCTCTAAATCTTCATAAAGCCCCACCGGAGCTATCTCTAAATCTGTGGACTCTAATAGAGCCCCTAGAGCCCAAGCGGGTCCCACATTTTGAAAAGATGCAGCATACATCATGCTTTGTTTAATGTCTTTTTTCTAACAACAACCAAATAAAGGGCTTTGTCTACCCCTTTTGTTTTTTGTTTTCTATTTTCTTCTTCTTCTTCTTTTTTTTTCTTCTTTTGGTTCGACATTTCCTTCTCTCTTTTTTTTTTTTTAATTTCTTTTTGCTTTCAATTGTTATAATTTACCTTTAGAATTACTACTTCAATTTTTCTATGTTTCTTTTAATTTTTGTTAATTACAAATGGGGTAGAAATGTTGATTTTTTATTTTTTAAATTATAATTTATCTTTAGAATTACTACTCCAAATTTTGATTTTTTTATTTTTTGATTTTTTTTGTAGAAATGTTCATTAAAAAAAACCTAGCATAACATAAACATACAATAAAACAAACTAAGTTAATAACAACAAAAATTAACACGTAAAACAAATTACATCATAAAAAAATTCAAATAGAGCCTCGGATGTTGAGCCCCTCATTATGGGAAAGATGCTTTTAGAGCCTAAAATATTCCAACGGAGCTTTAAATGGGTCTCTCTCCACTATTTTTAGAGCCCCATTTAGAGACTATGATTGGAGATGCCCTGAATGGATGCGTCATGGCATTTGTAGCTGAATTGGTTCATGGCATTCGTAGCTGTTGATTATGGTATTTGCCACAAGAGGAGGAAAACAAAAAAGAAGAAAGGAATTAAATGACCAAATGACTAGGTCTTTTTTTTTTCTTTTTCTTTTTCTTTTTCATTTTATTTATACAAGTGATAATCTATATTAATGTAATCTGAACTATAGGGAGGGGAATTCGAACTTGGGTGCAGAGTGGGGAACACATCCCTTTGGCTATGTCCATATCTGCTGTTATCCTTTAGATAAAATAAAATCTCTAATCCTATCTTCATACTAAGTTGTCACCAAGTCATTGGCTTTGGCTAGTTGTTTCCCTCTTTTCGGCCGATATGATCGACGAAAGGAACTTTTGATAATTCTTCTCTTGGATTGTGTAGGCGTGCCACCACCAAGCCACTGATTGGCTTGATTGGAAAAAATTGGATTGTTGTTTTCGTGCTTCTAACTTCTAACCAACCGATTGATCGGCCAAGCAAGGAACCTCTTCTTGGCATAAGTTCTTTCACTTCCTTGAAGTCGATGATGGTTAGGTTTCGTATGGGTATTTTTAGTATTTTTTGGGATTTAATGATAATGACGCAAATTTAATTGAAAGGCGATTGAACTAAATAACAAGAAAGAAAATGTTAAAATAAGATCAAAGCAACAATAAATATTTATTTAAGTAAGAACGAACAAGAATGGTATGAACGATAAAGGTGATAAAATAAAGCAATATGAAATTAAATTAAACTTAAAGAAAATTCGATAACAATTAACAGTAAAGCAAGAAACTTGAATCTGAAAACAACGTAATGAAAAATGTAAGTACATAAACTTACACTAACGAAGGCGAAGAACTAATCTAGTCTACTTGCTTTGAAAATAAAACCTAGTCTAGGGATAGAAAAGTCAAAGATAAAAAAAAAAAAAATAGGTTTTTTGTGTCTGAAGTCAGGTCTTCCTCCCTTCTTCTTAAGAGGTTTATATGGGGGTATCTGTCTACCCATGGGTTAGCCATCAAATGGCTCGAAGGTCAACTTTGTTCAAAATCTTTCCTTGTGTGGCTTCTTAAATCCATAGAATTGATTTGAATGAGATTGTCGGATTGCAAATCTGATCACTTGATTCTATCCTCCTTAGGAATGTTCTAGATTGACATCAATTTCTTTGATTGCTTTCCTCATATGGATCTCGTGGTTTGAAATGACAATGTTTACAATGTTTACAACAACATTGAAAGTGGTATTTCCTATGGCTTCCAGGGTGGGTCCTCACACTGAATGTTGGGCTTTTTTTTTTTTTTTGGTATGGTATGTTGGGCATTATATTGTACAGAGGCTGGAGATTTTCTAATGTGTCAAACCCTAGTAGTTGCACACTCTGCTCGAACTTTTCCCTTTTTGCAAAGTCTTCCCCTCCCTATTCAGTCTTCTTAGTGAAGTAATTTGAAAACTGGATGGTCCAATAGGTGCTCGACAAAAGAAATTGATGCCCAACATCTCCCTGTAGCTAGCTTTGCTAGGCCTTCCTTCATTGGCAAAAGACCAGTTCTACTTTTTTCCTTTTTTCTTTCCAAAAGCTTGTTAGGGTAAAATTCATGCCAACAAGATATTAAACATTTCTGACTTCCTTAATGGGATTTTGGGTTTTGAACTAGTTTAGTTGCTTTTCATTGGGTTTTGGTTTGAGTTTGGGAAGGTTTAGTTGGTTTGTAAATGGACATTAACTTTCTCTAATGTTTACTCATATGGTTGAGCTCTAGCAAACGGGCTTGAGTTTTGGTGTAGCCCAAAACCTCCATTCTCTAAAGTCTACCATGGGCCTAGTGGACCCTTGTCACCATCCACACCATAGCCTACTCAGTACACCCTAGGAGTTTATGTGGCTTGAGCCCACGTGAGCTTGTTGGATGGTTTGTCACAAAGGGAAGACGCTTGGTATTGAAAGGATGTATGCAAGCATGTGTTTACCATGCTTTGGCTGTGTATGGGAGGCTTGGAAGCTTGCAGTGCAGTGGCCACAAGCTTATATTGCAAGGGCTAAAAGCTTGTATGTGCTTATGCTTGGCAGAAGAGTGGGCTTGAAGTGCATGAACTTGATACGAATTTGATCTTCGCCTAGCTTAGATTTTTGATAGAATCTTCCTCATGGGCTTGGTGTGCACGAAATTTGTAAATCAAACAGGTTTAGTGTGATATCCCCACGTGTCGAATCTTTGGAGGAGCCAATTACGGCCCACAAGGGTCACTTGACCCTTCTCAACATTTTGAAAATATTATAGGACTAACGTCATTTTAGTCCCTGGAGGTTTAAGGTCGTTATCGAAATGGGCCCCTAGATTTCAATTTCATCAATTTTGTACCTGACATTTCAAAAACTTACCAATTTACACCGGCCGTTACATTGACCATCAGGTCAGACGTTAAATGATGACGTGGCAATTGTGGGTCCCACCACATAATCTAACTAGCCAGTCGAAATAGTCCAGACGAAGGGCATTTTTGGGAAAAAAAATTTTGTTTTGTAAAAAAGGAAGTTAACTGTCTGCTTCGTTGCACCTTATATTCAACATAAGCCGAGAGGAAGCTGGCCAGAGGAAACTAGCGAAGAAGATCTAGAAGCGATTGGATGCCCGGAATGGATGAAGAAGCGCCGATGTGTTGGTGTGGCAAGGCTGCTACAATTCGAACCTCTTAGACAAATTCGAATCCTAGGAGGCAATTTTTCATGTGTGCAGCAAAGGTACGTTAGAATAATAAGGGTTTGAAGGGTTGCAAGTTCTGGGCAAGGTTTGATCCAAAAATGTGTGAACGGTCAAAGGCAGTGATTCCTGGGCTTCTAAAATCGCGGAACAAGCTGGAGAAATCAGTGGCAAAGGGAAGACAAAAAGAAAAGGTCGTCTGAGTGTTGTTGGTGGCTTTGTGGGTACTGTTTGCAAGCTTCATTTTGGGAGGGATGTGTGGGTCTGGAGTGAACAAAAAGAGGAGTTTCGAATTAGCTTCTGCCATGCTATGAAGTGTTTCTAGGTTGTTGGTTATTGGGGTATTTGTGTTGTTTGTGTGCTTTTGTAAGCGATTTTGTAAGGGTTTAATTGCTATGTAAGGGTTAAGGCACACATGAAATGCATTCAGTAAGTTTTTGTTTGTTAATGGGATTGTGAAGGCAACATTTGCAGTGAATTACATGTAAATGAAGTGAATGCCCAAAACAATGTAAAGAGAAGTTTGAAAATTTTGCCAAAACAAGCAATGCCTAAAACAATACATGTGCTAAATGAAGTCAAATTATGCAAACAATAACTTGGAAAATTTTCAAATCAAAATGGCTCAAAATAGCCAGATAATACATTCACAATTACATATTTCTTGTCCTGTGAAATCCATTCCAAAATGGCAATCGGTGGATGTATTTGCATTCACAGTGGCTGAAGCTTATGTGAATGCCATTACATCCATCAAAAAAGGTCATTCATTAAGTTACAAAGGACCAATTGACCAAAAACAACCCCTAATCACAAGTCATTAAGTTATACAGGACCAAGTTATATAGGACCAACTTACCCTAGGGTTTATGTCACATCCCGGATCAGCTCCACCGTAGCACGATATTGTCCGCTTTGGGCCCCCCCTCTCTGGCCCTCACGGTTTTGTTTCTAGGAGCTCATGACCAACTTCCCAATGGGTCACCCATCCTGAGATTGCTCTGGCCCCCAACTCGCTTAACTTTGGAGTTCTTACGACTCCGAAGCCAGTGAGCTCCCAAAAGGTCTCGTGCTAGATGGATGCGGGTGTGTACATATAAGGCACATTACCCCCTCTCCGTTGGTCGATGTGGGATCTTACAATCCACCCCCCTTAGGCCATCTCCAGCCATGGGCTATATCCCAAATTTGGCCCTAAAATAATACAAAAACCATCTTCAGTCGTGGGCTAAACAAAAGTTTGGCCAAATTTGGAGGGCCACATTTGGCCCTATAGCCCTCCAACCAGGCCACATATAGCCCAACTTTGGGCTAGGCCAAATTTCTAATGGGACCCACACAAGTGCTTTTCAAGAACCCAATTAAATAATGCTGGACCATTTTGAATGTCTAATTCGTATTGTATGAGAAATAATGTATAAAAAATTGTTGGTAAATGATTGTTGGGTCAGACCTACCCCACTTGCTTTTTTTTTTTTTTAAATAAATAATAAATGTGGTCAGACCCTCATCATTTTGAATCACTTCGTACTGTGTGAGAAACAAATTATAAAAAAAATGTTGGTAAATGACCGTTGGTCAGACCTACCCCACTCCTTTTTTTTTTTTTTTAAATAATAAATGTGGTCAAACCCTCAAATCTTTCAAGTGTTGTTTGAAAAAAAATTATAAAATTTTTTTATTGATGACCGTTGGAGCTGAAACATTGAACCCATCCTTTTTTTTTTTTTTTTTTCAAATGTCTTCATGTTTTTAGATGTTTGGTGTTGTTTAAAAAAATTATAAAAAATTTTGGGTCATGACCGTTGGAGGTCAGACCCTTGAAACCATTCCAATTTTTTTATTTTATTTTATTTTATATAATTGCCTTTGTTGGCTTTATTTTTATTAATTTTTAAATTTTAAAAACCTAAAATTTGTCTATAAATACCTCTCCCACTCATTTCATTCCACATTTCTTACAAATTCTATCACATTCTCTACTTATTCACAACTTTCCACTCTTTCTTGTTGTCAAATATTTTCTACACTCATTTCCTACAAATTTATTTTCTTCCATCATTTGGCGTCTACGCTCCTCCCATTCAGAATCCAAGTTGGAACTTGAACCCCAGTTGGAATCCATTGTAGAATTGGTTGAAAAAGTGTAGAAGAATATAGGAATTACAAAGGAATGAGATGATGTTGTGAGATATTGAATCGAAAACACTCCATTTATTGACATTTAAAGATGAAGATAAGAGGTGCCACGTTGACAAAAATCTAATATGAAATCTGGATAGTTGTTCCCGGACCGACACGTGTCACTCGAAAATCATAGTCCAAAAAATTATGGAATATTGTTTCTAAATAGTAGTTTAATTCAATTAAACAATATATAGAGTGGAATGTATGAGTATTGTACCATAGTTTTTCTCAAAATAATAAAATATGAAGGATCCTAAAATATAGCCCTGCATGGCTGGAGATGGAAAAATTTAGCCCTGCACTATTCTTTAAAAAATTAATATTTTCGGGGGCTAAATTTTTAGGCCTATGGCTGGAGATGGCCTTAGGGGCCCGACGTCCTCGTCGGCACACTCGCACCACACGGCAGAGTGGCTCTGATACCAAATTGTCACATCCCGGATCGGCTCCGCCGTAGCACGATATTGTCCGCTTTAGGCCCCCCCTCTCTGGCCCTCACGGTTTTGTTTCTAGGAGCTCACGACCAACTTCCCAATGGGTCACCCATCCTGGGATTGCTCTGGCCCCCAACTTGCTTAACTTCGGAGTTCCTATGACTCTGAAGCCAGTGAGCTCCCAAAAAACCTCGTGCTAGATGGATGCGGGTGTGTACATATAAGGCACATTACCCTCTCTCCGTTGGTCGATATGGGATCTTACAGTTTAGGACCCTTTAATCACAAAATGCCAGTCTAACAACCCCAAACTGTAATGATTCCCTTTTCAGTTAGCTTCAATCTACAACATTTGATCTTGCATTTGATGCACAAGTTGATGAACCAGGACATGAAGTTGAGGCCACTGGAGGTTGAGAAGTGGCATGTCCTTTCTTACTTGGTTTTGGCTGCACAGATTATTCAGGATGTTAAGAGAGGATTTGGAATTTGAAGAAAACTGATAAGAACCAACATAAACAAAAGTTAGTTACCAAAGGTTTCCCTTTTTGCACACGCCTTGGAGGCTTGGATATTTTCTTTTTGGTACTTGGACCAGCTGAAGTGGCTGCTTGGGATGGATCAATAGTGGTCTACAACATAAAAATATTTGTCAGGATGCAACAAAAGTAAGTATTATTAAGGGATAGAATTGAGAAAGATTGAGTTGCTATACCTGGATATTTTCAGTACTTCTCTTCCTCTTACTTGCAGTTTTGGCCTTTGGGGGAAGATTCCTATGGCAAATCCTCCTATTGTGCCCCTTTTTACACATTGCCCACATTTGAGAGAGTCCTGTGTGTTGGGAATATGAGACAATGCAGTTTCAGTTATGTTGCTTGACTCTCCCATCTTCATTTTGCCCTTGTGCTCTCCCTCTTCTTTCTTTCTACATTTCCTTCCAGGCTATTTAGAGTAAGAAGGAGGAAGACATGGTGAAAAGTCAGTCTTACCCCACATATCCATCCCATTCATAGGTAGTATGAGATTATCATATGTCTTCAAGTAAGTTGTTGTCAAATAACAGTCATCCACAAAATCCATGACATTAAGACCCCCTTTATAATTTATGGCTGAAATAGCATGAACACAAGGCCATCCCTGCAAATCCCATGCTCTACAAGAACAACTCCTTAATTCCAAGTCCACAATATATTGTGCATGGCCACCAGCTGACACTTGGAATTTACCTCTCTAATTTTAGTTTCTTAATAATTAAAAAATTGTCCTCAAACACCATTCCGTTTACTTTTATACCAAAAAATCTCTTCTTCTCAACATGTCTCACCATTTAAGTACTTTAACGTGATTAATGAATTGTTCTTAATAGTAAAATTTAAAAATAAGTTCATTAAAGAAAGTCATAAATCAACACTAATGTAATAAAATAATATTTTAATTTGACATATATAGGGTGGAGTGTAAAACTATGCACTATGTAAAATTATCACATCAACCATCAAATTTAAATTTAACGTTTGATATTTGACATCTCTCTTGGAGATGCTCTAAAGGTAATATTATTAGTTTGTATTTTGTAATATGTAAGTTTTTTTTTTTTTTGGTCAAGGTAAAATGTAAGTTATCTACTAGAAATTGTGTGAAGGTAAGTTATTTTATTTTATTACTATCTAACTCCACCAATAACATGCTCCTCTTGTTCTATTTTTTCTCAACAGTAATGCTATTTGAACAAACTTAATTGACCACATTAGCTAACAACCTTATGTGGCAGTTGATGTGGTCATGCGACATCAATAATGAAATTAGGTTAAATGGATTTATTATTTTAAAATTGATTCTTTGATTCATGTCCACCACCACAAGAAGCTGTCATCACTAGACGGTTGCTGGGTTGTCCCCAACAATGTGGTGGCTCTATGTGGAAAGCTAGATTTGATAGAACAATCAAAGTTGCAAAGCTAGAATTAAATGAAGAAGTCGAGATCTATGACGAATCCTTATGGGAAGAACATCGAGATTTTAACTTACTATTTTATTTTAAACTGGAGGAACATCAAAATGGGTAGAAGCAATCTAATATTTGTGCACCAGATTTACTCGTGGATTGACGTAAAGAAGCAATTTGGTGCTCAATCCCCAAAAAAAATTCTCATTTCTATAACAAGGCTTCAACTATTTCACGCGGAGAAACCCATATCTCATTTGGACACACAACTTCATATATAAACGGTAGTGAAGAAAGATTATCTCACATGGAAGAGAATTGACATCACATTGTTGATGGTGATGATCTGACAACAATGTTGTCCCTGTGGCAGTGAGATGGTGATCCGATGGACTGATGGACTCAATGGTTGAGCGGCAGTGGACAAAGTTCCTACTCCGAGACCAAAAGGTTTTGTTTTGTTTTTTTTTTCAGAGCATTGGAAATAGAAAATAAGATAAATAAATTCAACGTCAGCTAATTTCGTTAATTTATGTGGCAAGACCACATCAGCTGCTACATAAGATGGTTAGCTAATGTGGTCAATTAAGTGAGCATCTAAAATATGTTTTGTAGCATTGTGCATGTCATTTGCTTAAGGAAGAAGACTAGCAGTGAACATCGAAACCCTAACTAGTGTTCTCATTGTTTTAACCCCAATCCAATTCTATTTTTAATCAAACGTTGTTCTTAATATTTTGTTTCAATATTTTCAGTTTTCAAAATCATCTTAAAATCATCCTTTTGAACACATTGTTTACATTGAGTGCCTTTGTGTATTACACCTTAACTTTGATTAGAAATCTTAGGGTTTTGAAATCAGTTTTTAGGTTTTTCTTTCACTTTTGCATTCTTAGTTTGTGCCATTTAATTAGTAGTTCTAGGAAATTAATTTTAAACACATATTAATCCAATCCTCGTGGGAATGATCTCGTATTTACTTTCTATATTATTTGTCTGATCTTGTGCACTTACGATTTTAAAACGTGCATATAGTTGCTTAATTTTTAGGTTGCTATTTGTACAACAATATTATTATTTTGTTTATGTTCTTAAATACTTAATTTCTTATTATTTTCTCACGAAAATCTCAAAAAATATTTATGTTCATTCATAAATAAATTAAATTAAATTAAAATTATATATATATACAATCAAAATTTAGTAATTAGTGAGCATATTATATTTAAGCATTTGTGTTTGTGATCGCACATTATATCCAACTTTAGTCATTGGTGGATCTAGAAACTTTTGGTTTTAGGACAAAATGTAGAAGTTCAAATCACTAACAGACTTAAGCTCAACTACCCTCACACACTCCATGTTCTCTCAGAGTACTTTTATCAAACACTTTGCCACAATTCCAGCATAGTAACTTCTTTGGGGAATTTAGTCTAACACCTTGCAAGCTTTGCAGGCTTGAAGAAAACAAGGGTGAATCCCATCTTGAGTGAGGGCAAGTGCCTACACTCGTCCTTCAATGGATCCGCCAGTGACCTTAGTCACATAAACCACCATATAAATATGCTTTATAAATTAATAGATAATTAATTAAATAAACATGTCTCAAAGTTTTATTCAAAAATTTTCATGATTTTTATTCAATTTTTGCCGATATCGATATTTTCACGTTTTGGAACTCTCGATATTTCAGAAACGACCAATATTTAATACAATGATGATGACAACTCCTAGATGCCATAAAAACTTCATTTAATTTGCCAATGGTTTAGGAAGATGTAGTAAAATGCATACGAGTGCTGGAGCAGACTTGACAAGTATGGTGCCTGAGAAATATACTTCCAATCTTCAGTGCTTCACTCCAACTTCTACTCATTTCCATATTCCTTTAAAGATGCTCTAGAGTCTAAACAAAATCATGATGATAACTAAAATATCCAATTGGAATGAAACATATGTTTTTTTGCTTCTATATATATATTTTTTTTTTGGAGCAGAGCAGAGCTTAGTTGATATTTTGGAGAGCCTTTTGCTACCATTTCATATGGTAACAAAGTCTTGATAAATTTATTTCCAATCAGAACGCATCTCCAACTTTATAGCTTAGTGGGAACGTGAAAGCAAAAGTGACAATGACACCACCTACCAAAAAGAATTGCCGGTGACATTTTCACCCACCCAGCACGCTATTGCAAAGTACATTTTGAGATTGGGACACCAAAAAGAGCACTATCGAAAATGCTAGAATAAGCATCTAACTTACCCATGGTGAAAGTCTTGAGTAAGAGTTCACACTCCATGCAAATACAATCTAATGGTAATGATAAATCAAAATTCTGATATCCACAATCCATTGATGATGACAAGAATGTTCGTATCTAAGTATTAATTATAGATATCAATCTATAATGGCCGAATTAGAGATTTTGAGGTCTTTATTCGAAACTTAAATTGAGACTATTGCATGTTTTCACATGAAATGAAAACACTAAATTAAAAGAAATCATTTATCATGAATTGTCATAAAACAAAATTTTAGAACAAAAAATTATCATGAGTGTACAGAAAATATCATCACAAGGTAACCAAGTAGCTTCGACCAAAAAATCATCATAAGTGTACACAAAAACGAGCAAACAAATACAAAAAAATTCCAAATCAATCTTTTGCTTTTAAGGGCCAAATCCCTTTGTGATAATAAAGATTCTTAAATTTGGTCCACCACTGGTGGTTGATACAACAACAACTCAACAATATATTAATTGCTTGACTTCAACCAGTCCTCCTCACGCCAACCACACAATCCACAATAACAAATTCATATCTTGCACCATTCTTCTCCATTGTCCATCCCTCTCTCTCTCTCTCTCTCTCTCTCTCTCTCTCTCTCTCTCTCTCTCTCTCTCTCTCTCCTTAAGCAAGAAAATAGAAAACTCTTTCATGGCTTCTCTTCTATTATCTCCCAACAAACCCATTAATGCTACTCCACCGCTTCTCCCTCAATGCCTCTCCCAAAGACATAACCTCAACAAAACCAAAATTCTCATCTTTCCAAGTAAACCCTATACTTCACCAAAGCCAGAAACAACCACCAAATGCTCATCATCACTCTCAAGCCTAAGCCTAAAAGTACAATTAGATCACGAAAACATTGAACCACAAACACTAGTCTTCCATGAAGACGACCATAGGCCACTCCATGAAATCTGGAAGGAAATTCAAGGCCTTAACAACTGGGAAGGGCTTCTAGATCCAACACTCAACTCCCATCTCCGGCAAGAAATCATCCGCTACGGAGAATTCGCTCAAGCATGTTATGATTCCTTCGACTTCGATCCTCACTCCAAGTACTGCGGCACATGCAAGTACCAAGGCGCTCATTTCTTCGAAAACCTCGACATGGCCGACCGTGGCTACCAAATCAGCCGATACCTCTACGCGACTTCAAACATCAACCTCCCCAATTTCTTCCAAAAATCAAAGCTCGGCAGCGTGTGGAGCCGCCATGCAAACTGGATGGGGTTCGTGGCTGTGGCCACGGACCCCGACCAGATCAAAAGGCTTGGGAGAAGAGACATTGTGATTGCATGGCGAGGAACAGTCACGTATCTTGAATGGATTTATGACCTCAAAGACATCCTACACCCAGCTCAGTTTCGCAACGACCCGTCCATCAAAATCGAATCCGGGTTCTATGACTTGTACACCAAGAAGGAAGATGAATGTAAGTTTTGCTCATTTTCTGCCCGGGAGCAAGTTCTTGCGGAGGTCAAGAGGCTTCGTGAGCTATACCAAGGTGAAGAAATTAGCATTACAATCACAGGGCATAGTCTTGGCGCTGCTTTAGCTATTTTGAGCGCTTATGACATAGCAGAAATGGGACTCAATATTGTACATGATGGTGACAAAGGTCATCATGAGTTGGAGAGCACAAAAATTCCGATCACCGTGTACTCGTTTTCGAGTCCTCGAGTTGGGAATCTGAGATTCAAGGAAAGATGTGACGAGCTTGGAGTTAAGGTGCTGAGAGTGGTTAATGTGCACGATAAAGTGCCTAGGGTGCCAGGCATCCTTACGAATGAGAAGTTTAGGTTTCAAAAGTACATAGAAGACACTATTGCATTTCCTTGGAGTTATGCTCATGTGGGAGTGGAGCTTGAGCTGGACCACACTCAAAGTCCATTTCTAAAGTCCACTAATGATTTTGGGTGTGCACATAATCTCGAGGCCCATTTGCATTTGGTGGATGGGTACCATGGGAAGGGGCAGAAGTTCTGCTTGGTGACCAAGAGGGACATTGCACTTGTGAACAAGAGTTGCGATTTCTTGAGGGCTGAGTATGGGGTGCCGCCGCACTGGCGGCAAGACGAGAATAAGGGGATGGTGAGGAGTAGGGATGGGCGGTGGGTGCTGCCGGAGCGGCCCAAAATTGAGGCCCACCCGCCAGATACAGCCCACCACCTTCAGCAAGTGCTCAATATGTGTAGCACTGAATTGGAAGCACCATGATTTTGACTTGAACCACTAACGTATCTCATCCATTGTGCTTAGTCTATATCCTTGGTCTCGTTTTCATTTGGTGCTGAGCTATAACTCTCATTATTACGTCCAAATGAAGGAATTGTTTTCTTGGTGTCCATGTTAAAAATGTTTGACAAAAAATACAACAGACAGAAGAAGAAAATGTTGTAATAGTGTGGATGGTGTGCAGTGGGACCTATAGGGGAAGCCTTTTGTTACATGCTTCATCAAAAGCATTGAAACAATGTGGTGTAAATGCTTTATATGCTCACATATCACATCCACTCTGCTTAGTCTATATCTTTGGTCTCGTTTTCATTTTGTGCTATGCTCAGAATCATTATTATGCCAAAAATGGAAGGATGTTTTCTTGGTGTCCAATCATTTCTTGATTGTTGACATTTAAAAGGTTTTAAAAAATTTATCATTTTGATTTTTAAATTTTTTTTTAATTCTTTTGACTCTTTTATTTTATTTATTGTGGGGTTATAAGTTTTTAATTTTCAATTTTATTTTATATTAATTGCCTTAAGATGTCCCATCCCAAAACATATGGCACCAAACAATGGTTACAAATAGGATACAAAGTCTGGTCCAATCTCAACCAGTCCAATTCGAAATATGAAGTCCAATCCAGTCTTATCCGATCCGGCACACCAAACAGAGCCTACAAATATTGGAAGCGTATAAAAGGCCACTCCTCTTTCACATTTGGGACACCACAACCTGATTCTCTCTTCTCCTAGTTTTATAATTTTTTTTATACTTTTGATTATTATTTTTGGACAATGGTTTTGTGAACATGCTCATAGAGGACCTTGAGCCTATGTATTGGGGTTCATATCTTGGAGTCTTATAGACCGTTAGTACCTACACGTAGGGAGGCTACAAAGGCTTTAGGACAACGATTTTGACGTGCTTCACCGTACCAGACTAACTTTCTTACTCATAATTTATTTTACTTTTATTTGCCTATTATTTGTTTCCCTTTTTACCCTAATTTATTATTATAATATAACCCTCTATTTGGATGAAGCAATTGAAAATTGCATAGAATTCTTAAATGACGGAATTTAAATCTCCATCGTTTAAATTTGAGGGTTTTTCTTGGGTCGCTCTCTCGTTTATACGAGAAGAGAAAAGTCATGATGGCTAGGGTTTCTTCCTTGTTTCCCATGGGAAGAGTATTGGTCCACTACGTTTTCCTGAAATAGTCTCTCCTAGTGCTCTTTAGATTGGTATCGGGTATCTGGATCTCATCCTTTCCTCCTCTGATTTGGTTTTTATCGTTTCGATTTGGTGGTGGTTCTCGATTTTGTATCGTGTCTAGCACGTTTTGTATTGAGACTTGGGCTTTTCAATTTTTGGTATCGTCTCTCTCTACGGTATAGGTTTTTTTGCTCTCCGTCTTTCTCCAAATCAAACACCGACTATTTTTTTAATTTTCGGTCCTGCTTCTATGGGGAAAAGGGGAACCCTGCTTTCGGCTGGAGAGCCGACCCTCGACAAGATTGGGACTTCGCTCGAGCGACAACTTGTGCTCATAGCTCGGGAGAAGGTAGGGGTGGTGATAGGGGCTTCTGCAGTATCCGATTGATTTGTGGGTTTTATTTATGGCCTTGTTGCAAAAGTACGAACACCGTAGGAAGTCAATCGTGATGCTTTTATCAAGAATTTTTCCAGCTTATGGAAAGGTAAGGAGAATGTATCAATTAAGGAAATTGCACAAAATCGATTTTGGGTTTGGTTTGTCTGTGACTGTGATCGCCATCGAGTTCTTGATATGGAACCATGCCTCGTCTTGCTGGCGGAGACGCCATATGATGGCTCTATCCACACAATACTGTTACGTTATGGGACCTTTTGGGTTTAGTTGCATGGTGTTCCGGGTTTTTGTATGACAGTAGCTATTGCTCAAACTATTGGGGCCATTTTGAGTGAGGTATTATGGATGGAAAATTGAGATGGGGATGATTGTGTGGGTCACTTTATTCGTATCCGAGTCCGTTTTGATGTTGATTTGCCTTTAATACGTCGAACACCTGTTACTTTTCCCGAAATTGGAGAGAGACTGATAGAGTTCAAGTATGAATACCTTCCGGAGTATTGGTTTGCTTGTGGTACACTTAGTCACTCGACTCAGGTTTGTGTCAAGGCATATGAAGAGGTGCATGGTCGGTTTACTATTCCCTCCCTAAATCAGTTCACAACGACGTTTGTAGGATTGGAAACCGATACCAACCTGCGAGGAAAACCTAATGGGACTTTGGCTCGTCGATCCCCTCCGCCGCTATCACCTTTACGTGGTAGCTCCCATTTATCTCTGAGTGATGGGCCATGGTGGCGGGTCTTGGCAATCCCTACTGAGTGCCAAGAGCACCGTGGCTATGAAGAGATGGTTGATTCTACTTCTTCCCCAAGCAGGCGGGAAAAAATACTAGCTACTGTTGAGAATTTTTCGGTTTAGGTTGATTTTCCAGAACAACTTGTTTGGCAGTCTACCCTTCTTGAGCTGCTAGTTGCGGGTACGGCTATCTCTAAGTTGAATCCTATGTTACTTGACGTCCTTGTACGCGAAGCTGTTATGCAGGGTGGAAGGGGTGACATCCTTGTGTAGCTGTCACTGTTGGATTCTGATTCGTTTAATTTTATGACTCTTATTGAGCAGTCAGCAAGACTCAGTACAAAGCGTGGTAGGGGTCGCCCAAAACGATATTGGCAGGAGAGATAGGTCTGCATAGGTCAGATGGTGACAAGGCTGGCGATAAAAGAAAGCGAATGGAGGATATTTCGATATTTTCGTCGGTAATTGTTAGTGCCAAGTAAGGTAGTGGCAAGCGTTGGTTGTGTATTGATGGTTCAACTGGACAGGCGGAAGAGACCAACCTTAAGGGGTCTCCCAAGTCTCAATGTTAGTATTCAATTGGAACATTCGTGGGCTTGGAAACTGAAGAACGTTTCGGGACCTGAAGAACTTTCTTCATGATAAAAGGCCAGACTTGATCTTTCTTGCTCAGACCCGTCTGAGTGTGGTTCAGATGGGAGGATTGGTCACTAGATTGGGTAGTGGTGGGGTTGTGTGTGTAACCCGTGATGGTTTATCTAGTGGTTTGTGTATGCTTAGGAAACAAGGTTTAAGTGTTTAGTTGATTTCCTCTTCTGTCGAGCATATTAACGTGTGGGTCACTTTTCCTACCTCTCAAGTTACTAGAGTGACTGGCTTCTACGGTCACCCTGACCCCGGTCAACATCGACACCCATGGGAATTACTCCGGCGTCTAAGCTGTATCACTACAGCTCCATGGTTGTGTTGTGATGACTTTAATGAAGTTTCCTCAGTTGATGAGAAGAGTGGTAACAAACCCCTTCTGAATCCCAGATTGAGGATTTCAAACGTGCTGTTTTGGACTGCCAGTTATTATCTTTTGACTTTGTGGGCCACCCTTTTACGTGGATGAATAATAGGAAGAATCAACACAATGTGCAAGCACGCCTTGATCAAGGTTTTGGAAATCAACAACTTCTGTCTCTAGGGTAACTTTACAATTTATCATTTAGTGGCGTTTTCTTCTGATCATCGCCCTCTTCTTATTGTCGCAGATACTCAAGACTCCCAGGTTGGTTGAACCCCTATGGGGCGACGCCAATATCACTTTGAAGAGCTATGGTCTAAGGATGACGAATGTGCTGTGGTAATTAAAAATTCTTGGTCATCTTCGGCTACCCCTGTAGAAAATATCACCCGCTGTGCTCGGCAACTTTCATCCTGGAAATAGGCGAAATTTGGTGATCTCAAAAGTAAAGTTGAAGTGCTACGCTAACAGATTGGTTCCTTTCAAGCTGCTCCACCAACTAATATTTATTTCCACAGCAAAAAATCATTGGAATGTGAGTTGGATAAATTACTAGAACTTGATGAAATTTATTGGCGGCAACGTTCTAGGGTGACTTGGCTTCAATATGGGGACCAAAATACTTCTTATTTCCACAAAGTTGCGAATCATAGGGCTAAGACGAACTTTATGCATGGTATACTATATGCCCAAAATCGCTTGCAGTACGATTATCAGAAGGTGGGCGACATTTTCCTGGATTTCTATCACCGGCTTTTTTCTTCTGATTACGGTTATATGGCGACTAAAATTTTTGATGTTGTGAAAAAGCATGTCCCTCAGATAACTCAGCGTGCACTAAACTTGGATTTTACAAGGGATGAAGTTGAGGTCGCCTTACAGTCTATGGCCCCAACTAAATCTCTGGGTCCGGATGGGATGCCTGCTTTATTTTACCAGAAGTATTGGGATGTTGTGAGGGGTGATGTCTGCCAACTCTGTCTGAATGTTCTCAATGGTTGTGATAGTGTTGTGAGTTTTAACTACACTTTAATTGCTATTATTCCAAAGATTGTGTCACCAACCCAAGTTACCGAATATAATGTGCTCTACAAAATTATTTCCAAGACAATAGCTAACAGACTCAAAAAGGCTTTGCCCCATGTGATTTTGGAATTCCATAGTGCCTTTATTCCTGACCGTATGATTTTGGACAATTTGTTAGCAGCTTTTGAAACTATTCACTGTTTAAGATCATCCTGTCCAGAGGTCTACACCAAGGGGATCCCATTTCGTCTTATCTTTTTCTTATTGTGGCTGAAGGATTTTCTGCTCTTTTACAGCAAGCTGAGTTAAATTCCAAAATCAGGGGAGTTTCAATTGCGGCTTCGGCACCTTCTTTAAATCCTCTTTTCTTTTTTTTTTAATTTTTTTTTTTTTACAGATGATAGTTTTACTATTTTGTGATGCTGAACCCTGTCAAGTTACTAAGCTCAAGCGGATATTTCGTATCTATGAGGAGGCTTCTGGTCAACAGGTTAATTTGGAGAAATAAGCCATATGTTTTAGTTTTAGTCCTTCTACACCGCCGACTACACAAGCCCAAATTCAAGCCATGTTGGGTGTTCCTATTGTCCCATGCCATGAAAAGTATTTGGGACTTCCTACAGTTGCTGGAAAAAATAAAAAACTGTTGTTTCGCACTCTTAAAGATCGCATCTGGAAGAAGATCACTTTGGGAAGGTCGATTACTCTCGAAAGCTGGGAAGGAAGTTTTGATTAAGGCAGTTTGCCAAGCTATGCCTACTTACTCAATGAGCATCTTCAGGCTCCCTGTTGCGATCTGCAATGAGGTTGAAAGTATTGTTACGCGGTTTTGGTGGTCTAAGGGTGATGCGCAAGGGATTCATTGGAAAAACCGAAAAGCACTATGCTGACATAAGTCGGAATGAGGGTTGGGTTTCCGGGAGTTAGTCAATTTTAACAAATCTCTATTGGCAAAATAAGGTTGGCGTCTACTCCAATCTCCTAATTCCCTTGTAACTCGGATGCTGAAAGCTAGGTATTTCCCTACTACTGATTTCTTGAGTGCACAGGAGGGTTCATCTCCTTCCTATACAGCATTGTTTTTGGCATTTCACTTAGAAGGCATCCCGACAAAAGTTGTCTTTTTTCACCATAAGATCGCCATGGACACGACTTGTCACATCCCAGATCGCTCCGCCGTAGCACGATATTGTCCGCTTTGGGCCCCCCTCTCTACTCTCACGATTTTGTTTCTGGGAGCTCATAAGCAACTTCTCAGTGGGTCACACATCTTGGAATTGCTCCAGCCCCAACTCGCTTAACTTCGGTATTCCCATGACTCCGAAGCCAGTGAGCTAGATGGAGGTGGGCATGAGATTTAATCTCAATTGCTCAGCAACCTTTTTTTGTTACTGTGCTGTGGCTATTGTGGAATGATTGGAATGTTGTCATTTTTGGTTCTGATCCTATGTCTGCGAAGCATCTCCTTTTATGTGCAAAGAACTATGTTGCGGAATATCATCAATCTCAGTTACTACTTCATAGGTGTATTTCATTGCATATTTCGGACCAACATTGGCGTCCTCCTCAGGTTGGTTATTTTAAGCTTAATGTCGATGGTGCTTTGGATTTGCGGGATGGTCTTCGTGGGGTAGGTCTGATTGTTTGTGTTGGCTACAGAGCTTTACGCTCTCAAAGTAGGTCTCTCTTTTGCCTTAGATGCATCGCTTCTTCCCTTGGTAGTTGAATCTGACTCCCTGGCTGTAGTGCAGTTGCTATCAAAGGAGGAAGAATGTTTTGCTCCTAAGGAAGTGCTTGTGATTGAAATTCGGCGTCTTCTTCTGGCGTTATCCTCCTGTGTTCGTTTTGTCCCCCGTACTGCCAACACTATGGCTCATCGTATTGCACGTTATAGTCTTCGAACGAAGGAGCTTTGTTAGGTTATGGACCTTCGTGGCTCCTAGATGGCGTTAGGGAGGATTGGTCTCATTTTGTCTGACTTTGTAATAGAGGTGTTGACTCTTTTGTTTAGTCATTAGCATGGGTGGTGCTCTTTCCTACCCTGGGATTTTATCCCTTGTGGTATCCCCAAGAAGGTTTTAACGAGGTCACCGTCAACATGCTCGTTCTTACCATGTAATGTTATCTTTGGGTTGAATGTAATACCATTTTCTCTCCCAAAAAAAAAAGTTTTGATTTATGTATGTTGAATTTTGTAAATGACAAAAATTATAGTGAAAAACAAATTCATGCTCAATAGAAATTGCGACATGACGCCTTTTTGGAAGAAAATTAAACTCAGGAATCTCAGTCCCCAATTTCCATGATTTTTGTGCGCGTCATTTAATAAGTCTATGCTTAAGTTGCCAAACAATGGAAATATCAATTTCTCCTCAATTCTTGACTTGTAGCTAAATCCCGACTTATTTTTCTTCATCCAAACGAAGGTAAAGGATTTTGCATTTGGCTTTGTACGGAAAGGGAAAACCAAATTTCTAACCCTTCATTTGGATGAACAAATTGAAAATTACATAGAATTATAAAATGACGAAATTTAGATTTCCATAATTTTAATTTCTGGCAATTGAAGATTTCAATGTTTGGATTTATGTATGTCAAATTTTGTAAATGATACTATGAAAATTGTGAAATGACGCCTATTTTGGTGGAGATTAAACTCGGGAATTTGATGCCACAATTTCCACGATTTTTTCTGCGCGCCATTTAGTAAATTCCGAGCTTAAGTTGCCAAACAAGGGAATTGTCAATTTCTTCTCTTAAATTCCCAACTTTTAGCTAAACTCTAAGTTATTTTCCCTCATCCAAACAGAAGGTAAGGGAATTGTGTAGAATTGGCTATGGTGAAATCAGAAGCTCCAGTGATCCCATAACTTGAATCTCATAACCTTATTTTTATATGCTTGCTTTTATTTATTTATTTTAGTTAATTATACAATCAAATCTCATCATTCAATCGTTCAAATAAAGTCTAGGGTTAATCACAATCGGTACTTAGAAAGTTAAATCACTCTTCATGGGAACGATACTTTACTTAACTCTAAACTACTTGTGTGATTCGTGCGCTTGCGAATTTGCTCAACATCTATTATTTGTTTATGTAGTTTTACTTTACTGTATCTGTTTTTCAATTTTTTTTAATTGATTATTATAGTATCACCCTCTGTTTGGATGAAGCAATTGAAAATTGCATAAAATTCTTAAATGATAGAATTTAAATCTTCATTATTTAAATTTCTGGCAATTAATAGTTTCAATGTTTTGATTTATGTATGTCGAATTTTGTAAATGACAAAAATTACAATGAAAAACGAATTCATGCTAATAGAAATTTCGAAATGACGCCAAACGCATTGAAAGCAATTAGGGTGAGCAAAGCTACAAAATAAGGGTTTGATCATCGGACTAACCAAGAAACAAACATTTTCTCCATTGAAAGCAATTAGAATGAACCCAAACCCCTTCTAGAACACCACCTCTACATGCCAAGTTCCGTAAAGCACAAACTAAAGATTACAATATTCCTCAAATCAAGCATCATGACTAATGTAAAGAAGAGATAGATTTGGAGTATTGGTTGATGAAATGGTTGAGTTTTTGTGGTTCCTAATTCAAAATGACAACTTTTCCTCATCACTTCCGTGTTAAAATCTGGCACCACTTTATCAGCTGAATAAAAACAAAATTTAAAACAATAGAATGCCCAAATCTATTTTCATCATTTTCATGCAAAACGATGGGGAGAGGAAGAAGAAAAGGAAAAAAGAGTGCTTACCCGTTACTAGTATTATTGTTTACATAAAAAGAGATAAGCACACGTTTTTACGTTTCTTTCGTTTCAGATACAACCGACAAAAAATGATCTGTGGAGGAAAAGTGACAAAAGATGTAGAGGGGATTTAAATAATAATCTTACCTCAACACATTGTGTTCTTCATTTTGACGGTTCAAGAGGAAGTTGTAGGACTTGCTCTACTAGCATGTGTTGAGAGAGAGGTTATACATCAGTTGAGATTGTGACTGATTCCAAACTTTTGGTGGACATGTGCTTCAATGGGGTGGTCAAGTTACATACGTTTTGGTGGGTGGTTTGGTTTATGACAATTAAATTTGGGCAGTAAAGTTACATACCATTTCCTTTTTTCTTTTTGGAATACAATTTATAAACGATAGTCTAAACTATAAGGAGAGAGAGATTTCTCACACATGCACTACTAATATGTCATGACGATTCGAACATGTGGTTTGCAAGTCAATACAGTTTTCCACTGGACTAGACCCCGTTGACTATCGTTGCTTCTTTTGTAACTCGCAATAGAGATTATTATTTTTGTTGGGAATTTTTAAGATATGTGTGGGTTTGGCTCTTTGATATTCTTGTTTGTAATGTAAACTTATCTATTCGGCTTTAAAATTCCAACTCTATCATTTGGTAAAAGAAAAATAGACAATCAAAAGCTTCAACTTCAGTGAATCAAGAAATTTATTGTAGATAAGAAAATTCCTCATCTATTTGAGAAGTTTTGGTTAGGCAAGTTTGATATTTAACCTCATTATTGAATTCTCATTTCACATAAATTATAATAAAATTATGTGAGGGCATTGCAAGAGCATTGTTGTACCTGTGTGGTTCGGCGACAGAGGCAAAGAGGTCTGGCCATTAAAATCATCTGAGGGCCATTGGACCTGAGTGTTGTCGGCTTGGACGGCAGTGGGTCCAAAGTCCTTCGAAAATCTAAAAACGACAGTGGGTCGGTTTATTTATATACGTACGACTTCCAAAGTCTGAGGAAATGGGTCCAAAGTCACATCGGTGCTTCCAGCTCATTTAAAATAGAAAATTGCAGCAAAAACAGTGTCCGTTTTCAGTTTTAAAACAAGATGAAAATTAGTTGTCTAAATAACCCTTATTATTATTTTTTTAAATAACTTGAAAGTGTTTTTAGTTTTTAATTTTTAGTTTTTTTGTCATCCCTTCTTATTCACCAATTTCACATCATCACACATGCATTTTACTCTATTTACCAAAACTCGATATTTGGGACCTCCTGATTTGGACTCGACTCTTGCGTTTTAGTGCGGAGCTAGTTAGAGCATCTAGACCTCCATATCAAAAATTCACTTAACTTTATCCTAACTCCATAAAATTCACTAGAAAATACAACGAACTCTTTATAACATGTTTTCATTCTATGACCATTTTTCCTTTTCCAATCTATCCATATGTAAATCATATTTCCCACTCACATTTAGGTTTGTACGCATAAAAATTGTTTTGTTTTTTTATAATGAGAGACCCTAGTGTGTGAAGTGGCCATAAACAAAGAGAATATATATATATTGCTAAATTTGTTGGAAATATAGTTGTTCATCAAAATGGATTCATTTGAAAGATATTCGTTACTAATCCGTTCAAAAGTTATTATAAATATATAAAAAAACTTGCATAACAGTATAAATAAAGATGTTAGGCATTTCTATGTTTTGCGAATGGATTTTTTGTTGACTTTCAGGGGTAATGTGAGATTTGATCATACTTTAAAAGTTTAGATGTTCCCCACTTTGCACCCGAGTTCAAATTCCCTCCCTGTAATTTAGATTAGTTTTAACTTGATTATCGCTTGTATTTAAAAATAAAATAAAAAGCTTAGGTGTTATGGTTAATAAAAGCTTAGGTGTTTAAGTAGCTGCAAACATTGATTAAAAAAAAAAGTAGCTGCAAACATGTTGGTGATATATAATTTTCCTTCTAGAATAAAATTTAATTTAATTTTTATGATTATAAGATCCGGAGAGAATTCCCTTTATAATCGCTTTCTTATATTTTTTTTTAATTTAAAAAAAAACATATTGGTCATAATATGTAGGAAAGTAGCTTCTGATTCTGCTAACACCAAACTTCAACCGAGCCCACGTTGGATTTCTGTGTCAATTTCCCAACAACCACCGAATTCATACTTTCGCACGCGAGGTAAGGGCCGTGTCTACACGCACTGGTGATTAGAATCTCTTTTTAAATTGGGAGGCCGCTTTGCATTTTGTGTCGGGTCAAAATAAATGCCCTTTTTTTCTTATAAAAAATAAATGCTCTTTCTTTTTATAAAATAAATAAATATTCTCTTCTACAATTCATCTTTTTGTGCCGTTTCTTGTATGCCTTTTTTATTAAAAAAATCTGCTCAAAATGGGAAAAAGTTTATTTTCTTTATTTTTACCCAAAAAGCATATCATTTTCTGTTCTAGACAAGAAAAGAGGAAAGCATATATTAGTACATATGTTATAATTCCAACGGATTTAATATAGTATATCAACATGTTTTATGGTGTATGCAACGCACATAATAGTCTTTTTGTACTTATATGCCTACATGAATGAAAAGTGAACAGCAAATCTTGAAATGAAAATAAAAAATATATTCAAATTAAATAATCAATTGCAAGAAAAAAAAAGAAAAAAGAGTCTAACTGATATATTTTAACCACAAAGAAATTCAGAAATAAACATGCAATTAAATGTACAAATTTAATGCATATGACATGAGCAAAACCAATGCTAAATGTACATATAAATTAGATTTATTTAATTTTTTTTTTTGTCAGAACGATAATTCCACTTCATTCATCTGTAAAATAAGAGTTTACATCAATTGCCAACGGGTTGGGTAACCATAGGGAGGAGAGCCCTCTCACCTACACAAGAAATTATAGAATAGGACCGTACCACCATGTCAGCTTGTGATACTCCCATTCAAAATTTGCCACTTGTCATTTTTCAAAATAAGTAAAGCTTTTTTTTTTTACAGTTGGACAAGAAACCCATTATTATCTTTTGAAATAAAATTAAGAAAATAAAAAATCAGGAAAGAAAGAGACATAACCACCCACCCTGACCCATTCTCTTACCCTGCGCAGCCTCCCCTTGGCCACCGCCCCTCTCTCTCTCTCTCTCTCTCTCTCTCTCTCTCTCTCTCTCTTTTTGTGGCCTTCTCACGCAATTCAATAAATTAACCACAGCCCAATCCTTGTTTCTCACCCTTTTGGTGGCTACCAAAAACCCATCTATATTTCTTCTTTTTGAAGGTCTCGCTCATTTGTTGACAGATGTTATCATATCTGAAAAAGGTTGAGGTGAGAGATGGGTGTTAATAGTAATTGAATAAAATTGGACCCATTTTCAATGCTTATGAGATCTTGCAGGTGGTATTCCATGGGTTCAAGACACCTTGCAGTTTTAGAGAGACAGATAGGATAGGGAGGGGCTGCAGTGCTGGGTAAGGGTTTGGGTCGGGTATGACGTGGTTTCCGGTGTCTTCTTTGTCGTTTTTTGTCATTTTTTATTTAAGAAGTTTTGAATCCAACTGTAAAAACTTATATTTTTTAATATAAAAAAATGACACATGACAAATTTTGAATGAGAGTATCACAAGCTGACATGGTGATACAGTCCTATTCTATAATTTCTCCACCTACACAAACCATGGGTTTTAGACGCAAAGGCAGCAACTAAATGCGCCACATTATTAGTTATTCTAGGAACAAAAGACAAAACCACAGTCTGAAACTGCCGCATCAGAAGTCAAATATCATGCACTATATCTTCAACCCAGGAGTTAGAGCAACCGCCCCCTTTCAACATATCAATCATGAGCTTGGAGTCAGACTCCAGCACCACCCGTTGCCATCCCTTGTCCATTCCCACACACAGACCAGCCCGTAATGCCTCAACTTCAGAAACTACTGCCGAGCCGCATCGAACACCACCTTCACCCCCAGCCCCTTTGAAACTACTAGACACATCACGTATCACCTAACCCCATCTACCACGCAGAGTTTGTGACGTCCAAGCCCCGTCATAATTAATTTTAGTGAAAGCCATAGGAGGGCAGTACCGTTGTTGAGTGACCATGCTCCGAGGTGCTCTGCCAACTCCATGGATGGTTGTCGTCTCCATCACTTGCTCCTTGGTTTGCAAAAATTCAGTTTGTTGTTTTTTCATGAGCTCCATAGCCTTTGCTAGGTGAACCAGGGTCCCTTCAAAGACCAGAGTATTTTGGCATTTCCATAGCCGCCAGAACCCATATGCAGTTGAGCTTAGCAATCTATCCAAATGTCTGCAAAGGTCCCCCCTGCAATGACCGAACATCTAATTGAATGGGGCATGCAAACTAGAACAGCTGTGCATAGTTGTAATGGAACAAAAGATGGGCCACCGTCTCTTCATGTTGCTGACAGGATGGGCACCCCGGATCAACCTGCATACCTCACCACCTTAGGTTACATCGCACAGCTATATAGTTTTGACAACATCTCCAGACAAAATGGCGAATCTTTCCCACCACGTTTAGTTCCCAGATTGATTTCCAAAACAGTCTTCTTCCCCTATCAGCACTAGTTCCTCCATCCCCCTTCTTCCTAGGAGGCCATTGGAATCCAACTCCACCACCACTCGATACCCCGACTTTAAATTGACTGAGTGCCATGGCCAGAATGGAGTCAGCCTCCTCCTTATGAAATAGACAACATACCATAAGCATATCTTGTTGGCGTGAAGTAGGATCAATAAGGTCCGATACCCTTTCCGGCAGCAGAGCTGATGGTGTCCTAACCTTAAAGTGGTAGGGCATCGGCAACCAAGGATCGCGTCGTACATTGACTGACTGTCCGTCCCCAATACACCATCTTAGCCATGCCATTAGAACCTGCCGCCCTTTTAAAATGCTTTGCCATCCCCATGACGGCCCCCATCCAAGCTGTGCCTCCAGAAAAGAGCCATTAGGAAAATATTTCGCTTGCACCACCTGATGAAGCAGCGAATTCGATTGCGATAATAAGCGCCAACCAATCTTGGCAAGCATGGCACGGTTAAAACAAAATAGGTCCTTAAAACCCAGCCCCCCACATTCCTTCCTCTGTGTCAACTTCTTCCACTTTGCCCAGTGTAACCCCTTTCTAGTACCTTGGCTACCCCACAGGAAGGAAGCGAGCGCTCGAAGGATATCCTCACACACGCCCTGTGAAAGTAAGAAGCAAGACATAGTATATGTAGGTAACGCAAGTGGCACCACTTTCAACAACACCTCCTTTCTAGCCATTGTCAGAAAGTTCTCTGCCCATCCATGCACACGTGCCACCACCTTCTCCCTGATCTCTCCAAACACCTCCTTCTTGGAGTGGCCAAATTCAGATTTGAGTCCCAAGTATTTCCCAAAACCCCACCCTTGGGGAATGTTTAAACGTCTTGCCAAACGATCTGTTTGTGCCTAATAAATCACGGCCATGAACTGGCCGAAGGAGCCCCTTTTCTCGGCCCAAGCACTTCCTCGAGAAGCTAAATCGCAACGTTTCGCCAAGGTGTTTTGCCTTCCTGAAAACAAAAGAAAAGTTGCCAAGGCATGATCATCTCGTCCTTGATTGTAAGCCGAGGCCGAGGCCGAGCAAAATCACGGCCAGAGATATCAGAATCAAATCATCACATGATAGCATGGTCTCATGCTTCATTTAATGAAGTAATGCCTCTGTTTATTGCAGCAAACGCACTGGCCACGAATAAGCATTTAATGCATGAGGGAAGGTGGGAAGTGACTGAAGTCAGGGTTTGGCAACAGGAAACAGAGTGATTAGACGTGGACATTCTCACAAGAATTCTTGCAGCTTGAGAGATCAGGTCACCAGCTATCAGAACAATAAATGCGTCTCCACGGCCAGAAGTGCAGAACCCACGATCAGGGCTGCGGCCGAGATTCACCAGGATTTATGGGGTCGCAACACCATACTTCACGATCCCAAATGTCGATTGGACTACCTACTTGCTCTAATCAGGCTCCACTATGCAGGATTTCAGTCTCGATTACTCCTCCAAGAAACTCCTATAAATACAGGGCTCAAAATACATTCAAAGGGTTCAAACACCAAACCAAAGCCTCCCACGGAGCAACTTATATTTTCCTATAATGCACTTTCAATATCTTTACTTGTTTTCCTAGGAGTGGTGTTAGACTGTAAGGAAAATTCATTCATCAATATATCATACGACCCTTGATTTTCAAGGCGCCGGAGCATCATCCTTGTTATTCGCTCATTCACCCCATATATCATACGACCGTCGCTCCCTGAGTAGCGCGCCGGAGCACCGCCCAAAACCCACCAACACCATCACTAAACGGCCTTGTAGCTCAAGCCGTGAACCTAACAGTCGAGATTAGTTCCTCTCTCGGCTACAATCGTTTGATTAGAAGACGAGTCCAAACAGGCGTATCACTTAACCATTCTATCCACATCAACCATCTCGACGCACGGTAGACCGTGCTGGCACGCCTGCGCACAACCGCACCGCACCCAAAAGCAGGAAGCCGCGTGTCAACGCATATCCCCTCGGCCCGGAAACCCAGGCCGTGAGATCTGCGCTGTAGACACGATCACGAGCTCCTTGCAAACAATTGGCACTAAAAAGAGAGAACTTTTATCGAAGTTAACTTGCTGCCCAGAACCCTTTTCATACAGATCAAGGACGTGCTTAAGCATGTCCACTTCTCCTTCAGTGGCTTTACAAAATAATATCGAATCATCTACAAATAAAAGATGGGAGAGAGGTGAGCTATTACTAGACACCCTGATACTACGCAACAGACCATTCCCCGCAAAGTGATGTAGCATCGCCGTCAGTCCCTCCGTGCAAATAAAAAACAAATATGGAGACAATGGGTCCCCTTGCCGCAAGCCTAGCTGGGGCTGGATAAAACCAGACGGCGTACCATTCACCACAATACTGTAAGATACTGTAGTGACACACCCTATCACCCAATCACACTAGCGGTTAACAAAACCCATCTTCCGCATCATGGCCAGTAGAAAGGGTCATTCCACACGATCGTATGCTTTCTCCATATCCAATTTAATCATGACATCAAACTCTGACCCATGTGTTTTTGTATTCAACGAGTGGAGCACTTCATGGACAATCAAGACATTGTCCGTTATTTGCCGACCCAAGACAAACTTCTTTTGATTTGGGCTTATAATGTGGGGAAGCACCCGTTTCAGGCGGTTCGTTAAGACCTTCGATATCACTTTATAGATGACATTACATAACGAAATCAGTCGTAGTTGCATCATTCGAGTGGGGCTCGCCACCTTTGGGATTAACATAACATGGGTATGATTAATTTTCTTCAAGATATGCCTTGTTCAGAAGAATGCCAAAACTGCTGCCACCACATCATCTCCCACTATGTCCCAATAATTATGATAGAAACCCCCAGTGAGCCTATCCGGCCTAGGTGCCTTGGTTGGAGGTATTTGAAATAGGGCCTCTTGAATTTCAATTGCTGTAACTTCTCGACTGAGTTCAGAATTGTGCTACTCCGATACTCGATGAGCCACACAGTTAATAATCTCCTCAAACTGGAGAGACGTCGAAGACGTAAAGAGCTGTTCAAAGTACTTAACTGCGATGCCTTGTATCTCCTTTTCGTCATCATGCCATTCCCCAAGTTCAATCTCTAAGCCTTTAATTTTATTTCTTTGCATCCACGTCACAGTTTTGTGTCTTTTGGAAAGATCCTCTCAATGCAAAGAACATGGTGGAAAGAATTAAAGGTAAGTTTGCTGGGTGGAAGGCTCAAACCCTGTCCAGAGCTAGTAGACTTACCCTGATCAAGGCAAGTGTTTCTGGTATCCCCAATCATACTTTATCTTGTTTTAAATGCCCTTCGGAAGTTAGCAAAGTGATGAATTCTACTTGTAGGAACTTCTTCTGGGGCAACCACACCAAAATTCCTCCTGTTTCTTGGAAGGAGGTTTGCACCCCTAAAGAAATGGGAGGCCTTGGTGTGAGGCTAGTTTCCCATTTTAATAAAGCTGCTTTAGCTAAACTTGGATGAATATGTCTTACTAATAACTCCAATTGGTGGGCTCAAATTGTTAGAAGAAAATATTTACAGAGAGAGAGTTTTTTAGCTCTAAAAAAGAAGCCTTCTCAGTCCTCTGCTTGGCAAGCAATTTTAGATGTTAGAAATGTTCTCAATACGGGAATCAGGTGGATGGTGGGAAATGGTAAGTCCATCCCTTTTTGGACTGCCCATTAGGTTTTTCCTTTCCCACTTATTGATCTGATTCCCATGACCTAAACAAGCTCTCTTAATCTAAGTTTAACTGTTTCTGATTTTTTAACTGAACAACAGTGGAATACAAGTAAGCTCCAAGAAATTATTGATGAGGATATTATAGACAAAATTATTTCTATCCATCTTCCCTTATCCCCTTTGGAGGATCAATTAATTTGGGGACCTAGCCCTAATGGAAGCTTCTCCATTAAAAGTGCTTATAATGTGCATATGCAAGAAGCTAATCATCATCCTCAAGCAGCTCTTTTAAAGAAAATGTGGGGCCTCACAGTTCCTCCTAAAGTCAAAATTTTCTCTTGGTTACTCATAAGAAAAAGACTTCAAGTCCAAAGTCATTTACATCGCTTCCTTCCCCAGATTAATCTTGAGTGTCCTTTTTGTAATGCTCACAGGGAAACTACTTCTCATCTCTTTGCAACATGTCAATTTGCTCAAAGTGTTTGGAGCTGTACTAGCATGGCAACTGGGATCACTTCTCCAAATTTTGACTTCCTCACCTGGTTGGGTTCGCTTCCTTCTACTCCTACCTCTAGAAGCCCTAATAGTCTTTCCAAAGCTCTTCTGTTGTGCTGGCAGATTTGGGAAGCAAGGAATAACCTGATCTTTAAAGATATCAAGCCTTATCTTGTTCGTGTTCTTAATGTGGCGGGGTAGATTGGCTTAGACTACTGGCAGTATAATTGCAAGAAGGTGGAGAGACCTAATTATCATCTGCATATTAAGTGGAACCCCCCCCCCCCCTACCCAAGTGGATGGGTCAAATTGAATTTTGATGGCTTTGTCCGAAATGGTTCTGCAGCTTTTGGCTTTGTTATCCGTGATTTTGATGGTCATATTTTATTGGCTGGGGCTAAGAACATTGGTGAGAATACCATTTCTGTTGCGGAGTGTATTGCTTTGCGTGATGGCCTTGCCTCTGCGGCTCATAGAGGATGACGTAAAATTCTTGCTAAAGGAGATTCTAAACTTATCATTGACTGCGTTAATAGGAAAGATGTGGCCCCGTGGAGTATCAACCTCTTAATTAAAGATATTACGCTTATCAGCTCCTTCTGTGACTCCTGCTCTTTTAGTCATGTTTTCCATGAGGCAAATTTTACAGCCAATGCTGTTGCTAGTTTGAGTTATGGGCTAAATCCTTCCAAGCTTTGGGAGGCAGGGCTGCCTCTGAACTGTTCGATTCCTTTCTTTTTTGACCTGTTGGGGCCTGCGTGTCCTTGTGATTTTTGTTTGTAGCTCTTCTTTCTCTTATAAAAAAAGAAAAAGAAAAAAAAAGGACTCCTTGTACACACGATGTTGCTTATGGTGGAGGTAGGGCTATTCCATCATCAGTGGATTTTTATCTTAAATAAATAAATGCTGCCAAAAAAAAAAAAAAAAAAAAAACCCATTTAAAGATCTAAAATAATAATTAAAAGAAAACAAATAAAATTATGATGTTTTTTAAAGAGGGGCGTTGGACTCACGTGTTCTATTTAGTGAGCGTGCTATTTAGAGAACCACTTTTCAGGCTCACTATATTAGACGAGCGAGAGAGACCATTTTTTCACTATTGGACTATACAGTCTCATTTAAGTTAGTCTCATCTCTTACCAAACATGGGATTCGAGTTCTATTTAACTCAGTCCAGTCTAATGAGGCGTACAAAACATGGCCTTAATTTATTAGAATCTTTTTAACCTATGTTCTAGGTTTATTATTTTATTCTCAAACATATAGGTATTTCATTATGAAAAATAATATATATATATATAGGTATGTTTTTCGTGTTATTTTTTTTTAATCCTATATAGTAGGTAGACCACATGCATTGAGTTTATTAGAATGTTTTTAACCTATGTTCTAGGTTTATTATTTTGTTTCCCAAACATAGTATTTTTATTCTTTAAAAAAAAAACGTATTTTATATTATTTGTGTATGCCTAAATATGTTTGTTTTTACCTTTTCCTTAAGTGTCTTTTGCTTGGTTTCTACTTACACAGTAAGTTTATTTAAATGTGTTATATGTTGATTGTTTTTCACAAATTCCTTTAGGGGGCAATGCAATAGTCAAAATTCAAAATTTGTTCACCAAACAAAAGATGTATTAAATCAAGGAATTTGCATTAAATCAAAGAATTTTAATTTGTTTTTATTATTGACTTTTAAGGGCATAATAGTCACAAAAATAAGTAATAAATGTAAACTGGGCCTTGATTCAATATCTGTAACACGAGGGTTTTTTCTAACATTTTTGGCATGAAATGGGTCTATAAAAAACCCCAAAATTCTAAAGTTGGAATCTAGTTCCTAATTTGTTAAAATTGCACAAATTAGGATTTCTATTGGAGAAATTTGATTCTCCAACAAATAAATATGTTGGTAGAGGCGATGGAAGTGAACGCGCTGGAAGCCGTGCAAGGAAGTGGCTTGGACTCTTGTAGACTTCATGGTTTTGCCAAAAACCCTTAAAAAAAAAACACGCTTCTTCCCTCTCTCTTCTTCTCTCTTCGTCTCTCTCTCCCTCCCTCTGCCTCTGGAACTCACGCCCATCTGCAGAAGAAACAAACAAAGAGACAGAGAGTACACAGCCCACGCCTGAGACCGAGAGAGAGAGAGAGAGACAAACATAAATTCCTTTGCCCACCCGCCCAAAGTCTAACCAAACCCAAAAACCACCAATGGCGATCTCCTTGTGCTTCACACCCGCCTCCACCTCCTCATCCTCATCCTCATCCTCTCTCTCCAAACTCAATCCCCACCGTCCATCTCTACCCTCCGCATCGCCCCTCCTCCACCTCCGCCTCACTGTAACCCCTCCCTCCCTCAGCCACCGCCACCGCCAGTTCCGCCAGGTCCTATTCTCCACCGGTGGCGGCGACGGAGGCATCAACGGCCGCGACTCTTCCGGAGGTGGCGGCGGCGGCGGGGATGATGGCGACATCAACGGCGGTTCGGACAATGCTGGCGGGAAGAACATGGCGGAGGCCTTGTTGGTGTTGGCGGAATCTAAGCGGAGCTTGGAGAGCTTGCCCAAGGACCTGGCCGCCGCGATCCAGGCGGGTCGGATCCCCGGGTCGGTTGTGACCCGGTACTTCGAGCTGGAGAAGTCGGGGCTTTTCAAGTGGTTGATGCAATTCGCTGGGTTCAGAGAGAGGCTGCTGGCTGATGATCTTTTCTTCGCTAAGGTCTTCATGGAATGCGGCGTTGGTCTCTTCACTAAGGTCTCTCCTTCTCTCTGTTTCCCCCTGTTTTTCTTTTTAAACTAAGTTGGTTTTTTTCTTTTCTTCTTTTAATCAGTTTTGTTTGGATTTTGTAGACTGCTGCGGAGTACCAGCGTCGCGGAGAGAACTTTTTCAATGAGCTTGAAGTTGTTTTTGCAGATGTGGTATGGATGTCCTTTGTCAAACACTTTACTTTGAACCACATTGCACATTGTTATCAAAGTTGCTTTCTTGGGTTCATAGTTGTTTTTTTTATCTGTGTGTTGAGCGATTTTAAGTGGAAATCGATGATTGAGAGATGGTTCAAAGTGACCGTGTTTTTATTTTTGATTGATGATTTTTGTTAAATAAAGAGAGGATTAGAGTGTAGTGCGGTGGTGACTGATGAAAGAGATATGGAAATGACTTTTAATTCATGTAAATCAATTTGGAAGTAGTTTTATAGTGCTTGCATAGCTATGGGATGTTTTGAGTTAGAGTTGGCCTCTTGGCTTGCATTATGTGTCTCCATTAGGCATGCTTATGCCCATGACCTTTTATTCGACATGGTAGTCTAAGGTGAAGCACATGATCCAAATAAAAGGTGCTTGCCAATCAGATTTTTCCTGAAGTTACGCATGTAAATGCAACTAGAGGTCATAAGCAATCCATTTTTGATTAAGTGCTTGCCAATGATTTGAATAATTGGAGATTATAGATGAGTAATGTACTTTTCTTCCATAAGCTACTGTGCGATATTTTTATGTGTTATAAATCGATCTGTGGGTACTGGACTTTGTTTTTGGTGAATTTAAATGATTATGTGAATAGCTTTTCTTGTGGAAAATCTTCAGCTAACATAAATAATGTCTAGTTTGAATATTTTCAGTTCCTATCATTTATATGTGTAGTGTATTTCTGTTAGGTAATGGCCATCATTGCAGATTTCATGCTTGTATATCTTCCAGCCCCAACTGTCTCTCTCCGACCTCCACTTGCACTCAATGCAGGAGCAATCGCTAAGTTTTTCCATGGCTGCCCTGATAATGCCTTCCAGGTTACTTTCCTATGAATTACTGAATTTTTGTATTGGCAATTTGCCTTATTAGATCAAGTTAAAAGCCAGATACAGTTACTTATATGATTCTGAAATTCTGTCGGCAGATCGCTCTCTCTGGAACATCATACTCATTATTACAGAGGATTGGTGGAGTAGTGGTAAGTAGGCTTTTAGTAACTTGCTTTTATTTAATCTGAAGTTTGAGGTTAAGAGTGGCATCAAATATTTCGTGACACTTCATTTGTTTGTGCAGAGAAACGGGGCCAAGCTCTTTGCTGTTGGTACTGCTTCATCACTGGTTAGTACTTCTGTAACTCCTTGTAATTGGTAATTTTAAATATTGTTTTAATATTGATTAGTGTTCCACTTGTCCATGCATTAATATTTCGATGTGTTTGCATGTTTATATATTTATGTTTTATTTTAAAGTGAGTAATTCTCATGCATCATATTTCTTCTACCAGCTGAGACATGTCCTGCAAATATCCTTATCTTGTAAAGCTTACTAGGAGCTTATCATATTGTGCATTTCTTCACAACTTCACATTCAATAGGACAAAATGAAAGGAAGCTTTTTTTTTTTTGGTTTTGTTTTATGGAAAACCGGTGCTTGTGCTGTCTCTTCATAGAATTGTAAATAAGTGTTTCTTCTCATCAATTTGTTTTTTTCTCATTTTACATCCATCCTTATTGTTGCTAAAGAAATGATCAAAGTTCTTTTCCCATCTGTGGTGTGGTAAGCGTCCGTGTTTTCCTTTATTTTAGTTGATAAGTCAAGTCAATTCTACTGGCTTGTGCTGGAAATGGTGAGAAAGCATCTGATTGTTAAAAATGTAGTGAAGCACTGAAGTTTGAGCTGAATGGCATAAAAGAATCTGTGTGGAGCCTTAGAAGTTTGCATTTTTCTTTCTACATGAATACACAGTTGAATTTTTTTTCCCCCTAGATCTCAATACGATAATAATTTGCTCCTAACAGCAAGTAAATTTAAGGCTAAAATTTTGTCTGGTTGGGTTAGATCAAAGGTAACCATTCCAACTGTAGGGGCTACTTTATCCTTTATATTGTCACCATTGGTGGGAGTCTTGTGCTCTTGACCACCTTTTCTATGTGTGTTTTTACTATGTTGTTACTTCCATAGATTATCCTTTATGTTTTATAGAATTAGATATCAACATAGCCTTTGTGTTTTATAGAATTGGACATCAACATTGTTGACCAAAATTTTCTCTGAGACATTGAAAAGTTCAATTCCCTTTGAAATTAACAGTGGTCATCTAGCAGTAAGCATTTGATTTTAATTAGTCTTAGGAGTAATCTATTCTCTGTAGAGCCTTAAATCCAAAAACTGGATTGATATCAACAGCCAAATTTATTCATTTATAAAATTTGAAGTAATAACCAATGCCTGGGTTGAACTTAAATACCTTATGACTAAGCCTGCATCAAATCCTGAACTTATATGACTTACGCATGGGGTTTATGTTCTACACCATTCCGCAACTGGCATGCGCATAGACACACACTCAAACATACGTCTCATTTGGAGTTCTGCATGTGTTTGATGTGCATGACAATCTTTTTGCAAAAGTTTTTGCCTTGGGTATCTCTAAATTTGATGATACATAATGCATCTCATTTTTAATTAGGTTGGGACAGCTGTGACAAATGCCTTGATCAATGCAAGGAAGGCTGTTGATAAGGACAAAGCAGGTGAAATTGAGAATGTGCCTATAGTATCCACTAGCGTTGCATATGGTGTCTACATGGCAGTTTCTAGCAATCTCAGGTAAGTTTGCTGAGTATAGCAGGCATGATTTTTCTATTGGACAATGCATTTCCTGTTTCCAATTTTCTGAACTCCTTGCAGTTTTACCTTTTCTATAGTGTTGCAAATTTAACAAATTATCCATTTTAGATATGTTTTCTTCAAAAAAGTACGGTGGCAGTTTTATTTCGTTAAGCTTTTGAGCTGAGTGAAACATGTTATATTTGGTTTTGTATGTAAGTGTACAAAATCCATTAGGTGTAAATGTGTGAGCTGAGTGCTCAAGCTCAAGACTTATTTGAAAATGGTATCCAATAGATCGAATTATTTGAAAAAAAAAAAGAATAACTTAAGGCATGACAAAAATATTAAGGGTAGATTTATATCAAGCGCTTTGTAAAAAGAATTACTGGCATTAAGAATTGCAGAAGTCTTGGGAGCTGCATCTATTTACGTAAATTCAAATTCTTTGTCAGGTACCAAGTATTGGCCGGTGTTATTGAACAAAGGTGTTTGGAACCGCTACTACATAAACACAAGCTCATGCTAAGTGCAATTTGCTTTGCCGTTCGGACTGGCAACACGTTCTTGGGTTCATTATTGTGAGAACTTTTGCCTTGTGAATTTTTCTGATATATCTGATTGTTATACCCTCACGAGTCACTGCTGACTACTTGACTTTGCAGGTGGGTGGACTATGCTCGTATGATAGGAATTCAGAAGGCTCATTAGCATACGAACCGCTGCATTTTCTTATTTTATAGAGTTTCTTGAAGGCGTGATTGTTGGTGTGCTGAATTTTACTGTGTTTCATAAATCGGGAAAAAACTGAGACAATTGAAGTTATGGGAGTTATAAGGTGCTAGGTTACTTAGGTTTTTTCCTCACGTATTTATACCGCTCGTGGCTGGGCAAACTTTTTCTTCTTTACTTCTCTTGGTGTTGGGCGGATTTTGTTACAGAAATTCGAACAATGAAAAAAAAAAGGTTTTAAATTTTTTAATGGAGTTTGTGTAATTAGTGGAAGAGAGTTGTATGTTTGATTAAAACCAAAAACTTTGAAACTACATGCAAATTGCACTAATAACTTAAACTCTATCCGAAGCAGATTAAAAAGATGAACAGATATAAGGGCACTTCCAGCGGAAGGTCTTTTGCCCGGGCAGGACAGGGCCTAGCCCACAAGATGGCTCCAACGTGCAAAGGCAAGCTTGGGCAAGCCCTCGGGCAGAATCAGCCCGTGTTGCTGTCTAGGCAATTGATGTAATGCTGATGTCATAATGACATCAGCAACCAATTTAAATAACAAAAGAATAGGTAAAAAAATCAGAATTTTTATTTATTATAAATATCTAACCATATTCTTTACTTCTCACACCAAAACTCTACACAAATTTATCTTCTCATATCTCATGTGAATAGTAGTTGCCCTTGAATTGCCATGGCAATGGGTGGAAACACAAAAAGTCTTTTGCAAGGGCTGCCACTATTCACATGAATAGTAACAACCTTTGCCTCCCCTTGTCCTTTGTTATGGCAAATGAGTGGAAATGCTCTAAATTAATGAAAGTTTATTGATTTAAAAGTTATTTTAATAATTTTAGCCATATTAAAACTTTCCATTGATCGATTTATTTGAGAACAATTATATGTTGTAATAGTTTTCAGCGTA
The DNA here is from genome assembly GCF_965620075.1 of Prunus avium. Classification (NCBI taxonomy): domain Eukaryota; kingdom Viridiplantae; phylum Streptophyta; class Magnoliopsida; order Rosales; family Rosaceae; genus Prunus; species Prunus avium. Next base: position 17,589,743 of record NC_142287.1, on the reverse strand, counting down.
GCTTATTCTTTGCAATAAGGACATGATATGCGTATGTGGGTTTAGGTTTCTTTACAGGACGTTCCTCTTTTACTAAAGGAAAGATTTGTATAATGTGCCAATAACATGTCAATAACGCGTCCATATAATCTATCAGCATGTTATTGATTTGTTATCGACATATTATTGACAAGTTAGAGATACATTATTGCAAATTCATCCATTAAGAGCATTTTCACCCATTTGCCATGGCAAAGGGTGAGGGAGACAATGATTGTTACTATTCAGATGAATAGTGTCAGCCCTTGCAAAAGACAAGTTGTGTTTCCACTCATTGCCATGGCAAAGGGCAATTACTATTCACTTTAAATTATTTTTATTTTTTATACTTAAAAGATTAATTTGGATAAGATTTTCAGTTGCCATGTGTTCATATTTATTATAAAATTCATATCTTATATTTTAGATAAAATTTTCGGATAAGATTTTCGGTGGGCACGTGTCCATATTTATTATAAAATTCACATCTCAAATTTCAAATAAGATTTTCGATGGCCACGTGTCCATATTTATTATAAAATTCAAATCTCATATTTCAGATACGATTTTCAGTTGTTACAATTGCTCCACGTGTCATCTCTATCTTCTAAATCCCTATATAAAACCACATCCTCAACTCAGACCTCTCACACCATATCCTATCTATCATTTCATTTCTCAGATGTTAGAAAACACATTCTATTCTCAATGTCTTACACGAGAAGGTTGTTGGAGAAGGTCGAGCAAGAAAATAAAGAAAGAATGCGCAAACAAGCTAAAGAAGAAAGGGAGTGGGAAGACGATGATGATCAAGTTGCCATGGCAATGGGTATGCTCCATCAATCAAGCCAACACCACCGTGGTTCACAACCCAGCTGTGTCCCGAATGTGAACAGATGTAGACACTCTCGGGTTAAGAATCTCTTGGAAGATTACTTTATCCCAAATTCGTTGTACTCTAGTTTTGATTTTCGAGGGCAATATAGAATGCAGCCCCATTTGTTCAATAAAATCATGCATGATGTTTGCAATTACGATGCATACTTCGTTCAGAAGTACAATGCTATCGGGATTTGGGTCTTCTTCAAGAGCAAAAACTTATAGCTTCTTTACGAATGCTAGCGTTTGGCGCATTTGCAGACCACGTGGATGAGATTGTAAGAATGAGGAAATCCACTATCCTAAAGAGCTTGGTCAGATTCTGTGATGCAATCAAAATTCTCTACATGAGGGATTACCTCCGCAAACCTACGCCTAGGGACCTCCAAAGGCTTCTACAAAAAGCCGAGGCTCGAGGTTTCCCAGGCATGGTTGGAAGCATCGACTACATGCACTGGTAGTGGAAGAATTGCACAACTGCTTGGCAATGAGATTATGAGAATAGGAAGGGGGAAAAAAGTATCATTCTGGAAGCTGTTGCTTCATTCGATACCTGGGTTTGGCATCTTTTTTTGGAGTTGCAGGATCTTAAAACTACCTTAATGTGCTCGTCAATCCCTGGTGTTCAACGATGTGTTGAGAGGTCAAACCCCTCATATCACATATCTACTCAGGTGGGTACTACCTAGCATATGGAATTTACCCGAGGTGGACGACATTCTTCAAAACAATTCCACATCCCCAATCAGAGAAGGAAAAATACTTTGTTGCCTATTAAGAGGGTTATAGGAAAGATGTGGAAATGTGTTTTGCTATCCTCCAGGCTCAGTGGGCAATCATTAGGGGGATTGCTTGTATGTTTGATGAAGAGGTGCTTCAGATGAGTATGATTATGATGAACTAGAGATGTTCGAACCCGATCCCATGAACATGATATTGATAAGAATTTATGAACAGCCCGTGGGAGCAAATGGACAACCACTGCAGCACGAGCCGTTGATTAGGGATGGTCGTTACAACAACCGTATGATTGACCGTTATACAAAAATGCAATCTTCGTATGTTCACGAAAGACATCAAGTTGACTTGATAGAGCACTTATGGGCGCTGAGGACAATCACGGTCAATGAAGTCATCTTTAATGCTTAGTTTTGAATTATGCTTTGTTTATGTTTTGTTTTGAATTATGCTTTATTTGTGTTTTGTTTTCAATTATGCTTTTTTTGTGTTTTTGTAATGAATTATGCTTTGTTTTGATATATGCAATGTTTTAAATAAATAGCTATATTATTGAATGCTTTCTTTATTCAATAAAAGACAAGCAATACAACTAATTCAATAAAAGACAAGCAATACAAATTAATAAATGACAACTCTATCAATACGACCTAATGGTTTTCATCATTTAACCAATCCGTGTTGCTAGGTCCATCCTCACGGAAAAGCCTTCTTCTCATAACATCCCTTCGTTCTAGCTTCCAAAATGACTTTGTTTCAGGGGACATATGGCTCATATCCATGGCCATGGTTTCCCGATTCTTCTTGTCCATGTCTTGCTTGTGTGCATACTCCATTCTCTTGCAATTGCTTCATCTCTTGCCTTGTCAGCCGCATCTCTTTTCATGTTTCTCTCAATTCACAGTGTGCCTTTGATAGCAATTTGCTCCAAAAATTTTGCACAATCATTGGTCGAAGTGCTCCTTCTCTTGGCCTTTGCCGCCTTTCCCCTAATAGGCCTCGGCTCCCTTTGGATTAGTGAGTCTTGATTCATTAGGGACTCCAACGGTGAATCCAATGCCGGTGAATCGTGGAATGGCATCTCATTCAACACAACGGTCGGATCCGTGGGAATAATTTTGAATCTCGAACAATTTTTCACATCCTCCCAACATTGGTGATTATTGAAAGATTTTTACCTTGGCCAATGGCACCGAACCACATTTGTGCTTGCATAATCTATAATTAAAAAAAAATGGAAATGTAAGAAAATATCAAAAAATATGACATTAAATTTAATAAAACAGCAATTACAAATACTTTACCTTGTTGCTAAGATTTTCGTCGCCTTTGCCAACGCATCTCTCCATTTCCCTAACTCTTTATTCAAAATTTTCCACCTACTAGCCAAGGCCATTTCCGTAAAAGCCGAACTTGATCTTTCACAAAATTGGCATGAATTTTTCTCCACATATGAGAGAGGTTTATCTTATTGCCCATGATCAGGCAATGATCAACTTGGACCCATCACTCACGCAACAAAACATCTTTCATGGTTGTCTACGACCCTTTGGCTTCAATGGAAGAGGCCATTTGTATTTTTACACAAATAAAATTTAATAGTAGAAAATTTGGTGTGGAAAGGGAATAATATTGGAAGGAGAAGAATTTGTATGAAGATTTGGTGTGGAAAGTGAATAATATTGGTAGGTATTTATAGAAACAAAATGATTAAAGTGTATTATGGTAGGTATGAGTCACCGAACAATGCAGATGAATGCAATATGAATGATTAAAGTGTTTGATAAATCACCAAGTAAACATGGAACACTTGATTACTTATCTCAAATAAATGCACAGAGCTTTTTCACAAACAAATTCAATATACTCTACGAAATTATGCGTGAACAGCCAACACATGACAAGAAACAACAATGATTTTATTCATGCAGGTTTCTCTCACTAGAGAGAAACCCACGTGACCACCAATCCTCTTCAACAAAGACTTTCAACTTTATTCAACTACCACACTACAAAACCTGATGCAATATGAACTCACAGCAAAGACGTCAAAGCAAGACCACATACGTTATTCAATTAAGGCTATTAGTTTTGGTTCAAAATGGATTCTTAGAAAAGACGCCAACTAACTAATCTTTAATAGAAAAAAAATATCTATTAAAACAAAGGAATTAGACTAGTCAAGTAGGAAATAAAATCAAGAGATAAAATCTAATCCTATTAAAAATAGGATTAATATAAAAATACTTGAGTGAAAATAATTCCAACTAGGAATCCTATAATGAATCCATGATTATGTCATGATTTACCTGTTGTCAAGTTTCTCATATGGTCAAGTCATGCCTCAGAAGTATGTGGTTGAATGAGTTGAGCCAACACGCCTAGTAACAATTCCTCACACACTAATTTTCAACCTATGCTAGAGTCTAGGAAATGACAATACAAATTTCATACTAACAAACTCCACCAAAATGTTGTATTTCCGTTGAAAACCAATTACTTGCTCCGAAAAGCCGAAAATTGAGAAAATAAAGTAATAAGTCCTTTTTAAATCCAATTCTCCTAAAAAAACTAAGTATAAAGAGTACATAAATATGTAAATTTATGGACTTATCAAGTGCTATGAAAGTCTCTTTTGCCTTCTTTAGGGACTGAAAACAGTGCCTATTGTAGTATTAAAGATTGATATATATATATATATATATATATATATATATATATATATATATATATATATATATATATGTCTTTTAAGGGGGTCCCTTATTGATAATATGTTCCTGATTATAAAAATCCGTGCCTAATTTTTGCAATGGGTCCCACATTCCTAGCACCCAATATGCAAACATCAATTCCAAATACATTTGTGCCTAATATAATCAAAAGGCACGTAATGCGCATTAGTCCCTACTAAAATAGAAAAACATCCTTGCTTTCGGTGATAGAAGAGATGGAGGAGAGAGAACATGGCGTTGCAGAAATGGAGGATAGAGAAAAAAGAGAGAAGTGATGGAGGAATCGACTCTGACAAAAAAAAAAAAAACAACAGAGAAGTCATTGAGAAGAGAAGAGAAATTGTTTGACAAGGAGTGAATTTAGGGTTTGAAAAAAGAAAAAGAAAAAAAGAGGGACTCTAAAGAAAATATGCGAAGGAGAGTGAAGACATTCAACAAGGATTGAAGACAGTCAACAATACATTCAGAAGTTAGAACTACAAGTCCGTGACTCATGTTGTGGCAAAATCGTAGAGCGATTTTAGCACTGCTGCTTATATCCGTGCCTAATGACAAATTTTATACTTTGTTTTTCGCAATATATGACGGTGTTGATGTATTTTCGTTGAAAATACGAGTAGTAATGACAATATTTTATGTCTCTAGTATGACAATAGGGACTGTTTTATGTCCCTTGATGTTTACTAGAGATGGAGATATAATATTTCGTTCTAATAGCATTTTTTAGGGACTGTTTGTGTATTAGTCTCTGGAAAAAGGGTCCTCTTATTGCCCAATTTTCTAGTAATGTAGAGAGACATTGTTTCCAACTTTACCTATTGGTTGGTATTGGGTTCAATAGGTATTACCTAAAATAGAGGTGCACATCAAAGATATACCTGTTTGTTGGGTACAAATTTTCCTTTAACAAATTCAAGGTATGAAGTTGAAATAGGTATTTAATTATCTAGACTATGGGTAACTTCCGAACATAAAAAAAAGGTGTTGTTAAACGAACTCTTTAACTGAGTACACCCTACTATCAAACTATTTATTGAATTATTAATTTACCCTAATATAAAATGACCAAAAAGGATATATTGAATTGTGAAACAAATATAATTTTAATAAGTACATCCTACTCACCATATTCAACCCACGCAAGCGAAAACCCTATGAAGATAGCAAATTAGCAATAGCAATGGATGGTTAGTATAATGCGAAGAGGTGTTGGAGGCATCAAAAGGAAAATATGGTACAAAATTGATAACTAAGGGCTCGTTTGATAACCATTTCAATTTTAGTTTCTAGTTTTCATTTTTTGTATTAGAGTATAGAGGAAAATGAGAGTGAAGATGAGATTGAGAGAGAGGATGAGAGGGGAGGATGAGAGGGAGGAGTAACAAAAGTGAAAATAATTTCAAATAGATTTAAGTTTTTATTTGTTTTCACTTTTGTTACTCATCCCTCCCATCTTCTCCTCTTATATAACCTCTCAATCCCATCTCCACTCTCATTCTCACTTCCATTCTCCATCTTTTTCCTCTATACTCTAGCACAAAAAATGAAAATTAAAAACTAAAATTGTAATGATTATCAAACGGGCCCTAAGACGTATAAGTAACTACTTTGTGTTCGTATCTCATCCATGGTGTCCCATTTTTAACGTCTCAAAGATATAAAGCAATGAAACCAGTCAAGATCCAACAAGCAGGCAAACAAGAAAAGTACGCTTCAACTAAATGTTTATTTGTAATAGATTGTATAATATAATTCTGGTATCAAAACTGCTGATCACCAAATACATGCTATGATTTTCAATTAATCAAATATTATTGGGAGGAATTGCAATGGGTGAACAGGGATCTGGGGATTCAATTACCCAATATTGAAAGATGAAGCAATGTTATTGCACTGCTTCACTATGATTTTCAGTCTCAGGACTCTTAATCATACATTATTGATACGAATGCAATGGGTGACATAAGTCCTTCTACCTAGCATCCTTGGATAAATGATTGCAGAGTTCGTCAATGCCTCCATCTGATGGAGTATTTGGCAGCCAGTTTTCGAATTGGTTTGGTGTTGTGATAGAGTGTATTATGGTACCAAGGCTATTTTTGGTAGTTAAATTAATAGGGTGTACTTAGTTAATTTTACATTATTATTTAAGAGTGCTGCTAAACGAACCCTAAAATTAACTGAGTACACCCTACTATCAAACTATTTATTGAATTACTAATTTATCATAATATAAAATGCCCAAAAAGGATATATTGAATTGTGTACCCCAATATATATACCATCCTTAAGACTTGACGCATGTCCATTGTTATAACTATGGTCAACTCTTTAATTTTAATCTTTTAAAGTATTTAAAACCAAAAAATAAAATAAAATTTTAAAAAGAGAAAAAAAGCTCTCTCTCCATCCCAACCCACCCCACTCTGAGACGAGTTGAGATATGCTGTCCCCAAATTCCCAAACTACCAAATCTCCCTAAATTAGATTGAAAACCCACACCTCTCTCGAAAGATTGAAGACAATATATTTAATTAAGTTAATTTTAGGGTTCGTTTAATAACACCCTAAAAAAAGAGCGTGACATGGAAAATGACATGAAATGCCATGTCACACCACATCAGTTAGTATCAATAAGTTGGTATAATAGTTGGTGCCCGTAGCATTACTGTTGTCTAAAATTGAAACTAAAACTAACGTCCAAGAGTAATTAACTCATTTATTTTAATTCAAGAATTCAATCTTTAATGAAGGTAAATGTTGAAATATTCATTTTCTTTTCCTTTCCATTTTTTGGTTGTGATAAACATCGGTTTTTGTACAATTAGGCGATAATTTCACCCTCCATGCAAGCTCTGTATATGACTTGAGTAGTGTTAATGTCAGGTGCATGTGCTATATCACAGCAGTCTTTCCCTCTGGTCTGAAAAATAAGAAAATATAAACAACATAAGACACGAACAAGTAAGTATAAACATATATATACTTAGAATGATCACGCAAGTAAGTATAAACAGCAGTCTTTCCCTCTGACCTCCAAACGTATTGCAGGCAAAGTAACCTGAATTTTGGTGATAAAATCCGCCGAGTGGTTTCCACTTGAAGAACAAGGTGGCAAACCACGTGGAGCTGTTCGTGAATAAGTTGTAACAGTTTGGTTACCTTCAACATTCTCATCAATAGAATCAAAGGAAAACAGATGAGGAGCTTGACATGAATCATTGTAAGTTGGCCGGGTGTTGAACATGTAGACTGGCGGTCTTCTATTCGACCAAGGCCTAAATGTCTCGAGGGGTCTCCGTAAAATGCTCCGGCGAATTATATTCTCATAAATGTGAGCAGAATAGCCCCATGAGATTGAGAAAGACCAATTGCTTGGTCTGTGGTAGCAGATGGTTTGTTGAAGAAGACGAGAAGGGTCAACTTTTGCTGGCCTCATGAGGTGGTTAATGGACTCAGAGCGGTTCATGAAGGGGAAGATTGGGTCTATGGCGTCAATGTGGTGGAGGGAGATGAGAGGAGATTGTGGATGAGATGATAGAAGACCTGATATGTCACCATGGAGATCGATCTGTAATTACAAACACAAAAATGGACTCAGAACATGTGTTTTAAACTACAACTACTAATTAATTCTAGACCGTTAATTAATATCGTAATTAGTGTTTTATGTTCTCTCAATACAGCAAGAAGATTACTTATTATTTGCGACAAACTACAACTACTTATTAGTTTTTGATGGGTAAGAGGTGATTAATTACCTGGTGAAACCCCTTTTCTTGAGTTCGATCGACTCCTAAATCAGCCAAACATGAATATAACATAAAATCACTGGACCACAAGTATGGATTTCTCTCAATACACTCATCCAACTTTGTTGCCAACGTTGCCGCCAACGGGTAGCTCAAAGCAACACCCCCGCCGCCAAATGCCATATCGAAAGAAAGACCGAAGTTAGGACTAATACATTCCGAACTGGAACCAATGTAATAGTACTTAGTGTGGTCATACTTTGCAAGAACCTCAATTAAGTTATCAACAAAAAGGATGGTATCATCATCCGCCATTACATACCATCTCACATCTTTGTCACCCTCTCTGAATGTCTCCAAAATTGTACGTACTAATCGCACTTGGTCTGGCCTCGCAATTTTTGGGTACACTTTGAATCCGGTGATGTCCTCACTGACTCGAAAAGGAGGAGCAGATGAAGGCCATGGTAGAAATTCTGGCGTAGGAGCTCGATCTAAAAAGAGGTAACCGCGGGTAACATTAGGTTTCCACCATGCTTCAGTGTATGCTTTCCTTTTCTTCCATGTCTTCATGGAGCCATCAATTCCGAACACAATGTGGTTTAGATTGGTAGGAGGTAGGGGACTAGGGGAACTTGTATTAGCTGCCGGACAGCTTTGCTTGAAGGATTCAAGGAGATTTGAAGGTTGGTATTTGTGTGATTTGTCAAAGAAAAATATAAAAAAAGATAGTTGGATTAGTGCTGAAATAGCTAGAAAAGAGTTGCATAAAGCTAGTTTTGGTTGAGATGAGCTAGAGTTGATGGACAGTAGAGAACACATTTTGAAGGATGAGGGCAAAGTGATTAACTAAATAAAAGGGAGAAAGAAAAACATTCCCTAATAACAATCCAACCAGAGCTCTCTCAATAATTTTTGTTTTTGTTTTTTGAGGTTTTGAGAGTTTTAAAGGTTTTCAAGTCCATGATTCTTGCTTAAGTTTTCTCATACATGTGATGTTATTTCTCTTTGTTACGTTAATGCAGTCAAAGTGTTACGTTACATCCCATAATTCATGTTCTTAAAGTCAAATTATGCAACTTTCTTCATCACCGTTTTTCCACAACTTGAAATGGGTTTAAGTTGCTTAAAGAAAAAGCTTGGCGCTCCTTAAAATTGACGAGGAACTTCTCCCCAAAACAAATTGTGCCTCACAATCCAACCTTTATTTGAAGTAGTTGTTGAAAATAAAAATAAAAATGAAAATGAAAACGAAAATAAGAAATCATTAGGGAAAGTCCGAAGAATTACTTTGTACTTCACAAAAATCATGCAGAGATCGATGTATGGCAGCTAGAGTTGGCATAGCGTGGGACAAAAGAAACGTTTTTGACCCGTGACACGAGATTAATTTGTCTCCACGAAATGAAACTATCCTCAAAGAAGAGGTGCATAAAAAGCTCTAGTAAACGCTAGAGGGGCGATGACCTACATAGTTTGTAAAATAATTGTTGTTGTAGAAGTCTTTGTAATTAGGCTAAAGTTAATTAGATATAGATTACATGCATCTAATAGAAAGTTGGCCACCCCATTATTTAAAAAAATGGAAGTTTTGTAAAATAACTGTTGTAGAAGTCTTTGTAATTAGGCTAAAGTTTAGGTATAGATTACATGCATCTAATAGAAAGTTTGCCACCCCAATATTCAAAAAATAGAAGTTGAAAAAGATTAACAGATGAATAGATCATGTTGTAAATTCAAATTTGTCTCCATTTAGTTAGAGGAAATCCCAGGTTCGACTCCATTTGTTTGGAGGTCTCCATGTGATGAATTCGATTTATACCTAGTTAATGGTGATGCCACCCATTGTGAAAGTATCTTGTAATTATCCTATCCCATCTCCACTCTCATTCTCACTTCCATTCTCCCTCTTTTTCCTCTATACTCTAGCACAAAAAATGAAAACTAAAAACTAAAATTGTAATGATTATCAAACGGACCCTAAGGTGTACAAGTAACTGCTTCGTGTTCGTATCTCGTCCATGGTGTCCCATTTTTTCCGTCTCAAAGATATAAAGCAATGAAACCAGTCAAGATCCAACAAGCAGGCAAACAAAAAAAGTACGCTTCAACTAAATATTTATTTGTAATAGATTGTATAATATAATTCTGGTATACAAACGTTGGAGATCAAAACTGCTGATCACCAAATACATGCTATGATTTTCAATTAATCAAATATTATTGGGAGGAATTGCAATGGGTGAACAGGGATCTGGGGATTCAATTACCCAATATTGAAAGATGAAGCAATCTTATCGCACAGCCTTCACTATGATTTTCAGTCTCAGGACTCTTAATCATACATTATTGATACGAATGCAATGGGTGACATAAGTCCTTCTACCTAGCATCCTTGGATAAATGATTGCAGAGTTCGTCTGTGTGGTCCCCTCTTCGAAAACAACTGCTGCCTCCATTTGATGGAGTGTTCGGCAGCGAGTTTTCGAATTGGTTTAGTGTTGTGATAGAGTGTATTACGGTCTACCAAGGGTATTTTTGGTAGTTAAATTAATAGGGTGTACTTAGTTAATTTTATATTTTCATTTAAATATTAGGGTATACTTAGACCATAGGGTGCACTTAGTTAATTTTAGGATTCGTTTCATAACACCCTAAAAAAAGAGTGTGACAGGGAAAATGACATGAAATGCCATGTCACATGCCACATCAATTAGTATCAATAAGTTGGTATAATAGTTGGTGCCTGTAGCATTACTGTTATCTAAAATTGAAACTAAAACTAATGTTGAAGAGTAATTAACTCACTTATTTTCATTCAAGAATTCAATTTTAATGAAGGTAAATGTCGAAATATTCACTTTCTTTTCCTTTACAATTAGGCGATAATTTCACCCTCCATGCAAGCTCTGTATATGACTTGAGTAGTGTTAATGTCAGGTGCATGTGCTATATCACAGCAGTCTTTCCCTCTGGCCTGAAAAGTAAGAAAATATAAACAACATAAGACACGAACAAGTAAGTACAAACATATATATACTTAGAACGATCAAGCAAAAAATGAACCGCAATGGGATCAAGAGATGACATTGTAGAATGAGCCCGAATGGTTAGCGCTACATTGACTTACCAGCCGGTTATCGCTTAAGCACTATATAATATATACTTGTACTCATGAAAGGCAGTGACTAATTAAAAGCTGACCTCCAAACGTATTGCAGGCAAAGTAACCTGAATTTTGGTGATAAAATCCGCCGAGTGGTTTGCACTTGAAGAACAAGGTGGCAAACCACGTGGAGCTGTTCGTGAATAAGTTGTAACAGTTTGGTTCCCTTCAACATTCTCATCAATAGAATCAAAGGAAAACAGATGAGGAGCTTGACATGGATCATTGTAAGTTGGCCGGGTGTTGAACATGTAGAATGGCGGTCTTTTATTCTTCCAAGGCCTAAATGTCTCGAGGGGTCTCCGTAAAATGCTCCGGGGAATTATGTTCTCATATATGTGAGCAGAATAGCCCCATGAGATTGAGAAAGACCAATTGCTTGGTCTGTGGTAGCAGATGGTTTGTTGAAGAAGACGAGAAGGGTCAACTTTTGCTGGCCTCATGAGGTGGTTAATGGACTCAGAGCGGCTCATGAAGGGGAAGATTGGGTCTATGGCGTCAATGTGGTGGATGGAGATGAGAGGAGATTGTGGATGAGATGATAGAAGACCTGATATGTCACCATGGAGATCAATCTGTAATTACAAACACAAAAATGGACTCAGAACATGTGTTTTAAACTACAACTACTTATTAATTCTAGCTCGTTAATTAATATCATAATTAGTGTTTTATGTTCTCTCAATACAGCAAGAAGACTACTTATTAATTTGCGACAAACTACAACTACTTATTAGTTTTTGATGGGTAAGAGGTGATTAATTACCTGGTGAAACCCCTTTTCTTGAGTTAGAGCGACTCCTAAATCAGCCAAACATGAATGTAACATAAAATCACTGACCCGCAAGTATGGATATCTCTCAATACACTCATCCAACTTTGTTGCCAATGTTGCCACCAACGGGTAGCTCAAAGCATAACCGCCGCCGCCAAACGCCATATCGAACGAAAAATCAAAGTTAGACTTAACACATTCCGAACTGGAACCAATGTAATAGTACTTAGTGTGGTCATACTTTGCAAGAACCTCAACTAAGTTATCAACAAAAAGGATGGTATCATCATCCGCCATTACGTACCATCTCACATCTTTGTCACCCTCTCTGAATGTCTCCAAAATTGTACGTATTATTCGTACTTGGTCTGGCTTCACAATTTTTGGGTACACTTTGAATCCGGTGATGTCCTCACTAATTCGAAAAGGAGGAGCAGATGAAGGCCATGGTAGAAATTCAAGCGTAGGAGCTCGATCTAAAAAGAGGTAACCACGGGTAACATTAGGTTTCCACCATGCTTCAGTGTATGCTTTCTTCTTCTTCCATGTGTTCATGGAGCCAACAATTCCGACCACAATGTGGTTTAGATTGGTAGGAGGTAGGGGACTAGGGGAACTTGTATTAGCTGCCGGACAGCTTTGCTTGAAGGCTTCCAAGAGATTTGAAGGTTGGTATTTGGGTGCTTTGTCAAAGAAAAATATATAAAAAGATAGTAGGATTAGTGCTGAAATAGTTAGAAAAGGGTTGCATAAAGCTAGTTTTGGTTGAGAAGAGCTAGATTTGACGGACAGTAGAGAACACATTTTGAAGGATGAAGGCAAAGTGATTAACTAAATAAAAGGGAGAAAGAAAAACATTCCCTAATAACAATCCCACCAGAGCTCTCTCAATAATTTTTGTTTTGTTTTTTGAGGTTTTGGGAGTTTTAAAAGGTTTTCAAGTCCATGATTCTTGCTTAAGTTTTCTCATACATGTGATGTTATTTCTCTTTGTTATGTTAATGCAGTCAAAGTGTTACGTTACATCCCATAATTCATGTTCTTAAAGTCAAATGATGCAACTTCTTCATCACCGTTTTTCCACAACCTGAAATGGGTTTAAGTTGTTATAACTTAATTACTTGAAGAAAAGGTTGGCTCCTTAAAACTGATGAGGAACTTTTCCTCAAAACAAATGGGATTTTGATGCATGTCAATCTCATTTAACTTTTTCTTTTTCTGTCCTGAAAGGACAATGCTTGGCTCCTGATATATTAGGAGCTAGGGGTGGGCACGGTACGGTATGGTACGGTATTGAGCCCGTACCGCTACCGATACCGGAAATTTAAATCGGTATGGTACGGTATGGGATTATCGTTTGTCAAAATTGGTACCGTACCATACCATACCGTGTCGGTATCGGTACCATTTCGGTACAAAAATGACACAACTAAAAAATGAACCAATTCAATATTCAACATATTCATTTACCAAAATAAGTGATGCCTAAGTTACAAATTCAAAGATTCAACATATTCAATTATCAATATCCAAATCCTAATCAACATATTCAATGTTGATGCTCAATATCCAAATCAACCAAATCCTAATCAACATATGCAATATCCATCAACATATTCAATAGAAAATTATATATCTGAATAGTATTCGGTACGGTACGGTATTGATCGGTACCAAATACTTGATACCGCTACCATACCATACTCTATTGGTACGGTACGGTACGGTACCGAATATTGATCGGTACTGAATGAAACGGTATGAAATCGGTATGGTACGGTTCGGTTAGGGTACGGTTTCGGTATTTCGGTTTTAGATGCCCACCCCTATCAGGAGCCATTCCTCCTCCATACAAGATGTGGCCTTCTAAAAATATGACACCTGTCTTTTTTTTTATTATTATTTATTTTTATTTTTTTTAAAAGACTCTCTTTCTCTCTCTCCTCCCGTGTTCTCTCTTCTCTCTTCTCTCCATCTCTTTCTTCCACCATTCCCAAAATTTCCAAAACTCCCAAATAAATAACTCAATAAAATTAAAAAGGAGAGAAATCAATACATAGTGTTTGGGTGATGATGATGGAGGAGCAGCGATGGGAAGAGAAAGGGGCTGAAAATTTCTTCTAAAGAGTTGCAGGGGAAGAGACAGAGATGGGGAGAAGAGAGCAGAGAGAGCTGGGGGAGGAGAGGAGAGTGGGTGAGAAGAGAGAGAGGTAGAATCGGTGAAAAAAAAAAGAACAAAAAAGAAACATGGGAAGAGAATAGAGAGCTGGGGAGAGTGGGTGAGACAAAAAAAAAAGGAAAAAAAAAGAAACATGGGAAGAGACAGAGATGGGGAGATGAGAGAAGAAGAGAGAGCTTGGGGAGGAAAGGAGAGTGGGTGAGAAGAGAGAGGGAGGGTCAGTGAAAAAAAAAAGACAAAAACACAGGTGTCATTTTTTTAGAAGGCCACATCTTGTATCAGGAGCCAAGCATTGTCCTTTCTGAAATTCTTTTAATTTTAAAAATAATTGTGCCTCACACAATCCAACCTTTTCTTGAAGTAGTTGAAAATAAAAATAAAAATGAAAATGAAAATGAAAACGAAAATAAGAAATCATTAGGGAAAGTCAAAAGAATTACTTTGTACTTCACAAAAATCAAGAAGAGGTGGGACGAGATTAATTTGTCGCCACAAAATGAAACTATCCTCAAAGAAGAGGTGCATAAAAAATTCTAGTAAACGCTGGAGGGGCGATGACATAGTTTGTAAAATAATTGCTGTTGTAGAAGTCTTTGTAATTAGGCTAAAGTTTAGGTATACATGCATCTAATAGAAAGTTGGCCACTCCAATATTAAAAAAATAGAAGTTGAAAAAGATTAATAGATGAATAGATTATGTTGATCAAATTCAAATTTGTCTCCATTTTAATTAAAGGAAATCCCAGGTTCGACTCCATTTGTTTGGAGATGGTCTCCATGTGATGAATTCGATTTATACCTAGTTAATTGTGACGTAAGCTTGCTGTGAGCATATTCGTTGTATATTGACCCATTGTGAAAGTATCTTATAATTATCCTATCGTTTGTAAAAACCAAAAACAAAAACAAAAAAAATCAAATATGAATTTATAGTGAAAAACGATTTCTAAATTTTTTGCATATATTCGATCAGTAATTATGATCCAGTTTACAAGTTCCTAACACAAAAGCAATATCATTGATCTTTCGACATCCATTTAACAAGTGCTCTGCTTCAAGCCTTGACCTTATTGGAGGAGAGAACATATAATCTCCTCGTTTGAGGGGAAATTATAAACATGTGAAATACATAAATACAGGAATTTTAAAGTTTCTTTTCACTTTCTACAGCCACCCGCCTCCCCCCTTTTTTCCCCTCTTATATTTAGATTCTAACGAGATCTGCCAACTAGAAAACTAATATACAAAAGAAAAACTACGCACTATGTATCCCGAGGGCCATCGAAAGACTGAGTCTTTCGAAGATTCCAGTGGAGGCCGTCGTGAATGCTGTTCAGGAAGTCACTAGTAGAATCAACTTGACAGGCAGTTGGGACAGGCCAAGGTGCCATGCTGCACACAAGTGCATCACCAGCTGCCAACCGTTTCCTATCCTTGCCATCAAACGACGCCCATGCATGGCTCCTGCTATTGAAAGGTACTTGTACTCGCAGCGTCACATGCTCAGGCAATATCAGAGGCCGAAATGATAGGGAATGCGGACAAATAGGTGTAAACAGAATTCCAGGAACCTGAAATTATAAAGACCAAATCACAATAACAATTTTATAGTTGCAAAACATGAAACAGCTACAGGTAATAACAGTTTTAATAGATTTATTGCTTTCTCTTATTTAGGATAAGATCAACCAGAGTACCTCTTTGTGAGATTATTTTGAATATCCTAGGAACAAGATTGTCAGATTCATTGCAAGTTCCTCCTTCAAGATGTTAATTTTCTGATCTCTTTTAGCATAAGATTCTTCTCTTAAACATATTTTGATATTACCAGTACACCTAGTCATTTAGTCTAAGGTTTAGTAATTTTGAAATAATTAATTCATACAAAGAAATATATATATACAGAGAGCTTCCATTGAGGGATCCCTCAAATAAGAACACCTTGTAGGGCCCACTCCGCATTGTATTTCACTAATCCAAACCGTCTACGTTTTAGATAATCATTCAAAGATCATCTCTGTTTTTATACTAGTCATCTACTTTGTACTTCACATCTGTTTTGTGTTTGTTTCAGAGTAAAATTGAACGTATTAGCAAAAACACAAATATACTTTCCAAGACTCCACACAAACACGGGACAGTCCAAGTGTGAATAGAGCAAGTAAATTACATTACAAAGTTGGTAATGTCCGTAAGGATAAAAAAGAACAGTGGCAAATGGTTTTCAGAGGTGAACGTGGCCTTGATTGTATGAGATTCAAATTCACGATGTCCCTATATAAAAATGATTATTTTTCTATAAACTTAAGGTTTTTTATCACTGTTTTAATACACTTTCTTCTTCTTAGGCATAACATTAAAGCAGTAGTATAAAATTAAAACAAAATTTTGAAAAATAAAAAATAAAAAATTGCTCCAGGTAGCTCTGTATCAGAGTTGCCTAAGTGGGGTCTCCAGCACAGGCAATAATGTCAAGATTATTAGAACCAGATGTTAGTCAACTTATCTATCAATTCACCAAGCAAGAGGCACTATAGAGTACAGAAATACCATATAATATCTCATGTAGCTGTGAACAGGAGGCACTAATAGATTATAGTATAAAAACAAACCTGGGGATGAACCATTGATCCTCCAGCCGCTAATGAATAGGCAGTACTGCCAGATGTTGTTGATAATATTAGCCCATCTCCTTGGACACATGTGACAAAAGAATTGTCACAATAGCATTCCAAATTTGTAAGGTATGATGATATCCCACGGTCAATTGTAACCTCATTTAATACGAGTATCGGTCCTTCAGTTTCATACTCATTTTTGGCTGCTTCTCTAATAACATGGCACTGCAAGCGGTGTCGCAACGTGATACTAATGGGACC
This sequence comes from Prunus avium, assembly GCF_965620075.1. Lineage (NCBI taxonomy): Eukaryota > Viridiplantae > Streptophyta > Magnoliopsida > Rosales > Rosaceae > Prunus > Prunus avium. The sequence continues at coordinate 17,572,622 of NC_142287.1, read as the reverse complement.
TTTTAAAATTGAATCAAGATATTCTCGGTAACGTTCACTGTCTGAAACATGTTAAAGATCACGTCTGAACGAGACACAGGAACAGTAACAAGTTAACAGTAAGATATCCAACATCTAGATTAAATATAGAACGTTTCTTGTGTTTTTATTTTTTTTTTAAAGGAACTCTTGTAAAATAAATGATAAGAGGATACGAAAAGGGGTCATAAATCCCAAAGACCCTAAAGAAAACGGCACAACAGGAGGAACTGGTCCTTTGAACATAGATGCTGCCTGCAAATTAAAAGTAAATCATAGAATCACTTCATATTCCCTCAACCCAAATACTTTAATGTACTAAAACAATCTGAAGTAATGCAAGTTAAAGCTTAAAAGTATATGCACATACCCAGAGGACAGTTCCATCACCACCAAGAGTTACCACAAGGTCAACTTTTGTGTGCAGGAGTATTATTTCGGTCTCTGTCAAGCCAAAAATGAAATGCTAAACACTAAATAGCAAAATCACGAGCATAATTATCAAGCAAGTAAATCATTATATGAATCATAGCTATTTATTAAATAACAAGTCACAACAACTTGAGATTATTGACTATGCAAACAATTTTACATGTAAGCCCATGGTCAGAAATTAAAGGGAAGAAAATATGCATGCATAAATCATTTCACTTGATTTGTGGCCGGATCTTGTACAAAATCAATAGTCGATCGCAAAACAGACATTGGTGCAGTTACAGATACATAACTCTGACCAACATGACAAAATCAATTAGAGACACAAAAATGAGTGGGATTCTTTAGAGTCCAATAGGATGACTTCCAAGCACCCTAGTTGGCTATTCTGTAAAACTTTAATGACTTTTTCTCCCACACCAGTTTCATTCTTGGTAATAGTGAAAGGACTAGACTTTGGGAAGAGGTGGTGGAGTAATGTTCCTTTCATGCTTTGCTTTCCTAGACTTTATTGTTTCCCTAATGCGAAGGTTCTTTCATCCACGATCTTGTAGTTTCTTCCTTGACATGCGTTGTATAGTTTTCTTTAGCATTGTTATGTTAGCTTAGGATAGACTACTGATATTTTCCATACTTTGTACTCTCTCTTTACTATTAATACAGCATTTGTTTCTTATTTAGCCGAAAAAAATAACAATGAAAAAAGTACATACATAAGAATCTGCACGTAGCAAAAAAAGTATGTCAAAGATTTTACAAGGATCTTTTGTAAAAAGCATCATGGAAAGCAAGTCTAGGAATTTGTTTCATGTATTCTAAAACAGAAGTCACTTCCAATAGATAATAGAAAAGAAGCAATCTTTTGTGGTTCTTACCATCTTTCCATGTATGGACGAAGTTGTAGTAAGATGACTCTGTTAGAAGTTCAGCTCTCACGCGCGGTTCCACATAAATATCTAACTTTTTCTGCTCTCTCAACCATCTGGAAATAGAAAATGAATACTAAGGAAAGGAATAACATTTGCGAACATCCACTATAAAGTTACAGAGGCATGCAAAAATGCAAAGGTTAGGCACCCTATAAGGTCCTTAACTGAATTTTGGCACAAGGGACTGAACAAGAATGACAGTCACTTTCAGAAAGTAGATACGTATTGTTGTGTCAAGCCCTTTCTTTCATGTGTGACAGGGATATTTTAAATAATTATATGAGAGACAATTGCAAATAAATTCATATTTGTATACTTTTCTTCAGTGGAAATCCTTCTCATACAAAATCTACTTTTACCCAGCCTACCTTAATGTCAGACATTACTGTTCCCCCACCCCCTTGCTCAGCAGCATCAGTTTTCCTTTTGATAAGAAAAAAGCTTGTAATGAAAGGAAAGATGAAGTACAAGGAAAAGCAACGCCTTTTTCTTTTTACTACAGAAAGCAAAATCATTTTGAAAGGCACGACCTAGCCATTAAAAAGCACAGAGCAACCAATTTTAGTAATTGCAATAATGAAACAATGTGGTACATAAGATATATCTATAAGGAATTTCTTGAAACATATGATGTCTTGAGGTACCAGAGCTTGATAGGAAAAGCAGCTCATGCAGAAACATAAAATCTGCTTTGAGAAGTGACAAACTAAGGATTTCTTAAAATCCATACCTGACCATCTCTGCACACAGAATTCGAACAGAAGTTGAATTTGGTTTGGTCAAAATAATCACAGTTTGTGGCTGAGATTCCCACTTCAAAGAAATCTGAAACAAAAATGAGTTTTTAAATAGACAAGATGGGACCCACCAGTAAACTGAACCCAACAGTTAGGCAAACAGAAATATGCAAACCTTTGTCAAAAACATGAATAATAGCATCTACCCCAATGATACAAAGTAGTGGGAAAACAAAAGTAACATGCATAGACAGGATAGGTATACTTGTTTACTGCTGCGCTCTGCAGTTGTAATGTTTCCTCTTTCAAAAGAGACAATGTCATGCTTGTGCTGGTCACTTTGGTCACCTTTGCAGCACCATGAAAGTTTAAATGACGCCTGTCTCAGGAAACATGGATGTCATGATATAATCTGGGAATTCATTGCACTAATAATGTTCCAACATGTTAACATGAACAATCCATTACGACAGATAAAGAGAATTGCATAAATGGTAATAGTAGTAGAAGTGTTGATATAGATATAAATATTTATCCAAAATTTTATGGTAACCAAGAATATCTTGCCAAGACAATCTTTTACATCAGGTTAAAAAACCCTGTGTAAGGCTTAAGTTTTGACCATACGCCAAAATTGTTATTTAGGCTAATAATCAAAGGCTAAATTCTGTTCATAACAAAATGGTAATAACAATAAACAATATATGAGAAGGTCATGGGGTCACTACATTGTGTTGATAACGAAATGGTAATAAACAATACAAGAAGTGATGGGTTACTATCTGTTGCACTGTATGGAGCTGTATAGTTGACTAATTAGTTTGGGAAAGCTTTTGTTTAGCTGTAATTTGCTATAACTACTAGGATTACTTTACTTTTCTTGCAAATTTCCTTTTATTGTGATTCTGTAGCTTAGATACGCCATGGGGAGAAGAATGATAATCAGAAAATTATTTTTTCCAACCTAGACTTTCTGCACTATCCATATGTGGTGACACTTTAAACTGAAATTAGTATATATACAATGAATCACAGTACACAGAACAAGCCAAAGATTAGCTGGACAGAAGGGGAAGGAGAAGAAAGGGGTACCTTTCTGGCAAATTTATTGGGGACCACCTTGGAAGCAGAATCACGGTCACCATCCCGAAGAACTTCATGGGAGCATATCCCATTACTCCCACAACAATGTTCAGATTGCTCATTTGATGGGCTGCCCAAGTTCTCTGTCCTCTCTTCATCGCCGTTATTCTCTCTATGTGATTGCTCTATAACATAAGCCAGAAAATCCTTCTATTAAGGTATGAATAAAATTATAAAAAGACAAAAAAACTGAGCGCGATGTCACTAAAGTGAAACAAAGCACACACTGCATTACGGGAATGACCACGCAACTCAAAGTATCAAGCACAAAAGGACAGAACTCAAGTTATAACTGTGATAGCTTTGCATTGAAAACCAAATGAGAGAGAGAGAGAGAGAGAGAGAGACAGGGGACAACTCATACAATAATCAGGGGAAACCTCCACATCAAGCACCACCTTGAACATCCAAACTTTAATCATGAAGGAGGAGAAAATACAATCAATTACCAATAACTAAATACTTTTTACCAAAAGAATGATGTTCCTTTCCTAAGCACGACGAAACTACAAATGCATTCCCAATATATAAGCCAAATCATTACGAACTCGACGCCCCTTCCCAAAACAATTTTGATTCATCCTATTATGGGCGCTGAGATTATTAAAAAGGGAAAACATCTGAAATGAGAAGGAATGTAGTACAGTTGAAGGCTGTCAAAAAAAATAATGTCTTATAGATTCAATCACATTATCTTGTAGTAAGGAAAAACTAATTGGCACGTCTATACCGTTGGAAAAGTTTACACTAATAAAGATTCATTATTTTTTTGGGAGTTTCACTAAAATACCCAAAATGGGGGCTGAAATTATAAAAATACCCAACACCCAAAACACTTTATAAACATACCCAAAACTCATCATTACACACACTCAAAACCCATTTATAAACATACCCAAAACCCATCATTACACACATACCCAAAACCCATTTTGGGTATGTTTCTATGTTTAAATAGTGCTTGGGTATTTTTATAAATACATGTCTAGGATTGGGTATTTTTATACATATCTATATTTTTTTTCCAACCCCTAATAGCTTGCGGAAATTACTCTGGGACAGTTATTATAAATTCCTTTGCTGCATAGCTGGCCTTCACCTGGTCATTGTAGCACCTTCAACTTAAATTCACAACTCCTTAGTTTGCAGTCGGTAATTTTCTTAAATAACCTTAAAACACATTCTCCTGTTTTGGCATTTTAAGGAAAGCCGTAATATTTTTCTTTTATATTTTGTATCCACCCCAAAAGGAGTATAACGGGGAATTTCTTCTGTCAAAAATGTGCAGATTTCTTTTGTGTTAGTATTGGAATGACTTTATTTTGTATAAGACAAAGCAAGTACCTTCAGAAATTTTCCTGTCCCGTTCCTTGCAATTTTCCAAGCAGAAAAGGCATGGAAGCATAAATCTTATCATTCCCATTGCATTACATAGAGAACTCTGAGTCCACCAACTTTCGAGCATTTCATAAAAGTTGTAGCCTGATAGTGGAATACCCACAATCTGATGATAATGAGTCCAAATTTGATTAGAAAGACGAGCAACACCAAGCAATTGATCTAAGTTTTCACCATATCCAGAGGTAACAACAAGTCAACTCAAAACTATGGCCAATAAAATCGTCAACAACAAGAAGCATCCCGACCTTCCCTTTTTCTTTTTATAAGACGAGTCTTTCTATAAAGATTAATAAATAGAAATGGAAAAACAAGAAATGGAGAACCCATCCAGAAGTTAAGAGAATATATATATATAGTTTTGTTAAAATTGCATAATGCAAGTGTATAATATAAAGGACCCCCTCTAAGACAAGATCTATTCTTAGACCTTACAAAAGCTTCCTATAGAACAAACATGGGAAAAGATGTTCAACAACGAAATGGATTAATATGACCCAATTGGACCAGGTGTATACAGTGGCAGACCCACCACCCCTGGCCAAAGTTGGCCTCTTACACGTTTGAAATACTTTATAAGCATATATATTTAAGATATTTTTCTGGTGAAACAAGAAAAGTTTTGATATTCTTAGTTTTTCTGTCTTATATTTGTTTATAGCATACATCTAATGTATTTCTAACCATTCCTTTCTAGTACAATTTTCTGGTCCATTAGTCATCCTCACATAGAACCGACCATTATTTCAACATTCCATTCACATAAATTGGGTTTAGAGAAAGTAATTAAATAGAATATATATATATATATATGAATTAAATAGAACTAAATTACAAATGAAATAAAAGTATTATTTTGTTCAAAACATAATGACATTTGTTGTGCATATGTGTAGTTTTGTTGGTATGAATGTATGTACACCTAAGGTGCCCCTAAAGCTTAAGGATTTGGTTTGCTTGATGGATGACAAGAAAAAACCAACACTGATGCTCGAAGAAAACCATATGAAGCACTCAACCCCATAGATACAACTTGGTTTAGGAAAAATGCGATCCATTAATCATCCAGTTATCTATAGCCCCGTCTCACTCTTCAAAATTGGCAACCACATCTCATTTGCATATTTTGAGAGCATAAGACCCCCTTTAACATTTAAAGATAAGTTCTTCCATGAGACCACAAGATGGGGATGGAAAAAGACAATTTAGTCTCGGAGAGTTTCTCCTTTTTTCTTTTGTTTCAACACTGACTTTAGTCTTGAACTTTCTAAAAAAAATCCAGGTCGATGGAAAAGAAGAAACGCAAGTCCACCTCTGGAATTTTTTCTCATTAAGGGGATCGTATTTCACTAAGAAATATTTCAGTTACCTTTTTCACTGAGGAGAGCCACTTCAATTTCTGGTACTTTTCTTGTTGTTACATTGGAAAGGATCGAGCCTTGACCTATCCTAACCCTAACCGCATTCTCCCTCCCTTCCCCACCACATGAACTAACCCCAAGGGATTAAAATACTAGCGTGGAATCTCTAGTCCTTTTCTTTGAAGTCTAATTTGAGTCCATGAAATTTGTTTAGAAACATGAAAAGGAGAACCAAAGAAAATTCCGATACCTTTTGGTCTGGACTTTCTAAAAGATATAAGAGTAAGGCCCTATTACATGTCAATTTAGGTCACTAGTTAACACCATATTATTAGACAATGACACAGGAACAAATTCATCACAATATGGTGTGGAATTTCTAAAAGATAGAGAGGTTATTACATAAAAAATTCATCATAATAACATGTTAGATTTCATTCAAGCAACATATAGGTTAGAGTGATAATGGAATAACTTAGGAACAAATGATTTCTAAAATGACTCCTTAACATAGGACAATGCAAGGTAAAATATAAATGGCAGCAATTTTCCCATATGAACTACTAGAGAAAAGAAGAAGAAGATTTAAGCCTGCTGTGATTCCAAAGTATATAGAAATGCAGGATGACATGAAGAAAGCAAACAAAGAGTTAATAGAGAGAGGATGCAAGGCTCCAAGCCTTCAATGTTCAACCATATTCTTCCATTCTAGTCTTGCAAGAGTGAGCCTCATTTGGAGGCTTTTGAAAGAACTCCAAAAAGACTTCTAATAACTCCACGAAAGATCAAAATACTCCAGAAAAACCTTTTGAAAAGAAAAGACCAAAAGAATCTTATAAAACGTAAACAAAATTGATTCAATCTAAGATTCAAACACATAAAATCTTCATCACTCTTTCCATTAACATATAGATTGATCTGATGACCTTTATTTTTGGTAAGTGAATAATATATAACCAAAACAGAGGCAAAAGCCTAATACAAACAACCACGAGGAGCCTCATGGGAACAAAGAAACAACCAACTGAGCAAAAAACTCAGAAAGGAAAGAAGAACAACCCAACCAAGGGGCAACACCTAACTATCACCAGTAAGAGGTATGTTCCAGTTGTGAGCAACTGTCAAGTTAGCTTGCACAGGTTTATAGGAGAGGGAACACAACTTGCACTGGATAGGCGAAATAATATTTTTGAGGACCATAAAAGGGGTAGATTGTGTATCCTTGAAAATCCTGTTATTACACTTCATCCATATACTATACACTGTGACTGCCAATGAGAACAGAAATTATAGGATATTTTCTATACAAAAGAAAAGGCATGCTTTTACACTGTTTCTTAAGTATATAGGATACCTACAAGACTAAACACAAGCGCACACATCTATCCTATTATTATAGAGAGACCACTTTGTCAACCACTTTTGCCAAAGTGCCACATTATAACCCTACTTACATTAGAAAAAAGAAAGAAAGGAAAAAAAAAACCTAATAAAATAAGGGTAAAACAGTAATTAGCAATCATTTTAAACAAAAAAGAACACAAATCTCTCCAGATTTTAAGAGGAAAAGAAAACTTCTCCCTCTACTCTCTCTCTCTCTCTCTTTAACTCCTCACACACACAGTGTGTGTGGCCCTTCTAGTATAAATTGAAGGAACAATGCCAAGGAAGCAATTCCAAATTTCACTAGATGGACTTCGGATTATGACCTTTTATACTAATGGTTATTAATTAAACAAAATCTACACCAGATGCAGACATTGATAAGAACATAGGATATAGCGAGCAATGGAAAAGCTAAAAGTGAAATTAAATGGTTGATTAAGTGACATACAATGAAGACCAACAACATAGTGCTAAGAAGGATTTCTTTTGCATAAATAAATTGGTTCAACATATGAAGAAAGGTCAAAAGGAAAAATGAAGCTGCAAAGGGAACAATGGAAGAAGTATACTGATAACATGGCTCGACACTTTTTTAGATGAATTCAAGTATTTGTTTAAGGCTTCTAATTGCCCTAGAAATAACATCAGAAAATATCTGAAAAACTGTGTTATACATCGCCAGAAATTACATTATCAAACACATAAAGAACAAATTGGAAAAAACAGAAGATATATATATAGATGAAAGAACAAACCCAGCATGTGACAATTAATGTATGTTGTTGAATCATTCAAAAAACCTTTATGTTCCAAATGGAGATTGCGGGCCCTCTCCAGTTCATATTTACGCTTCCATTCAGCTGCCTCAGCTTGCGCAGAAGCCTTTCCTTCAGCAGCCCGTCTCAGGGCCTTCGCAACAGCTAGAGAAAGTTAAATGTAATATAAGCAATGCATCTAATGATAAATAGTTTCACTGACTTTAGAAAGCAGTCGAGAATAGAACATGACCATACTTCTCATAGCGTCTGAGAACTCTATGAGGTGGTCATCTGTGCTTTGTAATGGAGATTGTTGCAGAAGTTCCTGCACTGCTTTCTCTGAACTTAAGAGAGAAAGTGAATTGAGAAAACCATTCTCTGGCTGTGAGCATGATACACTTGCATCACCCTGTCCACAGAAGCACATCAGATAACAAGCTCAGCTTGGTATAAGACGAGATATCTTGTCAACAATATATAGTTAGCATGGTTATTAGTTGCATGATGCAGAGGTAAGTAGAGTTCAATCAAAACATAGAAGAACAAACGCACATCAGTTGATAAATAGAAGAAAGCCAAAAAATTATTTCCGACAAATTGAGTTCAGTGGAAATACGTCCTATTTTCCAGGCCATGAAGAAATAACTAATACATCAGCATAAAGTCATGAAACAATGAAGAAGAATCATGTTACCACTACTTCAGAACAAGAAGCAGCTATGACTAAGTAATCCCATTTGGGAAAGGGTACAATTAAATTTTCATATCTATTTACATTATAATTTTTCAAGAGTTGCATAATTGGAAAACTAAATTATTAGGCTTTCTCATTCGCATGTATTATCTTTAAGTTGTGTCCTCATCAGCACATTGGTTACTTGATACACTCAAATCTAGTTTCATCAGATTTCAGTTTACCTATATAACCAACCCCTGGGCTTGGCACAGGTCTTGGCACAGGTACAATAGAGGTCCAGTGTGGTGGGATTGGGATAGGTTATTGATCCAAATCTTGCCAATTGAGAAAAATTAAGAAAAAGAAAACACTTATCAATCAGTTTACTTCAAAGACTGGATTGATCCAAAGTCCAGATAACAATGGCCAATATATTCAGTTAAAAAATGTCTTCATTTTAAGGGGGATCACCAATAATCAAGCAAAATTGGGCACAATAACAGATTATCCCACAAAATTCAGAATTACACATGAGCTTAAAATTTTCTTTCTTATCAAAAAGCCAAAGTTCTTCCACATTATTCCACCTAGAAATGCTACATGAACCCAAAATAGCACTACAATTCAAAGCTCAAAATTTCCACAACATTTCCCAGAGCTAATTACCAAAACAAAAGGGAAGAAGAAACATAATTGAAGTCCACAAAATTCAAGAAAAACCTTCCAAGTGAAAAATGATTAATTAGAGTGTAATTGAGAGAGAAAGAGCGAGGGAGAGCGGTGATTACAGCAGAATTGACCTTGCTGGGAGCCATAGCTGAGCTGAAAGATATAATTGAGTTGAGAAAAAGGAAGAGATCCCTCTTTTCTTCTTCTTCTTCTTCTCCTTCTACAAGACCCCAGAAGAGTTGGCGTGAGAGAATTCTATTCCATCTTTGGTTTTTCAACAGAGATTCCGAGGTTCCTTCCCTATTTGGTGAAAAAAACCAAAAACAAAAACCCACAAAGAAAAACAAAGAGAATCAGAGATTGACCACCTCTCTCCTCTTCTCTTCTCTCCTCTCCTCTCAGCCCCACAAGCACAACCCTCAACCCAGACAAAGAACCCACCTACTGTCTGTGGGATTCAGGCGTAGGCCCCACATACAACGCGTGGCGAGTCAAAGCTTGGTGTAGGAAGTAAAGTAATAAACTTTACATCTCCTTCCCTCCTTCCACAACACAAGGGGCCTTTACATAACCTGGTCAACCAATCACCCAGCAACCAGGACACATCACAGGTGTGGATGTGGTGGTAAGTAAGGACGGCCCGGATGGTCCAACTTATCGATTTGACGTAAGCAAAGGCGTGGCGAGGCGATTTATATTTTTCTTTATGGGGTGTGGTCTTCCATTCTGGGCCATTTTTTTATTTTTTATTTTTTTTTGGAAAGAACTGAGAACAACAATATTATACTGTTACAAAATTTCTTGATGCTTTGAATATGTTTTGAGTGAGGTTCATGCCAATTTCCTATCATTTGGTGATGTGTTACTTTGATTGTAATACAGCTGTCCTTTTTGCTTAGGTAACACAACTCTGTTGACTAATTCTTCACAAAAATCAAAGGGATGCATCATATTACTTTCTAATACTAAATATTATATCATACACATGTGACACATGAAGTATGATGGATGTTACTATGAATACATTGACCTGAATAATTTTCAGCCTTTATTAATAATAAAATAAAGAGTAAAAAACATTTATGGTTACTGGGATTAGCCTTAAAAACAGTTTTAGTCACTGCAATTCCAATTTTCTCAATTTCATCATCATAAATTTTCATATATATATATATATATATATAAGAAGCTCATCCAATGCGAGGCAATCATGACTCGCTACACGCAATTTTGCCCATACACGCACGCAACATGTGCACTTAAACTGGCGGAATTGAGGGATATGACTTAATTTATTGGAGATGACAAAATTGGGAAAGTCGAAATTGTAGTGACCAAAATTGTTTTTGAGGCTAACCCGAGTGACCAAAATAGTAAATTACAAGCCTAGGTCGAAAACTATAGCAACTAACGTCCTTCTAGGGTTAATGAATGAAGGATGTGCCAACACTGGGCCACAGTTGGGCGAACATGCAAGTTATGTTCGTGAGTGGGTAGAATCTAGTCTTCTTCAAATAATCATGGTTGAGGAAGGAACACCTCTCGACCTTGGGTTCTTTTACCTTGGACTATAAGGATTTGGCATTCTTAATCAACCAAAGTTGTCATGTTCAGTAACACTACATTGATGAGTGAACTCAAAAACTCGCTCGCAAGGACTTAGGTCAAGTGGGTCGTCGTGATACTACTTAATTCAAAATCATGAAAACGAAGTGAGTATAACCATCTCAAAAATAGCAATATCCTTGAAAGTGTCAGGTAAAATGTACTAAAATAAAAAGGGATTGTGCTCAAGATCTTTGCGAAGAACAAACAAAGAACTTGGTGATATAAGAGACGAATGTTACAAAAATCTCAGCAAAGTGCTTAATGTCTTGAATATGAGAGAATAACTCGGAAGAGTGTATTGGTGCTTTTTGCAGCAATTTGGCTTGTTTGATTGACTTTTCATGTATGGCCCATGCCATTGGCACCATTATTTACGAGTATACTTCCGACTCATGATAGGAAAGCCTAACTTCATTCCTAATTAAATTGAATCTCAGAAGCCTAATATGATTCATGTTTCCATATTTGCTCCGATCTTTCCTTACATTAACTTGTACTCCAAGTCTCCTTAATTACTCAGGAGTGAACCTTCTTTAAACTCCTTGATCAACTAGGAAACTCCTTAGCCTTAATTGGATATGGATCTTGGACAATTGGGGCGCTAACAACTTGATTAGAAGGGTTTTCGGCCAATTAGGCTGCTATTACTGTGAGACCCTAAGATTTTTAAGGTACTTAGAAGGCCTAACGCAATTGGCCTAAAAATAGGTTATGATTTTTTTATGGATTCTATTGAATTTTTGGGAGATAAGCTTAAGCTTGAATTTGAATATTGAAGCAGGCTTGAAATTAAATGAAAGAGAGGATGTGTAACTTTGTGGTAGGTTGAGAGGTCGGCTTTGTGTAGTCCCAACCAAGGTATGAATTGCATTACAAATGAGCTCCTTCATTTGCTAACGCATAATTTGCATTCTCTTTTCCATTTCCATTCAAGAGTTCTTATGTGTTTCCACGCCCCTTCGAGACCCCGAAAAATGGACAACTTCCTTTTCTTAGGAACACATACAAGATTCGTCACTACAAAAAGGATAATGGTAACCCCACCATTAACTACTTCATTTATGAATTTCATAGTAATAGAAATACATGTCCTACCTAGACAGAATTTGTAACTTGCTATTCTCTTGCCTAGCAGACAAAGATTTACCTTCGTGATTGCAGGGATGTCATCAGTAAAAGAGTTAATCATTATCACATGCGAACTTCAAGCATTATTGTTAAAGAGTAACTCGTTGATAGATTATATCACTCGATTTAATAGGGCAATTCCTCATCTTAGATACGAGGAATTAATTACATGCATGCATACCATGATGATGTACATGAGAAACCTTATGTGAAATCAGGATGCCAATGGATAAGCAAATGGTCGATGTGCAAACATAATCTTGAGTAAGTAGAGACGTGATGGGGATGAAGCTAAATTGAATCGCATCCGCCATCGATCCAACGGTTCCCACTCACAGTGGCTACTGGCCAAGGGATCTCCTCCTCTTTTATAGCCTATCACGCTAATACCTTGCAAAAAGTCATTTGCCACATCATCATCTGCCACATCGTCATTACAACTACTGTTAATTCTTTAAACCCAAACAAGAACAATTGAACCCTAGTTTATTTTGCCATACATCTTTTGTGTTTGCGGTGGAGAAGCCATTAAGGGCCACAGACTTGGGATCATGATGAAAGACACTGAAGGTCAGTGGTGCCTAGTGTCTTTAGTCTTTTGCTTTGGAGTGTAATGGGGGGAAATTGCATGTCCCTGTAAAGTGCTGATCTCCAAGCTCGTTCAAGTGATTTTTGAGGTTAGATTGGCTTCTCTATCCAATGACTGCCAATTTTTGTGTAATAAAAATTAAAAAAATTGGAAAAAAAAAACCAAAAAATTAAGAATTGTTTTTATATAAATACCTAGCAATGTTCTTAATTTTCCACACCAAAACTTCATACAAATTCCTCTCCTTATATCATATCTTTACTTTCTACTTTCTTATTCCATTTGTGTAAAAATACAAATGGCCTCTTCCGTCGAAGCCAGAGCCTCGTGGACAACCATGGAAGATGTTTTGTTGTGTGAGTGTTGGGTACAAGTTGGTCATTGCCTGATTACGGGCAATGAGATGAAGGATTCTCATATGTGGAGGAAAAATTATGGAGAATTTTTCAGTCGATCGGGTTCGCCTCGTATGAAAATGACATTGGCAAGTAGGTGGAAATTTTTGAATAAAGAGTTAGGAAAATGGAGAGATGCTGACAGAACCCAACCCAAATTCCACTTTGGAATCCATGTCGAACCCTATACGTGTCCAACACCTGGCAGGTGTCGGGCGTAAATGTCCAAAATATTCCTCTTGCCCAGCACCTCAAAACGACAAACACACTTAAGGGTTTAACTTTTGCCAGAAAACCGGTAGTCTCCCTTGAAAAACGGACATTTCCCAATAAATTTCCACCGGTGAAATATACAGTTAAAATTGAAAATCAAATCCCAATCGTTCAACATGAATAAAACAAATATATCTGAATGGCCTCAGGCCTCTTTATACCAAATAAATCGTTCAACCATCTGAATCTGGTCTCAACTCTTAGAACAACATGGATACGTTATCAATTTCTAGTATGACCTAAGTGAACAAATTTTCAGCACTTGATCCTGTGGCTGCACCTAGGAACTCTAGGTTGCCTACCTTTACCAAGGGATCAAGCCACACACAGTTCTTTACTATAAGAAAACAAAGTTCAACCCATTTGTAAGCACATGAATTAAATATTCCTTCAGACCTTCCCAAAACCAAGAACTTCAAACTCCAATCAATCCGTTGAAACTTAAGCAAAAGATATTGATTTCAAAATAATCTTCCACCCATCACATATGTGCATATACAAATACATATGTATAATAGCTCATTACAGATAAGTAGGAAAACGAGAAAGTTATTAAAATAACATTGATCACGTGAAACCTTAATATCGATATCAACAGTTTGAATAAAACATGTATTAAAACTTTTATCAATAAGTACTAAGATAAAATCATCAATTTTTAGTTTAAAACATCTCAAAATTCAAATACTCTTCACCTAGGCGTAGCCCCATTCGTAATCCGTCAATTCCAATAATATTCCATCAATTCCAAGTTCCATGTATATTACATCATCGTAGAACTCGGGGGACACGTGGTCAACCTGAGAATGCATATCCTCGTAGAACTCGGGGGACACATAGTCAGCTCGAGAACGCATATCCATCAAATCCCCTCACAGGACCCAGGAAGATATAATCAACCTTAGAACGCAAATCCTCGCACCACACGATTTAGGTGTCCCCGAGACTCGTGGGGCATTATCATAAATCACTACATTGTTCCGAAGGCAACTGGGGGGTACTTCTGTGGTGGGTTTGAAAACCATTTCCTGAAACTTATCATAAAATTTCTTTTATTCCACAAATCCACTTTCACAAATCCATTTTCCAAATTTTTTTCTCAACTTTCCAAAAATAAGTTCTTAAATAGATAATCTAAAATCCCTTCTTAAAATGAGATCAATCCTAACATTCCTTAATTGAATTTGACCGTGCATAATCTTTCAAAATTGTTCTAAACTACATTTAAGTATGTACCACATACTATTGAGAGATTTAGTTTCCATAATTTATCGTTTTCAAGACACTGAGTATATATTAAATATAGACATATAATTAGATATTTAATTAATTTCTTATTCACGCCAAAATCTAATTAACAAACCATTCCCAACTCTACACAACTAACATAATAAAATATACTTAAAAAGTAAAAGTGATTGCATAGTAACTCATAAACATTTAAATAATCTTTCATAGTGTGATATCATTCTAAAACAACCCTCCAATTACAATTACAACTACTAATGGCCTCAACCGAGGCCGAAAGAGCCCACAATCTAAATTGACTGTACTCGTAGGGCTCACGACCTCAATTTGTTATATACCCATTTCCTATTGGTCCATAACCATAAGTTCAACCCATTCTAAAAGTCTCGTCACGATCCAACAGTTGGGTTGACCTCGATCGCGAAATTGACCACTTGGGCCAGCGGAGCCCACAATCTCCAATTTCTTATCCAAAAGTTCCTATAAGTCCGACAAGGTCTACTTAATATGTCTCAAGAGTTTGGTCTCTAGAAGTGCACGCCGGCTCGTGCTGGTCATTTTCCGACCTGTCCCATGACTTCGCATGGTCGAAGCAGCCTGAATGCACGGCCAAAGGTGGCTAGCCTATTTTGCGAAGGAAGGAAGTCAGGGGAGGAGGAGAGAGAGAGAGAGAGAGAGAGAGAGAGAGAGAGAGAGAGAGAGAGGTTTTAAAAAAAAAACTGACTTTGAAATATTTACGGTTGTGCCACTGCACTTCTGTTGATCGTAACTTTCTCGTTAAAACTCCAATTTGAGCTCACTCCATGTCTACGAACTCGTATCGACGCGCTCTACACAACGATGCTACTCAAATCCCCAAATTCTTTCCCAATCAAAAAGTCAATTTTAAACCCATTAAAATACTATTGGGCTAAAATTGTCTTTTACTTGAATAATTTAAGAATTAAATATTAATTTAGGACTGGGATATCACAGATGCGTTGGCAAAAGCGAGGTACAACGTTCAAAACGGTAAAAATCTTGGCAACGAGGTAAAAAAATTTATAATTGTCGTTTTATTAAATTTAATGTCATATTGTTTGATATTTTCTTGCATTTCGAATTTGTTTTTTATTATAGATTATTCAAGCACAAATGTTGGGAGGTTGTGAAGAATTGTCCGAGATTCAAAATTATCACCATAGGTCTGAGCGTTGTGTTGAATGAGACATCGCTCCACGATTCATGGACATCGAAATTGCCGTTCGACTCCTCTGTCATTCATGACTCACTGATCCAAACGGAGTTGAGGCCTATTTGGAGAAAGGCGACAAGGCCAAGAGATGGAGCACTTCGAACAATGAAAGTGTAAAATTCTTGGAACAAATTGGTCTTCAAGGCGCAATGAGAATGGAGAGAGACATCAAAAGAGATGAGGTTGACAAGGCAACATATGAGGCATTTGCAAGAGAAAGGGAGTATGCACACAAACAAGACATGGACAAGAAAGATCGGGAAAGCATGGCCATGGTTACGAACCATATGTCCCCTAAAATAAAGGCATTTTGGAAAAAAGAATGAAGAGATGTTATGAGAAGAAGGCTTTTCCGTGATGATTAACATAGCACCACAGATTGGTTAAATAACAAAAATCATTAGGCTCTATTAATAGGGTTGCTCTTTCTTAATTAGTTGTATTAATTGTCTTTTATTCAATAAAGAAAGCATTCAATAATGTAGCCATTTATTTAAAACATTGCATACATCAAAATAAAGCATAATTCAAAACAAAGCATTAAACTTGACTTCATTGACAGTGATTGTCTTTCAGCCCCCATAAGTACTCGATCAAGTCAACTTAAAGTCTTTCATGAACATAAGAAGATTGTGTTTCCGTATAACGGTCAATCATACGGTTGTTGTAACGACCGTCCCAAATCAATGGTTCGTACTCCAATAGTTATCCATTTGCTCCTACGAGTCGTTCATAAATTTTTGTCAATGTCGTGTTCATGGGATTGGGTTTGAACACTTCTGGTTCATCATAATCATACTCATCCTCCACAATACGTCATTATAATGCTCCGAAGCACCTCTTCATCAAACATACGAGCAGTCCCTCTAACAATTGCTCAACGAGCTTGGAGGATACTGAAACACCTCTCCACATCTTTCTTATAACCCCCTTGATAGGCAGCAAAGTGCTTTTCCTTCTCCATTAGGGGATGTGGAATTTAAAGGAAACTTATGTTTTTGCTTGGAAATGAATTTAGCCACAACATATAATACAAAATTCATTCATAATGGTGGATTAATCTTGCTTATTCTAGTTGAGCTAAGCCTTTTTCATTTAACCCAAGTATCTTAGGATCTAGTCTCTTTGAGCACAAAATAGAAAAGAGAAGAAATGTGAAGCTTTTACCATTGTAGACTTTTCTTGGAGAACCAAAAATGATCACCTTGTTGGAAAGGCCTTCAATCTTCCCTTAGAATGTAGATTCCTCAACCAAGCGGCTCCAAAGTAGAAGTCCTCTACCTCACCACACCAAATGGACTAGAGATGGAGAGAAGATAACCTAGAAGACTTAGATGCTAGATTTCTTATCGGTTGGTCCGAATTTTTAGCTAAGGAAGATGAAAGGGAGAGTGTCTCACCTACACATCACACCACCATGGAATACCAAAAACCCCTAACTAAGGTTTGAGTCGTCTTTTGGCTTTTATAAGAAAAGCACACAGAGAGAGAGAGAGAGAGAGAGAGAGAGAGAGAGAGAGAGAGAGAGAGAGATCCCTCTCTCATGCCCGGCCATGGGTAGATGGGTGGGCTTGAGTTGGGTCATTGTATTTGTTTTGTCATACAACACTTATCCTTAGGCCTATTTGGCTTTTGGGTATTTTACCTTTTCTTTTAAATCACATTTAAAGCCCAATCCATTTACTTATGTCAAAGTTAATTTCATAATTGATTATGAATTATGAATTATGATTTAACTCTTAAATCATTATTATAGTGTTTCTAACTGACTTGGTCAAACTATTCAACTTAGTCAATAGCTTTAGTTAACTATGTT
The DNA here is from genome assembly GCF_965620075.1 of Prunus avium. Classification (NCBI taxonomy): domain Eukaryota; kingdom Viridiplantae; phylum Streptophyta; class Magnoliopsida; order Rosales; family Rosaceae; genus Prunus; species Prunus avium. Next base: position 17,554,821 of record NC_142287.1, on the reverse strand, counting down.
GACTTTGACTTGACCGTTGACTATGACCTTTGACATTTGACTCATAGTTTCTTTTCTCTTCATCTCTTTCTTTAATCTCAGTTCTCAGTATATAATCCGTAAGTTCCTTTTAGCAAGCTAGTGGGTAGGCTCAACTTCTCTGAGTTGACTTGTGAATTAAATCTTATTATTTAATTCTTCCTATTGATGAAGGTCAATTGAGTTTGATCTTTGCAGGACTTCCACAAAACCATGGTTCACGCCTGCTGCATGCAATGGTTGTCTGAGCTAAATAGGGTGTAGGGAAGAACTTATTAAAATTGGAATGACTGTGCAATTGAATCATTCTCTTATATAATACTCCTGATTCGCATTGTTAGATAAAGGAATCTAATGTCAAATACCTTAATGTGAATTATTCCTTTATATGATTATCCTAATAAGAATTGAAGACCTCTTCTTTCAAATCTTATCTTCTACTTTGTGTAAAGATTTAATGAATCATATATTCAGAGTATTCACTCTCTTTACTGAGAGTAGAGATCCCTTGTTTTACATTCATTTGCTTCAATGACTTCATTAAGAGTCTTAATAAACACCTTTAAGTTATGTCTTCTTAAACACAACAGTATAGTAATTTCAAAGACAAACAACATAGCCGCAAGACATCTATGTTGTCTCAGGTCTAAGGATTAGTTTGCACCATTGCAATATATGACTTCTAGTTTAAAATGTAAGTAAAAACTTTCATTCTAGAACTCATGTATTTAATCGCAGTCAGTGTACTTGTTCTCCTGCAAGCACCTACATACATATCTTGGTGTTGCCATACTCAATGACTCGAGACCTCGTCATTCTCTATATATAGAGAAGATATTGCGTGCACTAGTCTTAGCGGAATATCATTGCCCAATTAATGCTCTTATGACTAGGAACATATTTAGGATTAGGGATCATGATAAGTCTTGATGTATGCAATCTCAATACATAGTTCTCATGTCCACATATATATTCCTAGGACTAGAGTTATTTTGTATTTCATAAGATAACATATAATCATGAATTAAAACAACTGGTCTTGCCCATAAATAACTTAATAAGTCATTACAAAAGATTTCCTTAACATTAACTATTGCACAAATAGTTGGCTTTAAGGGCATATATCTAACATAATTGTTTTGACGAATGTCATCCACCTCGGGTAAATTCCGTCTCCTAGGTAGATCCCACCCGAGTAGATAGTATTATTGATTTGATACGTGATATGAGGGGAAGGTCTTCTCGACACATCGTTGAACACTAGAGATTGACCGAGCACGTTAAGGTCGTTTTGAGATCCCACAACTCCGAAAAAGGCATGCCAAACCCAGGTATCAAATGATGCAACGACCTCAAGAATGATACTTTTTGGCCCTTCCTATTCCCATAATCTCTTTGCCAAGCAGTTGGGCAATTCTTCCATTGCTAGTGCATGCAGCTGATGTTTCCAATCATGCCTGGAAAACCTCGAGCCTCAGCTTTTTGCAAAAGCCTTTGGAGGTCCCTAGGCATAAGTTTGCGAAGGTAATCTCTCGTGTAGAGAGTTTCGATTGGCTCACAGATTCTGACCAAGCACTCTAGGATAGTGGATTTCCTCATCCTAGCAATCTCATCCACTTAGTCTGCAGATACGCCATAAGCAAGCATTCGTAAGGAAGTTGTAAGTTTTTGTTCCGGAAGAAGACCCAAAACCCCAGCAGCATTGCACTTCTGAATGAAGTATGAGTTGTAATTGCAAACATCATGCATGATTTTACTGAACAAATGGGGTTGCATTCTATATCACCCTCAAAAATCAACACTAGAGTACAACGAATTTGGGATAAAGTAATCTTCTAAGAGATTCTCACCTTAAGAGTGCCTACGTTTGTCCACGTTAATCAAGCATACCCTTCGCTAAAACAACTAGATTGTTATGTGCTTCCCACTCCATTTCTTCTTTAGCCCATTTGTGCATTCTTTCTTCATTTTCTCGCTCGGCTCTCTCTAACAACCTCCTCGTGTAAGACATTGAAAGTAGAATGTGTTTTGTAAAATCTGATAAATGAAAGGATGGAGAGGATATGGATGATTGGTGTGAGTTGAGGGTGTGGTTTTATACTAGGATTTAAAGGATAAAGATGACACATGGCACAATAATAGCAACCGAAAATCTTATCCGAAATCTGAGATGTGAATTTTATAATAAATATGGACACGTGGCAATAGAAAATCTTATCCGAATATTTTATCTGAAATTTGAGATGTGAATTTTATGATAAATATGGACATGTGACAACCGAAAATCTTATCAAAATATTTTATTCAAAATCTGATATGTGCATTTTATAATAAATATGGACACGTGGCAACCGAAAATCTTCTCAAAATTAATCTCATAAGTATAACAAATAAAATTGATTTCATGTGAATAGTGATTGCATGTTGCCATGACAATGGGTGGGAAAGTTAAAAAAAAAAATTTGCAGACACTATTCACATGAATAGTAATAGCCCTTGCTTGCCTTGCCCTTTGCCATGACAAATGAGTGAAAATGCTCTAAGTGTAAAACAAAATAGAGGAACAACTGAGGAAAAATAAGAAGAAAAAACAAATATGCAACGATTGTAAAAAAAATGAGAAGCATAAATAAGGATAGTTGATTTTGATCTACCATTATCCATAGTTTTCTAGCTGCAAAAGGTGTTCTTTTCTCTGAAGTGGAGCAGACTCCAACAACAAAAGGAAGAAAAACAGAACATGAAGAGAGTTCCCTAACGAGGTTAATGTTAATACTGAATGAAAGCTTTCTCTCACTTTATTATCAGTCATGCCACATGTCAATATCCTAGTTTGTATTACCACCTGGCAGTGTCACGTGATAATACGTATCATAGTATAATTTCTCCACCTGACTATGCAAATGTATGATGAGTGGAATAGGAACTGACATTAAGTTGTAGTTCATATAATTTATTTATATTTTCTTGTAGTAGACTATTTGGATGTGCTTGTAATAGACTATTTGTTTTGATAAGTAGTAGTTATTTTATTTGATCTTCCAACTTTTTTTCTTAATTATATATATGCAAATTATATTGTCTATATTGGCTATAGGAATGGAGAGTGGACATTCTAGTTTATCAATAGGAAGTAGAAGGGTGTGGAAAGCACATGAGGAAGAAGCATTGTTGACCATAGTGGTTTACGATGTGATAATGGTTCCTTTAAATCTGGAATAATGATCCAAATTGAAAAATCATTGGTTGAGAAATTTCCCAATACTGATTTAAGGGTAGTCCCACATATTGAGTCCAAGATGAGATTTTGGAAAAAATTGTATGGGATAATATTTGACATGATTAACAAAAGTGGTTTTGCTTGGATGATTCTTTGAAATGCATTGAGGTTGGCAGTGATGAAGCATGGAACACTTATGTGCAAATGAGTACATATGTTAAGTAATATGTAATTCTTATATTTGTTATGCTTACAGTTTTATTTATAATTTTTCCATTTTGATGCAGCATAACAAGGATGTTGATGGTTGGAGGGGGAAACAATGTTTAATATATGATAGGTTGAATAATATATTTGGGAAGGGCTGAGCAACTGGTCAAGGGTCTGCAACTCCCACTGAAATGATGAATGAGCCTATGCATAACATTGATGTCAATGATGATGATGAGGAAGTTGAGGTTGAACCAGATCATTCTACCTCTTTGCCAAGATCAAATCAACAAAACTCAGCTGGCTCAAGCAATCTAAACCGCAAACGAAATGCAGATACTGATATTCAAAAGGAAATAGCTAAAGCATTTGGTGAGATGATTTCTGAGTTTGTTGACCAATTGAAAACTATAACTAATAGTTTGATGAAAGGATCAAAACTAAGACTTGACATTGTTGTTGAATTGGCAAAGATGCACTTATCTATTAATGACCAAATTAAGGCACTACGACTAATTTTGGAGAAAGCAGGTGTTGAGAGAACATTCCTGACATTAGGGGTGGGGTCGGGACTGGAAAATCGGAACACCAAATTGGATCAGATGGAAAAAATTGGAAAAAAAAATCGATTGACTAAAAAAGTCAACAAATCGCATCGAATCAGACCGAACCGATTCTAGTTTCACACTGCACCAAATTGGACCAAACTAGACCAGACCGGTTGTGTATAATTTTTTTTTTTACAAATTTGTTGAACTCTAATGCTATATTTTTAATCTCATAACTAATATTTCCCCAAGCCCAACTTCAAAACATCTCTCTTTCTATGAAATGGGATAATTTATTAATTTTCAGGCCCAAAAAATTAAATTTTACTATGAATTTGTATAAAAAAAAAGTTTCAAAAAATAAAAATAAAAATATGGTTTAAAATCGAAAACTGGACCGGAATCAGTTTAAATTGGATCGGCCGGTTTAAAAAAAATTCACACTAAAACTAAACCGGTCAAATAATACAAGTTTCGATTCTGGATTGAGGTGAAAATCCGACCAAACTGGACTGTGCCCACCCCAACCTGACATTGGATGGTGCTATGAGAAAAGCATTTGTTCTTCTTTTACTTGGGCGAGGGAGCTGTGATTAACTCTTTGATGTAGTTTAGTTTATGTACAACTTTCCTTTTTGCTCTTGTGACCTTAGTATGTGATCACTTTGAATTATACATTATTTAGTACTCTTTTGTTATTAACGTATGCGAGTTTGTTAGAATTTTTATGAGATACTACAATTATGATAATGGGTTATATGATAAAAATATTGGCAAAACAATTGAAAAACAAATCTTGTCATATGAATCTTACCAAAAAAAAATTCGTGTCATTTGAATTTCAATTTCCACTTAAATTATCAATGAATTTTTTATATTTTAAAAAAATGATATGATTCGATGTTATTTGGAAAATCACTAAACACAGTATACTATTCGACAAATTATTCAGAAATTATGGATATTATGGATACCACCAAATACCTTATAATATTAAGGATAAATAGTCAGTACTCTTCAAAATAGATTAATACTATTCGACAGAAATTATTCAGTACAATTCGACATACCAAATAAGCCCTCATTGTAGAATTTCGCCAGCAGGATTCGTCAACAAGTTTGTAGCCCAAACTTAATTTATCCAGCAGTGCTCCTCAAGCCCAGGCGTCTCTTCTTTTAGGGCTAAAATTCATATAGCCCAACTCAATCCCATGCTTCCCTTTTGAGACTTTCCAAAAACTACTCCAAATCCCAGATTAAACTCTCTCTCTCTAGTCAAGTTCAACTCCCCGTAAAGAGAAACTCAAGAAACCTGCGTTATCGACAGAACCCACTTCAACCCACTCTTTCTTCACAATTTCAAATTTTCTACCTCCAAATCACATTTGAACCCTTTTGAAACACTGTTTTAATCAAATCCAATCTCTCTCTCTCTCTCTCTCTCTCTCTCTTCCCCAAGCCATGGACAACCTTCAAGGCTACAGAGACGAAGACGACGAAGAAGACGAAGAACCGAAACCCACCACCACCGCCACCGCCACAATCACAACAACCGAACAACCCATTGAACCAAGCGAAGCCATTGACCCAAGCGAACCCACCACCGACGAGCCCGACGCCGACCCCATTAACCCACAATCCAACGACCCGCAAAACGGCAACAAAACCGAAACTGAAGCTTCTGAAGACCTCTCCGAGTCCCTGAAATCCCAAGAAAACGACAACGACAATGAAAACGACAACGACGACGAAGACCCACCTCCCAAGAAGCAGAAGCAGCTCTCTTCCCTCACGATCCAGCTCTCTTCTGACCAAGATCAAACCCCATTGCCCCAACCCAGCTCCAACGGAGTCGCCCTCCAGGCCCCAACCGCCCCGAATTCCAAGAAATCGAAGAAGAAGAACAACAATGTATGGGTCACCAAGTCGACCCGAAAGGGGAAAAAGAAGAGCAAGGCCAATAACAACAACAACCACAATGCCCCTGCAGACGACACCGTTTTGATCACTCCGGTGACGCGGTTCCCAGATAAAACCGACGACACCCTGGACATGACAATCTGCCTTTCCAAGGTCTACAAGGCAGAAAAAGTCGAGGTGAGTGAGGACAGAATGAGTGCTGGCAGTACAAAAGGGTATAGAATGGTTAGGGCCACTAGGGGAGTTGTTGAAGGTGCTTGGTATTTTGAAATAAAGGTGGTGAATTTGGGAGAGAGCGGGCACACTAGGCTGGGGTGGTCCACTGAGAAAGGGGACTTGCAGGCGCCAGTTGGGTATGATGGGAATAGTTTTGGGTATAGGGACATTGATGGGAGTAAGGTGCATAAGGCTTTGAGGGAGAAGTATGGTGAGGAAGGGTATAAGGAAGGTGATGTTATTGGGTTTTATATAAATTTGCCGGATGGGGGGTCGTATGCTCCGAAACCGCCTCACTTAGTTTGGTATAAGGGGCAGCGGTATGCTTGCGCCCCCGACACGAAAGAGGATCCTCCTAAAGTTGTGCCTGGTGAGTGGTTGTTTGGTTTGTGTAATGTTTATGTTTTTCAAGTATTTAGCTTAATTGCTTTCGTGGTTGTAATTGTGTTTGTTGTGAAATTTATTGTAGTTTCATTGTGTTTCTTGAATCTACATTCTTGTTTCATTGTATGAATATGGATATGAATATGCTTGCACAAACCAACCACTATGGCACTCTTTCTCTGTGAAAATGGATATGAAATGCTGGCAGGCATTGTGAACGTGTTAAACTGAACAGCTGTTTGTTTGATAGTAAACAGAATGAAGGTCTTTTTTCTGAGAGGTACAATCAAAGTGGACCAGTAGTCAATAGAAGATAGACCTCACTCAACATAGGATAAAACATTCTTTAACTTAAAGAGAGACCTATTAACATCTATTCAAACAAAAACATAATCAAAACAACTGAAGAGCTATTCAAGCGAGGCTTGTAGAGGCTGAAAGGACAATGCTTTCACTTGAAGTCTTTATTACGTCTCTATTACAGAATGACTTTTCTAGCCATATACCTGCAATTCTGAACTCTATTAACATCTCATGGGTATCTAAATTCAGGGGAACACATTAGCCAAGAGAATGCACTGCAATTCTGAGTTTGTTTTACTTTGTGAGATAGACTATAAAAGTTTATAGCAAAGGTTGAGAAGTGTGATTGTAAAGAAATTCATGAGAGAGAATTTATAGATTCATGTGCTTGTGAAGAAGAGAGAGAAGCCTCAACATATTGGGAGAAGTGATCTTAGTGCATTTTGGCATCCGGCCAGTCTCCTGATGGTGATGAAATTATTGCTCATATATCAGTATTTAGCCAAATTAGTTATGAATCCTAATCTCATTTCTCTTCCCCCCCCCCCCCCCCCCTCTCCTTCCTCATTCAAGAAGTCATAGTGTGAGTTAAAAACTAGGTAAGGGGAAAATTTGTTAATGAGGAATTTGGATCTTGAATTTCAACAATTGACTCTGCAGATGTAGGGTTGAACTGCAATGCATGAATCTACCCCCTTTAGAGTTGGGAGTTTTGACTAAGCGGTATTATAGGCTTTGAGAGTCTCCACTACATTAGGATTATTTTAAGTTTATAAGATACTTACAAACCATGCAGGCATTGACTCTTGGGATGTGCAATCCAGTTACAATATAAGTAGAATAGTGAAGGACATATTCTACTTGAATGACACAGGATATTAATCTTTGTGTAAGACAGGACATTGAGTTTTTGCATCCAGGCTGCCATAGTCTGTGTCCAGGTGAAAAAACATGATTGGACTTCAGTTCTACCATTTAATGACAATTGAAAAGCTTCAGCTATTATGAAGTTGAAGATATTTGTATTCTGTATTTTCTTTTCCAAAGATTAAAACTAAGGAATTTGAGTGGGGTTTCCCTATCCCCATTTCAAAACCACCGCTTATTATCTATCCTGTGTTTATCAACTAAATGCCGGCCTCTTTTGTGTTCAAAAAATACAATTGCTTTGTGTCTGAGAGCACCGTTGATTAATGGCTTTGATGGTTGAAAAATGCTTCCTTTTTCACCAACTTGTTAATTAATTTTTTTTCTTGAGATTAAAAGTACAGAATTTTTATAGGGTGTTTCCAACCAATTCCATTACAAGTCCTACTTATTTTGGTTTATCAACTATTGGTAGCCCTATATTGTGTGCAATAGTGTAATTGCTTTTGGATTTAAGCATACCACATGTACATTTCATTTGGGAGCATCTTTGACTTACTGGGTTTGTCGTAATTCAAAATGCTGCCTCCTCCATGCTGCCTCTTGCATCATCTTGCTATTTAATTGTTGCTTTTGCAGGGTTATATGAGCATTTGTTGAACTTCTGTTCAACTAAAAGAACGCTTATATTCTCATTCTGTAAAGTTAGATTGCTAAGGTATAATAACCTATGTTTTGTTGGAAGGGTAACATTGGAGTGATTATTGATTTGTTGTGCAGGAAGTGAGATATCCTTCTTCAAAAACGGGGTATGCCAAGGAGTTGCTTTTAAGGATCTATATGGTGGCCGTTACTATCCTGCTGCTTCAATGTATACCCTTCCCCATCAACCAAATTGTGTGGTCAAGTTCAACTTTGGTCCTGAATTTGAATTCTTTCCAGAAGACTTCGGTGGACGTCCAGTGCCCCAGCCCATGGTTGAAGTTCCTTATCATGCGTTTGAAAACCGAGTTGAAAATGGAGTCTCCGATGAGAAGAAACAATAGCCAGCAAGCAGCCCAATTCAACCATATTATTAAGTGTTCTGGAGTTGCCTAAAGCCAACAAAAAACAAGAAAAGGAAACCTTCATGGATTTGGGAGATTGATATGAGTTTAACTTCCCTTTGTAATTTTGATTGTGCTAAAAGTATAATTAAAAATGAATTGACAAGCACTGTATTCTTGACCTTTATCTGACAAGTTCTGATGGAAAATATAATGATATTGCATGGCCTGATATTGTCCTGATTATTCTGAGTGATAAATATCTCTGGTTCTTTGTGCTTGTGCATTTGTCTCTGTAAGTTCATTATAATTATTGTTATTAAGCTTTAGATTCTAGATACTTTTGCATTGGTTGAATGGATACACTTATTTCCAGATTCTCAAAGGCTTAGCTACCTGTTTCAGAATTATGCCTTGTCTATGGTTTTTTGTTATTATTTTATTTCGTTGCTTTCTGTTTAGGAATTTTACTTTCTTCCAACTTTAACTTTACTGTTGTAGTACCTAGCATATTTACTAGAATGCTCCATCTCGGATTTTCTGCTTCTGTTCTGAACTTGGGAATGATTAGTGCCAGTCACTGATCCTTTTTGGTTGACAAGAGATGGATTCTTGAACGTGCTCATATTTTTCTCTTCTGGTCCTGGGGAGCTAAACTGGAAGTGCATACGTCAATGTGACCTCTCTCTCTCACGTGCACACACACGCACACACACACACCTGGACGGACATTCTTTAAAGTCAATTATGTTAATTATAAGAAGCAATTTGCAACAATTATATACTGCTCAATGCACATAGAGTTGTTGAGCGTTAAGGTAATCAGAACTTATAATGACCTCTTGTCCATCTTTTTTTGTTTTTGGCCATAGCATATTGTGGTGTCTTTTTATTATTATAGTTTAGATCTTAGCAGGGGTGGTTTCTTTTGTGGCTAACTTATTATCTAATTGGAAATTTCCTCTTGTGACAGGAGGTTCGTATCTCGTTGGCCCATGAGCACTTTGTTAGAATTATACTTAAACTGTATTGTAGAGGCAACTAAAATGATGGATTAGATCCTATGATAAATCTCTGTTTGGTCATATTGCTTTTGGAATGAAATCTTGCTTTCTTTTCTAGTCTCTCAGGTTGTTGTGGATATTAATGTTAGGTAGATTAACTGCTTGCACTTTGCACATGAGAATTGCAATGGTTTTTCTTGGCATGACCAATTCCAAAGGTACACTGAGGGTTATGAGCTTGTGGTAGCCATGGTGCGGAAATGTTTTTTGAAATCTTACACCAAAAACTACAGACCTTATAGGTGTAACGTAATATCAGGATTGCGTTTAGCTCTGGATATTGATTCCATTTATCTATTCTTGAAACAGATGTCAAGGAAGTTGCACATATGCTACGGAACAGAGAGGAATATTTGTTTATGGAGGGTAATTGGGGATGAGAAGTGCAATATTTAGTGGCTAGGTTTTCTCGAATCATATTGATCACGCTTAGCTAAAATTGCTGCTCATTAGATCAAAAGATTTACTCTTTGTTTCTCTGAATCTAGAATTTGGGTTGAAGAGCCTCCTTGGCTATCTTCAACTAAATAAACGGGAAGGGAGAAGTATTTTAGGTTTTCTCGGTCATTTTCTAAGAATGGTTTGTGACAAGCACATACTAAGCGATTGGTGACCCAGTTGACTTTTAGGTGCTTGTATGCTGCATCTCTATTTGAATTATATGGCGCTTAAAGTCTGTGTACACCCTGGTAAGTTGATCTTGATTTAAGGGGCTAGTTGGAGAAAAAGAAATGATGAAGGTGAAGAGCAAAAGACAACAGGGGACAACTTATCTCTTTCTACAATCCAATATATATATATATATACATATATATCATTCAGTTTTCTCGTATGGGTTCTTGTCTTGCTCAGATGTCTTCTGGGTTACTGTCTCACTCAGATCTCGTCTCTGTTCTTTGCTTGGATCTCTTCGTGGTTCTCGTCTCACTATCTTGCTGACCAATTTTTTTTCTTAAAACTCTTAAGCATGCTTTCAGCTCTATTAACAGAAAGTGGGGAGTATTGATATTTACTCTCCAGCTTTAGGGGAGTGTCCTGAGTGTAGGCTGCTAATCAGCGCATTCCCTAAATTAAGAGATCTGATTTCTTATAATTAGAAATTTTCCCAGACACAAATGCATAATCCTATTATGTATTTTATCCAAAAGTATTTTGAATCACCCTGATCTCATTAAGTTTAAATGTGAAGAACATGGTTGGTCATTAAACTCGAAAGTAAGTAGATATTTCTGTTTCTTTTTTAGGCTGATTTGCGTACTATTGGAGCATAGAAGGATTATGTTAAACCATATAAGTGCACGGTTGAACCATACAAGTCTTGTGCTTTCTTGTTGTTCTCATGTTATGCCTTTTCGAAGTTTTGTACATGTATGCTTTACTTAAATTTAGCTTTAATTGATTGTAATTTGTAATCACCATGAAATTTGCTTGATTTTGGAATCATTGTCCTTAGTTTAGTTGATTTAGCCTTGCAAGTTCTGTATATACCTCCAATGGAGATGAACAAAAATCATCCAGTTCTCAAGTAGTCTCCTGGACCACATTTTGAATTTACATAGAGTCATGCAGATCACTCTGTAGACTGTAATGTTCTCACTGGGGACACTGCCTCTCTATTTTCATCATTTATCTCTAATTTGAGATTAACACCTTGGCCCCCTTTCATTATTATTGGGTCTTGAGGTGTCCTTCGATGGAGATAAATATAATTGTCCAATTCTGAATCTTTACAACATGATGTTTACTGTTTGGTGAAGTTCTGTGTGCAGAGGAGAAGCATCTATGCCACTATCAGTGGGGGTTGCCCGGGTGGGTGAGAGACTATTATGAAATGCCTACTTATCGAAAGCTGTGTTTGCATTTACAGTTAAAGCTTCATACTTCAAATCTATTCCTTTGCTAAGTTATCATTTTAATTTTGGAAATTTGTCCATCCTGAGCAGTTCTGAAATGTTAGAAATCTTTAATTGGCACCTTGTAAGTCCCATGCTTCCTCATGTCAAACATTTATTCCATTGAGATTCTGATGATAAAACTTTTACTGCTCTTGTTTTGTTATGCTGCATAGGGCTCAGTGTCCCTAATACTTACTACTCTCTCTCTCTCTCTCTCTCTCTCTCTCTCTCTCTCTCTCTTTTGCACACAACTAGTCAATCTGCACCGTATCAGAGTGCAGAATAATGCAAGGAAATTGCATGGTTGATGGAAGCTGTATTTGCAAGATTTGCTGAAACAAAAAAAAACTGTGGGGTGTTTCTATTGTTGCTTCTAGTGCAGTGGAGAGTTGAGGCCCTCTTGAAAAGCCAGAGGGTGGAGAGGTTGGTGCCTCTTGGAAGGAAAAGGAGCTTCTTTCCTGAATGAAGGCCGCTTCTTGAGATGCTTCAGAGTATGCTTGGCATAATATGTCCGGAAATAAGGCGAAGCTCCCTCTTTGAGCTTAAGGATGATGAAAAAGATGATTCTGAAAGATACAAGAATGGCAACAACAGCAGCCAAGTCCCACCACTTTGAGTGGTCCAGATTAATTCCGGCAATAGTTGTAAGGATATACTCGCCTTTCAGCTTTGGGCCATTTGGTTCACGAGAATCAAATTCTCGGCCAACCAATGCGTTCTTGTACTCTCCCTGCATAAGCCAGTATAACAGTGGTAAGTTCAAATTGTTAAAAGTGATTGTACGTTCCTCATAGGACATTTTTTGGCCGATTTATATGTAGAGTTGTTACCAAAGCTAGCAAAAGTTTACCCTTTCTTTACAACAATAACAGCTTTGTGAAACTTCTCAAGAACTACGGTTTGGAATTCTTAGGCACAACCGGTTGCATACCATATAGAACCGGTCGTAGTAAGAAAAATTCTTAGCATGGTGCCAATTTCTGTACCCAAATTTTTGACTATTCTTGAGAAGTAACAAAAACTGGTATTCTCGCAAAGAAGGGTAAACTTTTGCTAGTTAAAAACTAAGATATGTTTTGCCTGGTACCTGTAATGCCCATGCACCATAATTTAGGTATGAAATTGGATACCGCCAAACTGGTTTGGGAATGTCAGGCGGCAAGCGGAAGAATCCGGCAGTCATCATCATGATTCCCTAAATAAGCGTGGTAGTTAGTGATAAATAGAACCTTAAGTAAACTTAGATGAAGATGAATGAGATAAGCTCTGCAAAAATGATATGCAGTTGTTCTTACTAAGTATCCTGCTCCAACTATTACTCCCATCAAGTAGTTGGGAACAAGAGAAGCTATAATCATCATGGAGCTCTCTACTGCTGCAATGGCACTGAGAAGATCGAGGCACATGAATACGAAACGCGGAAATTGAGAATGAAATTCCACCATGTAGTAAGTTATACTGGCAGTTGCAATCGACATCACAGCCAAGAATGGGAAAGAAGAGAGGAAATTTGACAAAATGAACACAGCAATCCCATAATGCCCATTGAGCCTTTCTTTATGAAAAACCTGTTATACAGAACAAAAACTCTGAGTTTCGAATTTCAATCTACTTATTTTAAAATCAGTTATTTTCATGCTCACAAAAACCGCGTTAGTGATTTTTACTTTCATTTCTTCAAGGAAGGATGGGAAGCCTCCAATGGACAGGAAAGTCATGAAACCAGAAATGAATCCAGCACAAGCTCCTCTTGCCAAGATTGAATTGAGATCTGTTCCCAGATTGAAGAATATCGTACCGACGCAGACAGATAACAGCAGATAGATGATGATTCTTACCCAGTAATACCCCATGTCCCTTGACATATTCAGAAAAGATCTCTTTGTTAATGTTGAGAGTTGCTTCCACCATGTTGCTTGGCTCCCACTCTTTTTTTCTATCATGGGTCCTTCCTGTAAAACAAGTTTTTGACTTGTAAAGAAAATTTACACAAAATTGATCTTCCCTTAAGTGACAGAAAGTCTCATGTAAAGTTCAAAACCTAAACTATCCTTACATCCTTACCATGGATGAGATCTCTCGGATCCTAGCCCTCGTCCTTGTTGCATATTCAGAGCTCTTGTACTTCTCAACAAGCATTGCTTTTATCTCTGCTGTTGCTAAGTTCATTAAAGGATCTGATGATTTTGGGATGTCCTGTATTTGAAAACAAAGAAGGTATATTATCAAGTGAATACCAAGGCTTCAAATATTGGAAGATGGTAGATAAAAGAGGAGATTGGACATAAATTTATGAGCTAGAACCATGTTCAGTACAAACAAATTATCAATTATAATGGAAGAGCAATTAAGCAAAACACAAGTACGCGTATAGTTATACAACATACGTACACGAATTCTTTGAGAGTCATTCATTGTTACTCTGTCGAAGTCCGAATTGATACAACGAAGAAAGTGATCAGAAGGGTTTCTTCGACTTGGACATGGAACTCCTGCTCTGGCAAAGAACTGTAATTTTTTTAAAAAAGAATTAGCATAACTAGCTTCAAACTCTCTCTAAAACTTGGAAACTTTGACACTTTCATATTAGTATACTTGTGCATAAAGTAAGCTATGCGTTCCAAAAGAATTTTGCCATTGAATTTATTGTGACATAATTTTTAAAAAAAAGTATTTCAGCTTGACTAAGAACAAGAAATCTATGTAGATGAAACATGGAAATCATTTTAGTGAAGGGATGGTTGAACTAATTTAACAATTCTATTCTGTAGTTATATCCAAGTGTTCAAAATTTGAACCATGAAATCTTTATATGTTTGTTTTATATATTGTTGTTGTACCTCTAGAGCCAAATTTGCTTGCCCAGAAAAAATTGTTAAACCACCAGAAAGCAGAACAAGATCATCAAAGAGAGCAAAGACTTCACTGCTGGGCTGATGAATGGAGGAGATTACAGTTCTGCCATCAAGAGCAATATATCTGAGAGTTTGAACAACAAAGAAAGCTGAGGCACTGTCAAGGCCACTTGTAGGCTCATCCAAAAACAAAAGCTTGGGCTTTGTAAGAATTTCAAGGGCAATGCTCAGTCTCTTCTTCTCCCCACCACTTATGCCTCTCAAATGCCAATTTCCAATGATCCTGTCAGCACAATCTTGCAGACCCATTTCTGTAATTGTTGCATCCACAATGCCATTCACCTCTTCTTTGGTCAAAATAGTTGGAAGCCTCAAATGAGCTGAGTAAGTTATGGTTTCTTTTACTGTTAGGGTTCCCAATAGTGTATTCTCTTGGGTCACATAAGCCTGAAATTTTACATTGAGGGGTGGTAAAAAATATAATTCATATTAAATGTGCACATTAATATGTATTGCTAGAAACTGACATTATGTGCACATTAAATGTTGTACTATCTGAAATAAGAAACATTTGTACCCTCTGGCACATGTGGTTGGGTGGGGGTGGGGGATGGGGGGTGGTGTGGGGGCACTTGCAAGAATATGGAAGTACTTACTGCAACACCATAATCCAGTCTCCTCTTCTTTCCATTCACGAGTACATTTCCAGTCATGACAACATTTCTTGAAAGTCTACCTGTCAAAGTGCAAAAATTCAAGTTTTATAAACTATAAAATTTAACATTAGCAAGACATTTTTTATTTATATATAAAAAAAAAAACAATAGTAAGACATTACAAATGCAGAATTTTTTATTTTTTATTTTGGGGGCAACTACCATTATAGATTTTAACCATAAACCCTAATTTCATATAGGATTTAACATTTCGGTTGAAGTGAATCTCTACTATTTTTTCTACGTGCTAAAAATGCCACAATAAATTTAGCATCTCCAAGATGCTCTTATGGCATGTGTACTAATCCATAATTGGATTAGGAGGAATTGAATTGAGGAGAATTAAATCCCGAATCCATATTGAAGTTGTTTACACCATATAAATTGAGGAGAGTTAGATTCCGAATTCCTATTGAAGTTGTATGGAATTAAGGTAGGAGTAGTACTAATTACTAATGTCCTCCTCGTTGGGTTAAAGTATATGACAAATTTGGAACTTTTAAAAATGTGTGAGAAAATAAGGGGTAAAAAAGATGAATTCCTAATGGGTTACTTTTCTAGAGTTGGGGGCTCTTTTGTCTGGGACCAATCTGGCCCAGCATGTCTCCATAGTGTTTTAGCTCTAGATGTTTTTGTTGACTTGAATTAATAAAACTTCCAAACTGTTGGAAAAAAAAAAAAAAAAAAGTAACACAGTAATCCTCAATAATTGAAATTTAATCCCTGATTCGAATTCCAATTCCTAATTAATGAACACACCATTAAAGTAATTAAGCTTGGGGTATGGACATTCCACCTCCTCACCTAGAAGAGTAGTTGAGGCATTGTGGGAGGTCAATAAATATTCAACTATGGAAATGACATTTTTGGCTGTGTCATTCATTCTATCACCAAAGAAATAAGGTCCTGAACAGCGAAGACAAGACTTAAAAACTATCATGTGGGTGTCCCCAAAGTTTCTGAGTGGTTCCAGTCCTGTATGCCTAGTGCATGAATAATGGAACTGCCAATTTTAGATCTTTCATGCTCCACTTATAAATCTCTCAGTAAATTTTTTTGTAGTGATAAAATAGTCCATTTAAAATTATATGTGTTTAAAAATAAAAACTAGTCATCAAATTTGAATACATTGAACTCAATCGATTTATCATTCTACACTATCTGGTGACACGAACATTCTTAACAAAATTTTCTCCTCAATGTGTTCATTTGAAACAAGATAATAATGCAACAGATTGCTGTCTCTTTCTTTGGCTTTAAAATGTTATCAATGCAACAAACAAGGCAGAACATGGACTTTAAGTCAAGCAGAGAATTAATAGTGCACAGAGTCTGTGCTCTCAGGTTTTGAATGCCAATCCTGTGTTAAATGGTCATTGATCATTATTAAACAACCAACCTCCCCAATTTACTATCCTATAACTAATTCCATTTATCCATTATTTGGTATATTATAAGAAAAACTTACTTATATCGGGGATACCATTGTGGCAATTTTCCGAGCCAACCATCTATTGTTATGTGCTTGAACTTTCCGACATGGCAATGCAACTTTCTGACATGACAATATGTGATAGGCTTGGAATACCGTCACAGTGTCATCCCCATTACATGTAAGTTCTTCTCGTATATCTGCCATAATATGCTATTTACAAATATTAACATAAATAAAAAAAATAAAGGCACTATCACATAAGTTGATATTTAAAATTTTGTAAACTGAAAATTGGAGCACAGTAGATAAAACAAAAATCAAGTGACAGAAGAAACTTAATAGCCTTCATCTGCTCGTGCAAGAAAACCTTCTTAAGAGGCAAAACATTTTACCAAGAAAACTCATTTAAGCTAATTTGAATTCTCAACCTTGATTGTTACATATACACATGCACAGCTCAATATATATATATATATATATATATATATATATATATATATATATATATATATATATATATATATATATATATACACTTCTTCTGCTAAATGATAAGATCATAACTTTGCAAATGAATCAAGAAGAAGACAACTATTTCTTAAACCAATTAGAACCCAGAAGTGTTGAATTTTTTTTCTTTTTCTTTTGAAACTAAACTTGTTCATGTGATTGAAACATATATAAAGTAACCCAAACAAACATGAAACACAAACCTGCCAAAGAATCAAGAAGGGTTGATTTGCCAGAGCCAGAAGGACCCATAATAGCCATGATCCTACCAGGCTCAGCAAACCCACTCAGCCCATCAAGCAGTCTTCTGCTGTGCCCATTCCCAAAGTTTGGAAGCACAACACTCAGATCTTCCCACACCAAATACATGCCAAGATGATGAAGATGACCAATAATATCTTCTCTTCCACCAGATGATAAACTCCTCTCTGAATCCACACAAACACCATTATTATGCTCTTCTATCTCCATAGCTAGCAAATATCCAATTCCAAATCTTGTTTGATAGAAACAGAACAGCAGAGAAAGGAAAGAAGGCGGTCTAGCTAGCATATATAGCTAAGGGGACTGGCCAGAGTGATATAAAAAGGCGGTCGCTACATGAATATATTTGTTCCTTGGTGTAAAATATTCCATATGGGAGTGAATAAATTTGCCAACAAATTGCAGAAAAATGTAGAGAGAGAAACATGCAAGGTGGTCCTATGCCTTTGAAGTTTTGGTCGATCGACACCTGCTTTTGGAACTGGTGAGAGAGTTACTATCGTAAGTAAGTATGTAGTAAGTGTGCTCACCAAACTACCATTAATACTTTCATAAGAGATGTCTATGACCCATGAGAGTGAAGAAACTTGTAATAAGACGTTTAAAAAAAAAAAAGAAGGTTCTTGTATTGTGAGATGTACATGCACCTCTTGGAACCCCAGCCTAGAAGACAAATGGAGTGTGAACAAATTTTTTTCAGCAAGATATCATGTATCTACCAATGGGGTGTTAGTTAGATTGGCCCAGGTTTTTGGTGTGATCTTAAGTTGTCTCGAATTCAAATCCCATAGTACCCGTGTGTGTGAGTTTCACTTTTGGCAACCAATAAAAAAAAAAAAAAAAAAAAAGTATCATGTATCTATATGAAAAGTCAAGTTTAAGGATAACACATGTTCTTTTAGCAAATAATTTGAGAAACTTGTTAACGTGAAAATTAGCAAATATCCCTTTCATAACAAAAGACACTGAAAACACCGTTTTGAAGGAAAAAAAAAAAATTCTGGACTCCACTGTTATTGTACTGACTATTATTTTACCATTTGCTAAGTGTTGACAGGTGATGAGTTATTTTTGTTTTTAGTTTCTTGAAAGATTTCTCCCTTACACTAACAATTATCAGGAAACTGCACTAATAATTAGTTCAAATGCCAAGACCGAAGGCCAAAGCAGGCCCGTCATTCAAAACACAACACAATCCTGTCCACCTTGAGAAAAACATAGAGGTGGTGGTGGCCCATTAGAGAATGGGAAGAAACGACGAAACTACCGCTACAACAGAGAAAAGTTGCATCACACTTTCTGCACACCTTTGCTCGTTTTGTTTAAGTTTTCAATAATACTATTTGTACTATATTTATTGACCTCTTAAGTTAAGGTCCTGACTTTAAGTTAAGTTAATCGACTTCCTAAAGGTCGTCGTCGATTCCAGTTTGAGGAGGCGTGGACTACTGAGGCTAATTGTAGTGAGGTTGTCCGTCAATCGTGGCAATCTATGGTGGCGCCTATTCATAATCTTGCTAACTGTGCAAGCCGCTTAACACGCTGGAGTGCCCAAAAGTTTGGCCAGGTACCCAGGAAAGTCAAAGAGTTACGGGTCAGGTTGGGAAATCTTCAGTCAGAACCATCGTCGACACAGAATTTCCATTCCCGTACATTGGTTGAAACTGAGCTTGACAAGTGTCTTGAACAAGAAGAAATTTATTGGCAGCAGAGATCGCGGGTCAATTGGCTTCGTCATGGGGACCGTAACACATCCTTTTTCCACAAGCAAGCCACGAGTAGGAAGAAGACAAATACCCTTGGTGGGATTCTGGATGCTCATAACCAATGGCAGAGTGACTATGATCAAATAGGGGAAGTTTTTGTTGAGTTTTATAACAACCTTTTTAAGTCCAATGTTGGAGTTGCTGATGCGGAGATTTTCACTGCGATTAAGACGCGAGTGTCCTCCCGCTCTTATCAGAGTTTGCTCCTCCCGTATTCCAGATCTGAAATAGAAATAGCTCTTAAATCTATTGGCCCGACAAAAGCTCCGGGTCCAGATGGTTTGCCTGCTCTCTTTTATCAACGATATTGGGACATTGTGGGTCAAGACGTCGGTGACTTATGTCTGCAGGTTTTAAATGGTAATGGTGGTGTCAACACTTTTAACCATACGCTGGTGGCTTTGATTCCAAAGGTTCGCTCTCCCACATGTGTCTCAGAGTTTCGTCCTATCAGCTTATGTAATGTCCTCTACAAAATTATCTCAAAAACTCTTACCAACAGACTTAAGAAGGTCCTACCTGAGGTTATTTCTGAATTCCAGAGTGCTTTTATCCCAAGCCGTATGATTTTGGATAATGTCCTAGCTGCTTTTGAAACTGTCCATTGTCTAAAGAGAAGGGGGAAAAATGGAAAAAAGAAACTGATTCTGAAATTAGATATGGCCAAGGCATATGATCATGTTGAATGGATTTTTCTGGAGAAGATGATGCGTACTATGGGTTTTCCACTTTGGTTTATTACTTTAATCATGGGTTGTGTGACTACTGTCTCTTATTCGCTTTTAATTCGGGGACGATCCTTTGGGCATATTACGCCCACTCATGGGCTACGGCAAGGTGCTCCAATATCACCGTATCTTTTCCTCATTGTGGCTGAGGCTTTTTCCGCTTTACTCCAACAAGCAGAGAGGGATTCTAGGGGTTCAGGGTGTTTCTATTGCCCCGTCCGCTCCGTCCATTAATCATCTCTTTTTTGCCGATGACAGCCTTCTGTTCTGTAATGTTGTGCCTGGTGAGGCTTTAGAGCTGAAGCGTATTTTTGGTGTGTATGAGGCGGCTTCTGGGCAGAAGGTCAACTTTAATAAATCTGCTATTTGTTTTAGCCCTTCCACTCCATGGCCGTTGCAAGACGCTATTAGTGAGATCCTGGCAGTGTCTATTGTTCCGTGCCACGAGCCTTATCTAGGCCTTCCTACCATTGTCGGTCGGGACAAGAAGAAATTATTTAGCATTGTTAGAGACTGTGTGTGGAATAAAGTGAACGGTTGGCAAGAAAAGCTCTTGTCCAAGGCTGGAAAAGAAATCCTTATTAAAGCAGTGTGTCAAGCCATCCCA
Organism: Prunus avium; assembly: GCF_965620075.1. Classification (NCBI taxonomy): domain Eukaryota; kingdom Viridiplantae; phylum Streptophyta; class Magnoliopsida; order Rosales; family Rosaceae; genus Prunus; species Prunus avium. The sequence continues at coordinate 17,534,249 of NC_142287.1, read as the reverse complement.
TCTTATTCTATGAGTGTGTTTCGGCTGCCTGTGGGGCTATGTCGTGAGATTGAAGGCATTATCGCCCATTTCTGGTGGGCTAAAAGTGACGGTAAGGGTATTCACTGGAAAAAGTGGCAGTCTCTGTGCCAACACAAATCTGAAAAGGGGCTTGGTTTCAGAGAATTGACAAGTTTTAATCAAGCATTGCTTTGTAAACAAGGATGGCGTTTGTTGGAATTCCCAAGTTCGTTGATTGCGCGTATGTTAAAGGCTCGCTATTTTCCACACTCTGATTTTCTGGAGGCCTCGGTTGGGTCGTTACCGTCGTTTACTTGGCAATCCTTACTGTGGGGACGGGACTTGCTCTGACTGGGCCTCAGATGGCGTATCGGTGATGGACGCTTGGTTCATATCTACGGGGATCCTTGGGTGCCTCATGACAGAAGTTTCACAGTTCAATCTGTACCCACATTTCCTACTAACTCCCGAGTTTGTGCTCTTATCACCGCGTCTGGTCGGTGGGATGTTGAAAAGATTTTTGACAACTTCTCGTTTCCGGAAGCTGAAACTATTCTTTCTATCCCCTTAATGGGTGACACTTTGGACCGGAGAATCTGGCATTTTGCTAAAAATGGGAGATATTCTGTTAAAAGTGGGTACTGGGCAGCTTTGGAGTATAAGCGGTTGGAGGAGCTGTCGGCTGGGAGTCTTGCTGGTCCCTCTTCTCCTTCCTTGAAGCTTTGGAAGCATTTATGGAAGCTCAAGGTACCGCAGAAAATCCTTCATCTGTTATGGCGATTGGCACACAATCTCCTCCCCTCCAAGGAGGTGCTGTTCTGGCGTCGTGTTACACAGGAGACCTCCTGCTTTCGTTGTGCTGCTGTGAGTGAATCTACGCTGCATGCCTTAGTGGGCTGTGATGTTTGTATGCAGGTGTGGGAGGCATTAGATTTTCCTAGTGAGTTCCTTCTTCTCAATTTGGCTGATGCTTGATTTTGGGTGGATGCTGCATGGGATCTAATTCCTCCTGTTAAGCAGTCCCTTTTTAAATTTACGGTGTGGGTGTTGTGGAATGAAAGGAATGGGGTGCTGTTTGGATCCCAACCCACCCCTCCTGGAATTTTGGTTCAACGTGCGAAGGACTATGATGATGAGTTTACACGTTCTCTTGTTGTCAATCATAGAAGTTTATCCTCGCCGATTCTTGATGTTAAGTGGCATCCTCCTAGTGATGGTTTTTTCAAGCTGAATGTGGATGAGGTTGCTGATTTAGCGACGGGAGATAGGGGAGCTGGTGTAATTGTTAGTGACTCTCAAGGAAATCTGGTAGGGGCTCTGGCAATGCGTGCTCCGAGCAGGATCTCTGTTCTTGCCACTGAGTTGTACGCTCTTAAGACTGGCATATCCTTTGCATTGGATGTGTCTTGGGTGCCTCTTGTGATCGAGTCAGATTCTCTATTGGCGGTTAATATGGTTAATGGTGATGAGGAATGTCTTGCGGCTGAGGGTGGTTTGGTGGAAGGAGTGCGTCGCCTTCTTACTAATCATGTGATAGTCTCTGTTTCACATATCTCTTGCCATGCAAACAAGGCTGCTCATCGCATTGCTCGCTTCAGTCTCCGGGATCAAAGTTTGTCATGCTGGTTGGATGAGGGCCCTTTGTGGCTCATGGATGCTGTGTATGACGATAGGTCTGAGACTAGCATTTCTGGTTAAGTTTTAAGTTGTAAGTTGGTGTGTGTGGTACTCTTTTTCCTCCTCTAAAGTTTTGTCCCATTGGGTTTTCTTTAGGGAGGTTTTAACGAGGCCACTTCTATCCATGCCGAAAGTCTTTGTATTGACATTTGTTTGATTAATGAAAGTCTATTTCCTCAAAAAAAAAAAAAAAAAAGTTAAGGTCCTGACTATTTCCAGTGAGTTAGACTTCGTTGGTGGCATCACTCTTTAAGTTATTTACCCTTTTTAGTTTGAATATTAATTGTAGAATTTACTCCCAGGGACGGACCTAGGATTTTAAAATGGAGTGGGCTAAATTTAGGTACTAAGTAGATGGAAAACTTAACAATACCATGTGATTTCATTGATAACAAAAATATAAAAAAACAAATACATAAAGAACAATAAAATCAATAGATATTTATAAAAATACCCAATCCTAGACATGTATTTATAAAAATACCCAAGCACTATTTAAACATAGGAACATACCCAAAATGGGTTTTGGGTATGTGTGTAATGATGGGTTTTGGGTATGTTTATAAATGGGTTTTGTGTGTTGGGTATTTTTATAATTTTAGCCCCCATTTTGGGTATTTTAGTGAAACTCCCTAAAATCAATTACAAATCCTATTTGATAATTCATAATTCATAAACTGAAACTGATGCCCCAATTGCAAATCCTAATTGAAACTTCATAAACTCAGTACTACAAAAAACGAAATAGACGACGGGAATCCACCGTCGTGTATCATGTTTTAAAACCGACGTGAAATCGACCGCCGTCTTTTAACACATAAAATAACGACGGGAAATAACCGACGTAGTTAATATATTACACTCATAAAAAAACTAAAACCGACGTCTACTTCATACAAAAAAGCATAAAAAGACAACATTCGACTATATTAGACGACGGTTTTAGTAAAACACAGACGTTTAAATAATGTTAAATGTCAAAAACAACTACAAAAGCGACGTAAATATGTTTATCAACGTCTCTAATTAAAACAAAACCGACGTGTAAAATATAGAAATTGTCGTGGTTAATAAATACTACGTTCACTAAATAAAAAAACTGACGTCTAAAACATGTAACATGGTAAATTAGACGTCACTTTTGTCAAAAAAAGTGATGTCTTAAAGATTTAACATGGCATATATTTACTTGGACTGATGTAAAAAAACAAATAACCACGACCCTTTAGGTCACCACAGACGTTGATTATTTTGACAGCTTGAACAGAGAAATAAACGACGTGGATTTAATATTACACGTCGGTTAATTAAAATACATGTCATGTTTAATCCATTTACTATGGCCTAGGAGTCACATTTTAGGACGTTGTTAGTAATTTACAACGTCGGTGTATATAGACTTTGACGTGGTTGGCATTTTAAAAGTCTCTTTTGTGAGCCACTTAGACGTGTGTAATCTCTGAGATGTCATTGCTTTTAGCCTAACCGTCGTTAAGAAGTAAGGAAACACCTTGAATTATGGATTTGACGTCGGTTATTGTAAAATGAAGGTCGTGGTTCGGCTTTACTATGTCTCAAGAATTCAATTATTCGACGTTGTTATATCCTTACTACGTCGGTGATTTATTTATTCCATGACGTGGCTAGTCTTTGTTAAGTCTCTTTTATAACCTTTTTTGACATGTGTATTCTCCGAGACGTCAATTGTTTAATTATAACTTACGTGCAACAATGTTTTTACGACGTTAACCATCAATTGATTATATCCGTAAATTCGTCGGTTTGAGCTCTGCCGTCGTGTTATTCTTTATTGTTCATCGTTGATTATTTTATTTACCATTGTTGTTGTTAATATTTATTAACCGTTATGAAATTAATTTTAATTAACCGACGTGTTTTCTTTTTCAAATGGCGGTTTTTATTTCATTTTTGCGTTGTCATTCCACGTCGGTTGTGAAAACCCGACGTTGGTTGTTTTGTAGACGTCTCCTTTTGCGATTTTTGTAACTTGATCGTCGTATTTTCAGCTTTAACCCATTATTTTTAATTTTTGATTTGTCTTGCCCAAAGCCTGCAGAATGAAAATGTGATCGGAATTAAAATGGTATACAGAGCTATTAATTAATGTCATACAATTAACTGCATAACTAATGTCATACATTACAACAATCAATCAATCCATATATCTTCACACCCATCTCTAATATTCTCACTCCCAAACTCACCCACTAGGTCATCAAATGTGTCAACATTTGGTATCCCTCTAGTAAATGGCTCACACTCAATTCTAATATCACCTAGCACATCATCACCAATAACATCATTATATTCTCTATTAGGCATTGATAACACTACCGACCAACCACGATGCATTGGGTCGTCAACATAAAATACTTGTTTGACTTGAGAAGCTGATCGGTTCATAATTGTATATCATTTTGTACCATTCTAGCTTATGATTTGGTTATGTTTTTGAGTTAAACTTGTGCTTTTAATCCTTTTTGTGTTTATCTTTCAGTTCATTGAGCTTTAGGTAATAATGATGGCTTTAGAGAGCATAATTCATGCAATTCAAGCATGTTAAGGCCTAATTTGGATGAATGGATGAAGAGCTTAAAGACAAACTCATTTTGGCTACAGCCCCCTGCCAGTCCAGTTCCGTAGGTCATATTGCAAGCTTTGTTTCAACAACCTACATAGCTCGAATGAGGCCACATTCTTCATGAAAGTTGTTCCAATTGGTGTGTACTATAACATATCCAAAATTCAGCCCCATTGGATAAATCTGGAGTCTGTTACCTAGCAAACACAGAACCATGCTCAGGATGGATCTTATCAGCGCGGAAAATGAGTTAGCAATTTGTTTCGGCCTTAACTTCTTCCTCCGACCTTGGATTGGCCCAAATAACATATGGCTGGAAAGAAGACATTCTGAACTTCAATTTAGAGTGCTTAAAGTCCTAATTTGATTAAGATAAGCCCAAGTTGTAAGCCCTTGAAGTTGCTGGTCATGCTGACCTCAGCATGTGCTGGTTGGATGCTTGGTCATGGTGAGCTAGGTATGAGCTATCATTTCTGGTTGGAAGCTTGGTCATGGTGACATGAAGATGAGCTAGGGCTGCTGGTGGGATCTATTGGTGAAGTGCATCAACCAATTCAAGATTTTCTAATACAAGTGCATCACCCAATTTAGATTTTCTAATACAAGTGCATCAACCATTTCAGATTTTATAAAACAAGTGTTGTATGCATTAGCCATATTGAATTCAGATTTTCACTTCCCCTAGGCCTATAAATAGGGAAGTTCTCTAAGCTTGTAAACACACCCCAAGGGGGGGAGCTCTCAAACACTTCTCTAGAGCTCCCTTCCCTTCTCTCCCTCAAATTCTCTTAGTTTCTCTTTCTAGTTTTCAATTGTTGTAATGAAATCTTTTGTGTTGAAATTTTCCTTAAGTTTTTCTTAGTTCCACTTTACTTTTCATTATGTAAATTCTTTTCTTTAGTCTCAAGTTTGATTAGTTTCCAAGTTTCAATTATGGTTCATGTTCTTATTCATTATGCTTATAAGTTAATATGCTAGTTTGAATGATTGATCACCATTTAGGCTTGCATGTTAGCTATCTTGGTTTGAATTAAGAGTATACATCATGCTTTAATTCGAATTGAACTATGAATAGGAAGAGTATGTATGGACATTCGACAACAGGGATTAGATACATGCTTGGTTGTTTAAATTGTTCTTCTTTGCTTAATGGGTTCCTAATGCTTAATTTTAGGTTAGACAACAAATGATCAAATTAGGGAATTAGGAACACAAGGTTATGACCAAACACCATGGCTTAATCATACTTTAGCTAGAATCAATCCGTTAATCTAATTGAACTTGGGAACTTATCTGCTTGAGTTAGTTATTTTCTTTCTTTCTTGTTGTATTTATTTCCTTTCTTTTTCATTTCTATTTTGTGTAGGGAAATGAATTGGATCATTCAATCACCAATCCTCGTGGGATCGATCTCGCACTTACATATGCTATACTACCAAACGGCTCGTGCACTTGCGAGTATCACAAGTTGAGGATGCAACTGAATCCATTTTGGTGCAGCTGTATCTACACAACAGAAGCTATAACAAATTGGTCATTCCTATGTCCAATTTTACTAAGATCTACAAGGGTAAATCCAAGTTCGTCGACTACAAGGCCCGAAGTGTTATCTATCCAATCACACCTCAAGACTGGGATTCTAAACTTTTGGTAGTCAAGGTCCTAAATTTCTTGAATAACCCCATAAAAACCCATATTGGAGACAATAGGGTTTTTATCCTTGGCACTAGCAACTTGCATAGTATGTGTAAGTAAATAAACTCCACTATTTTGGACAGTTCGCACATCATCTTGTGCCTTGGTGTTAAATTTGACACTATTAATAAGATAGCTCCTATATGATGGTACTGCCATGCTTGGACCAGCTGCTAACCACCTCAAATTTTCTGATACGCCATTATTGTCTTCCCCATTAAATTCACTTTGAACCTACAAATTAAACATATATCTTAATTCAATCTAACATATATATAGAAAGAAAGAAAATTAAAATAAGTTCAATATGTCATTCAATAACATATATACCTTAAAGCATAGCCATTGAATGAAAGTGCTATTGTGCTTATCTTGTAGCCACTTTGTTCTCTTTCTAAATTTTGGATAAGTGGTCTTGATGTGGATCATATGTTCCTTACAATTGATACGAAAAAATCACGCATTATGGTCCCTTGTATATAAGATAAACATAAGGAGTAATAATATTTAAAATGGCTACATATGAAAAATTAAACTCATACGTACTCGATATAAGGTAGGACTTCCTCCGTATTCTCCAAGACATATAGATGTGCCTGGTTCAACAAGTCCAGATCAACTAAGCTCACTATGCAACCTGATAATGGCTTTGAAACTCCCATCTTCTGGCTTGAAGGCACTCCAACTGTACTAACATCAGATAAATGCTCGGTACAAAACTCTACAGCTTCTTCGGCTATATACCGCTCAGCAATGCAACTTTCGGGACGAGTACGATTCTGAACATACCCCTTTAGCACTTTCATATATCTTTCAAACGGATACATCCATCTAAAATATACTGGCCCACATAGACGAACTTATCTGAAAAGATGTACTACTAGATGAACCATGATATCAAAGAATGAAGGTGGAAAGTACTTCTCAAGCAAACACAAAGTAACTACTACATCTTCTTCCAACTTATCTAGCTTGGAAACATCTACCGTCTTTGCACATATAGCATTGAAGAAGAAGCACAATCGAGTTATTGCATACCTTGCAGGCTTCTCCAAAACAGAACGAATTGCCACAGGGAGCAATTGTTGCATCAAGGTATGACAATCATGAGATTTAAGGCCAAGAAGTCTTGAATCTTTTAAAGATACAAGATTTTTTATATTTGAAGAATAACCTTCAGGAACCTTCATACCATAAAAAGAATTACAAACCGCTCTCTTCTCTGCTCTTGACAAATTCCAAGGCCTTAGAGGCAAGTGAGTACGTCTTTCTCCATACTCGGGTTGCAAATCAATTTTTACCCCCATGTTCAATAAGTCTAACCGAGCAGCAATCCCATCTTTATTTTTTCCAGGGATCTCTAGCAATGTACCAATGATACTATCGCAAACATTCTTCTCAATGTGCATAACATCTAGGGCATGCCTCACAGGGAGGTATTTCCAATACTCGAGATCAAAGAATTTTGATTTCTTCTTCCAACAAACTCTGTCACCATCATTCTCACCAACATTTCCCCCATTTTTTGAGCCCCATATGTAATTAATATCTTCAACCATATGCAGTACTTCTTCTCCGGTTAATGGCTCGGGAGGCATGCCATATTCAGGTTTCCCATTAAAAGTTGCACGTTGCCTCCTATATGGATGATTGATTGGTAACCACTTTCTATGCCCAATGTAACAAATTTTGTGGTCATTTTTCAACCTGTGACTAGGTGTATCATCGCCGCATATTGGACAAGCTTTATATCATTTAACGACACAACCAGATAAGTTTCCATAGGCAGGAAAATCATTAATTGTCCACAGTAATACACCTCTGAGTGTAAAGTATTCTCCTATGTGGGCATCATACACTCCTCTAATCCCATCCCACAGAGATTTTAAATCATCAATCAAAGGCTCTAAGTAGATGTCTATATCATTTCCGGGCTGTTTAGGACCGGAAATCAGTAAGGTCAACATAATGAACTTCCGCTTCATGCATAGCCATGGTGGGAGATTATATGTAACTAACATAACTGGCCAACAACTGTATCTACTACTTAAAGAACTATGGGGATTGAATCCATCAGATGAGAGAGCCAATCTCAAGTTTCTTGGCTCATTACCAAAGTCGGGCCATTTTTCATCAACAAGTTTTCAAGATGGGGAATCCGCTGGATGAGACATATGACCGTCAACTGATTTTCTTGCAGTATGCCAAGTCAAACTCTTAGCTGTCTTATGTGATTGAAACATCCTTTTAAACCTTGGAATTGGAGGAAAATACCACACCACCTTCGCTGCCACACCCTCTTTCAAGAACCCATCTTTGGTTTCCTTCCACCTTGAGATACTACAAGTTGGACAATTAGTTGCATCCTCATACTCCTTCCGATACAAAATGCAGTCATTGGGACATGCGTGGATTTTTTCATAACTCATCCCTAAAGCAGACAAAGTCTTTTTTGCCTCGTACATAGAGGAAGGTAGTGTATTTCCTTCTGGAAGCAATTCTCCTTGAAGTATCAATAATTCTGTAAAGCAAACATCACCCATCCCATGTTTTGCTTTCAAATTATATAACTTCACCAAAGCCGACAACTTCGTGTACTTACTGCAACCAGGGTACAAGGGTTCATCGCCATCCCCAATCACATTGGCAAACTCATAAGGATCAGATCCAATATTGGCAAAATCATTATCATCCATCCCTAATTCTTCAGAAACATAACTGAACCTACTTTGCTCATCTTCTTCCACATTTCTACTAGCATTGGTAGTCCATTCCCAAGGTTCTCCGTGCCATGTCCAAATCTTATAGCTTTGGTAAATTCCATTAAAGTATAAGTGTTCCCTTATAATTCCAACCCCAAACAATCGAATATTCCCACATTTAACACATGGACAACGAATCTCAGTTGTATTTCCAAGATTTTCTGACGCAAAATTCAAAAATCCTTCCACCCCTAACTCATATGCCTTCGATCTTCGATCCGCATGCATTCATGACTTATCCATCTCACACTCTATAAAATCATATAAATAAATAAATAAATATATATATATATATATATATATATATATATATATATATATTAAAGTGGAAAGACCATCAATGAAACACTACCTCATTTAAATAGCAGAGAACAAATTGAAAATAAAATATAAAACATGAACAAGACGACGATTTTTACAAAATAATCGTCGTTTAATATAAATTCAGACGACGGCATCTATAGTCACCGTTGTCATTAAGATACCCAAACCCAGAAATTTATACGGGATTTTGGTAGCCTAAAGACGACGTTTAATGGAGAAACAGTCATCTTTAGGCTACTAGTTGCGGCTTAAAACGCAGACGACGGGAGTAAATGAACAACCGACGTATAATAAACGTTTGGATGACGGTTTGATCTGTCAACTGTGGTCGTAGTTAAAAAAAAAAACAGCTTCAATTTCCCATCCCCATTTATTTTCCAAGAACCCAAATAGAGAGTAATTATTACAAGAATGCAAACACCAAAACATAAAAGAACCCTAATATAGCTACCAACGAAAATATTTATGGATTTAAGAAGAGATTAGGGTTAAAGGGACTAGGGTTGTACTTACATGGATATTGAGAGAGAGCTGAGAGAATATCACAACTGCTTGAGGCAGACGACGGGAGAATATACCCAATGCTTTGAGAGAGAGCTGAGAGAATATAACAAAAGCTACCAATTAAGAACCCATAGCTACCAACGAAAACATTTATGGATTTAAGAAGAGATTAGCGTTAAAGGGACTATGGTTGTACTTACATAGAGATTGAGAGAGAGCTGAGACAATATAACAACTGCTTGAGAGAGAGCGAAAACTTTAAGACAAATTTATGTTGAAGAGTGAGATTCTGAAAATTTTAGGTCGCGGTCAAAAATTTTAAAGTTGCGCGTTTTTCAACGACGACGATCAATACTTATATGGACGTCCAATTCTTACTTACGACGACGGTTTCTACACAAGACCGACGTTGTAAACATAACGTACATCGCTATTTAATAACCGACGTCGTATTCCGAATTCAATTGGTCTTGGTTTATGTAGTTGACCAAAAACAGCGGGAGAAAACCGGCGTCGTTTCAATAAACCCTAAACCCTAAACCCTAAATTTTACAATAATTTTAAAAAAATAGACAAGTATGAGAAAAATGAACCGAAAATTGCTATGGACTCCTTACAACAATGCCTTCTACAATAGTAGGTTAAAATATGGATTTCATAATTTTGAATTTATGGGCACCAATGGATCACGTAAACTTTAGGGTTATGTTATGTAAAGTATAAGGAGTACCGTGCTTTGTCTCTAAATTTGTTTGAATTTTGTTATCATTTGAACTTTGAAAACTAAAATTACATTTTTCAGGCCTTAACGGGCAAGATATTGTCTCAATGAGTGCATAGAATTTGTCGGTATATTTTTCGGATTTTGCTTTGAATATATTATTAATATTAGTAATTAAATACAATAAAAAAAAAATTCTAAAATTATATTTTTTAAAGCTTTAGGATAGAGACAATATTTCAATGAGTGCTTGGTAGTTTTCAGTTTAATTTTTGGATTTAGTTTTGAATTTAATATGGAATTAAATAAAATATAAAAGTCATTAAAAATTAAATGAAAAATGACCTCTCCGACGTTGTATCATTTTACAACGACGTTAAACATCACAAACTGACGTCACATAATTTTTAGACGTCGAAACGAATAGAAAACGACGTGGATTATTGTATTACCACGTCATCTTATTTTATATCACCGATGTTGTTTATATATACAACGTCAAATTTTTAATAATAACCGCCTTTGTATATTATTAAGACGTCGATATGGTTATACTAATCGATGTAGTATATCGGTACAAAATTCATCTGTACAAGATGAATTAATTATAAACCGTCGTGTTTATGACTATTACATGTCGTTTTTAAGAATTGCCGTCGATGTTATATTTCCAGTTACAGCAAGACAACCATTGTGTACACATATGAGACGTGTAAATTAGAATCAGACGTCGGTTTTTGGGAACTAAACAAGTTTTTATAAAAAAAATTAATTTTTTTGATGGTTGTTCGATTGATTACAAGAAAAATATTTATGTACATTTTAAATAAACTAAAATAAACCTAAACATTGTTCATAAATATTTATGTACATCAATTATCCTTCGGTAATAAGTTGTTCACGAATTCTGCTCATTCATGCCTAACTTCGTCAATATCCTCTTGTTTATACTGAACTTTATCTTTTTTCTTTTCAAACTGCAAAATAAACCAAAAAATCGACGTGTTATAAAGATACAAACGACGGTTTAAAAAAAAAATTTGACGTAGTAAAATAAAGAAAGTATATCTAAAATTTTGCGTTTTACCTTCTTCTCGAAATTTAGGTCAGGATCATGAATTATATCTCTCATGAATCGCATCACGTAATAGTCACACTCTACACTTGTTGGTTGTTCAGGAGTGCCGTGTAGATTTTTCCAAATGGCATGCTGTTTACGTGAATTTTTGTTTATATGAATGTTAAACATTTTAATTGACCTGTTACAAGAAAACAAAGGGTGTTAATGACAAAACAAAAAATTTAAATACAAATAGTAACCGTCGTGGTAAATCAGTCAAAACGACGGAGTTTTAAAAAAAATGACGTGATATTTTGTTTCAAACGGCGGTAAAAAATTACCGTCGTTGTGTAACATTATAACGTCGATAAGAGGAAAACGTCGTATAACAAAAAATTGAACAGAAAAAATTAAAACGTTCTTAAATAAAACCCAAACGACGTGGTAGTTAAATTAACACGACATTTTTAGGACAATACGAATGTAATAAATTATTTAACACGTCGGTAATAACTTACCGTCGTTATTATTAAAAACCGTCGTATATTCAAATACTCTAAAGGAAAAAAATCTTAGATCAGAAGAAATCAACTTACGTATTCACTATACTTTTCATGTCGTCGTCAACTAAGCGTTTTTGGCAGTGAATTCATGTAATAGGCAGTCTCTGTTGCTGGTCTCACAATTACCATCACCCAATGATCCCTACACATAATGATCCATATAGGTTAAATAGTACTACAATGAAAAATATTACAAGCTTAGGAAAATACTTTAAATACTAACCCTGGATTATAAGGGACCAAGAAAAATTGATTCCCATCTGCTGTTTTCAAGCGGTTTGACAGATGTTTTGTTCTGTCTGATAGTGATCCAGATTGAGAGCTGACTAGCCCAGGGTCCACGAGGCCAACAAGGTTTACCATATTTGCCATTTTTAAATAGTCAAATAGGAACCTAAATATATGAAAGTAAATTAAATGAGATTTTAATTTAAAAGAAAGGGAAATGTAAAACAAAATGGGATTTCTAGATTTACCTCATGTATACTGATATCACTGTGGTTCCAATCTCAACCATGGAACCAAACTGCAAAATATCATCAGGTAAGAGGAATGTATCATGTTCAAAGCCAAACACTTCCTTGGGCATGTGAACTTTCACAGCCTCGTTAGTAGGCAACAACTTGGTCTGGACATGTTGGCATAAGGCTAACAGAGGAGGTGGCATGTCTAGCTTTGAGAGATCTTGTTATAAGAAATAAATAAAGAAATATAAGTTAGTTTGTGTGTGAACTAAGATAAACGACTCTAACTAAACCCAAAAAACAGACATGGTATATAATATAAACGACGGTTTCTAGTAAATACTGATGGAGGAAAGGTTATAGACGTCGGTAAATACATAACCGTCGTAGTGTGCAATTTATAACGTCGCTATACTAAAGAAAGGTCGTCTAATTAAAATGCAGTTCATGCTATCATGAAATAGACGACGGTTTATAAAAGAGTTAGACGACGGCAAAAAACACAGTCGTTATTTTTAATGTCCAATAATTTGCAAAACAAGTAAAAGCGTCGTGGTATTTAACTCAACACGACGCTTCCCTGAAGAAACATAGAGAGTTTCAACTGCATCACAGAATCTGACCAAGCTCTCTAGAGTAGTGGACTTCCCCATCCTAGCAATCTCATCTACCTGATCAGCCCCGAGAATTTGATCCTAAATTCTTATCTGAAATTTGAAATTTAAATTTTATAATAAATATCGACACGTGGCAATTGAGAATCTTATCTGAAAATTTTATCCGAAAAATTCATTCGAATTATGAGATAATAATTTTATAATAAATATTGACACATGGGAACCGAAAATCTTTTCCGAAAATATTCTCCAAATTAATTGTTTAGGTAAAAAAAAAAAATTACGAAATGTGAATAGTATTTGCCCTTTGCCATAGCAATGGATAGAAACACACCTTAATTTTTACAATGGCTGCCACTATTCATGTGAATAGTATCTGCCCTTGCCTCTCATTGCCCTTTGCCATGGCAAATAGGTGGAAGTGCTCTAAATATATCAATTTATATATAAACCAAAATCCTGAGTGTCTCCTTTCATGCTACTATGCCATCATGACTTAACTAATTTAAAAGAGTTCTCTCTGTACCAACTAAACCGACTTCTCTATCCAAATTATTAACCCGAAAACTGACACCATAAGCAGCAACTTCCTAAACATATCACTTTCTAAGATAGCTCTTAGAAATTTAAGAACTTGCACACTTACATATAACAAGCAAAATGCTATAGACCTGTTTTTTTTTTCTTGGTCAGAAATGCTATAGACCTCAGACCTCACGACGAGCAGACGAGAAGACATAATAATGAAAACTGACACAGTAAATTGAATAGAATAGAATTTTATTTTCTTTAAACTTAGAAAGATATTGGTGAACCAAAAATTAATTCAAAACATTCACAGAATAAGAAAAAAATACAATAATCATTTGAGCAAATAAAATAAAGGTTGAAAGTAAATACCTGATTTTCCGAAACCACCCATTCCAAAAATCTTGTGCGCCCTGACGCAAATATATCTTCGATGAACGGTAGTTGGAGGTTCTTAGTTGCAGATATAACAGCAAATCCCTTTGAAATGGTAAACATGATCACTCCAAATATGATGATCGATCCTCCCAACCCAAAGAATCTTTTCTGACCCACTGAAATTGATAAAACAAATATGAAATCAGTATTTTTATCTTCCTTTTGGTCATAAATGTTGCTGTCAAACTAAAAATTAAAGAAAAAATTACCTGACTTTTCTTTCTCTGGACTTTTCTTTCTCTGTTTATACTTCGGCCGCTTGATGTATGTATGAGGCTGAGGTGAAGCCTATTTTTCCTTTCTAATTTTATGGGCAAAAAGATCACCAAAGAATTAGAGAGTTCTAAGTCGATGATGAAAACTGATGTGTGTAAAATATGTGGCTCTCTGTTTATATAGCAGAGGTTGTGTGACTTTATTTTTTTTGTTTTTCTATTTCTTTTCTTTTTGAACTTTAGAAACTCTATAGTGATTAGGTAGTCACGTGCACTCTGCAAACTACCTCTCTCATATTCATATTCCAATGGATGGATAGACACAAGACTATTTTCACTTCGTTATCTGTCAGTTACTTTTTTATTTTTAGTCTGAAGAACTAATGCCCTTGCTGAAACCCAATGGTAGGTAGCAATTCAAATGCTACACCCAAAGACATGCACCAGTCTCTAGGCTTGGCTTTTACCAAAAAGTTGTAAACACCAGTCAATTAACAATCACTTTTTCAATCCTGCTCTGTTGGTAAGATTTGGAAAAAGATTCTGTAACGTTAAAAGCAGAGACAATTCACTTTGAAACGTCAAAAGAAACAAACTCGCTTGAGATCTGAAACATGCAAAAGCCAAAATTGATGCAACTGAGTGAGAATCAGTATAGTGTTGAAACAACTGGGCTTCGACAAATGGGCCAATATTATTAACCAAAACAACCAGCAACCAAACCACCCAAACTCCAATTATATATCTTCTAAAAGAGTAATGCTATTTATTTTTTATTTTTAGTGTGGAAGACCTCTGACTATATACAAATGTGAAAGACCTCTGACTATTGGTGTTGAAATTGTATATTTATTTATTTTTAGTTTAAAATATTAGGCTATATATATGTTTAATTTGTTTTTTTTCCCAAACCTTCCCTGGCTATAGCCAAGGGTAGCCCTTGCACTGGTTCCGCCCTTGCTGGTGGGCATGTGGGTTGAGCTTTGATGGGCAAGCCGGGTTGGGGTTCCATAGGCTCAACCGAGTTGAGCTTATGAGTCGGGCTGGGTTTTAGACACCTTAACCTAAGCCTAGCCCACTAAAAGATGGGCCGGGCTTTTCCTCAATGGGCTAGGCGAGCCCCCATCGGTCCATGGGCTTGTGGGCCAAATGATGACCCCTAATTGAATGAAGGTAACAAAATAGTGTCATCCCCGTCACATGCAACTTCTTCTTTAATTTCTTAGGCCTCTCCATTTTAGCATGAAAAACCACAATTACAAGACAAGATTATTGTACGCATAAAAAAAACATTACAAGATAAGGGTAGACATAGTAAACAAAAACAACTTTCTCGCACTAGATGTCCTTTTTGGTCAATAGAAAGGCGAGAAGAACCTGTTCAAGTTGAATTGTCGTGCAATTGAGTCATTCTCTATTACAGTGCCCATAATTCATATTATCATGGAATGGATACTTTTGTCAAAACCCTAATATGAATTTTCCACTTATATGATTACATTGGTTATATCTGGAAATTTCCTTTCTCATCATATCTACTATGCAGAGATTCCCTCAATCATATCTTTAGAGCATTCCTTACTAAGAGTATAGATCCTTTGTTGTATATTCACTTGCCTCTGTGAACTTATCGAGAATCCTGAAGACCACCTTTTGAATCATATATGTTGACACGAATGTATAGGGATTTCGAAGACAGACGACTTGCCCACAAGACAACTACGATGTCTCAGGTCTGAGAACTAGTTTGCACTATTGCAGCTTATGAGTTTTAGTTTGACCTGGGAGCAAGACCCTCATCCTAGAATTCGTGGTTTGATCATGTTCAATTTTCTTATCTCTCTAAGAACCTACACACTTATCTTAGTTTCTCTACACGCAATGACTTGAGACTAGTCATTCTCCCAATCGAGCGGATATATTGTGTACCACTCTTTGCGGATGATCAATGCCCAATTAGTAACCCTATGACTAGGAACGTTTAGGAAATAATGTGGAAGTATGATAGGTCTCCTTATATAAAATCTTTTACTGTTATAATTATAGACCAAATATCATGGTTGAAAACAACAATCTTGCCCATAAGTGATGGTGAAATATCCAAAAAGTAATATCACATGTTTGAATTTAGGGCATATTTTCAACATTATAGTTATCATGTGTTAATTATTGGGCTTGTTTTCGAACATTGCTTAACCATGCTAATATTTTATGAGTTGAATATACATGTTTATCATGTGCATAATTTTAACATTTTATACTTCTATATATAGTAAATAATTATTTAATTTACTTTCAAATATGTTCAGGGCATCCCCTTGATGCGGCCTTACTACTTGTCAATATTAGAAATATGCCTTAGAAGCCAATACGAAAATGAAACTTCTAAGGACATAACACTTCGCAAATAGAAAAGTCACTTTAGGAAACTTATGCATAACCAATAAAGTGACAAGTCTATGGATTACGATACAAATAGAAACCAATCCAAAGATGTTAGATTCACAAGAATTTTCCATTATGATGTATTTGATCCTAAAATGTTCCTAGTCATAGGATTACTAATTAGGAATTGATGATCTGCAAAGACTGGTACACACTGTGTCTGCTCAATCAGGAGAATTACTAGTCTCAAATCATTTGTGTAGAAACATTGAGATAAGTGTGTCAATAAAGATAGAGTTCATTGAACTCGTCAATTAAGAATTCTTGTATGGAAGTTTTACTCACAAGTGTCAAACAAGTAATTCCAAGTTGCGATAATGCAAATTAGTCCTCAGTCCTCAAACCTAAGAACACTATACGGTCGTATTCAAAGATGTGGCTCGAAGGTGATCATCGAGATATTCAATAAGCTCACAGAGACATGTGAATGTACAACAATAAATCTTTGGCCAAAGTATCAGATATGATTGCAAAAGGGAAGTGTGCAATCTCATCCACGTGAATTATATAACCTAGAAATGTCACATTAGGGATTTGACACAAGTTATATGTATCCCAATAATGTGACATAGAGTATTGTTTTAGAGAATGGCCGGATTGCATTGCAATTACAATTGAATAGGTTCTCCAATGAATTCTATTTAGCTTGTGTAGTCATAACATACTAATAGGTGCCAGTCATGGTTTGTGGAAGTCCTGTAAGGTCTAATTACAATTAGCCTTCATGCTCAGTTCAGGAGGAATCAGACTTATCCACTATCTTGCTAGTTAGAACCTAAAAGATCGCACACCACAAAAGGAATGGATTGAGAAATAAAAGAGAGAAAGATTTTACGCATTTGTCAAAGTCAAAGTCAAGGTCAAAGTCAAAGGTCAACCGTGGACCCGACACTTGACATGACCAATGAGAATTGATCGGAACCAATACTTGTAAGGCAAGGTTATGACTTAATGGATTAAGTCATTAAATTAATGAGAATAGTTTAATTAAACAATTAAAGTTATAGAAATTAGTTGGGTCCCACATGACTTAAAGAATAAAGAAATGACCCATATGACTTTGGATTTGTTTGACACATTAGAGGTTAGTGGCATATTCACTAATCCATAATCGGAATCAAAATAAGGTGTTGAATTCCTATTACGGATATTCGTGTGATACTTCACATGAAGGAATCAAAATGCTAGTAGGACCCACACAAAATTAGGAATTCAACTCCTGATTTTGGATGAACTGGACTCTTGGATGGGATGTGGTATTCTAATTCTTAGAGAACTAACCCATTAGGAATCCATCCTTTTTACCCATTATATCCTCACTCAATTTTAAAATTTTCAAATTTACCATATACTTTAACCCAATAACGGGGTCATTTTAATAATCAATTTGGTTTCAATTCCTATTCATATGAATTTAATAAACAACTTATAAGGATTAGTACCACTCCTACCCTAATTTCATATGATTTAGTAAACAATTTCAAAAGGAATCTGGAATCTAAATCTCTCCTCAATCCAACTTCTCCTCAATTCAATTATTCATAATCTGATTACGAATTAAGATACATGTCATAAATGTGTTGGACCCAAGAGGCCCAAAATTAGGCCACCAAAGGGAGGGTGCAGCACACATGTGGGTTAAGTTCACATTGGTACATTGTGGATCTATTTATAAGATGTCATAGCACCATTTTATGTTAGGGTTTTCAAGTTGAAAATTTGGAAGAGAGGAAACATCAAGCCTCTCTCTCAAGCATCACCTTGGTAGGCCACTTAGGAAGCACTAGTACTCTTGTGCTCTCCCAAGTTCTCTTTCTCTCGTCTCCATCCATCCTTGGTGAAGAGCTTTAGTGAGGTACATATCTTTGTACCTATTGGAGAGTCATTGTGGAGGAATAAGTAAGGAGAGATCAAATCCTTTACTTGAATACCTTTCTATGTTTCAAGATTCGCTCTAAGGGTAATATACCTCTACTCTCTCTCTATATAGTAGATTTAGAGAGTCTTTGGTGCAACCAGGGGCGGAGCCACACTGGGACCAGTGTGGTCACGGGCCCCCACTCAATTTTTTAATATTTTAAAAGTAATATACTGTTATGTATTTGTATATATATATTATTTCAAATACTTTACGTTTTGATATGTACCCACATGTGTTGTGGAGGACCTATGAAGGCATAATGAGGTGCTTCAAATTTCCCATTTGCTCAGCTGGTAGTGGTGCACTCCAAGTATACAGATTACCTTATTTCCATTTTCAACATTTAAGTAAATGTCTTTCTCCTTTTACTTTAATTTTTTTTTTATATTACTCCATTTACTTAAATTTACAATGTAAATAAGGAAGTACCCCCTATTTGGATTCAAATAAAAATACTAGAAAATCAAATTCCTACCAAATCAAAATATGAAAAATCGGTTTTAGTGCAAAATACGATTTAGGCTAAAAATGATGGCTCATTAAGTCAATATATACTTCATACTAAAATCCCATAAAATCAAGTTTTCTTATTTGATGTGTAAGGAATAAAAGCCGCCAAAAATTATCTTGAGAAAATGATTATTCCGAAAAACTATTTTTCATACTTAGTCAATATTTTTACATAAAATATTTTTTCATGTATGATATGAATGCATGAAGGGACCTAAGGTTTTTTTTAGTTTGTGAAATTTTGATTTTTTTTCTTTCTATTGGGTTTAATGGGGGGAAAAGCTTTAAAGATATTTGCTAAATCGCTACTATTTGTCTATCTCTTGCAATTTTTCTTGCTCAGAATGTATTTTTCTATCCCTTTGTTGAGGACAATTATGATTGCAACCAATAAGCAATATAATTCTTGACATATGTGATATATATATACTATTTTTCGTATGTATTGTGAGTTTGAATTTTTGATTCTTTATAATTTGTAAGAGGCCCCCACACACATGAAATCCTGGCTTCGCCACTGGGTGCAACATTTCATAAGCCTAGAAAGATACTTGGGTTTTCACTTCCGCTTTTATGTATTTAGTTGAAATGCATGCTAGATAACTTATTATATCCTATCTACTATTTTAGAAATTGCTTAGACAATGTTTTCCCTTCAGTCAACTCCAGCAATTAGCAACTTTTTTGTACCTCCCAGGCAAGTCAAGATGATAAATTTTCATTTGTTTTTCATAAACTTTGTTAATATTTCTGAAGTTGTGAATTTGTATCGTTTCTTCAATTTCAATAGTTGTAAACTCTTATAATCATTTTGGGTTTGTGATTGAAACTCTGTTGTTTTGTAAATTTAACAAAGGTTACGCCTAAACCATATGTAACCTTGACGGTGATTTTTACGTAAATAATTTTGATTTACATTTACACTCCTTTGGTGTACCCATACACCAAAGAATATATACCCTTATATTGAGATGAGTTAATCTATACCTGTTATTGGGAGTTAAAAAGTTTATTAATAAAAAAGAAGAAAAGAAATAGAAAAATGACAACTAAGAAGACCATGAATAACCCATCCTCCTCTTGAAAAAAGGGGAAAATGCTAGGTTTCCCATTTTAGGAGAAACTCAATCACTTGGAGGTCCAGATCCATAAGGAATTAGAAGAATGAAATTTCAGATTTCCAATTCCAACCTCTTCTTCTCCACTCAAAGGTCTACATTGTATGAAGCCAAGTTTTTTGTTCTTCTATAATCTCAACTCACCTTAACATATTCATATGGATTTTGGGACTGGAATTTGTTAATTAGGGAATTCATTATGAGTTTAAGTGCGAGAATATTGTTGAAGTGAAATAAGGGAGAATTCTGGTTGCAATATATTAATATTATATGGTTGATATTGCGGGATCAAATATTTCGGCAACCAATTATGAGGCGCCATGTGGACAATGGGAATATTCCTTAGGTCAACAACTGTGCTCAATTTAATTGGCCAATTGTTTAGACTTAAAATAGGGATATTACCATAAATTAGGGATTTGATTTTCATTAAATCTCCTTGATTGATCCAATCCCTCCATTTAAGGGAGAAAATAATTCCCTTCCATATGGGAATTATTCTTTGAAAAACCCTAGAAGGCAAGAGCTCTATAAATACATGGCGACACAACACACAAGAGGTAATTCCAAAAACCCTACAAAGTTCCCTCTCTCTCACTCCACTTTCACCTCTCTCCCTCATGGCTCCACCCACCGTCACACATGGCTCCGGCCATCCGGTTATCTCATACCTCCGGCCATCTCTGTTATTTTCGTATCTTTTTCAAGATCATTTAACTGACTTAGGCATCGGAGGGCCTTTGGCCAACACCTCCCAGGCGTGGTCTATTTACTCCAACCTTTTTTGCAGGAATCAAGGAAGAGGAGAGAGAAGGAAGCTCGAAGGGTGAATGTAACATCTAGGAAAAAAAAAAAGGATATTAATAAAATATATTTGGTTAACTTAATTATGAGTTATAAATAAATTTAATTTTAAAATAAAATAAAATATTTATTATTTAAATATTATAAATAAAAATTTAAATAAATAAAAAAAAGAGGAGGCAACGTGTAAGCCAAGCCTTCTTCCCTCCTTCATTCCTTCCCCCTTCCCTCATACAATCCCTTCAAAAAATCTGGTTTTGATCTCAATTTGGATGAGTTGTAAACCTAGGATAGGTGAGTCACCTAGTCTAAGCTAAGAAAAATTAATTGCTAAACTAAGATAAATTTTTCGGATGAAAGAAATGGAAGTTGGGGTGAGGAAGAAAGGAGGAGATAGGAGGAAGAGAAGAAGAGAGTTTCTAAGGTGAGTTGATTTCGAAATTTCTGGGTTTAACCTTGTGGTTGTGTGATTTTAATCTCTTAAAGAATAACACTACAAAAAAAAAAGGGTCATTACCGACGAACTTTTTCCGAGGACCTCGAAATTTCCTCGGTAAAAGTGATATTTCCGACCAAAAAATGTTGTCCGTTGGAAATACTTCACGGGGATGAAATTTATTTCCGACAAAGGAACTACCCTCGGAAAAAGTCTCTAAAGTCGTCGAAAATATAATTTATTTGGCGGGAAAACTTTGCGCCAACTTTATTAACGACAAAAAACATTTTAGTCGGAAATAAGATGATTATTTCCGAGGGGCTACTCATTCTGTCGAAATTGTTTGACTATTTCCGAGGAGCTTCTCTTTCC
The DNA here is from genome assembly GCF_965620075.1 of Prunus avium. Lineage (NCBI taxonomy): Eukaryota > Viridiplantae > Streptophyta > Magnoliopsida > Rosales > Rosaceae > Prunus > Prunus avium. Next base: position 17,512,473 of record NC_142287.1, on the reverse strand, counting down.
CTCGGAATTGTTTGACTATTTCTGAGGAGCTTCTCATTCCGTCGGAATTATTTGACTATTTTTGAGGGGCTTCTCATTTCCATCGGATTTGTCTATGAACAAAATTGAGTTTTTATTATTACTTTGTATTTTATAATTCAAAATTGGATTTTTTGAGCTTTAAGGTGAAGAGAATGTCACAAGGAGTTCCTAGGAATTGGTCTTTTTAATTTGATAGTTGGAGGAGGTGTTCAATTTTCATAATTTATGTCTGATCTTCTAGCCAATTGTTTTCACACATATAATATTGATAACTTTGTACATAAAGGATGTGTTACTTCTTTGGCCGTGTCACCTGTTACAGGTGTGGTTGCTTCAGCTAGTTACGATAAGATTGTCAAGCTGTTTGGATCGCTATTCCACAGGTGTTAGAGATGATGAGTACAAACCTTGGGGTTACAAAGGGCATAAAGCTTGAACATTATTAGTTGAAGATGACTGAACGACGAGATTAGTTGTGTTAGTTTGCCATAAAGCATGTACATTATTGTTATATGAGAATAAATGAGACGCTACTATATTTAGGGAGCCTTGTTTTATCACGGCTATGTATTGCACAATGAATTTTTATTTATTTATGATGATATTTAGTGTTTTCAATTGTTTTGCTTTTATATACCATTTAACAGGATTTTTTTACAATGAATTGACATTGTTAGAAATAAATTTGTTGGTTGAATATAATGTTTTCGATCACTTGTTCATCGAAAATATTTGTCGACAAGATTAATCTATTTGCAACAAACTTTGCGATGACTAAATGTGGTTGAAAATATATATTTCCGATGAGATATTATATATTTTCCACAAACTCTTTTGGTCAGTAATGATAATTGCGACGAAATTTAGCCCTTGCAAATAATATATTATTGTTGGAAAATGTATTTTTGACAACACTCATTGGTCGAAAATATGAATTCGCGAAATCTTGATAAAAAAAATTGTTTCCGACAATCTTTTAAGTAATTGCAACTACATGTAAGGGTCGGAAATAAATATGCATGGTCGTTTTAAAAATTCATTTCCGATAGAAATTTAAGCAGTAGCTACGAAACATGGGCGTCGAAAATACATTATTTCCGACAGAATGGTCGAAAAAGAAGTATTTCCAACCAGCGTTTTACCGACGACTTCCGACGGACTTTTGCCGTCGTAAAAGGGTATTTCCGACGGCAAAAGGCTTTTTACGACAAAAAAAAGCCCTCGCTAAAGGGGTTCTGTTTTGTAGTGTAATTTGAGTCAATTGAATGTTAGGAAGATTGAATTGGAAGAGGTTGAACCTCTATTTTCGGATTGGGTTCAACTATGGGTGTTGTTGATTTTGGTTTCATTTTGAGTTTTGATGAGTTCAATTGATAGGTATGAAGTTAGAAGAGTTTTAGAAGCCTTAGGAACCACTTGGGGTGTTAGAATGGTTGAAAACAACTTTGAACAAAATCTGGAAAATGTTATTTTCTGGAAATTTTCAGCCTGCGAGCCTCACTTTGGATCTCTGTTTCTCCCAATATTTTGAGTGTTTGAGGAAGTCATTTGTTGGGTTTTAAACTAGAGATGGCAAGGAACTAAAAAAAAAATAGTTTCGTCGAATTTGGTTGAGGTTTGATAGGTTGGACACTTGTGCAAAGTTTGGGAAAAAGTCTGTTTTCTGCAAAAAAACCAGTCACGAGCCCAACTTTGGAGCTGGTTTTCTCCTTCATTTTAGATCCGTTTTCAGTGTGGTTTGTTGGGTTAGAAACTAGAAATACTAAAATTCAAATCCATTATAAGTTTGCTCATTTTAGTTGACGTTTGGTTGGTCAAAATGCCTCACAAAATCTGGAATTAAAAACTGGAAAAAACAGGGGAAGTTGCAGGATTTTTTTAAGACGATGAACAGTAACCGAAACAAGCCCACTCGCGGCTCCGGAAAGTGGCGCGCGTGGCGGCTGTTCCGGCAGCCTCCGACGCCATATTTTTAGTCCATCCGACTCGATTTCTCGATCCGAGTCCGACGGTATAGGTTTCGGGACTTTTTGAGGGGTTTAGCTTGGAGAGTGGGTGCACTCTCTATGTTAAGAAAGAAAAATGTTTTTATAAAAATTAGATTTTTTCTAACTTCATTTATGTTATTTATTTATTTATTTATTTATTGTCCAAATCTAGGAACGGGAGAGAACCCGACCACCTCTGAAGGGTAATTTCGTCCTTTTAGCTTCTTAGTTACGAGGTAGGGTCTCTAACTTTTTCCCCAATGATTAGACTATATCACTGTTAATCTTGGTGTGTATATATATAATATTAAATATGAATATCCTATTGTTTTGCTTGGTATGTATTGTTAGGTGAATGCTAATGTTGTTTTATGAATGTTTATCGAATATTATATGATGTTTGATGAATATTACCATCCATGTGAGTAAATGTGAAATATTATTGTTTTTATCTGAATTGTCATCATTCCAAAACGTTTGAGCTGCATTTACTTATGGATCATAAATACGGTTGTGTTGGGTCTGTGCGTAGTTTAAGGTATATCTAAAGGGTGGGAGAAGACTTTAGATATATCAGGAAAAAAATGTGGAATATATTCGGGTGACGGGAGCAGAGCTTGAATATATTGAGGTGATGGGAGCAGGGCCTTTAACGAAAAGTGAAAGTTGAGAAATTCGTAAACAAAATGAACTTGGGGTAAGGGATGGATGGGCACTAATTTGTATTTTAGGGTATTCGGAGCCACAGTGGTAAAATGCATGGTATGGGACATGCAGGCTTGATGCCCTAAAGTATGAATTAGTGGGTTTAGAAGGGAGTGAGTTCATGACATCATCGCATATGCATAACTTATTTATTTGTAATTGTGTAATGCATGCCACTTTGGTTAGCAATGATAGCTGGCTTTGAGGGGGGGGATGTTACAGTACTCTACTGGGCATTAAAATGCTCACACCCTAATAGATGTTGCAGGTTTCAATGCAAATCCCGAGGAAGGAGAAGTTCCACCTGAGGACTAGATCAGTGTTGTTAGATACTGTTTATAAAATTATTAAGGAATAAATTGTGTGAAATATTACTGTAGTGTGTGTAACTAACTTTGAGCTACTGTGACTCTGACTTTGTACTTATTAAAAATAAGTTTGTAATATTATTGGCTCTATTTCTATCATATCATAGTTATCAGAATTTGTTTATATAACTATGGTATGATTCACGCCTTAATTCGGAGATAGTCCCTATTTTTGAATCGGGTCGTGACAGTGAAAAATCTTCGCAAATATTCCCCAGTGCGGATATTTGCACAAACATATGTACTATGTTACCTTTAGTTTGATTCCATTTTTTATCATTGTATTTATTGCTCAGGAATTTCAATTGACTAATGCAATTGGATTTAAGTCATGCAATTACTCAACCACTGTCGAGCAATTGGATTTGAGTCATGCAAAGGGGATTCTAAAACTTGTAAATTACAAGATTTGGGTAAATATTTACAAGATTTTGCAATTGGATTACAACGTTATGGTTCACCCCAATCCCTAATATTGTAAATCTCATTTTTCCAAGAATATGGATCTACATTACAAGAAAATGGTAAAGGATGAACCTTTACAAGATTAAATACCGGTATTACAACGTTTTGGACACTAGGGTACCATAACTATGTAAAGAGGATCCTAAAACTTGTAAATTACAAGATTTGGGTACTTATTCACTGGGTTTTGCAATTAGATTACAACGTTATGGTTCATCCCAATCCATAATGTTGTAAATCTCCTTTTTACATTGATATGGATACAAATTACAAGGAAATGGTGAAGGGTTAACCTTAGTGAAGTAAAATGGGGTCCTACTTATAGTAAAGGGTTATTTACTCAAATATTCCTCAAACTTATACCCAAGTTGCATTTTAGTCCCTCAACTAAATTATTCCTTCAAATGGTCCATCAACTCTACATTATTCGGTGCATTGGTCCTACCGTTACATTCTGTCAATGTTGCCGTCAAATTTAAGGGTAAAACTGCCCACAAGTCTGCTCTTAAACGACAAAGGCGCCATTTTTATCCACCTTCTTCCTATCTTCCCCAAATTGAAACCTAAGTGCATGCAGAATTACACAAAATCAATGAAGGCTATAAATTCTCAAAGTTCAACGGATTCAACTTGGTCTAGGGATGGCAAAAATCCCCACTGGGGCGGGTCCCCGTCAGGTCCCCGACTCTAACGGGGGGAGATTTCGGGGCCAAACGGGTATTGGGTATGGGGATCCCCGAACTTGAAAAATCCCTTACGGTATGGGGAGGGTATGGTATTGGCATCCCCATCCCTGAACCCGACCCGAAAATATATATGTTTATATTTAAATAAATAAATATATAATTATAATATTTATGTTTAACCCTAAGTTAACCTCCCTCTCCTAATTCTTCCTAATCTTCTCTGGATTTTCATATTGATGTGATTTTGAATAGTTGAGTTGAACTTTATAGTTAATTTGAATGTGTTGAATGATAATTTAATATGAAACTTAATGTTAAAATGTATGATAAATATTTTTTATGCAAAAAAATTTGGGGATTCGGGGCGGGTATGGGGGATAGTCCCCCAACGGGGACGGGGACGGGGACGGGGATTCCCCGAAACCTATTAAACCGGGATTGGTTCGGGGATGGGGGCTGGGATGGAGAGCGGGGACGGGGATGGTATTGGCATACCCGGCCCGTTGCCATCCCTAACTTGGTCCAATCGGTATTGATTTTGCATGATGAAGATTAAACAGCGCACTTCATGGATAGATCTTAACCTTGGAAGAAGGTTTGAGGCATGTGACCAAAATCGAGTAAGGATAGAGTAAGGTTTTGTTATGTTTAAGTGAAGAATTTAATGGTGTGCCCGCTGATTGTGGGTATCAAATGATGTGCATAACAGCCAACCAAGAATATATAATCGGCTCACCTTACATATTTTAAACTTAGTTACATTTTCACTACAATGTAAAACTAGTCATATCTACACTTTTTATATTAAAAATCTCGCTTTGTCAATATTTGAAAAAATTCAACATGAATATATAATCTCGCTTTGTCATTAAAAATCTCCCCTGTGGCCGCCGCAGTTGCTTTATTGTTTCCATTGTTGTGTTGCAGGCCTTTTTTTCGCTTTGTTTGTTTCTTTTGCAGATTTGAGATTGGATTCATGCTGGAAAACTACTTCAGATATGTGATTCGCCTCTATCTGTGATTTGGTGGCAAACGGGGTGACCAAGCATGCTGTGCAGTTCTCTTCAGCCTTTTGTGCTGCTTTTTTTTTTCAACCCATTTGTGGTGTTGATCAATATTCTCTTCTAGTTTTTACTTGTAAGAGCCTCTAGTGCTTGATATTCATTTTCTCCTCCTACCACTAGCAGCTATTTCTCGGCACCTTCCCTTCACCATCATCTTCAGCGCCTCGACCACACAAGGGTCTCCCTTCCTTGGTGACTCTTATGCAGTTGGGGTTGCTTTTAAAGTGCTTATGTCACTTATTGCTTGGATTATGGTAGCGCTCTTTGTAACTTTGGTGGCTTGTCCACCACCATTTTCTGTCTCAAGCATTGGTTACTGGTTCCTATTCGGTGGGTGTGGGCTTGTGTTGATTGTGCTACTGTTTGGTTATGAGTGGTGTGGCATTTTCCTATTCCGTATTCACTACCTTTTGTGTGCACTTTACTTTTCTGGGCTTTATGTCCTCCTTGAGTTTTATGATGTAGCAGGTTTTATGCCTTCTTGTGTTGCAGTTTGTCAAATTCCTTTGCGGAGTTCACTTTGTTGTAACTGGCTATTGCCTTCTATCTAATAAAATTTGATTATGAACAAAAAAAAAAAAAAAAAAGAATATAGGACTGCATTTTAAGATATACAACAACATTTTCTGTTCAAGCAATTTCATTGTCATCTTCCTTGTTTATGTATACTAGATAATAGTTTTAAATTCTCAAGTTCCTCTCGATAAAGAAAAGAAAAAAAGAAAAAAAAACACCCCAACTTGGGGATGGTTTTTATTTTCTTTGTAGCTTAAGTTGAGTTGTTAGGTTTGACTCCCCTCCTCCATTATTGCTTGTATATATAAAATAAAAATAAAAATTAATGTACAATCAAAACACTTATTTTGCAATGGACTAGTTAAAAAAAGATTTGGTTGGGTTAATTGAGTTTAAATATGGTTGGGTTAATTGGGTTTGAAAAAGTTAAATATTACTTTGTTTAAATATCAAATAAGACAAATTTAAAACATTATTAAAAAAAAAAAAGAAATATGCTACTTGAGGACTTTGGTGCACTGATTCACCAAAAAATAGAAAGATGTTGCCATGTTATACTACTAAATTACTAGTTCAACCTGTTTCTAATTGAGAAATCTAATACGTATTTGAAGGAACGTGAGAATACAATGCTATGACAATTGAGTGTTGCACTCTTGGGATCCTTATGTGTCAAAGTTACGTACCCAAATTTTGGGGTGTGTTATAAATCAAATGTATTTTTATACTTTTTATGAATATTATACTTGTAAGAGAAATTTGAGTTTCCATGTTTTTCACACTTAATATATTTACTTATTAGAAAATATCAAAATTTACAATAAGAATTAGATAAATAATAAAATAACGGTATTGGAAATAAAAAATTTAATTTTGTCCAGAGTCTTAAATAAATTCGATAATAACTTGATTTGATCAGGTGGTTATTTGATTTGAATTTATAGAATAAATATATGATCCAAATTTAAAACTTCAATTATAAATAAATTCGGAATTTTACTAGGTAGAGGCACTTAGTCTTTATTTGAAAATCAATAGATTCGGAATTTGATTATAATAATTTATCTTATTCTTCTAAATATCCTTGTTTTTGACACAGGTAGACTCTCAAGAAATTTTGTCATTGACTGAAAATATTTTGTTTAATGGGAAGAAGAAAAGACTTGCATATGATGTTGTTATTGGAAGTAAAGGATTATCTTTCAAATTAGGGGTTGTTCATTTTTTGTCAATTATATAAATTATATTTCTACTAGATTTCTTTTTGAATAAATTAAATTTCATGATAAATATTTATATATTTTTAAGAAAGAAGAGCAAAAATAGCTCTTGTAGCTCAGTTGGTTAGAGCACCCGTTTAGTAAGCGGGAGGTCTTGAGTTCAACTCTCAACGAGAGCATATTACCAATTACAAATTTTCATTTGTTGTAAATTATATTTCTACTAGATTTCTTTTGGAATAAATTAAATTTCATGATAAATATTTATATATATTTTTGTTGGATGATAAATATCTATATTAAAAATAGATAAAAGACTTTGGATAGTATATTTGAAATTCTTAAAGGATGGAAAAATTTATTCCAAAAATAAATAAGATAGAAAAACTTTAAAATTTTATTAGTTGATCATATGTGAGTTAAGAGTTGAACTCAAGACCTCCCGCAACGGGTGCTCTAACTAGCTGAGCTACAAGAGCCCTTTATGTTCATCTTCCTTAAAAACAAAATAAATACAAAAAAGCCCCAGAATAAGAAAGATGATACAAACAAATGAAAACTAGCCTACTGATATCATCTTTTCTATTCCAGGGCTTTTATGTATTTATTTTGTTTTTAAGAAAGAAGAGCATAAATAGCTCTTGTAGCTCAGTTGGTTAGAGCACCCGTTTAGTAAGCGGGAGGTCTTGAGTTCAACTCTCAACGAGAGCATATTACCAATTACAAATTTTCACAAATTTGTTCTTTCTTATTTTTGGTATAAATGTTTCCATTCTAATATACTATCTAAAAGTCTTTTATCTGCCAACTAGGGTTGGTTGAGTTAGTAAGGATCATTTTTTTCGATATCCCTCTTAGTGGGTAATGTGTAAAAATCAAAATATGGGCTAAGACCCCCTCTGTAAGTCCTCAAAGAGGGCCTTTTTTCTTATTTTTTTATATAAATATTTATCATGAAATTTAATTTATTCCAAAAGAAATCTAGAAGAAGATATAATTAATCTATATATATAAAGCAAAAGGCAAAGAATGGTGAATCATTCGAAATACCAGAAAATGCCCTTGATTAATGCAAACATGAAGAATTGAAATTATCTTTATCAAAAAAAAAAATTTTGAAATTATTAATTAAATGAGAATAATATGGTAAATGTGTAATTTTTCATATTTAAAATTCTAAAATTTTAAACAAAATAAGATAATGGCTTCTATTTTTATTGAACAAAACTACCCATTTTATATTTCTTAATTCTAAAATAAAAATATATAAAATAAAACTAATTGGCACACGTGTAAGCGTGTGCAAGGGGCTAGTTCAGGATTGAAGCAAAGAGGATGGGATTAAAACTCCCACATTGTAATCGAAACTCTGATATTGTCCATATATAGGGATTGAATTCTCAAAAACCTTTTTTCTTAAAATAAACCAAATCAATTCTCACTATTGGTTACCAAATCTTTTTCTTAAACTAGAAAGGCAAAATGGCATGTACATTATCAAGTAAAAACATGCTGAAGAGAATTTTGTTGCCATTGCCACTTGTTTAAGCATACATGCTCCTAATTTACTATAAATTATGTGCAATTCCAGGCTTATGTCACATAACATACTCGGCACTTGAGGCTTATGTCACATAACATACTCGGCACTTGTTCTTCTTGATCTTGGTTCATCAATTGCGATTGAGAAGTGGTTGATTCTTTGCCCTTCTGGTTTGTTCGACTTACAGGAATGAACTCCACCATCTCATCGGCCTATTCTTTTCCCTTCTGGTCTTTTCCCCTATGGCTGATTCTTTTCCCTTTTGGTCTGCTCGTTTCTCTAGAGTTTTTTGGATTACCTCATGTGTGGTGTGTAGCTATTCTAAAATGAGATGACGATATAATATTAAGGAGATTTGCTGGGAATCAGATCCTTGATTTAGGGAGATATTTCTATCTAAATCAAAGGTAATTGGTTAATTAAATCGAGTTTAATTAACACAATTATTTGACCTAAGGAATCTTCCTCTATTCACATATCGCCTTGTGATTAGTTGCCAAAATTCATGTTCCCACAATAACCATTTTGTTGGTCACGTTTTGAAATTATGTTGTTTTGTAAACTTAACCAAGGTTAAGACTGAATCGATTGTACCCTTGAGGGTGCTTTTTATGCTTTACTAATGAATTACTAATCTAACTCGTATCTAATTTTTTTTATTTTTTATTTTTTTAAAAAAAAAACTTCTTTTAAGTACGTGGGAATACAATGCTATGACAATTTTAAGGAATGTGTTGCTTTCGTGAAATATCCTTAGGCAATCCCCAATGGGGGCTCTAAAATGGGCCTTTGGGCACTAATAAATAGCAACTCTTTGAAAAAAACCATCCCCAATGGTATAATTTTGAGGCTCTAAATGGTAGAGCCTAACTGGAGCTGAAGCTAAATCTGTGTACCTGGTTGCAGCCCCTGAAACTCGGTGGGGACCACATTTGGAAAAAGCTGCCAGCCCAACAATTTTTTGGCTCACTTGCCTTGCGACTCAACAGAGTCATACTCGCCCATTTTGATAGTTGCTGACTACTTTTTCTATTTTTTTAATCAATTGGCCAATTGCAACAAGCTTGTCTCATTGTTTTTTGTTTTTTTTTGGGTAAAATTAACTCAAAATGGCTAGGTTTATTTTTTTTAACCATGTGTTTTAAATCTTGTCCAATTTTTTATTTTTTTGGGTTGAAATGTTCACAAAAAAAACACTAACGTAAATAAGTTAACAAAAAACAAAAATAGCATCTAAATTAAATTATATCATATAAAAAATATCAAACCCCTAATATAGAGCCCCGAATATAGAGCCTCTAACTGTGGGAGAGATGCCTTTAAAGCCCCAAAGATTTCATCGGAGCTCTAAATGGGGCTCTATAAACCATTTTTAGAGCCCCAACCATTGGGGATGCCCTTAGATTGTTGCTATTATGTATCCGGATTTTAGGGTGTGATATAATGTAAATATTTTATTTATACCTTTTATAAATGTTGTATGCTTGTAAGAGGACTTTGAGCTTTCCATGTATTGAATCACATTTACTTATTATAAAAGATCAAATTTTAAAATAAGAATTACATAAATAAATAAAATCACGCTGTTAAAAATGAAATTTGATCTTGTCTGAAGTATATTTGTTGGCCATATTCTCTAAAGTCTTAAAATAATCCGATAATAATCCCATCCCATGCTTGTCTAATGTAAATTAAAGTTATAGTTAACCTTAAAAAATTTGACAAAAAAAAACTTTGAAAAAAAGCTCTCATATTACGATCCAAATTTAAAATCCAGACTCGGAATTTTATTAGGCTTAATCCCATCTGTTTATAGGTGTTACACAATGGCCATGTACCTAGGTCAGGCTTGACCAATTGGTCTAAGGGAGAGAGGAGAGAAAAGAGTTATGGAAATTAGAATTAAAATTTTACTTTATTTTTATAGAAGATGGAAATAATGTTGGGTCTAAATGGAGTTACAAATCATGTTTTCAAGTGTACCATTTATGCCTCGTACCCGATTATCCAAATTGTAAACACTCTGGTGTGGGTCCTAATTTCTATCCGCGGGTCCCATCAAGATTGTACGAGGGCTAAGTAATTACTCTAATTAAATTCTTACTTCATTATAATATATACTTTGCGAATTCTTTTCGTGACCATTTCTTTCAATCTCATTTCCCATGCAATGTAAATCACAAATGTGAATATGTCTTATTATGTATAAAGCCAAAGTTAGTTGGAAGATAGAAGCGAGGAAATCACAAAAGTACGATGACTTAGTGGAGTTGTTGCTGCACACACATTTGTCATTATGATCATGCATTTATTTCCTTCACTGCCTAACCTACCTATATGAACCAATCCAATCTCTTTTCAATTCAATTCAAACTCGAAAACACACATACACACACGAACTGCCCTCTCTCTCTCTCTCTCTCTTCATTGATTGCTCATGCACCTCCTCCAGATTCATAGCAGGGGGACAGCAGCTAGGCAGCATTGATAGGTAGTTGTTTGGTGTCTGTTCAACCATATTACATGGACATATATCAAAGATATTTTCCTTCTTAATGTGATCTCTGCTTTTCTTTTTGTTTTGGGTTTTTAAGGCCTTGAGCTAAAAAGGTAGCTGCAACAGAAAAAATAGAAATAGAAAATGGAGATAGAGGGAGCAAGCGGTGGGCATAGTGGTGGTGGAGGAGGAAGTGGAAGAGGTGCATATTTGGTGTGGGAAGATCTAAGTGTGGTTCTACCAAACTTCAGTAAAGGATCACCCACAAGGAGGCTGCTCAATGGGCTCAGTGGGTATGCTGAGCCTGGTAGGATCATGGCTATTATGGGTCCTTCTGGCTCTGGCAAATCAACCCTCCTTGATGCTTTAGCAGGTACTCTCTCTCTCTCTCTCTCTCTCTCTCTCTCTCTCATCATGAAACAAAAATTTGTATTTCATTTCTTTGGTTTTATCATCCCTGTTTTAGTTTATATATATCAGTAGAATGTCTCCAAGCTTTTCACTTTTGGTGCTTATTAAAGGTGTACTTTTTGCATCCAAATACTCCTTTAGCTAATTTAAAGACAACCCATGATTAAGAAAAGAGAACCCATGGCATGATTTGGCAGAGGCCAAAAGTGAAGTAATTTGGGCAAAACTAGTTGATTTTTGTTTGTTTACTGAGCTCCATCTGTTCTAGTTCAAATGAATCTAAATGGTTTTTCTTTGTAAAATTAATTTGGCCAGCTTTTGGTGACAAAAGTTTACCCTGAATTTGAAACTTCTATTTAGTCACTTAATTCTGCTATTTGTTCTATCTGGAAAAAGACAATTCAGCTGCTCAATTTTTGGGTGTTGAGAAATTGACCAATCAAGAAGAAAAAAATTCTTTATAACTCTCTTCCCCTTCTTCTCCAGTCACCATTAATTGGCAGAAAAATATCCAATCCAAGGCTGAAATATTGTCCCGCATTTATCTTGCTGCCTTTAAGAGCCACCCATCAATTAGATAGCAGTAGCCAATGAGGTATTGGACTTCAATGGAACAAGGCACAGTTTCAATGAATGGGGAAAAAAGCCTTTACCAGCCACCAAACTTTTCCACAGCTCTTTTATTTCTTTTGATGTGGAGGCAGAGTGACAGAACGAAAAGTAAATGGTGAATGACTGGTTTTAAAGCCTCCAATAATACCAGAATTCATGGGCAAGGACCATTATAAGCATGGGCTGCTCAGGTCCAACTCAATTTTTAATGCAGAGGACACCTGGCAGCTTTTGTTTATGTTTTTTGTTTTGGTTAAAAAAAATAGTCTTGGGATAAGGAGTTTTATCATGGGTATAGGCAGATAGTCTATTTAATAATTATTGCATTAACTTATTAGCTGCTGAAAAACATTTATCTTATTCTTCTAAATATCCTTGTTTTTGACACAGGCAGACTCTCGAGAAATGTTGTCATGACTGGAAATATTCTGTTTAATGGGAAGAAGAAAAGACTTGCATATGGCGCTGTTGTAAGTAAAGGATTTTCTTTCAAATCAGGGGTTTGCTCATTTGTTGTGAATTATATTTCTTCTAGATTTCTTTGTAATAAATTAAATATTTACACCAAAAATATGACAGAAAAAACTTAGAATTTAGTAAGTGATCAAATGCTCTCGTTGAGAGTTGAACTCAAGACCTCCCGCTTACTAAACAGGTGCTCTAAACAACTGAGCTACGAGAGCCTTTATGTTCCTCTTTCTTAAAAAAAAATTACAGAAAATGCCCTTTGTATTTATCTTTTTGTTTTTAAAAAAAGAAAGAAGAGCATAAATGGCTCTCGTAGCTCAGTTGGTTAGAGCACCCGTTTAGTAAGCGGGAGGTCTTGAGTTCAACTCTCAACGAGAGCATTTGATCACTTACTAAATTCTAAGTTTTTTCTTCTAATATAATTTTTTTATGTAAATTATTTAAGAAATTCTAATATAAAGTCTTTTATTTTTATTTTTGATATTGTAATCGAAACTCCACATTGTAATCGAAATTCTGATATTGTCCATATATAGGAATTGAATTCTCAGAAACCTTTTTCTTAAAATAAACCAAATCAATTCTCACTATTTTGGTTACCAATTCCTTTTCTCAAACTAGAAAGGCAAAATGGCGTGTCACATTATCAAGTAAAAACATGCTGAAGAGAATTTTGTTGCCATTGCCACTTGTTTAAGCATACATGCTCCTAATTCACTGTTATTGTGTGCAATTCCAGGCCTATGTCACACAAGAGGATATATTATTGGGAACACTCACAGTCAGAGAAACCATAACATACTCGGCTCACTTGAGGCTTCCAAGTAGTTTTACAAAAGAAGAGGTTAAGAGCATTGTGGAAGGAACGATTATGGAAATGGGCCTCCTGGAATGCGCCGATCGATCAATCGGAAACTGGCACTTAAGGGGTATTAGTGGTGGTGAAAAGAAAAGAGTAAGCATTGCACTTGAAATTCTAACAAGGCCTTTCATATTATTTCTTGATGAACCTACTAGTGGCCTTGATAGTGCCTCGGCTTTCTTCGTTATTCAAACACTTCGAAGCATTGCTCGTGATGGAAGAACGGTTGTTTCATCAGTTCACCAGCCAAGTAGTGAAGTGTTTGCACTCTTTGACGACCTCTTCTTACTATCTGGTGGTGAAACAGTTTATTTTGGAGAAGCAAAGACTGCTATAGAGGTAAGCCTGGGAATCTGGTAGCTTGATTATAAGGATAGTTTTTCATTTTTGGTTTTGGAAGAAACTGAAAACTTAATCCCAATTTGCTTTAGAATTTTTATAATTCGAGTTTCTAGTTTATTCTTATAGGGTCACTTTAGGAGATCTTTAACCTTTGTTTATGAGTATTGCTAGGTCAACAATTGAATTCTTAAAGTACAATTTTGTTTTACTCTGCGACTAATGTTAGTTTTTGTTTTCACTTTTGTAGTTTTTTGCTGAAGCGGGTGTCCCATGTCCTAGTAGAAGGAATCCCTCTGATCACTTCCTACGATGTATAAATTCAGATTTTGATATCGTGACTGCCACCCTGAAAGGATCTCAAAGAATTCGTGTGCGTATAATTCTAACTCAATTCTTTATGTGCAAAATGTTCAACACCCTTTATTCCTTTTCATGTTTCAAATGAAATACAATGCAGTACATGCTTCTTTGAATCCCATTTGTGTCATACTTTAGAACCAATTCCTCAACTTGTGCAAACCGCCTCCCCCCAAAACACACACTTCCTTTTTCTTTCTTTATTTCAGCCATTGTTTTCTCGTACTAATTCTAATTCTGTGTCTGAATTATATAGGATGTCCCAACATCATCAGACCCTCTCATGAATTTGGCAACAGCAGAGATCAAAGCTAGGCTTGTTGAGAAATACAAGCGTTCAAAGTACGCAGATAAAACGAGAGCTAGGATGCAAGCAATATCAGCAATTGTAACTTTTCCAACTTGAGCTCTGTAGTCTCATTTCTTTCTGTGAAGTAGAACAGCAAATTCTTATGCACTGACTTGGTTCTCCTATTTTTGTGTTAGCTGTTGCCTATAAGAAATCAAAGCATGTTAACTTCTTTTCATGATGTTTGAACTTTCCTTTGAAACCTATTTGAAATTGTTTTGTTGCCATTATGTCATCTTAACAATTAATTCTTAAAGGGGAAGTCCCCTCCCTCTTTCATCTTAAAAATTGACTGCATCCATAGGTTGGCAAGGATCATGTTCCTTGTCAACTAAGGTTTATGTATCGGCACAAATAATCTACCAGACATGATAACTAAGCTACATCTGTTAATCCCTAGTCTTTGGCATGGTTGGCAAAAGGGGTGGCGGCTTAAAGTAGGACTGAGCCTTTTAAATCTTTGCAATGAAAAAGGAACAAAGTAAAATATGTGAACTATGCAGTTTTTGCTATATGTATGAAGCAGTCTTTGTTTGCAGGAAGGACATGTAATTGAAATGAAAAGTGGAAGTCAAGCAAGTTGGTGGAAGCAACTTTCAACCTTGCTGCGAAGATCATCTCTGAACATGTCTAGAGATGTGGGGTATTACTGGTTAAGGATAATCATCTATATACTTGTATCAATATGCGTTGGAACAATCTATTTTGACGTTGGCAACGGCTATACTGCAATCTTTGCCCGGGCAGCATGTGGTGCATTTATAACAGGCTTTATGACATTTATGTCTATTGGAGGTTTCCCATCTTTCATAGAAGAAATGAAGGTAAACAAATGCACAGACAGAAACAAGTATACATATGTGTATATATTTTGTTGTGTGTGTACAAAGGGTTACACAGTAGAAATTTCTGTTAGTTATTGGCTTCTCATACTTTGTTTTCTTCTTGTAAACAGGTGTTTTATCGAGAAAGACTCAATGGGTATTATGGAGTTTCAGTGTTCATCATATCCAACTTCCTCTCTTCATTCCCATTCTTGGCTGTAGTTACTCTTACTAGTGGGACTATTACTTACTATTTGGTGAAATTTCGGACAGAATTTTCACATTATGTGTACTTCTGTCTCAATATACTTGCCTGCATTTCTGTGATAGAGAGCCTCATGATGGTTGTAGCTTCTCTGGTTCCCAATTTCCTGATGGGCATAATTACAGGAGCTGGAATCATGGTAAGGAGATAAACTCAAATGTTTGATAAGCTTTCATTTTCTGTTTCCGTCATCAAGTCTATCCTTGCTGATATATCCTTTTCAACTAAATGTTTGTGTATGAAGGGAATCCTGATGATGACCTCGGGATTCTTCCGCTTGCTGCCGGATCTTCCCAAGCCATTCTGGCGCTACCCAGTTTCATATCTCAGTTATGGCTCATGGGCAATACAGGTAACACTTGTTAATCATCTATATTTTTCAAGCTGCTTGTGGAAATGATTTTGTCAAATGGATTTTCCCCTCAAAATCATAAAAAGTCCACTTAATTGCAAAGTATTCCTTTTCCCTCAGAAAAACTTATGCAAATAAAAACCTTTTCAAGATCCAACTAATGGACAAAAAGAAATTCATTTGTCTTATAAATAATCATTGCAGATGCAAAAAGAAAAAGGAAACACAGTAAAGCTTCATTGCTTTGTCAGATGAATGCATTCCCAACAAGTTAGAAACAGAATTATTTTAAGACATTTTAGAATCTCAACATTTTCTCAGAGATGCAATTAAAGCAGCCTAACTACATTGAGTAAAACTGCTGAACATTAGGGAAGATAGTCTATATTCTAAATGAAGATGTAAAAGACCCCCCCAAAGATAAAAAAAAATAAAACTACTCTATATCATAGATGAAGGCAGCTTAACTTCCATAATGCCACCATGCAGGCCCGGCTAGGTTTAACATATGATGTATTAAGCACCATATCAACCAGCTGATGCTATAAATCAGATGGTATTAATTTTTGTATCGTAATTTGACATGCAGGGCGCCTATAAGAATGATTTTCTTGGCCTGGAGTTTGATCCAATGATACCTGGTGATCCAAAACTGACGGGTGACTTCATCATCCAACATATGTTTGGGATACCAATAAACCACTCCAAGTGGTGGGACTTTGCTGCTATTGTAGCGATTCTTGTGTCATACCGGGTTCTCTTTTTCGTAATTCTCAAGTTTAAGGAGAACGCATCACCATTGTTTCAGACACTCTATGCAAAGAGAACACTACAACAGCTTAACAAGAGGCCTTCCTTCAGGAAATTACCCTCTGTTAGTTCCAAGAGGCACCAACCTCTCCACTCACTGTCTTCTCAAGAGGGCCTTAACTCTCCGCTGCAGTAGAAGAAGCATTATAACTGTCATGAGGGTTTATGAGCAACCACTTTTACAGTGTGTAATCTCTCCATGCGGTTTGTGTAATTAGTCACTTTTGCTCAGAAAAGATAAGATAGAAAAGTAGAGAGTTTCTGTTGGAATTTAAAATGCAGAAACTGTTTTAATTTATCTTTTTGTTTTTCTGATGGATATCATAAAAGGAATAACACGATACAAGGGATATTAGCTGGTTTATCGTATTTCTTTTGCCAAATCTAAATGTCACTCGTCTCATTGCATTTATGGGATTCGTTGCACACACTCTGGTTTGGGTGAAATTGCACTTTGTTACTTGACATTCAAAGTGTTGTATTCTTAACATACATTTTTGCAAACATTGCAACGTCTTCCTTCCTCCACTCGCTAAGACGCAATTATAAATGAGTGGGTTTCAACCCTTTTATTAACATGGTGAACCCATTTAATAAATAATTCGTGTCGACTGGTTTACCACGTCACATTCAAGAGGTTTAATTTTGTTAGCTTTAAGTCTCAGATTTAAAATTCCATGACATCTTGGCATTGTGTGTGAAAACCACACAAGTAATGTTGGACGATAGAATTTTCTCACACGTATACACTGTCAAGATGTCATGAGGGTTTAAACCTGAGACCAATATTTTGCAACTACAAGTCATTAAATAAACTGATTACCTCAATCGTATTGTATTATCCATTTGATAAATGAGTGGTATTCGGGTTGGAAACTTCTGACCCATTTAATGCAATAACCATGATTCATCACAAACTCAGAGAAGGGAGCCCAATTTTCCTGTTACCAAATCCCCTCTGTTCCCCTGTTTCCTCCTTATTCTTGTGACATGTGGCACACAACTTAACAATAATTTAACTCTGTTAACTCTCTTCAAAGCTTCAACCCTTTCTTCAAAAAAAATAATTAAAAAGAAATTGAAGTAAAGAAATAAAATCCCAGCACACGACCACCATCCAACCCTAGCGGCGGCAAGCCCCTATCCTCCACAACCCAACCCCAGCATCAACCTCTCCACCTCTGATGACCACGAAATGAACCCAGAAGAGGCCCACGACCGACCCCTCATGCTCTTCGCCTCTCGCTCCGTCAATCTCAGCGACCACCGTCCTCACTACCTTTCTTCCTCCTCCTCACCCCAAACGACGTCGTCAATCTCCCCGTCTGATGAGGAACAGACATGTCAGCATCACTTGATGGGATTGGGAATTTGGGTTCATTTTGTTCTCTCTAGGTTTCTTCTCTTTCTTTGTTTTTTCTTTGAAGTTTTGGGTTTTGGATTTCCATTCAATGTGTCATCTTTTCAGGTCATGAAAGTCGAAATTGAATTGGGAAACTTGGGTTGGATTTGTTATTTGTGTATGATTATATGTTTTTTTACTGGTGAATGGTTGGTTACCTGGATGCGATGTGAATCGGGAAAATTGGGATTGTGTTGTGGAGGATAAGGGGTTGACGCCGCTGGGGTTGGGTGGTGGTCATGTGCTGGGTGGCTGTTGAAGTTCGATGAGTGAGTGCTGGGATTTTATTTTTTTACTTCAACATTATCAGTCAAATATGTATTTTAATTATTTTTTCAAAAAAAGGCTGAAGCTTGAAGAGAGTTAACAGAGTTAAATTATTATTAAGTTATGTGCCAGATGTCATAAAATTAAGGAGGAAATAGGAGGGCACAGGGGATTTGGTAATAGGAAAATTGAACTCCAGAGAAGGAAAGAGATAAATAAAAAATAAATAAAATCATATTTGTGGAAACATATATTTCACTAGCCAATAAAAAGACGACACGTGGAAAATGAATATTCCTTAGGTCAAACTAATTATCCTAATTAAATTCTATTTAATTAGGGAAATTATTTTTGATTTAAGATAGGAATATCTCTCTAAATTAAGGAACCAATCTCCACTAATTCCTAAAACCTTAGTATACAAGGAGACTATAATTACATAGCTACACAAGACATTTGAGGTAACGTTTTCTCACCTGAAAAAACCCTCTCTCTCTCTCTCTTGTCGTCGCCTCCTCCCCCACTCCCATGGCTCTGGCCACCACACACGGCTAAGGCCACCCGGCTCTCCCTGTAAGAAAAAACTTCATTCATTTTAGCTATTGTCGTGTTTTTATCAAGATCCAATTGAACCAACTTAGGCATCGAAGGGCCTTTGGCCAACACCCTTGGGTGTGGTCTATTTACTTCTATTTATTTTGCAGGGCTCAAGGAAGAGAGATAAGGAAGATCGAAAATTGAGGAATCAATCCACAAATATCCTCGTGCGGAATTTTGCTCAAACAATATTCATGACCTGAGAGAGAGAGAGAGAGAGAGAGAGAGAGAGAGAGAGAGAGAGAGAGAGAGAGAGAGATAAGGAAGAAGATAAGTGGTGGCTCATGATGGGTTTGGGTGGTGGGCTTTTTTAGTTGAAAATATTGGCCCAAAACTTGCTGTCTTTTTTTTTAAAACCTCCAACTTATCACGCTAAACCCAAACCAAAACCATTGCTGTATCAAACTCACTTGTTTCAATATTGCATTAAAAACATATTTAAGGATAGTTCCAGCCAAGGTCTAAAATATCGATGGTATCGAAAATATCGGTAGTCTAAAAACACAGAAATTTCAATGGAAATATCAGGATATTATCGATATCGATAAAAATTAAATAAAAATTGAATAAAAACCACGGAAATTGTAAAAAAAACTTGCAAATTTTTATTGAAACTTTGGAGGATGTTTATTCAGTCAATTATCTATTAGTTTATCACACAAAAATTGGAAGGGAATGCATTGCATGATAGGTTTAACTGATTTAAGTTGATTATATAGCGAGCTGACAAACACTGTGAGTGTAGAAAATATATAGTAATTAATGAAAGAAGATTAAACACACCATAATCATTTTTATATAATGATTTATTACAGTATTTTACACTTTATACATAGCATGGTAAGATACATGAATGACTTAGTACCACATAGAGTTCCTATGAGGTTCACATTTTTCATTATCTTCATCATCTCTATGTGTAGAGTAAGTGTATTGTGAAGAGTAGTCATCAAATGATAAATCCCTAAAATAGTTTGGCATGTAATTGTTAACATGTCACCCATATGGATCCGAGATTGGTTGATGTTGTCCATAAGCAAAATCATTTGAAGATTGGATCTCGGATTCTTTCCATGAGCCGCTCGATTCCATCCCAAAAGGAAAGGTCAAAGATTCATATTCTTATGTGAAAATCTGATTCTTGCAAAAACAGTTCAAAACAAAACAATATAAATATACATATTTTAGCATATTATCACAAAAACATAAACAACATGGTGGTTAAGGCATCGGAGGAGTGAAATGACAAGGGTTTGAATCCCCTTTGCGTGTGTGCTTTGTGTTTTTTTTTTCTTTCCTTTTTTTTCATTCCATAGATATTTTTGATATTTTCAATATTATGGCGATATTTTGACCAAATATTGCTGAAGTGTGAGCGAAATTATCGTCATCGATATTTTACGAAATTATCGTTGATATTATGCGTATGGACCAAATATGTGTATGGATACGCTCCGAAATATCCGTGATTCGAAAAAACGATAATATCCTCGATATTTCGTCGATATTATTGATATTTTAGACTATGGTCCCAGCCTTAAAAAACATATAAAATGTTCGGGTTATAACCGATAAGCCATAACTCTTTTTCCTTTTCGTTTTCTTCAACAAACTGTCGTTTCTTCTCTCTCCTCTCTCTCTCTCTCTCTCTCTCCTCCTCTTGCTCTCTTTAGAGACTAAGACAGAGGTTGATGAGGATTTGAATTAACGTAATCTATGTATATAAAGCAAAAGGCAGAGAATGATAAAACATTCAAAATACTAGAAAATGCCTGTAGTTTATGCAAACATTAAGAATTGAAATTATTAATTAAATGAGAATAATATGGTAAATTCACACTTTTTCAAATTAAAAGAATTTTTAAAATAAAAATAAAATAAGATAATGGTCCTATTTTTACCCTCCGTTTGGATGAGAGAACTCGAAATTTAACTAAACGTCGTTATAGTGCCATTTAAAAAATTCTGTCATTCACAAAATTCGAAATACATAAATCAAACACACTAAAATCTTCAATTGCCAGAAATTGAAATTATGGAAATCTAAATTTCGTCATTTTAGAATTTTATTTAATTTTCAATTCCTTTATCCACACAGAGGGTAGGAGAAACTGACAATTCCCTTGTTTGACAACTTAAGTGCGGAATTTATTAAATGACGTGTGGAACAAATCATGGAAATTGGGGCATCAAATTCCCGAGTTTAATTTCCACCAAAATATGCGTCATTTCACAATTTTCATAGTGTCATTTACAAAAGAATTAATTGTCGATTTACTCCTGAACTTGTATGCTACTTTCAATTTGCACCCTCAAATTTTTTTTTTGGGAAAATTAAGTACACGAACTAATTTTTATTGCCAATTCCCCCCTATCATCTAAATCTCAACATTTCATCCAATTTTCCTTTAAATATGTGGGTAAATTGGTCATTTTATATATTAAAATAATATAAAATCTAAAATAAATAATTTTAATAAAAAGAGGGACCCACCCACTTCACCTCTTTCCCTTTTGTTGTAATTAAAAATACAAAGGGGAGGGGGGAGCTCGAATAGGAGAGAGAGAGAGAGAGAGAAAGAGAGGGGGGAGAGAGAGAGAGAGAGAGAGAGAGGAAGAGAGGGAGAAAAGGGAGGGTGGCTTTCGGTGGTGGTCATGGGGGAATGGGGAAGAAGAAAATGGGTGGTTGCGGGGCTGGGGTTCTAGGTTCGTGGTGGTGGGAGGGGATGTGGGTGAAAAATAGAAGGAAGGGAAAAGAAATATATGGGGAGGGATGGGTCTGGTCTGTGTGTTCTAGGTTCATTGGGGGTGGGTCTTTGATGGGGGATGGGGCTGGGTATGTGAGTTCTAGGTTCGTTGAATCGGGGGGAGGATGGGGATGGGGTGAATGGTCTGGGGGTGAAAAAAAACAAAACAGGAGATGTGGGGGGATTGGTCAGGAGTGAAGGGTCATGGGGGAATGGGAGGAGAAGAAAAATGCGGGGAACTGTCAAATTTTGTAAAGGGATAACTGTCGATTTATTCCCTAAACTTGTACGCCACTTTCAATTTGCACTCTCAACTTTCTTTTTTGGAAAATTAAGTACATGAACTAAATTTTATTGCCAATTCCCCCCTCCCAACTGTCTAAATCAACAACATGTCATCCAATAATCCGTTAATTATTTTTAAAAAATGTTTTTGAAAAAATTAAAGAAAAAAATACAAAAAGAAAAACAAAATTCTAAGGACCCACCCAGAATTTATGTGCTATTTGATGCCCATTTGTTCTTGTTTCTTAATCTCAGTTTTGTTGGCAGAAATTTATGCTCCATTTGAACCTTTATCTGATGCCTTAAGTTGGGCTGACAATGGGCTGGCTATATTTGAGAAAAGTGGAAATCTAAATTCTGTCATTTTAGAATTCTATGTAATTTTCAATTCCTTCGTCCAAATGGAATGTTATGGAACAAAACCATCCATTATATTTTTTTTATTATAAATTAAAATTATTTATTAAAAAAAAAAAAAAAAAACAATTGGCAGGGCTAGTATAAATTAATTTAACGGTTTTTGTGGTGCAACCGCACCACACTAATACAAACTATTGGCACCACAAGGACAGGCAACCAACGAACCCCAAACATTCTAAAGACATGACGACGTCGTTTGAATCGTCTTGTCCCTTTTATTATAATTCTCTAAAACCCTAGCAAATAAACAAAACAGACAAAACCACAAACTCTTAAGCCCTCCCCTCTCTCTCACTCCTTACTCTCTGACTCTCAAATCCTCCAATGGAGCAGAGATTAGCAAACACATGGCGCATGTCAGTGAACGAGAAGAAGTTCATCAAGACCGCTCTACTCTCCGACCTCCGAATCGATGGCCGTCGCCCCTTCGACTACCGTAACCTCACCATCAAGTTCGGCAAAGACGAGGGCTCGGCGGAGGTCCAGCTTGGCCAAACCCATGTAATGGCCTTCGTCACGGCCCAGCTTGTCCAGCCTTACCGGGATAGGCCAAATGACGGCTCTCTCTCCATCTTCACCGAGTTCTCTCCAATGGCCGACCCCTCCTTTGAGCCTGGCCGCCCCGGCGAGTCCGCTGTTGAGCTCGGCCGCGTAATTGACCGCGGTCTTCGGTTAGTTCCTTTTCCCGTTTCTACTATCAATTTGTTTATACTTTTAATTTTAGGTGAACCTTGTGTGTTTTCCAAATTTAGAATTTTTTTTTCGTAATTTATGCATATTTTTATGGGAAAAGTCTATGAATCCATTTTTACTTTTGTTTTAAAGTTCGATTTTTGTTATATTTAGTCATGCTCTGGATATGACGTGCGTGGTTAAATTCACTTTGTTTATAAATTTTTGGGACTAATGAGCTGAACAATATTGTCATTTGAGTAATGAGAAACAAGAAAGAATTGATATGTGACAGGACAGTGTTGTTGTGCATTGAAATGAATTAATATGCAGGGAAAGCAGGGCGGTTGATACAGAATCGCTTTGTGTTCTTTCGGGGAAGTTAGCATGGGCTATCCGTGTTGACCTCCATATTTTAGATAATGGAGGGTAAGCTCTACTTCCTTTCTATTCCGACATTGTATTTTGTTTTCTTTATGTTTTCCCTGCTATATATTGAAATTTACCTTTTTAGAAATAAAATGTGGACAGAAACCTTATTGATGCTGCTAATATTGCGGCATTGGCTGCTTTGTTGACGTTTCGGAGGCCTGAGTGCTCCGTGGGGGGAGAACATGGTCAGGAAGTGATTGTACATCCACCTGAGGTTAGCTCCTGTTGCTCTTGCTCTCTCTCTGTACACAGATTCTCACTGATCAAGTCCCAGTAAATTCTTATATGAAACGTTTGCATGTAGAACTCAAATTTTCCTGAAGTCCTACTTGAAAATGGATGATATTTTCCGCCAACGAACTGAAACTAGATCCAAACGAAATAAAAATGGATAAATATTCCTAACCAAAAAAACACAATAATCTGAAATTATAAAGTTACCAGAAGACCTGTATGTTGTGGTCAAAAACATTAATTTGTGCTTTTGACACTAGGTGATGAGCTTTGCAAATCAAGATACAAGGAAGTATACGTGTGTGTATTAGTGTAAAATACTATGCATATCACACTGGAATAACCCTTTTAATTTTTATATGTATGGCATTTTGACAGGAGAGGGAGCCACTTCATCTAATCATACACCATCTACCTATAGCAGTAACCTTTGCATTCTTCAGTTTCGAGAGCAGTGTGGTAAGAAAAAGTTTTTTTTTTCTTCTAAATATGATGTTTGCAAAAAACTTGGCTGAAACCATGAAGTTCTTTGTCTGACTTGATTCGATGACACATAGGTGATTGATCCAACCCACCATGAAGAGGCTATTATGGGGGGGCGAATGACTGCAACACTTAATGCAAATGGAGATGTTTGTGCCATTCAAAAAGCTGGAGGGGAGGGTGTCTTGCAGAGTGTTATAATGCAATGTTTGCGAATTGCCTCTGTCAAGGCTGGTGCTATGACAGAAAAGATAAAGAAGGCGGTGAGGTTTTCACTCTATGAAACAGTCTTTTAATACTTGATTTGCCTCTCTTTCACTTGAAGAAAAATTATAACCCTTTATGAAAAATTCTAGAATCATAACATGAACTGGTTAATCTAGAAGGCAAATGGCAGATTCTCATTTTTTTTCTTCTCAAGTACACATCAGTGACATTTTTCATCAATATTGCTTGGAAAGGTCTCTTGGAAAAGTACTCATGATCAAAAGAGACTAAATAAGTGTTTACTTCAAATAAATATTTGGATATAACAATCAAGATGTTGATTCATTTGGAAAAGCTTAATGTGGTCAAATGTATCCTCAAGTTTCGGCTATTCTTAGTCTTTCTACTGCAATTCAAATGTAGGTTGATTCATACAACACAGAAAGAGCATTACGCAAGATCAAGCGCCATACTTCTTCTGACCCCATGGATGTTGATAGAGGTGCTTCTAATACAGGGGTGACACAAAACTCCTCTGTTGATCATTTGGAGAGATTAAAGCCGGTTTCGGAGGAAGGCATTGCCAATCAAAGTGAGGATGTTGAAGGTGAAACTCAATTATCAGACAAAAGGCAAACTAACAAGGTTAATGATGCGAAGAATTTTATTGGGGGGCCCTCAAGTTGGTAAGTTTCTAATTTAATGAAAATTTAGGGCCTCGCTCCTGATTATTTAGCTGAGTTCAGAATGGGAATATATTGAGCATTGGATGGGTTTAAACTTAGACTTCCCTATTTTCTCCTAAAAACTGAACCAAAAATAGGCCATCAATCAAGTGATTGGGGAAAATGAACATAATTTTATATTCTTGAAACGGGTTCTATAGGCACATGCATACTTATTTCTATGCTATGAAGAATAAATTTATTCTTTGTATAACTAGTTTCAGTAAAAAAAACATTCTTGATAAGCCCAGGCCCAGCAAAAGTAAATAATTGAATAAATTAGGAAGGTTGACCTGTATCGATTTATTTGATTCTAGTTTTCTTATTAATATTCTTCTTTCTTTTTTCCTCAGGGATCCATACTCAAAGGGTGTTGATTCGGATTTCTTAAAAGCTTCTCTAGCTTCCCATGGTACTATTTTTTGTGATCACTTATAAGAGTAAAGGAAAATGACCATTATACCTATTGCTGCTCCTTGTGATGACTTTAGCTCATTCCAGAGTTTTTAAGACTAATGATCCTGTTTATTTAGTTATTCATCCTTGTGGAAAGTGGAATTGACTCATAAAATGGGGAAATGCATATTGGTTATGACTTACAAACGAAAAGAAATTATGTAGGTTCTTGGTTTTTACCCTTCTTATGTGACCTAATTGTTAAGAATCATGCTTCCATTTTTTAAATTAATAGTGTTGGCCCTGCTGATAGCATTGAAGTTAGTGGATCTGTAGAGGTGATGTTTAGAAATTCCAACATTGTGCTATTGTTTCAATCTTAGATGTTTGTGTCTAACTTCTCAGTAAAAGAAAAAGAAGAACTCAAGAGGCAAATTAACATTGTATTACTGTAGAATTTATTTAACAATGAACACCTTTCTTTTGGCCTGATGTAATGAGCATGCTTAGTAGTCTATATTTGGCATGTAAGATGTTTGTTCATACTAGTTTCATTCATGAAATGTTCAACTTAGAATGTAGATATAATTATGCATGATTGTGCATACTTAGACAGACATGCACATACAGGAAGAGAACTTCTGTTTACATGCATGCACTCCCAGACATGCACATGCGCTTTTATATGAGATGGAGAGAACTTTAATCTATAGGCATTGACTGCAGATGCATGATATGTGCAGGAATGTCAATGCCTACTAAGAAACAAAATGACTCAAAAGGTGAGGAAACAACCAGCGGAGCCAAGCCAGAAGAACCTCCTGAAGATATTAATCCAAAACCTTCACCCATTAGGGCAGCTGAAACTGCAGAACAAACAAATGGAGAGAAAACCTTGAAGGATGCTGTGAAGCCCAAAAACAAAAGACCCAGGAGAAAGAATCGCTCCTCTACAGGTCCAAGCTAGATGGTCTTGTCCTCATGGCATGTATGGTGTTATTCTGTTTCTTGGACATATTTTCATATGTGCTTCTCTGTGCCTTAAGTGTGGATAAATCAATTTTGTAAAAGAAAAAAAATAATTATCTTTAAAAAGCAAGGATATCTCGTCTTCTTACTCACCGATCTTAGAAAAAGATAATTGATCTGTTTTTTATCGTTATGAAAAGTGAATACGTGCTTTCAAATGCTTGGAGTGGCAGAAAATTTCGTTTGGTGATATTTTACTGTGCACGTTGCTTTGTCACCATGTTACTTGGCAGATACTTGTGTGCTGCAGTTCTCTTTGGAACTCATGAAAGGCAAAAGGAGTTGAACAAGTCTGCGATCAACTGCAAATTGATTCGAGGGGGATCGGTATGGCTAGTAAATTGAGAAATGATGGATGATCGTCTGCAACTAAGTCTGGCTTGACCAAGTTGCTTGCAACTGTTGACCAGAAAAATGAAGCATTATCTTGTTCTCATTGTTGGCTAAAGCTGCTAAGTTGCTTCTCATGCAGTTGTGGTGACTCACATCTAACTGTTTAGTTGACATTCAGGATTTTATGTATTGCTCTGTCGTGTACTTTGCGTTGTCATGTATGCATGTTTTGTTTACCCCTTTAGTTTTGGTGTGCAAATTGTACATGAACGAGGTTACTAAAATTACTAAAAAATTTCTGTTGCGCAAGAAATGATAACTACCTACTTTCTACTATTTCATCCTCAGCCTCCTGCATGTCAATACTTAGAGTAAAGGTGACGTCTAATTTCATTTTGGCAAAAATAAAGAAATCAACATTAGGTAGGAATTGATCAAAAATTCTTTTTGCATTCCCCTACAGCATAGTCACTGCAGTGGAGTGGAATTTAACCAACAAATTCAGGATGAATTCGTGTGTCCTCTATGCCCAGGACAGTTTAACCACCAATTCAGGATGGATTGGTGTGGCCTCTATGCCAGGGAAAAATTATAGAATACTACGGTAGTATGACCACGTGGTACATCTTGTACACGTGTTATAATTTGGATAGACAACATGGTTTATTTTTCCCCCTTTTAGGGAATAGTATGAATACATATCCACTAATATTACAACACGTGTACAAGATGTACCACGTGACCGTACTATTGTAGTATTCTATAATCTCTCATGTCGAGGACACCAAAATGTCGAACCATGAATGAAGAAATGCATGAGAGACAAGCATATTAGCTAGTGATTCTGAGGCCCAAATTCTTCACTGGAGGGGACACCAAAGACCTCTGATTTTCCATCCATTCGATAGATAGAGTGGAGGGCAGAGCTTTTGGTTTTTTTTTTTTCATGTTGTTAAAAGAGTTGAACAATCAAGATAGATGATGAGTGTTTGATCAAATTGATCGGGTCATTTCTTCAAGTCTACTGGTCTATCAGGATGCCTCAGTTGCATACATCACCACATCTCCACTTGCAACCTATTGTAATTATAAAAGGTTCGTATCGTTGTGACCAGGGACGGATCTTCATGGGGGGTAGGCTGGGCTACTTCCTGGCCCAAAATTTCCCCCCCAAAAAAAAACAAAAACATACATGCCTTTTGCCTAACTTAAACCCTAGAATACTCAAGTTCAAATTAAAACTAAAATTAAAGATACATACAATCAAGATAGCTTCCTCCCTTGGGTTTCTCCTAAATACATGTATGTATCTTTAATTTTAGTTTTAATTTGAACTTGAGTATTCTAGGGTGTAAGTTAGGCATGAATTATAATTTCGGGATTTTGTGAAATTAGGGCTTTGATTTTAGGAATTTTGTATAAAAATGCATTTGAGGGGTAAGGCTCATTACATCCCTTTGATTAGGTCTATATATATATATATGTTTCTTAATAAAATTCACTCATACCGTCAAGAAGTATGTAAATTTTGCCGAGTCAGCTTTCAAATCTTGAATCCTCAACTAGTCGTGACCTTATCCTGAACTCTTAAAATCTTTGTTGCTCCACCCTTGTAGGGGCAAAAAAACCACCATTCATGTCAAAGTTAAACCACTTACATTACAATGAGTAATGTTAGCGAGGCCACATGATAGTACCACGCTGTGTATTACTTCTGTAATAAAGGTATGTCCAACCAATATAAGTAGGTCACACAACCATTAGATATGCAGTACACAATACGGTATAGTAATGAGGTCTCTCTAGCATCTATCTTTGAAGGTTCTACTATAATAAATATTAGCCCACCACTGCAGCATATAAATATTAGGCCATTAGCCCACGCGTGCATGTCTTTTCTTGTTTTAATATTAGCACATTCATTATGTGTCTCTCTCTAAGGGAATAAGAGGGAATCATAGGCTCTCCTTTCACTTTATTATTGCACATTTCATTTTTTTTTTTTGTGTGGAGAAAATGGAATCATTTTGTAAAAATCATGATATTGATATGCCAGATATGAATGTTTGTTATAAAGTTGGATCCATCCTTACTTTTAATATATATATGTTTAAAAATAGGGTTTTTAATTGATCCCCAAAAAAAAAAAACAAAAAAAAAAGGCCACCCTTGTAAATATTCCTGGGTCTGCCGTTGGCCACCACTAACATTGTCTCTAAATTTGATCGAAAATGTAAGAGAGGACTAATGGTGCTTAACGGAAGTGGAGCACAAATTCAGAGACCATTACTTCTAAAGCCAATAACAACAAAAACAATTTTGAAAAAGAACAAAAGATAAAGCTTCATTAAAAGCGGACTTGTCAATGTTAGCCCACCTCCCTAGTAATTTTGGGCGGCGGATGTAATAAAGTAACATTGTGATTTGTTGAATTTTGTGAAGAGGCGTAGCCAGTGCAATAAGTAAAAGATGGCGTTGGTTACTTACTACACCCCCTACGTACCACTTTTTCAAACTTAATTGTAATAAGTAAAAGGTGTTTATTTGAGGGTCACTTTTGTAGGGTCTATTTTGTATTGTATTTCATTAATTCAAACAATCTATTTTGTAGATACTCATTCAAAGATCATCCCTACAAAAAATCACTTGAATTTGATATTATTTGACCACTCAATTGAATTATTAAAATTTTAGTACTTTCTTGAAGTATCGTGTTCATTGATTTTGTAGGACACAATTGGATATCGAAACGTTTTCTGATATGTCTAATTTTTTGCAAGGATGATCTATGAATGTAGACTTAAAAAATCGATAGTTTGGATCATTGGAAAAAATTCATACAGGACCCTTTAGGGTATTCCTCAATATAAGGGTCATATATATAGAGCTTTTATTGAGGGATCTATCAAATAAGCTTATTTGGACAGGACCCACCCCGAATTCCTCGGAATCCGTGATGAATCCTGTGGTTTTTCCGACATCCAACCGATGCCTGGTCCACTTATTAATTATAAACATCCTCTTCCTTTAAAACCAAGGAAAAGAGGGTCGAGATTTCTACCGAAATTTGGGCAGTCTCCTATGAAAAATGGGCTTTACCAAATTTTCAACATGTCAAAAACACAGTTTAAAATCACCAAATTGCAGCATGCACAAAGTACATTACACACAATAAACAAACAGGCCTCTGGCCTCATAACCAAACATTTTCTAAAACGTTCTTGTTTTTGAACTCCTTTGTAAATCCATACACCCGTAACAATTATCGTAATAGCAATAAAAAAAAAACTTTCTTCTTCCAAGATTCATGTCCACACTTAGAACAATACAAGCACAACTCAAACAGTTTATTTTGTGGCTGCACCTAAGTTAAACCCCAGGTTATCTACATACCCCTCTGTGAGGGATCAAGCCACACGTAGTTCTTATGACAAAAAGAATCACAATTTAGAAACATACAGATATTGTCCAATTGAAACCCACAATTAAATTTAGATTCATTCTCAACTTCAATTTCCACAAGGCACACCCTGAACACTTTATAAGTTCCTTTCCTTTTATCGGTTCTTTCCCGCAACCATACCTTATCCAAGGCATATGTTGCCGAACAACCTTTTCCAAACCATAAATCAAACTTTCATACATGTGCAGAGTTACTCACGAAGCATAAGTTCAAGAATCTTAAACTGAAAACGAATCCACACACACACACACACACACACACACACACACATATATATATATATACACCATCATAATGTACCAGGGGAAAACAAACCAGCTCGGGGATCGTTTGACTAGACCACATGGAGGAATCCTCAACAACCATGTGGCCAGGGACGAACCGTCCAACAGGGGGACTAGGCTCCTAGACACGCACAGCAAAATCATCAATACTCATGCGGTTGAAACTAAGTCCTATGGGCACAGACTGCCCGACAAGGGCCTACGGTAACACCCCATCAAGGGTGCCCGGGTTCCGACATGTCCAAACCATAACCACATTTTCCAAGTATCCATTATCTATTCCAATATCAGTATCCGAGGGGGGTGTGTTGTACATGAGATTGCGTGTCATCTCCAAAATCCACTTTCATAAACTAATATATATAATAAAAGATAATATTCTCAAAATCCAATTTCCAAATATTCAAAGGTACCCCAAACCCATATATAATAATAATAGTAATCCCTAGAAATCCCATAATCATATCTTCCATAACTCAAAACATTTGTAGTATAGACAACAACTCTCAAAAGCATATACTCCAACCCCACACATTCATAACCTCAAACCAAAATATTAAATACCAACCGATTTGGTTTCCACAATCATAATCGAATTCCAGATTCACATAGGAATTATCATTATTCAACATCAAATCATGCATCAATTCACACCATCCCCAAAGCTTCATTTATATCAATATAACAGCCAATAACCACAATTAAACAATATTCTAATCTCAAAATTAAAGTACTATATACATACCTTTCAAATGTTTAGAGAGTAATGCACGCTAAATCAAATGTCCAAACACTACCAAAACTTGTTATACGGCTTCAACCATGCATTTAAAATCAAACCCTAGTTCTCGGGACTTAATGTGGACCCGCCACCTTAAAAAAGCCCTAAGAATATTCTAGTACTTTCCAAAGGACGGGATGGTCTCAAAAGACCCATGGTCAACGATTTGGTCAAACTTTTCATTTTTGGTCAACGGGGCCCGCGAGGCCCATGACCTCTGATTTCAAATCCAAAAGTTTCTAGAGGTCCAACAAGGTCTACTGAACACGTCCTGAAAGTTTGATCTCGATCGAGCGGTCGGATCGCTCTCGATCACACGATCGAAAGGTCACCGGTTTACCTAACCCTAAAATCATTGATTCGGAGTATCTGTGAGTTCCTACACGATCCTAGAGGTACAGAGAACAACATATTTGGAATTGGAGCCGATCCAACGGCCCGAACATATCAAACCCGGATATCGCCTAGTAGGCGTAAATTTGTTAGACTATCATACGACAACCAAATTCGAATCTGAGCATACCATCGCGCTTGGGATGACATGGGGATCAAATTAGAGCACAATGGGCCACCACACCATGGCCCACGCGCTGCCACATGCGTCGGCAGCGCGTGGGTGGTTTAAGAAAATTCTGGCGACAGAAAATTCTCGAAACACCCTATAATAAATATACCAATACGTTCAGACTAACAAGGGAACCCTTTTTGTTCTTGTACCATGGCCAAAACGTTACCGGAGCTAAATGAAATCTTAGCCCTACCACTGCCCTAATATGGGTACATTGATAGATCACGAAGAGTAGATGAAGTTTCATACCTCACTCGACGAAAATGGCGGCCGTAGTCACCGGAAACGGCGTCGGAAACTTCGAAAATCCCCCGAACTTCCAGTCGTTCCAGTTTAATTTCCTTGGGTTTTTGAGCTTGGAAAAATGGGTGGGTTAGATAGAGGACGTTGATACGAAACTTTTGCAACCAATTTCACCTGAAGTTGAGTATCACGCGGAGGAGAGAGAGAGAGAGAGAGGAGAGCTGACGCGCAGAGAGAGAGAGAAGGAGAGAGAGCTGATCTGTTTTTAAAATCCAACTTCGAAAAATTTACGGTTGTGCCACTGCACTTCCGTTGACCACAACTTCTTCGTTAAAACTCCTATTTGGGCCCACTATGTGTCTACGAACTCAGGAGAGCAAGCTCTAAGCATCGATGCCATTCATTTCCCCAAAATCCGTCTGGATTAAAAAGTGACCAAAGTACCCCTACTCCCAAGGGCAAAATTGTAATTTCATAAAAGAATTAAATTGAATTAAATTGATTAAATTGGGTCAGGGATGTTACATATTTGAGGGACACTATTGTAGGGCCCACTCTATTGTATTTCACTAATCCAACGTCTATTTTTTAGATAAACATTTAAAGATTATCTTTACAAAAATTCGCTTGAATCCGATATCATTTGACCACACAATTGAGTTATTGAAATTTTAGTACTTTCTTAAAGCATTGTGTTCATTGATTTTTGAGGACACTATTGGATATCGAAACGGTTTCTAATTTGTCCAATTTTTTGCAGGGATGATCTATGAATGTAGACTTAACAAATAAATGGTTTGCATCGTTGAAAAAAAAAACTCATAGGGGACCCTAAACGGTGTCCCTTAAATAAAATTATTCTCTAGTGCGAACGTCCGAAAACTGCTTAACATCTAGACTCATTTTTTTTTTCACATGATCTGAATGAATTCATTCTTTCAATGGAAAGTGGATTTCAGTCTCACTTTGCCCCCTGAAACTCATTTTGTCTCACTTTACCCTATATTTCAAACAAACTTGTCTCACTTTACCCCATTTTTCATAAAATATTAATTCAAATTTGAAATTCAAATTTTAAAAATTAATATTTTAGAAAAAATAAGATTAAAACAAAACAAAAACTACATCCCTACCCTTGTCCCTCCACATCCCCATCTATCTCCTCCTACCCTTCCCCATTTGCCCCGTCCTCTCTCTCTCTCTCTCTCTCTCTCTCTCTCTCTCTCTCTCTCTCTCTCTCTCTCTCTCTCTCTACCCCTAAAATCTCAGTCAAGTCTCATTTTTCTCAGGGATAGGAGGAGATGAACCCCTAAAAATCAAAATTGAAGCAAAAACTGATGTAACTACCCTATTTCTATGCTAGAGAAAATCAAGATTTTATTTTTATTTTTTGTGTTTTTTTTGAGAAAAATGAGTCCTAGTATTGAAGAAAGGGAACAAATAGCTTAGAACTCAAAGGATCATAAGAGAGGCACCTGGTGGCAATGGGAATGGCAAATTTTTGTTTTGTTTTAATCTTATTTTTTCTAAAATATTAATTTTCTTTACAATTTTTTTGTATGGATTTTAAGTATTATTGAAATTTCAATTTTTAATTAATATTTAATATATAAAAAAGGGGGTAAAGTGAGACAAGTTTGTGTGAAATATAGAGTAAAGTGAAACAAAATGAGTTTCAACGGGCAAAATGAGTCTAGAATACACTGTCAAGGGTATATAAAAAAATAAGCCTTAAAAAAAGGGCACTAAAGTACACATAACAGCCTCCAACTTCTCTCTACAGTCCACCAATGAACGAAAAGCCCAATCTAGAGGTGATGTTCGAATTTTTTGTATTGGCAAAGCATGGTTTCTATACATTGGAATCCGTATTATAGGGTTCACTCCGTATTGTATTTCGCTAATCCAAACCGTCTATTTTTTAGATAATCATTCAAAGATCATCTCTACAAAAAATCATTGGAATCCAATATCATTTGACCACTCAATTGAGTTATTGAAATTTTAATACTTTCTTGAAGCTCCATGTTCATTAATTTTGTAGGACACAATTGGATGCCAAAACGGTTTCCGATTTGTCTAATTTTTTGCAAGGATGATCTATGAATGTAGACTTAAAAACTAGATGGTTTGAATCGTCGAAAATAAATTTGTAGGGAACCCTAAAGGGTGTCCCTCAATAGAAGGGGACTATATATATATCTACAAAATAGACGGTTTAGATTTGTGAAATACAATGTAGAATAGGCCCTACAAGGATGTCCCTCAAATAACTTATTTGAGGGATCCCTCAATGGAAGCTCTCTGGATATACGAGAGCATTTTTACTCACCACTTTAATCCAAGGTGTACCCTCCTTTTTAAAATTCGACACATGTCCATTCTTGTAGCCATAGTTAACTCTTTGTTTTTAAATATTTAAAAGTATTTAAAACTAAAATAATAAAGTTAAATAATAATTAAACAACATTAACACCTCACTCCATCCCTCTCGCCTCATCTCGACCCACCCTCGCACCCCATCCTAGTAGCCACCATTCCACAACAACCCCCCTCGTTCACCCTCTGCCGTCCCCACCCAACGAAGTCTACTACCAACAACAACCCCACACCCTCTAATGTAAAACCAGAATTCAATCTCTGTAAAACTAAGTAAAATTTTCGGCCTTATCCCAGCAATAAGTCATGGGTTTCTAAAACTTTGTTCAATTTGGCTTTGAGTATTTGTTTGGTACAGATCTAGAATTTTGGTTCAATTTATGGGCTTAGTTTTTAGTGAGTGTGTTTTTATCTTTGATTTGGGTATTGTTATTTTCCATGCTTGTTTTGTTTCTAGTCTTGGTGTGTTTGATTTTGGGTTGGAATTGTGGATTCTAATTGTTGGTTATGGCTAATTTGTTTTGTTTGATTTGGTGGGGGTGGTCGGGAAGGGAGAGCTAGAGGGTTTTGGTGGAAGGCATTGGTTTGTATTTTGAGTGGCTGATTGGACATAGTGTTCAAGCAAAATTTTGCATGGGGAATATTTGTAGGTTGATTCCTCAACCTTCGATCTTCCTTCTCTCTCTTCCTCGATCCGTGCAAAATAAATAGGAGTAAATAGCACACCCGGGGGGTGTTGGCCAAAGGCACTCCGATGCCTAAGTTAGTTCAATTGGATCTTGATAAAGATATGACAATAGTTAAAATAGATGGAGTTTTCTCTCATGGGGAGAGCCGGGTGGCCAGAACCGTGTGTGGTGGCACTTAGCCGTGTGGGAGAGAGAGGAGAGAGAGTGGCGGCAAGAAAGGGTTTTTTGAGTGAGAAAGAGTTACCTTGAGTGTTTTGTATAGTCATGTATTTATAGGCTCCTCATGTGCTAGGGTTTGAAAAATAATCCTCATTTGGTTAGGATTATTCTTACCCATAAATAGAAGATTGGAATTAATCAAGGAGATTTGTTGGAAATCTCATCCTTGATTTCATGAGATATTCCCATCTTAAACCAAAGATAATTTCCTTAATTAAATAGAATTTAATTAGGTGTTGACCTAAGGAATATTCCTTTTCCACGTGTAGCCCATCTATTGGTTGCCAAAATACGTGTTCCCACAAATGCCCCCCAGCTTCTGCATGGTGCTTACGTGGCATGGATGAGATGATAAATATTTATTGTGCTTTCCAATTGCATATGGGCTTCCAATTGTGAGTTGGGCTCCTAGTTGGAATAGGCTTGTGACTCCTTGTTGGTCAAGGATACCCAACTGCTATAAATGCAAGACTTCTCTTCGCTCCTCTTCGTATCTCAAACTTGCTTTCCTCTACTTTCTAGCTTGTGAGACAGATCTTGGAGGATTGTACTGCTTGTTGAGGATAGGAGTTGCCATGCACACCAAGGTAGGTCACACTTGGGTTTTTATTTTTATTTTTTCAATTTTTCTTCATGGCAAAGACCAATTGTCGTCACCTGTCGGTTGCTGTTGGTTGCTGTCGATTATGGTGATCACTTGCCGTTTGTTGTCGACTGTGGTCGGTTGCTGTCATTGCTCTCCTAGGGTTGCGACTTGTTGCCTTGTGTGACTTGGGCCGCGGTTTCCCTTGGGTCATGTCTTGGTTTGTGATGGCTGGCTAGGGCAATATCTTGCTATGATATGTCTCGAACTGCTGATCGGTTTTACTCACATGTCCAAAGTTTGTTACATGTGAGTTCTTGTGGCCAACCGACTTTTGTCTTCTGCTTGCAGTTCACGAGATTAGTAAAAGGCTTGATCTGGAGCCGTATACAACCAAAGTTTGCCAGGCCATGAAAGCAGGAATGTGGTTTGCCCCTAGCTGGTGATGTTGAGAGATGGAAACATCATGATCTCAACTCGAATGATCAGCTTGATCTTTTTGCTTGAGGTGAGCAGGATAACGTCACGTACACAGATACATCCGAGGAGCGGGTAGCTTGTGAGACGATGGCTGATGACTCTGCAGTCGAGCAGGATGAAGGCAAAGAGGGCGCAACTGATTTGGCTAAGACTGATGCTATAGAGCAGGTGGCTACAGCAGATAAGCATGTAGTCAAGGCTGATGAGCAGTTGGCTACAGCTGATGAGCAGGTAGCCGAGGCTGTTGAGACTAGAGAGTTTAGGAGGACGCCAACAAGGGGTAGTCTCCTGCTGAAGTTTCAAAGTAGATGAAGACTTTTCTTCTTTGTAGATTTGTGACTTTAATTATTGGTCTTAGTTGACCACTTCATCTAATTTGCTGAATTTGGGCATGTTGACTGATATTTTTGAACTTTTGGATCTGTTGATCGCATATTGTTTGTCAAACCATGGCTAGTCGATCACTTTACTATGAAAACTTTGGTTATTTCTTTAACTTCAATTTTCACTATGTCTTATGAACTGCTTGAGTGTTCTGCTTGAATATT
Organism: Prunus avium; assembly: GCF_965620075.1. NCBI lineage: Eukaryota > Viridiplantae > Streptophyta > Magnoliopsida > Rosales > Rosaceae > Prunus > Prunus avium. The sequence goes on along the minus strand of NC_142287.1, from coordinate 17,475,282 downwards.
TACTCACCACCTGCTTGAGAGGTGTTCTTTTTTTTTTTTTTTTCCTTTAGAATGTTTTGAACGTTGTCCTACGTCTCCCACAAGACATTTTTGGACAAATACATGCATCTTCCTTAGGACGTTTATGGCGGTCGTCCCGCGACTCCCGTAGGATGCTTTTTGGACTGTGTCTCCCTTAGGACGCTTTTAGTTGTCATGCGTCTCCCTTAGGACTCTATGAAACAAAAGCATACGTCTCCCTTAGGACACTTATGGCAGAGCAAACTCTCCACTACCCCTTGTTTTTCTTTGCTATCAGTGACAGGACCCGACCCGGATTCCCCCTTGGAATCCGTGACGAACCTTGCTTCCCATCCAACATCTACCCGATGCAAGACCTGTAGCCCTAATTTAAACGAATAAACAAATCGACTTCTACCAAAATTTCGGCAAAGTCTCCCCAGTAATTGGAACAATTCCCAAATTACAGTACCTGCAAACAAGTACGAAACTTATCCCAACTTCCAGCATGCATAAGGTAAAGGCATACACAACAGTTAAGATTAATGAAATGGGCCTCATGCCCTTTACCCAAACTCAACGAGCATACAGAGCAACTAAAGATTTAAGTTTACAACCCGAGAAAGAATAAAGGTAGAGAATGAAAGAAGAACATTCATACGGAGTGGACAATGATGATGTCTCGACGTGATGGTCTTGACCTCGGAATCTATGATCTGGGGGGTGGAAAACAGAAAATGTGAGTGGACGAAAAGAAAGTGTTTAGCATAATTTATATTCAACATAAATAACCCCCTCTGTTTTATAAAATACTGTCAAAACACTTTGCAACAAAGTTCTGTTGTATACGTACATATTTACCAACCGATACTTGAAAATAGTTCACTTCAGTAAGTTCATGTCATAACATACGATAAGAAAAATCATATAATTAATACGTCTCCACTTTCTTGGAAAATAATATAAACTCATTTGTTTAATCCTTATTGTAAAACCGTAAATTTAAACCCACCAAATTATCTTAACACAAAATATATTAAGTCAACTATTTCCCAATAGCCAAATCTCAAATTCAAACCTCATTCAAATATCCATACCTGTGCAGAGCAGTCTCGATGCACATGCTCAGAAAACTCAACCTGGAACAACATGGGCGTCGTTGGTCAACTTCCTCATCGGCTGTAGGGGATGTTCTCCTCGATTGCCCTGCCGACAACGTCATATTAGTGGATTGAACTTGTGAAGGATTTTTCACAGCGTGTGGCAGGGGGTTTGCTCTTTCGGTGCGGGTCAGTGAGCATCTTCCTTCACGTTCTCCATGAGGCTGATCTCCTTATGGGCCTAGAAGGCGTGGATATCGGACTGTGCCCTATGTGAACGTTGGTCCTTAGATGTAACCTCGAACGAATACTCGATCTACTCTGGTTGGGGCTCGCGGATGCTTGTGACATGTCTGCGTGTTACGCAGCATTTTCTTGTCTTCCTCCTTGCCTGCTAGTTCATGCTCGACCTACTTGGGACCTCTCGAACCACCTGCCGGTGCATTCGTCCATCCTTGTCTCTTCACCATTGGATCCAAGGTTTGCTTGACTGCGTGGATCATGAGGACAGAATTGTGTGGAGCTCAATTGCATATGGGTTAGGGTTTCATTGGAGGTGTACAAGGGAGCTGCGAACATCAAGCGAGGTGGCAAAGGAAGGAATAGTCGCAATTGGCCCCAGATCGGGCCGTAGTTAGGGGCAACAGCAGGATTGCCATAACGGGAGGTTGTGGGATTCACCATGGGTGAAAATCCCGACCTCGGCCATGGGGCCATGAGGTGAATTTTCGGCATTGGCCACAGGGCCCAAATGGGGGTTGTCAGCCTCGTTTAAAGTATCACTCATCGGGCTAACTGACAGATCATGAATCAGGTTGATCGAAGAATCGTTCATCGGGTTGATCGAGGATTCGCAAGTTGGTCACCAAGTCATTGGGTATTTTCTTGATCATTAGTGATAAAATATAATTAATGGGCATGATAAAAGCATGATTATATGCCAATTATAAAATCACATGTGCCTTGATAAAATATTGCATATGGGTTAGGGTTTCATTGGAGGTGTACAAGGGAGCTGCAAACATCAAGCGAGGTGGCAAAGGAAGGAATAGTCACAATTTGCCCCAGAATGGGCCGTAGTTAAGGGCAACAGCAGGATTGCCATGATGGGAGGGTGTGGGATTCATTATGGGTGAAAATCCCGACCTCGGCCATGGGTCCATGAGGTGGATTTTCGGCTTTGGCCACGGGGCCCAAATGCAGGTTGTCGGCCTCGTTTAAAGTATCACTCATTAGGCTAACTGACAGATCGTGAATCAGGTTGATCGAACATCGAAGAATCGTTCATCAGGTTGACCGAGGATTCACAAGTTGGTCACCAAGTCGTTGGGTATTTTCCTGATCATTAGTGATAAAATAGAATTAATAAATAATGCATGTGCAATAATTCTATAATAAAACATTAATTTTTAATATCTATTAAGAATTTGCATTGATTCAAAATAAATATCAAATACTAATATTTATTAGGAAAGTGCATTAATTCATAATAGAATATTAAATATTAATATTTATTTCAGAATTGTAAATCAGGAAATATGGAACAGAGAGAAAGGCTTGGCATCTACGGCTAGAAACGGCGCAAGTCTTCGGGCATGGAGCTCATAGATCCCTGGTCATGATGAGACAGATCAGGTCGCACGTGGTGGCTCGTTGGTCGATGCCGGTGACAGAGCAAATCAACAGTTTTCTCCTCGCTAAGCCACTTGTTTTTTAGGTCTTTATGCCTTTATTGGGTGGCTAAAGGAAATTTCGCTAGACGGTGGTGATTGTTCTCACCATGATGATTTGAGGGTTTCAAATGAAACCGATGATGGAAAGGAAACAGATTTCCCTTTATCAAGATTCAAGAGCATCACATTAAGTATATTTCGAATCTCTCAATGAATCACCAAAATGTTTGAGCAAAATTCCGCACTGGGAATATTCGTGGGTTGATTTCTCGACCCTCGATCTTCCTTCTCTCTCTTCCTCGATCCCAGCGAAATAAATAGGAGTAAATAGATCACGCCCGGGGGGTGTTGGCCGAAGACCCTTCGATGCCTAAGTAACTAAGTTAGTTCAATTGGATCTTGATAAAGATACGACAATAGCTTAAATGGATGGAATTATCTCTCATGGGGAGAGTCGGATGGCCAGAACCGTGTGTAGTAGCACTTAGCCGTGTAGGAGAGAGAGGAGAGAGAGTGGCGGCAAAGAGTTACCTTGAATGTCTTGTGTAGCCATGTATTTATAGGCTCTTTGTATTCTAGGGTTTGGAGAATCATCCTTATTTGGTTAGGATTATTCTTACCCATAAATAGGAGATTGGAATTAATCAAGGAGATTTGATGGAAATCTCATCCTTGATTTTGGGAGATATTCCCATCCTAAATGAAAGATAATTTTCCTAATTAAATAGGATTTAATTAGGGTAAACAGTTGACCTAAGGATTATTCCTTTTCCACATGTCCCCCATCTATTGGTTGCTTAAATATATGTTTTCACACATAGGTAGCAAGAATTGAAGAAATGGTAGTTGTGGTTAGGAGGTGGCTGGGGTTGCTGCAGGGGAATGGTGGCTAAGGTTGTTGAGGGGGTGGCTCGTGGGGCAGGGCCGAGATGAGGGGATAGAGAAGGAGTGAGAGTTAATGTTATTTAATGATTATTTTTCTTTATTTTTCTTCAAAATATTTAAAAATAAAGAGTTAACTATGGTTACAAGGATGTACATGTGTCAAATTTTAAGAAGGGTGGTGAGGGTACACCTTGGATTAAAATAGTGAGCAAAAATGCTCCCATGTATATATATAATTAATCTCTAATGTGGATGTTCACATTTTCCTTAATGTTCAAACTTTGTGATTTCCTTACTTTATTGTGCTTATAAATCAACTCAAATAACTTCCTCACTTTTCCTAGCACTGTATATCACTATATAGAAAGTATAACACATGTTCCATTGTTTCTAAAACACATGTCCTCACATAAACAAAAACCTAAGTCATGATTCTTTGTACGCGCTTCACGTGCGGTGCCTGACCTTGCATCTTCTTCCCTATTTCGTTGGCAGTTGGGATCTGCTTCTCTAGCAACCTCCTAGCCTTTCTGATCTTCTCTCCTACGTCTTCGGCAGTGGTTCTTGGATCCATGGAGGAACGTTCCCCTGGTGGTGATTGTAAACAATATCGGTTCTCTAAGCGTGTTCGGACCGTGGAAGATTGCGATCCTGAGCTCGATCTTGACTCTGCCCCAATTGCAGATCCGATGCAGGATGTTGAGTTCCTTTCGCAGAAGAGCTCGTTTGTGGGTGATGGCAACTTTAGGGATAAGCTGATGAATAGAGTCAATTTGGTTAAAAATGTAGGTATTGATGTTGATTCCCTTGATGATAATTATGTTGATCTGATTGATGCAGATGATGTGGTGGTTTCTCGTGGTGATAAGGGACCCAGTATCCAATTCTCTGAGAGAGCAATGGATTGCATCTGTAAACCTTGGAAGAATGCCTTAATTGTGAAATTTCTTGGTAGGTCGCATACTTATAACTACATTCATGATCGTTTGTAGCAGAAATGGAGTTTGAAAGGTGGTTGGAAGCTAGTGGATTTGGTGAATGACTATTTTGTAGTGAAATTTGAGTTAGAGGAGGATTTGAGTTTTGTTTTGACTGAGGGACCTTGGAGTATTGCTGGGCAGTATCTAGTTTTACATAAGTGGAGGCCTGGGTTTTGTCCAATGACTGCGCATGTCACTCGAATGGCGGCTTGGATTAGAGTCTCAGCTATTCAACTTGAATGCTTTGATGTTTGGGCTTTGAAGAGGATTGGAAATTTGTTGGGTAAGTTGCTTAAGATTGATGCTCTGACTACTGCTCAGAATAGGGGTAAATTTGCTCGGCTATGCGTGGAATTGGACCTCACGAAACCTCATGAGGCTTTTATTCAAATTAACCAAGTGTGGTATAACATAGAGTATGAAGGCCTTCCTGATATCTGTTATTTGTGTGGCCATTATGGGCATAAAAGGGAGCATTGTACTTTGAAAGAAAAGTTTGCCTCAAACAAGCCTAGGGCAGATTCGTCTACTGCTGGTCTGGAGGTGGGTGCAGATATTGTTATGGGTCAAGAAGAGAGTAGTAAGGAGTTAGAAAATCTTCGTGGCCCATGGATGAATGTCCCACCACGGAGGCGACCAAAGAATATTTCTAAGGGGATGGGTAATCAAGGATCTGGCTCTAAGAACCAAGGCTCTCGATTTGATGCTTTGAGGAAGGTTAGTGAAGATTTTGGTTTTGATAATGTTGATTCTGGTGGACTAACAATTCAAGGGACTGCAGGGAAGTCTTATGTTTCTAAAAATGGTGCTGGTTTTGAGAAGAAAGTTTGGACTAAGGCTAGGCAAACTAATATTGGGAACATGGTTGTGCTTAGTGATATTTCTAATAAGCCTGGTAAGTCAAAGGCTTCAAGATTATTTGGTGGTAAAACAATCGTGGGTTTATCTGGGCTTTCTAAGAGTAGTGTGAGTGCTAAAGGCAAGAAGGTTGTGGACGAGAGCAGGGCTACTGTTTTCGACTCTGTGAATGCTCACATGGATACTTGGGGGAAGGGTCAGAGTTTGTACCAGGAGAAGGGTGTCTATATATTTGGACATCAACCTCCAAATATAGCTAATAATGGTGATCATCATGGAATTGATTGTGATCCTGAGGATGATGAGGACTCTGTTGCTTCTTCTCTTCATGGTGGTCAGATTTTTTATGAAGGGATGGATGTCTCAACAGGTAAGATGAATGATTCCAGTGGGAATGTGGTAAGCAATGCCTTCAACAATGTTGAAGGTGGGCCGTTTGGCTTTTGATTGTAGGGTTTATCCCTCGAGGTTTCTTTTCCTGTTGTTGTTTGTTCATGGATATTCTATGTTGGAATGCTATAGGTGCTGCTTGCACTAAATTTAGATACACTATGATGGAATTGATTCGTGTTCATCGTGTTGATATTTTGTTTGTCCGTGAGCCAAGAATTGGGGGGGCAAAAGCTCTTGATGTGGTGAAGTCGTTGGGGTTTTCGTGCTTTGAGGTGGTTGATCCCATCGGTTTTTCTGGCGGCCTTTGGCTTTTGTGGAATGATAATAAGGTCAGCATTGAAGTTATTGGTACTACTAACCAAACTATTTCTGCTTCTATTGCTTGGCCTGGTCAAAATCCTTGGTTGTTCACTGCTATTTATGCCAAGCCTTGTAGTTCTAAGAGAGAAAAGTTATGGGATTACCGGAATTTTGTCTCTGAATGTCACCAATTGCCTTGGATTCTCGCTGGGGATTTTAATGACATGTTGAATTATGATGATAAGTTAGGGGGAGCTCCTCTTTGTAGACTTAAAGGGTTCAGAAGGTGGTTTGATGATAATGGCATGATTGATCTTGGGTATTCTGGTCCTAAATTTACTTGGAGTAATAAAAGGGTTTATGAAAGAATTGATCGAGCTGTTTGTAATGTTCAGTGTCGAAGGCTTTTTGCTGAGGCTTTTGTTAAGCATCTGCCGAACACCAAATTTGACCATTGTCCTATTAAGATAAGCCTTAAGTCTAGTTTCTCTTCGTCTCCTAGTTTGCGTCCCTTTCGGTTTGAGGCTATGTGGTTGAAACATGACCACTTTAAGGATTTTCTTAATCAGCAATGGGCTCTCTTTGATGAGTCTGTTTTGGATAAAACTTGTGCTTTGGTGAAGCCTTTGTTACTTTGGAACTCTAATGTTTTTGGGCACTTAAGGCAAAGAAAGGCTAGGCTTTTAGCTCGTTTGGCTGGTATCCAGAAAGCTATTTGTCAAGGCAGTAATCGTTTCCTTGATAATCTGGAAATCTCTCTTATTGATGAGTGTAATGGTGTCCTTGGCCAGGAGGCTTCGTTTTGGCATCAAAAGTCTCGTGTGAAGTGGCTGCAAGAAGGTGATCGAAATACTAAATTCTTCCACCTCTCCACCTTAAGGAACAAGATTGAAAGATTGAAAGGGGATAAAGGGGAGTGGATTGAAGGGGCTGTTGGTCTTAAGGAGCTTGCTGTTAATTATTTTTTTGGGTTGTTTGTCCAGGAGCAACATAGCTGCATCAGTTGGGATCTTCCTAATTTGTTTCCTAGTATTGAGGCTGTTGATTTGGCCAATCTTGTTAGAAGTATTGATTTTCTTGAGGTCAAAGAGAATTTGTTTCATATTGGTGGTCTGAAAGCCCCTGGAGTTGATGGGTTTCCTGCGTGTTTCTTCCAAAATCTGTGGGACCTCTGTGGGAATGACATTTATACTATGGTTTGCCAAGCTTTTGTCTCCTGCAATATTCCAGAAGGTTTGAACTCTACCTTGATCACTTTGGTTCCTAAAGTTGATAATCCTTCTTCCATGGTGCAATTTAGGCCCATCAGTTTGTGTTATACCTTATATAAAGTCATTTCTAAGGTTTTGGTTGCACGTTTAAGGCCTATTATGCCTGGTTTGATCAGCCCCAATCAGGTCAATTTTGTGCCTGGGAGGCACATTACTGATAACATCCTTATAGCTCAAGAGTTAATGCACAAGTTTAGGAATGCTAAGGGGAAAAAAGGCTTTATTATGTGGAAGATTGACCTTTCTAAAGCCTATGACAGATTGAATTGGCAGTTTATTGAGTTTGTGCTTAAAGAAGTTGGGTTGCCTCCTTCGATAGTCCAATTAATTATGCATTGTGTCTCTTCTGTTAAGTATCAGGTTTGTGTGAATGGTGAGCTGATTGAGGCTTTTCTTCCTCAAAGTGGCATTAGACAAGGTGATCCATTCTCTCCTTATCTTTTTGTTCTTTGCATTGAAAAGTTGTCCCACATCATATTTGATGCTGTTAGAAGAAATAAGTGGAAGCCAGTCAAATCTTACCAGTCTGATCCTTTGGTTTCGCACTTATTTTTCGCAGATGATTTGGTTCTTTTTGCTGAGGCTAGTTCCCAACAAGCTAGGGTGATGAAGGGTTGCCTTGAGTTGTTTTGTATTGCCTCTGGTCAGACTGTAAACTTTGATAAATCTGCTGTTTTTTGCTCCCCTAATACCTGTAAGGAGGTGGCTAAAGAAATCAGTCTCATATGCGGTTCTCCTCTTACTGAGAACTTGGGAAAGTATTTGGGGATGCCTTTACTTCAGTCAAGGATCAATAAGGCTACCTATGGTGGGTTGGTGGATAAAGTTCATGGTAGGTTGGCCTCTTGGAAAAGCAAGGTGTTGTCCTTGGCAGGGAGATCTACTCTTATTCAAGCTATGACTTCTGTACTTCCTAACTATTCTATGCAGACTGCTAAGCTTCCTATAAGTGTTTGTGAGGAGCTGGATCAAATTAATAGGAATTTTTTCTGGGGAGGCAGTGAGAAAAGGAATAAGGTTCACTTGTGTCAATGGGATTTGGTGTGTAGGCCTAAGAGTAAAGGTGGGTTGGGGTTTAAAAAATCTCATAATATGAACCAAGCTCTTTTAGCCAAGGTGGGGTGGAGGTTGTTTCACAAGGATGCAGGTTTGTGGGCTAAGATTTTTTAGGCTAAGTATCTCAAAGGTCATTCCATTCTTGAAACTGAGTTGATCTCTAGGCAAGGATCTTCTTCAACTTGGAAAGGTGTTCTTTTTGGGGCTGAGCTTTTGAATAAGGGTCTGACTTGGAGGCTTGGGAAGGGTGATAGAGTGAATTTTTGGAAGGATAAATGGGTTGGTGATATTCCTCTGATGCAGCAGGTTGATTCTATGGAGGGTGTTGATGTTGATTGTCCTGTTTCTCATTTTTTTCAAGCACGGTTGGTGGGATGTGGATAAGCTTTGTAATTTTCTTACTGAGGATACAGTTCAGACAATTTACTTCTTTGGCTGCTAACTTTGGTGGGAGGTTGGAGGATATTCGAATTTGGCATTATACTGCTAATGGGAGGTTACTGTGAAATCTGCTTATAATTTGCTGTTTAAAGGGCCTGAATGGTCTGACCCTTGGTGGAAAGTTCTATGGAAGATGCGGATTCCTCCTAAATTGCAAAATTTTTGTTGGTTGGTGTATCAGGGGAAAATCCTCTCTAATGAACAACGGGTGAGAAGACATCTTACCTTTGATTCGACTTGTAAGTGTTGTGGTTGGCCCATTGAATTTGTGCTTCATATTTTGAGGGATTGTTTTAAAGCTAGGGAGGTCTGGTTTCTTTTCCTTAAGGGTAGTGAAGTTGCGAGGTTTTTTCAGGCTGATTTTAAAGCTTGGCTTTTAAGTAATTTGTGTTCTAAGTCTGCCTATGATCATCAACCTTGGCCAGTGGTTTTTGTGTTTATTTGCTGGTATATTTGGAAATGGAGAAACAACATAGTTTTTAATGCTGAAGTTGAGTTGCCTTTTCATCCTAAAAGGATTATTATGTTTGCTGTTTATGAGTGGCTTCAGGCTTGTCCTAATCCTATCTCCAAAAGGATTCTAGTGCAGATTATGTTGGCTTGGGAGCCCCCTGAGAATGGTGTGTTCAAGTTAAATGTTGATGGCTCTCGCAAGGGTGGTACTGGCTGTATTGGTGCTGGTGGTATCATCCATAATTCCCTTGGGGACTGGATGGGTGGTTTTACTATCAACTTGGGTAATGGACAAACTCTGGATGCTGAGCTCTGGGGGTTATTCTTTGGCTTGAAGCTTGCTGCGGCTAAAGGAGTGGCTAGGCTTTCTATTGAAATGGATTCTTTGACTGCTGTTCAACTTATCAAGCATCATGTTCCTAGTTGTCTTCATCCTTTTGCTGGGGTGATTGCAAGTTGTGTTGCTTTGATGAGTACATTTGATTCTGTTGTGCTTACTCATGTTTATAGGGAAAAGAATGCTGCTGCAGATTTTTTGGCTAATTCGAGTCTGAATATGGATTTGGGGGTCTGTTATTTTGATGAAGCTCCGGTTTGGATTAGCTCTGTTCTTATTGATGACTTGTTGGGGGCTGTGAAGCCTAGGATGATTAGTGTTGGCTAGTTGGTTTTGCTTCTGGGGTTTTCCCCCCTTCTTCATCAAAAAAAAAAAAACACATGTCCTCACTTTTGGTATTAAGTTGATATCTAGCTAAATATCTGTATATCAACAACCAACAACTTTTTAAAAATGCGGATGTCCTAATTAGAGAAAGACCATATATATATGTCTAGCTTAGGGGGTGCGTTGAATTGCTGAGAGGCCCTGGTGATTGTTCAATTTGGTGAAAGGTTTCACTTAGTTAGCTCAATCATAAATAGATAAATTAACGAGTGCGATAGGAATTGGATTCTCCACTGATGGAATAGGGACATAGGAAATCAGATCTTAGAAATTCCAACACCAGTTTTGTTGGAATACTCTGACGAATTTCCTTTGCTATATAGATAGGGAGCTGGGTCATGGTTAGGCCTCATCATTTGGCCCGCGGGCTCATGGGCCTACGGGAGCCCACCCGGCCCATCCAAAAAAAGCCCCGCTCGGCCCGTTATGGGCTTTGAGAGGGCCTTGCCTGCTTGGGCTTGGGCTAGGCTTGGGCTTGGGTGTTTGAAGCCCGGCCCGGCCCGTTAGGCCTGCATACATATATAATTATGTATAAATAAGGGTTTAGGATTAGGATTACATCACTTGAATGACAAATCCCCCTCTTTCATTTTTGTGTGTGTTACTTGTTTGAAAAATTGTGTTTCTATTGAATTCTACTCATTCCTAATTTATAATTGGATGATTAGCACATTAATTTGTGTCATTTATTAATACAACAATTATATAAATATAATAAGACGAACAACATATCATATCACCAAACATAATCATACCACCAAATATAATCATACTTTTCTTTAACACATCACCAAACATTTGCATATTTATTCATACCATCCTTATAAAAATAAAAATAAAAATTTTACACTTATTATTTTTTAGGCCCATTTCGGCCCGGCCCGGCCCGATGGGCTTTTTCAAGCCCGGCCCACGAGATGGGCTTGGATTTTGAATTTTCTAAAAAAGCCCGGCCCGGCCTAGCCCAATATTTTCTCTCTCCTCTTTAAAGCCCGGCCCGGCCCATTGACGAGCCCTAGTCATGGTTGAATGGCCCAGCTTCCTGGGAACCCGTTGGATTCACAAGCGACACAGCTTCCCAAGAACCCCTCAGATTCGCGGGTATATATATATATATTATTAATTCCCCATCTATTTACCATATGAATGAATTATGAATGCATGAAGGTCTCTCCGTCAAGTTCATCATATGCCAAAAATTAGCCATTTAGGGTAAAATTCTACACCAAGAGAATCCCAAAAATTTTATATGTGCATTCTGTAATCGAGTAAGGGAAATAGTTGTTACTTTTATTCCTGAGGGTATGTTTGGTACACCGCATTAAATTTGGATAGGAATAAATTGTCTATATCAGTTGTTTGGTGTCAACTTGTATTATTTAATTACCTGACTATGTTAAACGAATTGGGCTTTTAATTCAATACTTACCTGACTAACTAATACAATCCACACACTCCGGTTTAGATAATACACGCTTAATTATAAGGCTAGGGAAAAAGAAAACATGTTTCTATGTGAAAAATCATACACTCTTTTAATCTTCTTCTCCATAGGGTTGTGCATCCTATTGACCAGCACTATTGTCATCCTGATAGTGGTAATCTCATTAAGAAGCTTCTAGAAGCTGGTAAGAGGGTCATCCCCGTCGAGATTGACGGGGATGACCCTCTTACCTAACTAACTAATACAATATACACACTCTGGTTTAGATAATACACTCTTAATTATAAGGCTAGGGAAAAAGAAAACACGCTTTCTACGTGAAAAATCATACACTCTTTTCATCTTCTTCTTCCTAGGGTTGCGCAGCCTAGTGACAAGCATTATTGTCATCCTGGTAGTGGTAATCTCACCAAGAAGCTGGTAAGAGGGTCATCCCTGTCGAGATTAACACTCACATGGTCCTCAAGATGCAAAGACGATTTAAGGGCACTCCTTTCTCCAACCACTTGCAGCTAAAAACACATAAAAATTATTTTAGAGAGTCATAAATACTATAGTTATTTTTTAATTCAATATGATTGGTCCATCTCTATAAAAATAAAAATAAAAATAGTTAGCATTAATTAAAAGTTTAAACTATGCATAAAACAAAGCAACATTAAATTTGGAGTCACTACGAATCATTTCTCTCTAAGAGTAGCTCCTAGAGGTCTTCCTATTTTAGGATGTGGATAGGGAGCATGGTTGATCGGTTCATAATTGTATATCATTTTGTACCCTTCTAGCTTATGATTTGGTTATGTTTTTGAGTTAAACTTGTGCTTTTAATCCATTTTGTGTTTATCTTTCAGTTCATTGAGCTTTAGGTAATAATGATGGCTTTAGAGAGCATAATTCATGCAATTCAAGCATGTTAAGGCCTAATTTGGATGAAGGGAAGAAGTGCTTAAAGACAAACTCATTTTGGCTATAGCCCCCTGCCAGTCCAGTTCCGTAGGTCATATTGCAAGCTTTGTTTCAGCAACCTACACAGCTCGGATGAGGCCACATTCTTCATGAAAGTTGTTCCAATTGGTGTGTACTATAACATATCCAAAATGCAGCCCCATTGGATAAATCTGGAGTCCGTTACCTAGCAAACACAGAACCATGCTCAGGATGGATCTTATCAGCGCAGAAAATGAGTTAGCAATTTGTTTCGGCCTTAACTTCTTCCTCCGACCTTGGATTGGCCCAAATAACATATGGCTGGAAAGAAGACATTCTGAACTTCAATTTCGAGTGCTTAAAGTCCTAATTTGATTAAGAGAAGCCCAAGTTGTAATCCCTTGAAGTTTCTGGTCATGCTGACCTCAGCATGTGCTGGTTGGATGCTTGGTCATGGTGAGCTAGGTATGAGCTATCATTTCTGGTTGGAAGCTTGGTCATGGTGACATGAAGATGAGCTAGGGCTGCTGGTGGGATCTATTGGTGAAGTGCATCAACCAATTCAAGATTTTCTAATACAAGTGCATCACCCAATTTAGATTTTATAAAACAAGTGTTGTATGCATTAGCCATATTGAATTCAGATTTTCACTTCCCCTAGGCCTATAAATAGGGAAGTTCTCTAAGCTTGTAAACACACCCCAAGGGGGGGAGCTCTCAAACACTTCTCTAGAGCTCCCTTCCCTTCTCTCCCTCAAATTCTCTTAGTTTCTTTTTTAGTTTTCAATTGTTATAATGAGATCTTTGTGCTGAAATTTTCCTTTAAGTCTTTCCAAGTTCTACTTTAATTTTCATTGTTATGTAAATTCTTTTCTTTAGTTTCACGTTTGATTAGTTTCCAAGTTTCAATTATGATTTTTGTTCTTATTCATTATGCTTATAAGTTAATATGCTAGTTTGAATGATTGATCACCATTTAGGCTTGCATGTTAGCTATCTTGGTTTGAATTAAGAGTAGACACCATACTTTAATTCAAATTGAACTATGAATAGGAAGAGTATGTATGGACATTCGACAACAGGGATTAGATACATGCTTGGTTGTTTAAATTGTTCTTCTATGCTTAATGGGTTCCTAATGCTTAATTTTAGGTTAGACAACAAATGATCAAATTAGGGAATTAGGAACACAAGGTTATGACCACACACCATGGCTTAATCATACATTAGCTAGAATCAATCCGTTAATCTAATTGAACTTGGGAACTTATCTGCTTGAGTTAGTTATTTTCTTTCTTCCTTGTTTTATTTATTTCCCTTCTTTTTCATTTCTGTTTTGTGTAGGGAAAATGAATTGAATCATTCAATCACCAATCCTCGTGGGATCGACCTCGCACTTACATACGCTATACTACCAAACGGCTCGTGCACTTGCGAGTATCACAAGTTGAGGATGTAGCTGAATCCATTTTAGTGCAGCTGTATCTACGCAACAATGGTTAGAGTCGTATTTTTCCAATTCCTCTCTAAAATTTGTCTAAGATGGTGGTTGAAGAAGAGTGAGAAAATCAACAACTTTTTTTTTTTTTTTTTTTGGTGTTAGCCTTATAATTGTGGACTAATTCGCTTAGCGAAATTGTGGAGTTTTGCCTTTTCTTCTTTTGTGCATAAGTGGACCTCAAATTGTGACAGGTCTTGTGTCTATAGAAAAGACCTTAATGGCATGGTGATATGTCTACTTCATCGTGGAATTTGAAGACATCCTTGTTTTTTTGCTCTAACTTTCTTCAGCATGTTGATTTAACGTATTGTAGAAATTAAATAGTTCTTACATATCTCAACAACAAAATTTTGTTAGCTATATGTGATGATGCTGGTGACTACTTTCTTTTATCGAAAAGAAACGGAGATTAATATTTCAATAGAAACTTACACGAAAATGATCTCCACAGCCAAAAAAGGCTAAAAGCCAATGGAAACTGAGACAAAACTAGACTGGGATCTAGCAATCTTAGTTATTTCTTAAAAGCCTCCCACATAAAGGAGGAGGACTCAAGCTCAAATACAAATTTTCTTGGGTACACCTATGTACTAAGTACATAGACAATATTCGCTGCTGAATGGTTGTTAAAAGTAGAGATATTTAGTCAAATACCCAATCTTAGCACTAAAATTATAAATAAACCCTACATCATTTAATTTCTATAAACAAACCCAAAAAAAACCCCCAAAATGACAATTGGCCATATTGAATTTAATTTTGATTATTAAATTACTTTGATGCCCTATTGAGTTTTTTGGGCTTTTTTATATGTTTTGAGGTTGAGTTTGTTTTAAGAAATCAATGATAGTTTTGTAATTTAAAAGAAGTTAAAAACCATTTTGTTATGTTGTAAACGGGCTTTGGGTGTGTTATATTGGGTTTAATAGTGAATCTCCCTTAAAAGTATTGAGGTATCTACTCATTCAACGGTGGATACTGCCTTAGGTGTACCCAAAAAAAATCGTGGACCAAATTTGAAATGAATACATAGACAGAGAAAATAATGTAAAGTCATCATCGACATTTTAACAGTCAATATTAATAAAATGTTTTACCTTGATCTGACAATCTATATATTAATAACGTGCTTATGTTTATTTATACATATTAAATCCCTGTTACAATAATTTTCAGTTTTGTTTATTAAGTCAAGAAACTAGAATCTTGGCTTCTTGCGAGATAAGTTAAAAGCAGAATCTCTAAAACCAATTATGTGACCCATCACCAGATTCCACTGGCCCAAGAATCTGACTCTTCTACATGTCAGCTGCAGCAATGGATCTTATTAATTTGTTTTTCAGAGATAGCAAGTTTTCCCATACTCGCATTGTATTTGTCCATTACTTTATTCCACAACACAGATTTGACCTTTTCTAAAAAATCAATTCTTATGCATATCATATAGAATTGTGGACTCTTTATGAATAAAATAAAATAAAATAATGAGCCTTTGCCTATCTTTTTTTTTGATGAAAAAATGGTGGCAAAGTGTGCAACCACTCCGAGCCGGGGAGGGGTTAAGGTTAAAGCTCTCCCCATGGGATTCTTTACACATGCGGAGCATCGAACGCAGGACCTCACTGAGGAGCCTGCTAACATTCGGCCAAACATGGTGGACCTAGCCCCAACCACTAGACCTATCTTTTTAGCACACATCAAATGTGGACTCTTTATGATCAATATGTTGGCGAGTCCTAGTCCTATTCTATTTGGGTTTTATTTATTTTACCTTTTGTGTAGATATTATGTAATTAGGATTCCACTTATTTCCTAATTAAACCCTACTAGGGTTTGTAACCTGTATTATAAATACCTCCTTTCGGAGAATGAAATATATCTGAAAATATTCTACCCATATTATTTGACTTGGCATCAGAGCCGACTTTCTGGTGACCTGTGTGTGTTGTGCCCACCCGTGTTCTACTGTGTGCCCTAATTTCTTTAGGGTTCTTGTGCCTGCGCCTTTGTCGTGTTCCGCTGTGTGCTCTGTCGTGTTCGTGCCTCTATTTCCTGTGCTTTTGCCGTGTTCCGCTGTGTGCATCTGCCTTTACTGTGTTCGTGCCTCTACTGTGTGCCTCTACTGTCTTCGTACATCTGCCGGATTTGTGTCTGTGCTGTGTTCTGTTGTATACTCTGCGTGATTTGTTGGGTTTCTGCTACAATCATGGGTGATAATTCCATTGTTGGTGCTACTGCTGCTTCTGCGAATTTGCGTGTCTCTGACTCTATTCCAGGTACTGGCTCTAATACTTGGATAATTGACACTGGTGCTTCTGATCATATGACTTATGATGCTAATTTTTTGATGAGTTGTCTAGTAACACTCGTAACCCATACATAACTAGTGCTAATGGCTTGCCCTCTCCAATTATTGGCGAGGGCACCATTTCTCTCACCCCAACTCTGTCATTATCTCATGCGTTATTGGTTCCCAATATCCATTGTAACTTGTTATCTGTTGGTCGCTTACTTGATACACTTAATGCTTCTGCTACTTTCTATCCTACCCATTGCTCTTTTCAGGATCTTAGGACTCACGAGATGATTGGGCATGGTAAACGGATAGGGGGGTTATATTATTTGACATTGCCTTCTGCACCAGTTCGTGATCGTGTCGTTAATACTGTTCAAAGTTGCAGTGTCAAAGACAAACAACAAATTTGGTTATGGCATCGTCGCTTGGGACACCCGTCATTTGGCTACCTTAAGCGTCTGTTTCCATCTTTATTCCGCTCCTGTGATGAGTCCAATTTTAAGTGTGAGACATGTATTTTGGCCAAGAGTCATCGCACTGTATTTCCTTTAAGTGACAGTAAAGCTGCAAAGCCTTTTGATTTAGTGCATTCTGATGTGTGGGGTTCGGCTCGCGTTACTTCGAACGGATTTCGTTGGTTCGTCACATTTATTGATGATTGTACCCGACTTACTTGGGTTTTCTTGCTGAAAAATAAACATGATGTTGTTTCCATCCTTCCAGAGTTTTGTACTATGGTGTCTACTTAGTTTCATGCTCGGGTCAAAGTATTTCGGACAGACAACGGAGGTGAATATGTGAATAATACTTTAGCGTCTTTCTTCCGTATTCAAGGGATTATTCACCAGACGACAACCCCTTTTACTCCTCAACAAAATGGTGTGTCTGAAAGAAAGAACCGACACTTGCTTGAAGTTGCCCGCTCACTCATGTTGGATATGTCTGTTCCCCATCACCTTTGGGGGCATGCTGTTCTGTCTGCTGCCTATTTGATTAATCGTACTCCTAGCCGGGTTCTTGATTTCAAGACTCCGCATGATGTGTTTGGTGACCATGTTTCCCCTGTCTCCGTTTCCAAGTTGCCCCCTAAAGTTTTTGGGTGTGTTGCTTATGTTCATGTCTACTCTCATCAACGGAGTAAACTTGATCATTGTGCTCTGCGATGTGTCTTTATTGGTTATTCTTCTACTCAGAAGGGTTATAAGTGTTATCATCCACCTACCCAGAAGGTGCATGTTACTTTGGATGTGACTTTCTTGCCTTATTATGTATCTCCCTCATCTCCAATTCAGGGGGAGAGGGGGAGTGAATTGAAGAGTTTCGGAGTGAAAAATATGGAAGATGTTGGACCTGAAGAAGGAATTTCTGAAGAACATGAAGAAGGATTTTTTGAAGAACAGGAAGCGACCGGTCGCATGGAGGAAGCGACCGATCGTGAACGAATCTGCCTAGATACGACCGGTCGCATAGAAGTGAACGACCGGTCGCTAACGAATCTGCCTGAAAACGACCGGTCGCACATAGGAAACGACCGGTCGCCTGCCTCGACGAGCGACGACAATGACGATACGAGTGAAGCGACCGGTCGCCAGGTGTGTCACGACCGGTCGCCAGGTGATATTTTGAAATTTTTCGAGCCTCTCTCAGAAGGACATAACAGTGATACTAGCGACTCTCGTACAGATGAAATTGATACAAGACCCCCCTCTGCCCTGCCACTCCCTCAATTAAGTTGTGATAATGAGGTACTTTCTAGTGATATGCCTACCTATTCTTTGCCCCCACGTACTACCCGTGGGAAACCTAAAGTACAATATTCTCCTGATATACATGCCAAGTCTAAATATCCCATTAACCATTATATGTCAACTCATCGTTTATCTAAGTCATATGCATCATATTTGTGTCAATTATCTAGTGTATGTGTGCCAACTAAGTTGCAGGATGCTCTATCTGATCAAAACTGGGTAGATGCAATGCATGTTGAGATGGAAGCCTTGAACAAGAATGCTACTTGGGAGATAGTTCCTTTACCAAAAGGAAAAAAGGCAGTTGGGTGCAGATGGGTGTTTACTTTGAAGCACAAGGCTGATGGTTCCATTGACCGTTACAAGGCAAGATTGGTAGCAAAAGGGTATACTCAGACATATGGAGTGGATTACACAGAGACTTTTGCTCCAGTAGCTAAGCTCAACACTGTACGCGTACTCTTATCCTTAGCTGCTAACCGTGACTGGCCGCTGCTACAATTTGATGTCAAAAATGCATTCCTCCATGGTGATCTCAAGGAAGAAATATATATGGATCCTCCGTCAGGTATCCCTGTGACTTCTAAGGAGGGTGTGGTGTGCAAACTACGGAAATCCTTGTATGGATTAAAGCAGTCTCCAAGAGCGTGGTTTGGAAGATTTGCTGCATCTATGAAGAAGTTTGGATATGTGCAAAGTAACTCTGATCATACTTTGTTTCTGAAGCGTCATAAAGGTAAATTGACGGCTTTAATTATTTATGTTGATGATATGATTGTGACTGGAGATGATCATGTAGAGATACAGAGTCTTCAGAAGTATCTGGCTTCTGAGTTCGAGATGAAATCATTGGGTGATTTAAAGTATTTTCTTGGGATTGAAGTTGCCAGATCTAAACATGGTATTTTTCTATCCCAAAGAAAGTATGTTTTGGATTTACTTGCAGAAACTGGAATGTTGGATTGTAAACCGATTGATACCCCTAGTGAGCATAATCATAAGTTGGGGATATATCCCGATCAAGTTCCAACTGATAAAGAATGTTATCAACGACTTGTGGGGAAGTTGATTTATTTGGCTCATACTCGTCCAGATATTGCGTATGCTGTAAATATAGTGAGTCAGTTTATGCACTCTCCTAGTGTAGATCATATGGGGGCTGTGACTCGTATTTTAAGGTATCTGAAAGTAACTCCTGGCAAGGGGTTAATTTTCTCCAAGTATGGCCATACAAATGTAGAAGGGTATACAGATGCTGATTGGGCAGGTTCAGCCACAGATAGGCGTTCGACATCTGGGTATTTTATGTTTGTGGGTGGCAATCTTGTTACGTGGAGGAGCAAGAAACAAAAGGTGGTGTCTAGATCTAGTGCTGAGGCCGACTCAATATTCACCATTAACAACTCAACTAAATGTATGAGAATTGGATATTGGACATGAACTCTTATTTGTTTTTTGTTTTTTTAAATAGAAAATTGTTTTACATATGAAGTAGCGGGCTTAATTTTTTTTTTTTCCTTTAATGACGACAATTTTGAATTATTTAAAATTTTAATTACAAGGCAACTTTGATATATATATATATATATATATATATATATATATATATATATATATATATATATATAGTCCCCTTTTATTGAGGGATTCCTCAAATAACTTTTTGAAGGACACCCTTTAGGATATCCAACGATCAAAATCATTTATTTTTTAAGTCTTCATAAATAGATCATCCTTACAAAAAACAAAACAAATCGGAAACCGTTTAGATATCTAATTGTGTCCTACAAAATCAATGAACACGGTGCTTCAAGAAAGTACTAAAATTTCAATAATTTAATTGAGTGCTCAAATGATATCGGATTCAAGTGATTTTTTGGGGAGATAATCTTCAAATGAATATCTACCAAATAGACAGTTTGGATTAATGAAATACAATGTATGGTGGGCCCCATAAGAGTGTCCCTCAAATAAGCTTTTTCAAGGGATTTCTCAATGGAAGCTCACTATATATAGAGAGAGCTTTAGTTGAGGGATCCCTCAAATAAGGGACACCCTTGTAGGGCCCACCATGTAATGTATTTCAACGATCCAAACCGTCTAATTTTGAGATATTCCCTCAAAGATCATCTCTGCAAAAAAATCACTTGAATTTGAAACCATTTGAGCACTCAATTAAATTATTAAAATTTTAGTACTTTCTTGAAGCATCGTGTTCATCTATTTTGTTGGTACCACCTAGATGCCTTAAAAATTTTCAATTTGTATGATTTTTTGCAAGGATGGTCTATGAATGAAGACTTGAAAAATAGATGGTTTGTGATAAGTCCATAAATTTACACATTTATGTACTCTCTATACTTAGTTTTTGCAGGAGAATTTGATTTTAAAATGACTTATTACTTTATTTTTTCAATTTTTAGCTTTCCAGAGCAAGTAATTTGTTTTCAACGGAAATATGACTTTTTGGTGGAATTTTAGTACAAGACCAGTTGAAGATGAAAGCTAAGATCTTGAAGATGATTGTGGAATTTTTCTAGAATTTTCGGAGCAGCTAATGAGAGCAGTCTTTGAAGTTAAGTTAGCATAAGGTGTAATCCCGTCAAAACTGTGCTGTTGTGGAAGAATGATTATTTGAAGACTTTCCTGATTTTTCCTCAAGGCGTGCGATATATGGCTGGAAAGATAAGACAAAGACCTACAATTTTCATATTTTTTCTGAATTTTCTTGGATGAAGAATGACCCCAAACGTGCGTGCAAAGTAATTGACATGTTATCCCAGTCCAAGTAGGAAGAGTAGTCAATTACTTATCCATTTTGGATTTATGTTTAAATTAGGTTTTTCTTTCTTTTTGGGCTGCTGTAAAAGCCCAACTAGGGTAGGAATAGACGTGTGTTGTTTTATTTAAGCATGAGAAGCAACTTCTTTGGGGTCACACAAAGACTAGGAGAAATTGGAGACGCCAGAAGAGTATCGCAATTGGCTAAGTTTTTTTTTTTTTTTTTCTTCCTTATGTTTTTGCTTATGCCGAATTCTATGCTTATGTGTAACTAATTTTCTGTTGTTAGGGCATGATGTAGCCCTAGTATGATAATCTAATTTTCATATTTTACCTATCTATTGATTGCCGTTTGATGTTGGATTCTTAATCACTATGCTTAATAACTTGGTTGATTATCTTGATGCTTGATCACCATCTAGACTTTTAATTGAGTTAATCGGATGCAGATTAGAGTAAATACCATACTTAATTTGAGACTTGCTTCTTGTAATTAGGATTTGTAATTCGTCTAGGGTAAATACCATACTCCTAGGGTTTACATGCTTGTTGGAGGTTTTCACTTATCTTAATGAGTTTCTACCTAAATACCAGGGACGGACCCAGGATTTTAAAATGGGGTGGGCTAGATTTACCTTATTAAACTGTTAGATTTTAGGCTTATGGAATTGATCATATATATATAATGTAAGAACATATCATTTTTATTTTATTTGTTTAAAAGACCTATTTTACACCAACAATGCCAACTAAGGTCTACCATGATGAACAAAAATGAATTCAAAGAAATGAAAATTCATAGGAAAATTCAAAAATGAAAATTTATCATCACAAAGATAGAGTCAGATAGACACACGGCAACTAAAGGTAACACTACAATTATCCAATTAGTTCAAATTAATATTTCTGCTATAAATGGGATTAACATTAACACTAACTATAAGAAATAAATAAATAAAACTCACCTGGGCTATAGCCCAGGTTGTACAAGTCATAGGACCGTCCCTGCTAAATACCATAGGCGAATTGCATGTAAGAATATACGAGTTAGCCTAAATAACATAGGTAATTCATGAAAAAGGAAAACTAAGTGGTGACATCAAATGGTTAGTTAATAGGTAGATGAATAAGAGGCTAGATTGGATTACTAGTGGTGAATTCATTGTCCTAGTGCTTTTATCAATTTGAATTTCTCATCCTTGTGTTTCGTGACTTTCTACTTGTTTTGTCTTTTAATTTCGTTGGTAATTAAATCATTCTTTTAAAAACCCCTTTTGTGTTTACGTGAGTGTGCTACGTGTTTAATTTCTTATTTTTATAATTAGAGTAGTTAAAGTATTTTGTGAAGTAAACTAGGTTAGACAAATTGGAAGTTGAACTCAATCCTCGAGGGAATGACCTTGTATTTGCCATACTATATTACAATTGACCTTGTGCACTTGTGAGTATAATTTATGTTTAGACTAATCTTTATAATCTCCATTTTTCAGGTTGTTTAAAATTCACAACAATTTGGATCGTTGAAAATAAATTCATAGGGTACCCTAAAGGGTGTCATATGCTGACGTCCAGATATGAAGGAAGTTGAGGTTCCACCCCAAAACCAATTGGCAATGGGGTGGAACCTCAACTTCCTTCATGGTATCAAAGCGGGTTAGCCCATGTGTGAAATCCCAACAGCCACACGTATTTCACATCACCCAATATGTGTTGTCCACGTGTTAGGCTTGAAAATTCGCCACATGTATGGGGGCATGTGAGAATGTGAAGGTAAAGAGTCCCACATTGGAAAGTTGAGAAACTTAGCAAGGGCTTATAAGGAGTTGGGCTACTCCCTCCATTGCCAATTGGTTTTGGAGTGGAATCTCAACTTCCTTCAGGATGTTATTACTGTGCATACGCTATGTATTTTCTACTACCCCTCCCCATTTACAATGGCGTCCACACGATAATAATGTCTGAACATTCGCATAGGAGAAGAGGTATGATATACCTATAATATCAAAGAGGTATGATATTATTGTCATATTATATAGGACTAACAACAAAACACCCCCTAAATGTTTGGGATCATTCTCAATTTGGGACCAGTCATCCTCTCTCTCCCCTATCTACCTTCTCTGACCCACCCCACTAATCCGCTGCCGACCTAGCCCAACAGACCCTTCTTGACCTCGACGGTGCCCTAACCTCGACCCACCACGACCAGGGGATTGAGCTTCCCCCAAAAATCACCAAATCAAAATTTGCTGAAAACGAATGAGATGACATCGCCCATTGAATTGAGCCCCACGACTACGCCCTCGCCTCTGCCATGACCTACACCCAATAGCAGTGCCAAGCAGCGACCAACATCCAACAAGGATGAAGGAGGGGGGAAAAACCATCCAACATCCAACATCGATCAGTTCTAGTTTTCTGGGTTGAGCAGAGGAGATCTTGAGGTGAGGCACGATTGTTTGGGAGGCGGTGACTGGAGGCTGATAGGACAGAGGGTGAAGCGTGGGTTAGGGAAGGGAGAAAGGGATAGTGGGGTCAAAGTTGAATGGTCAATTTAACAGAAGACTAAATGGTCAAATTAACAAAATGTGTA
This sequence comes from Prunus avium, assembly GCF_965620075.1. Taxonomy (NCBI): domain Eukaryota; kingdom Viridiplantae; phylum Streptophyta; class Magnoliopsida; order Rosales; family Rosaceae; genus Prunus; species Prunus avium. The sequence continues at coordinate 17,451,858 of NC_142287.1, read as the reverse complement.
AATTAATCGAATCTTAAAATGTTGGGTTGTAAATTGATGAAATTGAAATCTAGGGCCCAAATTGAAAATCACCCCAAATACAGTTAACCCTATTATATATAATCGCATACTGGCCATGAAGATGACAGACGCGACAAGGATCCAATCATTTTATACAATAAAAGTTATAAAGCTATTATTCTAAAAAGGTTGGAAACTGAATCAATTATTTTTGGGGTTCTCTGAAATGTCACCGTTCTCATGTAAATTTTATTGTTGTTTATTGAGCAAGAATGTATTAAACAACAATAAAAACCCACTTGCTTTGCCTCCTTCACATAGTAATTGTCTAATGGCCATCTCATACAGAGAATTTCTGTAAACATCTGGGCTAAGCTGAAACTCAATCACCTTTTCAAAATGCAACTCATCCTAGCTATAACCAAATAAAAATAATAGTAAAATGGTCTTGAATTACTTGCTAAGGCCCACGCTTTCTTATCAAACAATATCTTACCTTTTTATATTGTTGACAATAAGAATCATTATTGTATCAGAAAATCATTCATGAAAATATAAAATGATGTTTTAATGCCATGGGGAGGTCAGATGAGTACTTACGTTGTCATGTATAAAAAAAAATCAAGATGATCATCGATCAAAATTCACAGTCTGACGTTTGCAACGTAACATTTCTTCTTATTCAACATTGTGTCAACACAACATTACCTAAAACGATCAAAGATGATCAGACGGCTACAATGATCGAATGATTATATGATTTTTATTGGGTCTTCATCTAGCAGCTGCATAGAGATTCCTTGTGATGGAGGAGTTGCATCGTACTTCCAAATTTATTCACTGAATGATATGTTAGTATATTGAAAGGTTGTCTATGAATGTGATCTCCCTAGCATGATCCTGTCAATATATATATCATCCCGTCAGTATACACACTAATACCTTGTTAACAATAAACACCCTATAAAGGGAATCAATCATACACCACTAGATGATTTTTTCATGAATGAATAAAAAAAAATTGGCGAACAATATTGATGGTGGCAGGTAGGACTCTTTAAAATAAGGTAGAAAAAAAGGTATGAAGCTACTCATCTAGGTAATATCTCACATGCTCTGTAATTACTTTTGTTGGGCTTGAAATTTGATGCAAGATTTTCCATCTCCTATAACTACCCTCCTTCCCACCATATGTGGACCCCCACAAGCACAACCTCCACTCTCTCTCTCTCTCTCTCTCTCCTCTCTCTCTCTCTCTCATGGTCCTGTGGAGTATGGAGGCCATGGAAAAGAGCAGTTGTGTGTTCCAAAATTGGAAGTTAGTCCTTTAAGGAGTTCAATACTGTAAGTCTTGTTTTTTTGTTCAGATATGGTCCATATGCGCCACCACAAAAGATTTAAACCAACCAAACTTGTACTTGGCACCACCTATATATCTTAGTTTTGAAGCCTCTGTTTTAATATCTGCCTCTCTCTCTCTCTCTCTCTCTCTCTCTCTCTCTCTCTCTCTTTCTCTCTCTCACCTTTTCAAGGTTCTCAGGGCCACCATGTCCATATTTCATTTGATATTCTTCATCTGGATCCTTTTGATAGTGAAGTGTTTTGTGGCTCTTGGCTCTGCTTCATGGTGCCAACACCAGTTTCTTGCCCAAAGCAATAGACAATTTGAGCAGAAGACAGATAGGTTTTGGGAGTTCAAAGAGCAAACCAACAGCTGGGTTGAAGTTCAATTGCCCTATGATCTGGTGTCTTGTCTTAATGATAACTGTACTGTAGTTGGTTCGATTGAGGGAACAAATAACAAAGAAGAGCACATAGAAAACCAATCTGATGATGTTCCAGGAAAGAGGGAGAGGGTAAAAAAGAAAGATGGTTATGGAGGATTGGAGAAGGAGAGTAATTCTGATGTGCTTTTGCCTCTGAGAAAGAGAATTTCTTTGACCAAAATGTCTGATATGTCCATCTGGGTCACTGGTGAAAGTGGGTCAATCTATGAGAGGTTTTGGAATGGGGTCCAGTGGGTGATGGCACCCCATGATTTGCCAATATCAGGAGCTCATGCAATCTCTGTTTTAATTGTCAATCATACAATTCTTGCTCTCTCTGAATCAGGAAATCTTTATCAGGTACTATAATTAACCCACCAGTTGCACAAATTTATATCAGTTTAACTCTTATAATATGAATTCATCTTTCTGAAATATATAATATATATATATATATATATATATATATATATATCTAATTGTTTGTAATCTTCTTCCTGCTTCTTCCAAATTTTACTTGGGTGGGAATCTATTTTTAGATATGAACTAGTAAACCTTTGATCAATTCATATGTGTAAGTAGATTTTCCCACTGTATTCTAAACTGATCACCAGAAACTATTTGATTTACTAGCTATGTTATATGAAAACTTGGATCCTCTGTGGATGTTTTTCTACAGATGTGCTCATGTCCAAAACTATGTCGTTTCGGACCAGGAAGTTTGAAGAATTCATTATAAAACAGTTCCAAATCATCTTTCTCTTTATCTGCACATATCATATTCTTGCAGTCATGTCATATCCAGGCTGATATAAACTCTAATTCATGGAAAGGGGCTTACCTTAACTGCAAGAGTGTTCTAGTCTTTTTGTACTAGCTGTTTTATCATATACCTTCTTCATCATATGTTTCATTTCTGCACTTTCAGATGAAAATCAGTGAGAGCTCACAGCCTATTTGGGTAGACGTTACACCTACACTCAGTCAAAGCACAGATGAAGAAGGAGAACAAAGTTCTGTGATCTTAATTAAGTCTGGTCTTGTTTCATATGATGGAGAGTGAGTATAATTTCACTTTTGGAGTGAAACTTACATACTAAGAAAGCTTACCCGAATACCTTCCCCGAAAAGATTTAGAAAGTTGAGTATCACCTTATAACACCTTGATTTTGCTGCATTGCTGCCAGGAGAGTCTATTTCTGCACGAAAAAAGGGACTCTGTTAGAACTTAGAGAAATTGAGCCTCCAAGGTAAGAATTGCATATACACAAGTGAAAGCATCACACCCAATGCTGAGCCTTAAGTTTGAATTTCAGTCTCGATTTATACTGTAGATGTCGATGGGGAGACTCTAATTTCACTTGGGCGTTTGTGCTATAAACATAGAACAGATGGGTAGATCATGGACAACCCCCTGGTGCAAATGCTGCAGCAATAGCTGATGCTGCTGGTATTAGAGCAGATGTAATTTATACCATAAGGTAACTCCTCTCTCTTGCATTTGCTCATGCGCTCATATCTTCAGTTAGTCAAACCATCATGCAAGTCAATTAAGCTCAATGAAACCTTAACCCCAAACTCTTTGCTATGTCCATGGTTACTCAAAAAGAAAGGATTATTTTGAGGTTATCAAATACAGCATAACATGTAACTGTAAATTGCAGTTCTGCAGGTGATCTTTATGAATATGATAGGAGCTCAAAACCATCATGGAAGAAGCATATATGGAGAGAAGGAACAGCTTATGATGCTTCTCTAATACCATTGACGGGGAGTACTTTACATGGCGCGAGTGGAGATCATTCTGTTTCCCTGTTTCTTCTAACAAAAGTACTCCTGCATTTTCATATTTATCACTTCTAAGACTTACATTCAGCATTGAAGTGAAAAATAATTTGACAGATTTAAAGTGTATAGAAGGAAAAAAACTAAGTAGAGTTTGGTGGCCAGCAGTAAATATAACATCTTTCTGTAATGGATACCCTAACAACAATCTGGGAACAACTCAAGCTACTTAAGTCTAAAACTTATATAACTATTAGATTGAGTATCGAAACTATGAGGATGAATCTTGAAGATCCGAAAATACATTTGTTCTTTAGCAACTATATAAACATGAGCTACAATATGCTGATCATATTATTTTTTTTCTTTTAACTGAATGCTCAAACTATTCAAAGCTAAAAGTTACCTTCCATTTAGAGAAGGCAGAAAATTTGTCTCAGTGCTGTTATGTAAAAGCATTACCTCTAAACCCAAAACCTTGATAAACCTGGAATTTTTGTGTCTTACATTTTCTTTCCAAATTTAAGACAAAACTCTAACCGCATTTTGCATATAAGCAGGATGGTAAACTGGTAGAGAGACGACTGCACCAAAGGAAATGGAAATGGGTAGTTTATGGAAGTCCAAAGGATCAGCGCCTGACATCTATCACACCAGTGCTGCAAGATGACACAAATGGAAGATTATTCTCATTGTTTTTCACCACATCCGCTGGATCAGTTTTCGAATATCAAATACCAAGACAATCAGGTGAGTTGAGGAATTATGGAAAAATCAATTATTCCAATCTTATAAACCGTACAACTTGAACAGAGTTTTCCCAAATTCAAATCTTCCCCACCTGTGATGTTCAAAAAGATACCAATGTGATAACTGCAGATGCATATTATATTGTTTGCCACATCACATAACAGAAGATTAACTTCAATTAGTCATGCTTCACTCAGGATCATATTTAGGAGGAACTTTAAAAGCAAAAATAAAACAGTTCCTTATTGGAATGAGCTGATAAACCAGTTTCAACGCGAAACAGTCAACCTAATTCGCGATATAGTTTGCTAGCAAACGAGGTGCACTCATCTGTTCTATGGAAGTTTCATCAGAGGTTGCAAGGAGGTTATAGTTTAACATAAGCTCCACAAAAACTGTGCTTTCACATACTAGTCATTCAAGAGTCTAAGTAACATCTCATGACCCCACCCCAAACAAAGTTTAAACATACAAAAGAGCTAAAAAAGCAAACCAGACAAGAAAAGAAAACCAAAGTAATTTGCCTATCAAAATTTATGTGGCCTTCAAAATCATACTTCTTCAAAGTTGATTTAAGACATCGATTAGTTACTGTTTAAATTTGTTCCTTGAGATTGAAAGATGGTGAGAAAAGAAAGGAACTAGACCACATAAACACTATAAGCAAAAGTGATGTTTTGCAGGGCCTGATAGCAGCAGATAGTTAATAAGGCTAAGAAATTGCAGAATCAAGTGATCACACAGCACCAATCATACTAAAGATCCATGCAACTGAATTTCGGTATAATCTGCACCTAGGAATCTTAAATTATTCATCCGCCTATTCGACCAGGAAAAATAAGAAAAAGATTATTCCATTACTACTTTTAAAGCAATGTGTGATTGTACCTGTTTTAGAAATTGATAATCATGAGATCTATTTATAGGCATTCATGACCAACTGTACGTTGAATTTTAATAAGATTGACTATGAAGCACTTCAAATTTTGATTTATAGAAGAGAAGCTGATAGACTTATGAAGATACAAAACTGAATTCTGAATGTGCACCTTAGATCTAAGAGTTTCCCACATTAAAACAGGTATTGCTCAAGAGAACCAAATTCCAGAAGCATGGGTAAGCCATAAACATCCCCTACATGCAAAAGTTGCCAGAGGTATTGGTGGACTACAAATTCAAGTTGGTAGGATTCTGTTTCCACTGGATGATGGAAGACTGGCAGAACTTCATCTATCAGGCTTAGGTGGTGAAAATTCTGGTCCATCTCATCAAGTAATGTTCCGAAAGAAAACGGCAGTCAAATATTTGTGGTCAATATTAGATGCCCCAGAATCAGAAGGCTGGAATGCAGAATACTGCATAGAACAGCGTGGACCAACAAATTGCATCACAGGCGTAAAAGATGAGCCAAATGATTTAGGAATTGCAAGAAAAATGACAAGAAGGCGAAAAGGAAGCCAGACACAGCAGCATTACTTAACTCCAGGAACATCAGGTAGTGCCCCAACAAAACCTTTGGAAGAATACAGTTTTCCAGACAACTGGATTAACACAAATTTCCATTTGAGAGCAATGCATGGAGGCAGATCATTTTTCCTCATAACAGATGGTGGTTTTACTTTTGAATATCTTTATACTGAAAATGTATGGATGTGGCTGAGGCATGAGCACTCAACAGCTATTAAAGGTGCACTAGGAAACTACAACGGAAGCTTGTATGTCGTTGATGCATATGGCAGTGTGCTTCTAAGGGAAAGGAACAGCAATGATCTGGAATGGATAAATTGCACTGCCTTGAGGAAAGGAAGGCAAGTTGTTGGAGGTCCTCCATGGGATGGAATTCCTGGCAGAACTACGAGAGTGACAGCAGAAGACGCCCTCTTCTTTGTGAGCAGAAATGGCAGATTACTACAGTTCACGGTAAGTTTAGAAAGGAACAAAAAAAGAAAATATCTACTTCAGTGAAGATTCGATGACCTTAAATTTTAAAAAGAAAATATCACAAACATATTTACTACGGCAGATAAGATATTTAGAGCATTATCATAAGTCTGATGTATACCTCACTACGCAACCACGAAACGAAAGCAGGAGCTTTCATCATAATTGATAACATGACTGTCATACATCACATTCATATCACCATTACCATCATCATAGTTGTATTTGAAAAAAAGTCAATGTTATACTGGATTTGTGACTACCAATGGTCATGAGCTTTATGAGTTTAAACAAAAGGTTTTATTCTTTTCCAGTTATGCTAAAGAAATATATTAGAGGTATATGTATACTGGAATATATTTAACAATTTGTAAACATTAAATAAAAAATTAACTGTAAAGGGAAATAATATTTGTATAATTTCACAAATGATGATATCACTACAGTTGGTGACAGACTGACAACTTATATTCTTCCATAGGTTGCCCTGAGGAAGTTCAAATGGAAAGATTGCCGAAACCCTCCAAATACCAAGATTGCCTCTATAGTAGATCAGGAACTGCTCAGGGAAAACATAGTGTTTGTTGTTGGAAGGAATGGTCGGCTATATCAGTATAATAAAGTGACTGAACTGTGGCATGAGCACTACCAATCTCAGCATTTGATTCTATCAAGACTTCCTGGAACTGCTATGAGGCCATCATTGCTTTCACTAACAGGTTCACTTTTCATGCTTTCAGTAGATGGAGGGCTAGTTGAATACCATTGGAACACATTCGATGGATGGAATTGGGTAGAACATGGAAGTCCAGATAAAGTTGAGACATTCGTTGGTTCACCCGGTCCATCCTTTGAAGGTAATCAACTGTTTCTTATTGGCTCCAATGGAAATGTTTATCTGAGGTATATGGATGAAATGACATGGAGGTGGAAGAACTGCGGTTTCCCTTTTTCGAGAAATGTGAATGTTGAAGATCGAAGAGGTGGGGAAGGAAATGACAAGGAACAATTCTGTACCGATGTAGACTTTGCAGCTAGTTCAAAGAAGGATTATGAAAGAGTTAATGACCTAAACAGTGACTGTAATGAAGAGGTTAGTAACGAGCTGCACGAATTGCTAATACAATGCTGATGTGAAGTTATTAAGCTAATGCTCATTGGTTTCATTTTATGCAGGTGGCACCAATACGACCAATTCCCTTTGCTGAAGATTCAATAATCTTTGAGCTAAGAGATGGCAGAGTAAGAAATTGCTATCTTAATTTACTTGTGTTAATCATTTTCCTAGTAGAGAATCAAAAAGAATTCCAGCATAACCATATGAACATATTCTGTAGTGGGAAAAGACATATAACCTAGAACTGCCAAACAATCTTCCATGATAAGAGCAATTTGGACAAACATTAACTAGGAGTCACAGAAATCCATTGCATCATTTTAATAACTGTGATGAAAAACCCATATCCATCTGCTAGATCCTTAATGATGATGTCATTTATCAACACTAGCTCTTTAGATTGTCCTCATTTTCTTCATCAATTCTAACTTAAACAACACTCATTAGCGATGGAGCATCCTTGTATTACCACAGATGTATATAATTTTATTTCAATATGCTTTCTTGTATTACCGAAAACCTTCTTGCAAAATGTCATTGAAAAGAAAAAAAAAACCCCCACAATCGAAAATACCATTGTGAAAACTAATAAGGATATTGCTGAGTTTGATATTTCATTGCAGTTGGCAGAAATGCGACGACTAGAAGGCACGCATTGGATATGGTCGCGTATAATAGGCACACCTACAAGCTTATGCACATCAAGTTACTGGACTACCTTGGCATCATGAAACAACAGCACAACACAGCTCTCTTGTACAAATCACACATCATGTACAGACTACTCTTCTACAATATTCCCCTTTTAACGTAGACAAGTCACAAGCCACAAGCTACTGTAAAGAAAATTTACACATTACCAACAGAACAGTTGTACAAAGCTATAACTCGATAGTAAGTTGAAATAAAACATTATATTCAATAAATGAAGCCATTTTCATTGTATATCATAATGTTATACAAATATCTCTCTGAGCTACTTATCCATCCAAAGTACCCTACTAATGGCTGCTTGCTTCCATTGACATTTGTGAAAAATTGGCATGTTTTACACCATTTTATAACTTTTTTTTTCTTTCTAAAACAGGATTTAATTGATAAATAAGATTAAAATATTAAACTCAAGGTTTCTAACATAAATAATCAATCTGCGTAGGCTCTCATTATTAAAGGAACTCACCTGTTTTGGACTTGAAATGACCATATGGAGTCAAAATGTTAGGCAAGAGTTGGGGTTGAGATCTCTAATTCTCATCGAATACCAAATTGATATGGTTTGGTTAAATGATGAAGATTAGGTTGACAATGCAACCGCTCCAAACATCCACATGCTTATGCATTCTCACGATTTCATGCTTGTAAGAGAATTTCTAAGATTAGGTAAACTCTTGACTTAAGTGCAGTAGAACATTGAGTGTTCCCATTATGATTACTCCTCATGGCATATAGGACATGCGTCCCTTGGTTATGTGTCATAGGACATGCTTGACTTGGGACATGATGCCTTGTTCATCAAGTTTCACTGACTTCATAATTTAGATATGATGGGAACATTGGTAGAACGGTGGATCATGTTGGTGTCCTTGTCTTTTAGGCGCGTGTTGCAAAAATAGGCTCGTTTGTGCCTCATAAAAAAAATGTTAATTTGATTTCGAAGAGCCAATGGAGTAAAAATTTGTGATTGTAAAGTTGTTTTTGCCAACTTTAAAAAATAAAAACGAAACTGTTACAAAATAAGAGAATCTCTCATAGTTTGATAGAAACTTATTCATCACATGTAAGTGAAACTTTCATACAAAAACTCTTGATTGATTGTATTTAGTAACAACTCTCTATCGAGCACTTATACACTTTACAAATTATCAATGTCAATTGACAATCCTATGACTAAGAACTATTTAAGATATGAAGGTTGGAGAGGAATGTCTCCTGAACCTATTCAATTACTTTCTCTATCTTTCATTTTCTTTGGACTATTGTTTAAGTACATAACTGTGATGAGACATTTGCTATAAACAATAAACTTGCCTTTTAATAAAGCTAAAGAAGTTTAAGATATAAAATATTCATAAAATATTATATCACATAATTGGCTTTTAGGTCATATTTCCAATATTGGGCTCCAAAGTTCATGTTCCCTTATTTATCCCCAAATATGCAAGTATTGGCATAGTGGGTGATGTAGGCTTTAATAAATGGGGCTTATGACATGCTTGCCTTGGTTATGCGGCATGAGACATGCATGCCTTGGGCCATGATAACTTGGTCATCAAGGCCTCACTCTAATTGCATAAATTCATACATACGATCATGCACTGTCCAAATTTAGGGTGCTCGACTTGATTTCTTAAGGAGTAACTCACACACCTACTTAATTCAATTCATAGTTTTTTTTTTTTTTTTTAAGAAATGAAATTCATTCATAGAATCAAAGTAGCATATATAGAACAACACAAAACAGTGGCTTCGTTAAAACCTTCTTGAGGGACAAACTGTTTAGGAAAGAATACCACACATGTCATTGACTAACAATAGAGTCTGAAACAGTCACGCAAGACCAATGCTAGAGTAAGATAAAATAAAATAGTAAACTGACATATAGACCTCCGACGAGAACACTACTACAACACAATCCAACTGTCAAAAGAGTCCTGCTATGAAATCATAGTCCTTTGCACAGCCACACGACATTGAGAGCATCCGACAAAGAACATAATATGCCAAGAAGAAAGAAAACATCCACTAAGCACACCATCTCTAGCCACCTCCAATAGCAATTGGTGATGAAAGAAGAGAAATTTGCAAGAAACAATACAAAGAATAGACTAACCCCGCAAACAAGCTAGGAAAGAAAATAAAATAAAAAAGCCCCCAAGCAAGCCATATCATCTCAACACTGACAAAGAAACCTCCTATGAAAACATAATCCTTGAAACATGCTGAGAATCAAATATCAGCTAAGGGGAGAATGAAGAAAACACCACGCAACAATAACAAAACTGGCCTAGCCATTTAACCTGAACACAGGGATTAGGCACAAGAGCATTCGCTAAATGCCAAGCCCACGAATGCTCCAAGAACACATTAAGGAAGGCGCCCAGGAGACTCCACTCGGCCAGTCTCCATAAGTTTATTAGGAAGGACACCAACATTACTCGAATTCGCAGTATCCATTGTAGAGTAACCAGCCAAACCCATAAATATGGGTAAAAGGATGGTACCCAACAACCCTAGTTGCCAAAAACATGGCCCAACACCGTGAAAAGAAGGACCAAAGCTATAGACCCTAGGTGAAGAGCCACCCACGTCAAATCTCTGGACAGCGGTCGTCTTCTCATGAAGGTAAGGCTTGAGATCGCAGATCAGTCAACGAAGAGAGCATGAGGAAAGCCACCTTCATCGTGACCGCTGACCCCAACGAAGCAGCTTGCACCATAGTCATCGTTGACTTGGAGACTGTCGACACAATAGCAGTAGCAGACCCGCTGAAACCACCATACCAAGGCAACCACCAGAAACGAGGACATACCAAGGAGAAAGTGAATGATGAAACTAATGCGAGGGATCTGAGAGAGACAACAACGAGGCCAGCACCCCATAATCAAAGAGATGAGTGACGGCAATGACTTAACATGGAAGAAAAGTGACTCGACGTTGTCAGGTCGAGGAGGGTGACGACGGTTGAACGTGGATGAAAACTATCGTTGTTAGGTCGAGGAGGGGATAATGGATGAATGTGAAAAACCTAAACCCTAATATTTGACACACGTCTCTCCTCACGTAGCGAGAGAGCAACCCAAATGAGAATAAGTTTGTTGGCCCCTTTAATTCAATTCAAAGTTACTAATTAATAAAATCTTAAACTAGATTGAATTAGATTCTCAAGAGCAAATGCGTTAACTGATCAAATCATGTTGTTTATGATTTACATGTCCAATATAACTTGCTAGAGTCATCCAAATACGTGATACATGAATCTCACATTTGAATTGTGTTAGGAAAATGTTGACTACTTTAGTAAGATCTAGGAACCGAAAAGTCAACTTTGGCTAGTACTTTTGGATGAAGTCTTGGCTCGTTACAAGTAGTATTAAAGGACAACCCAACCTATATGTGGTATTCATGGGTCATGGTCATGGTCATGACGATGAGAGAAAGGAAGCCCCTCACTATGAGGTAAAATGTTTTGTCCTGTATCTGAATGGCTAGCCTATTAGAAAAGTAAACTTGATGAGCACACCAATTCCTAAAGGGTGGAGATTTTGATACCTTAAATCCCACGTCAGACCCATGGTCTTAGGTTCGAACTCCCATGACACCTTGGTGGTGTGTGTAAGAAAATCCCACAACCCTCACCCCCCCTTTCTTTCGTAACTTTGGCACCAAAAAAAAATCCTATGTTGAAATGTTCCTGAGAAGATCTTAGGTACTTACGGAGTGTTTGGATGAGGAAATTTAAAAGTGTTCATAATGATGGAATTTAAAATAATGTAAATTAATGTTCTAGAATTTTTAAAAATTTCTTCTTTGGCTAATGGATTTAAACATGGAATTGTAAAACTTAAAAAACACAAAAGAATGATTTGGCTCAATTGATCCATCAGTATGATGGAGCCCTTGTATTTATAATTGGAAGGTGATATACAATACAACCATTACAAGAAGTAGGGTAAATCCCTATTTACATGTAAGTTCTATCAACACTTCAAACACAACACAACAACTTATCTAGAGTTTGAAAAATATAAACAACGGATAAAATCAGGAGTTTGAATTTGAAACTACAGATAAAACTTTGTCTAACATCCTCTCGCAAGCAAACATGTCAAGGAAGAACTAGAAGCGTGTGGTGGACAACCTTTGTGTGAACAAATTTGCAACTTGATCCTTGAAGCATATAAAATTAACAACTAATTCACCACGAATCACCTTATCCCTAATATAACGGTAGTCGTCCTCAAGATGCTTGGTCCTGGAGTGAAACACATGATTGGAAGCCATAGCAATAGAGGACACATATATCACACCATATACTTGGGCAAGATAAAGGCAACTACAAATCATGGCAAAATTATCTAAGCCAATATATCTCTACTGCCGTTAGGCTTGCTTACGGTACTCACCCTATGTGCTTGACCTAGAGACTATGCGTTACTTTTTGGAGCTCCAAGACAGCAAGTTGTTGCCTAAGTACACATAGTAGCCGCTAGTAGAATGACGACAATTTGGATCACCAGCATAATCTGCATCTGAAAAAGCAATAAGCTATAACTCACCAAGTTTATATACAAGACCATGATCATAGGTAGACTTGAGATAACGCAAAATCCTATTGACAGCTAACCAATGCATGGACTTGGAGAGTGCATGACTTGGCAAACTTGATTAACTGCATAGGATAGTAATAGTGAGGTATTGCAATGCTCCCACTAACACTTCTATAGGTGGCCGGATTAGAGTGTGGTTCACCCATGAAGGCACTAAGGGGTAGTTCGTTTTCATTTTTCCAAAATGAATAAGGGTGTAATTAATGTTCGTTGGACCAATTTACAATGATTTGAGAAAACAAATTCACACTTTACTCTTTAAAGTTGAAAACATCGAAATGACGTTTTCTGAATTTCCAAATCCTCTCTAGCAAACACATGGGCTACGTTTAGAAAGAAAAAAGTAATCTCATGTTTCGCTTTGTCCTTTTCTCTTTAGAGTTTCCTCTCCAAATTGATTTTGGGAGCTCTCCAAACCTTTTATGGAAGTCTAATATCATTTATCAAATAACAAATGATTATGACAACATCAAATATCAATGGCAGCTTTCATAAAAAAAAAATGTATCAATGGCGACAACCAAAGAAGAAACTCCATAAAAGCTTTCGCTCTGATGGGACTGGAGAGTGGTTATGAGCACCAGTCACTATGCTGATTATCAGGGATCAAGTAGCAAGGCGACACCTGGCTTGGATGTGAAGCGCATTAAATGATCCATTTCAGTCACCATGTTGGTATTAGGTGCGTGAAGTGACATGGCTTGACAGGGATCTGGTCGTATTAGAATACTAGCGCTTCTACCTTTTGGGTCACAAGACATCACAGTGGACCTGGGGTGGTCGGTTTGGTCGGTACATGAGCACCAAAACTCTGGCCCGCGCAATGTCTCCTGATAAGCCCAGCTGGAAGGCCTATTAGCAGTACTTAGGGTGGTCAACCTAGTCGGATCGGTATATGAATGACCTAGCCCTTCTTGGCCACGTGGTGCTTTCTGATAGGCTCGGCTATATGACCCATTAACAAACTTAATAAGTAATTACATAAGATGATGTCCTTAACATTAATTATCATATAATTAGTTGGCTTTAAGGGCATACTACTAACATGTAATTGAGCGGTGCTTTGGTGTATTGAAAGCTCGTTTTCCAATTGTGAAGTTGATGTCTAATTACCCTCCATGTAGACAACGATGTATCCCTATTGCATGTTATGTGTTACATAATTTTATTAGAAGGGAAGCATGTCGTGATAAAATGTTTGAAGAGTTTCAAGTAGAAGACATGATTGTTGATGATGAAAATATGACAACACCAAATATTGATATGTCTTCAGGAAATATTGCACAAATGGGCACCATTAGAGATAAGATTGCAATAGATTTATGGCATGATTTTACTCAAGGCTCTTGATTATGTTGTAATATTATGTAATTTTTATAATGATCACGTTTATGTAATATTTTGTCTAGAGGTTTGTATGACTATGAAAACCTATTTTTGCTTGTCTTTACAATGATAACTTGGAGGAACACATAAGATCATGGAATTGTGTTTTGGCTAATTCTTAATATTTTTTTTAGTCAAATTTTATCTAATTGAGTTTAGGAAAATATGTTTGGGTCATTATTATCCATAATGGAAAATGAGTTTGACTAATTATATATATATATATATATATATATATATATATATATAAATTCATGAAAATATTATGTCAAAAAATGAATTTAAAAATCCTTGTATCGAATGCATATTCACTGTTTTTGTCATTTTCATTTATTGCTGCCAAACGTGTTTTCATTGTTTTTGTTCTTCGAAATTGTTTTTCATACTAACTACCAAACGCATTCTCTCGAATCTTGGAAATGCATTTTCGTTTTCTAAGAATATTCTACGAAAATGATTTCCGAAAACATTACCATATGAGCCCTAAATAACATATAACATCAAGAGTTTGAATTTGAAACTACATAAAGACTTTGTCTAACAAGAATTTAATATTTTAAAACTTCTACTTTTTTGGAATTTTAAAAATGATAAGGGCTCGTTCAGTAACGTTTTCTAAGTATATTTTATGAAAATGAAAACAAGAAAACGAATTTGCATTTTCAGGATTCGAAAATGCGTCTGGTAGATTAATTGGAAAACAAATTCAAAAAATAAAAACAATGAAAATGTGTCTGGTAATACAATTTGAGAATAATAGTATGTGAGTTGTTTTTCAGGTGTACTTTTGCTAATTTCAGTTCTATTTTTTTTTTAAACTCTTATATTTTTAGAGGCTAAAATTATTATAAAGAAAGAAAAAAATTAAAGCCCAAAAACTATCTTATCTCCTTTCTTTCTTTTTTTTCTCCTTTTTTCTCATTTTCTCTCTTTCCTCCTCTTTTCTTCTTCCTTTCCTTCTCATGGCTGTTTTTTTTTTTTTTTTTTTTTTTTCTCTTTTTCTTTTTCTTTCCTTCTTTCTTCCTCTTTTCTTCTTCCTTTCCTTCCCAGGCTGCACCCACTCCTTCCTTCCATGGCATGAATCCCATAAACCCACCCATCTCTCTCTCTCTCGTTCAACTAATTAATGGTTGCGGTGGTTTGATTGGGTGGTGATGGGGGTTGAGCTGGGTATGTGGTGGTTCATCTTCCTATCTCTGTTAATCTTTTCTTTTCTTTTCTTATTCCTCAATATTTTGTTTTTCTTAGTTTGTAGATTTGTGTTATTTTGGATTGGAGAAGATGGGTGTT
This sequence comes from Prunus avium, assembly GCF_965620075.1. Lineage (NCBI taxonomy): Eukaryota > Viridiplantae > Streptophyta > Magnoliopsida > Rosales > Rosaceae > Prunus > Prunus avium. The sequence continues at coordinate 17,436,496 of NC_142287.1, read as the reverse complement.
GTTCCTATTGGTGGGTTTATCGGTTGTCAAGAGAGAGAGCTAGTGTTGTTGATGGAATGCATTCTCGTGTCTTTAGAAAACACTGAAAATGAAATCATTGAAAAAAACTTTTTTTCATTTTCAACTTTTGTTCACAAAGTTATATTTGTTTTCAAAAAATGTTTTGTGAGGGAAGATGAAAACGATGCACCAAACATGTATTTGCGAAAAATAGGAAATGAAAACAGAAAAGGGGCTCTAAAAACATTGTCGAACGGGCCCTAACTATTTGGATAGAATTTAAAGTCAGGATTCATGACTTCCAAATTTCATATGTTATTTCCATGTGGAATTTCTAAATTTTTATGTTTTTTTAATCCGAACATGGAGAATTGAAAAAATTCTGACTTTTGTCCAAATCCCAACCCAAATTTATTTCCCCCCATCAAAACACTACAAAAGGTAGTTTTTTTTAGTACAAAAGTTAGTTTAGTTAGCACTTTAGATTTTTTTTAGTTCACAAGTAAAAAAATAATGATATGTTCATTTAAGCTCTGATTAAATACTATGGTTTCACATTAATAATGCGTGGAAAAAATCTTGATTTGAATATTTAATATATATATATATTTTTTTTTTAGAAGAAGAAAATGTGACTTTTTTTTTCTTTTCTTTTTTTTGATATGTGATATTGTAAACTAATCTATAGAAAGGACTCATATGTAACGAGGGAGATACGCTACCATCATACCTCTTCTATTTGCGGAAGGCCATCATCAAGGTGCTAGGTTTTAATGTCGGTTATTATTTTTATCAGAAAAATAATTTAATAAATAACCATCATACCTCTTCTAATAAAATTAGAGATTTTCTATTTAAACCCCGAATTTCTCTTAGTTCACCCCAATACTTAAATAATTAAGCTGTAAGTTTTATTATTGTGTAAAAAGACAAAAAAGGTCATCCAACTTAATACTTAACCCTAATACATCTATACACACACCCCACACACCCCACCACTCTTCAACACAAGGAGACCATGAAGGTAAGTATTTGAGTTTCTTCATAGTGTATGTTGGGCAAAGATTCTCAACACCTTTATATTTTGCTTATTTCTCATCATGCAAATTCAATACAAAGTTGTTTCCTTAACCTTTGTGGCTCAAACCAATCCCTGGAATGTGTGTGCAAGTAACTGGCCCCTCTATCTTGTTTCTGTTTCTACACATGTTCGTCATAACAAGTTGAAAAGCACCAACTCTCTGTTTTGTATTCTGTGTGCTTTCTAAGAAGGGCAAATATAGGGCTTTAATTCTTGTAATTATGAGCCCATCTCGAATGTCAAAATTATCATTGACCATGGAATAGACAAGTATTTGTTCAACTTCAACACCAGAAAGTCAAATCAGAGACCAAATTCTATTTTGTGAAGTTTGTGATGTTTGCATATTCCAGTTGATCAAGACGATGAACTCACCTTTTTCACTCATGAATATTAGTCTGATCTCTGCACAAAAAATTATTATTGCTTGAGCTATTGTGGCTCAAACCAATCCCACCATCAGTTTCTACCACACTCAAAGTAGGGCTTCTATAATGTGTTTTTGCCCATTTCCATACACAATGTACCAAGTCATTTATTTGAGTGTGAGCTGATGATGTGTTCTATAATTCCATACCTTCTTCCGTTGTGAAACAATCCCAATCAATACCGTAATAAATGTGTATTTTCACTTAGTATTTCTGATTTCAGTTTACTTGCGTTAATCTTAACCTCATTCAATCACATCACAGCCCTGGTAATATTATGATGATTACAGTTTAGTTGAATAATTAAAAGGTTCTTGGCTCATCTCACTCATATGGTATTCTGAGATTATTCACACATTCATGCTACATGTCTGAGCACACTTTTGGTATTGATGCAACTGTTTTTTTTTTTTAGCAGCTAGAACAAATTACTTTTACTCCAAGCCATGATACCAGGACAGAAAGTGTTTTGGACACAACTAAACAATTCACAACTGGTGAGGTAAATAAACTATTATTATGATGTTGTAACTTCTGAGTGGTTGATAATCTTTTACAACTGCCATATATGCTTTTATATAGATATTTAATAGTCGAGAAGCATTGCTTAATTGGAGTCGTGTGCAAGGACGAAAGTGTGGCATAGTAGTTGTCATTAAAAGGTCTGATGGAGCTGGAAAAATTATAACGAGGAGGGCTAGAGTTACTTTAGGTTGTGATAGAGGTGGGCATTATATTAAGAAGCCTAATGTAGATTTAGATGATGAACAACCAATGAATTCTGAAGTAGATGTAAGTATTGATCACCGGAAAAAAAAAGCGCTCTAAAAGCACTGGTACAAAGAAGTGTGGTTGCCCGTTTCAGTTGAAGGGGTTAAATATTGGTCCTGGAGATGAGTGGAAAGTTGAGGTTGTATGTGGAGTTCATAACCATCATTCTGCTGAGTATCTTGAAGGACATTCATATACACTATTAAACGACGAGATGGCAAAAATGTAACAACAATGAAGACAATCTACAATGCTAGACACAAAAGCAAAGTGGTTGAGAAAGCTAGTAGATCTGAGATGCAACTATTGCTATGTAGACTATCTGATCACAAATATATTAATTGGCATAGGACTGATGACACCAATTGTGTGAGCGATCTTTTTTGGGCTCACCCTGATAGTGTAAACTTATTGCACGCATTTCCTCATGTACTAGTAATGGATTGCACATATAAGACAAACAGGTTTCGATACCCATTACTACAAATTGTAGGGGTAACATCGACGAAACTAACATTCTCAGCTGCATTTGCTTATATTTCTTCTGAAAAGGAAGACAACTATATGTGGGCTTTGAATAGATTGAAAAGCATCATGAATACAAATTGTCTTCCAAGTGTGATTGTCACTGATAGGGAAATGGCACTTATGAATGCCATTCGCAATGTGTTCCCTAGTGTTTGACATTTATTATGTAGATGGCATATCAACAGGTGTGTGATGAAGGCTTGCAAGGGCATACTTAAGAAAGGTGAAAAATGGGAACAATTTATAGTGTTATGGAATATGTTGGTCTTAGCAAAGACTGAGGTTGATTATGAAAGAAATCTACTTGAGATGGATAGGATATTTGAAGGAAAGTATAGTAAGGCGCTTGATTATGTGAAGGTCAATTGGTTGAAAGAGTATAAGGATAGGTTTGTGGCTGTATGGACAGACACTTGCATGCATTTTGGCAACACCACATCGAATAGGTACGTCGACTATTTAATAATAATTCATATCATCTATATATTTCTTTGATTATTCCTAGCTTATACTAAATCTCTTGTTTTAATGTTTATAAATAGGGCAGAAAGTGCACATTCACAACTAAAGCGACAACTTGGCACAAGCCAATGCAACTTCGAAACATCGTGGGCCAAGATTCATGCCATGTTAGTATTGCAACACACTGAGATAAAGGCTTCATTTGAGAAGAGTCAGTCATTTGTCCAGCATGAATTCAATAAGGTGAGCCTACTTAAAGACTTGATAGGGTATGTGTCTATTGTTGCCTTAGAGGAAATTTTGTGTGAGTCAAAGAGAATACAATATGTCGGGGCTGATCCCATTGCATGCGGCTGCGTTATTAGACGTAGCCACGGGTTACCATGTGCTCATGAGATGGCTGAGCTAAGTCGAGTATTCCGACCCATTCCTCTTCATTGTGTTCATCCTCACTGGAGGAAATTAGATATGTTTCCTACCGCACAAATTAATGATAACTTAGATTCTCCTGAAGATGCAAAGATTGGCGTATTTGTCAACTGGTTTAAAAGTAATGATTCTGACACTAAGAGACATATTGGTATGAAATTACAAGAGATTATGGATCCAAAATCCTCAACACTTAGAGAACCACAAGTGAAGATCAAGACAAAAGGGCGTCCGAGTAATTTTGACAAGTCTACTCGTAGATTGCCTTCAGCCTTTGAGCTTGTCGAATCCGATTGTAATAGGAATTCTCGAACATTGTCCGACGGTGTAGTCTATACGAAACCTCCACCAAAAAAGCGAAAGAAACAAGCACCCCCATTAACAGTAAGTACTTCATATTACTTTTATGTTACAATTATACTTGTTGCTCCTTATGTTTCTTTACTTTGTAGGTGAACCATGATGCTCAATCATCAGCACTCGCAATTGTAAAGATTGAAACTACACTGCCTAAGAAGCGGCCACCAAAACTACCGGTAGGTACTTATATTATTTTGATTAACGCATCAAAATGTCAAAAGATCAACTTATACTTTGTTTTTATTCAGGTGCATAAGCAACAAATTGTCAATCCCGAAGACTTGACACAACAATATAATGACAAACTTCCAGCTGCTATAAGGCCATTTATTATGGGGGCCAAAGATGTAAAATCTGATGGCAATTGTGGCTTTAGAGCCATTGCTGGGTTGCTAGGTTACGGGGAGAATTCTTGGCGTAAAGTAAGGAGGGAGTTACTGAATGAGTTGAAAAATAATGAATTTCTTTATGAATTTATCTTTCAGAGTGTTGAAAGTAAGCGTGAGGTTGAGTATCGCTTGGATTATTTTGATGATTACCCTTTAGAAGATAGATGGATGCTCATACCAGAAATGGGTTACCTTATTGCAAATTGTTACAATGTGGTCTTGATGCATTTTTCAAATGCCATATCTCTTATGTTTCTACCAATGGAAAGTCATCCTTTGCCTGAATATCAACGTCGGGAAATTTCCATCGGATTGGTTGAAAAACACTTTGTGCAGGTATAATAATAATTTTTTTCTATTTATAGCTGCCAGTTTTGCCTTGTGAAATTTGTTTGTTGTTTTAACTATACATTTGATAACTTTATTTTATTTTGACAGCTACACTTGCAACCACACCATCCTATGCCACCTGTTATCAATCGTTGGCTTGATATTTCCAACCTCAAAGCATTTGATTGGTATAGTCCATATCGAGATCGCATTGACAATTGGAAAGAGCTTACTGATTCATTTGATGTACATCTTGATGTATATTGATCCCTTACTATTAGATGTATATTGGTATAGTTCATATTGAGATATATCGCATTGACAATTGTATGTTCTTTGAACTGAAATTCATTCCTTTCAAAGATATATTATGTTCTTTGAACTCAAATAACGCATGATGAATGTATTGTGTGATTAAACAATGAAACCAGTATAACAGTAAATTTAGGCACTTTTTCTATACTCTTGAGAAGGTACCATCTTTCATTCAGTTATAAATCATATGTATGAGCTACGTCAATCATCATTAGCCCTTGAAATAATTTTTCAATTTAGATTCAGAAAACAAATTACTTTGAGTATAAAAGATTAATACATGCACGAATAAGAATGCTGCCACAACGAACCAATGCACTGCAAAACTCAAGGAAGAATAGGAAACAACAACAATTTATATCAGTTTGAAACTTGAAGGGCTCATATTATTAAATATCTTTAGATTGTCTTTTGAAAATGTTGTTGACGTGTGTGATTTCTACAGGAGAATCAGCCACAGAACTCACCATCAGAACCATGGACATGTTGAGAATGATGAGTCTTGGGTTCCTGTAAGTGCTTCTCTTAATTCACATTGCTCCTTCCATGTTTAATTTTGATTTTATTTTTATTAGTCGCAATGCTAGCTCTTACTTTGCATTAATGTAAGTACTAGTTCGGATGTTTTAATTAGTGGTTAACATGTCTGTGTTTTGCTATCTTTGCTAGCTGATTGAGAAGGTTTATTCAAGTTTGCATGAAAGTACAAGAAAATTCAGATTCAGAGTGCCATACCCCATCTTTGCATACCCTTTCTATCTGGTGAGAAAACCCATCTTTTATTGAACATATGTAAACATGAATGGGCTAAGCTTGCGGACTTAAGAGTTAAATTGTATGTTTATGCACTTGAAAACAGACAATGAATAAGACTCTGAAATATCATCAAAAAATTAATTTAATACTTACTATTTCTCATGCTCAGAACGTATTTTCTCCTCTAAAGGTATCTTGTGGGGTTTAAATAGAAAATCTCTTTTATTTCTTATTTTTTTCAGCTTGGGGTGTATTTAAGGGTAGTTTGGGAAGATAGTGGGGTTTACTTAGAAATTGTGAAAATTTAAATTAAAAGTTAGGGTGAACTTAGAAAATGGGGTGAACTAAGAGAAGTGTGGGGTTTAAATAGAAAATCTCTAAAATTATTATAAAATAAATAAATAAAGAGAGAGCCATCGAGACAAAGCCCAAGGTAAACCCTTAAATCCCAACCCAAACCTTTGTGCCTTCCCTCATCTACAGAGAGAGAGAACAAGAACATTCTGAAGAGGTAACTAGAAGCGTTGGAACTGAGAGAGAATCAGCTATGGCGAGCGCAGACGTAGAGACCGTGGACTTCGATTTTCAAGAAGACGATCTCATGGACGAGGAAGGAGCCGCCGACGCCGAGCCCTCGGCGTCCCCTAGGGCTCCACAACCCAAGCTCAAGTCCGCAATCACCGGCGTCGGCGCGTCCGCCTCACCCGCCGCCCCTAAAAAGACTAAAGGTCGCGGATTTCGTGAAGATCTCAATGCCGACCGTAACAACCGCCTCGCTGCCTCCGATTTCGACTCCCTCAACTCCTCAGACGGCCTCGAACCCCAACGATGTAAGTCCTCTCTTTCTCTCACTCTCTCTCTCTCTCTCTCTCTCTCTCACACACACACACACAAACACACATATATGTATATATATATATATATATATATATATATATATATATATATATATCTCTCTCTCTCTCTCTCTCTCTCTCTCTCTCTCTCTCTATCCTTTTGTGTGTCTCTTTATGTACCTCTTTGGTTTTTGTTGTGTTAGTGAAAGTCTGAGTATTTAGAATTGATTGGTAGCTATGGTTTGAAGACTCTTGGAGTTTTATCTGATAAAAATAGTTTCTTGATTGAAATTGTAGCTTGGGTTGTATGTTTTGGGGAAATTTTCACTTTTTAGAATTGATTGGTAGCTAGGGTTTTAGGATTTTTGGAGTTTTTTTTTTCTTTCCCTAATGGAAGAGGTCTTGATTGGATTGGTAGCTGGCATTGTAGAATTCTTTGCTTTTGTTCGCCCGGATTCATTGGGGAAATTTAAGCGGGTGTGTATGTTTTGCAATTCAGTTATGCTGAAAAATGATTAGGTTCCCGGAAGTTTCAGTTTTTTTAGTTCGGATTTTGGATTTCCATTCTTTAGTTTGTAGTTTGGATTTCTTCTTTTGGGTTTGGACTTTGGATTTATGTCGAGGGATCATTTTGTGGAAGTATACTTCCGTTATTAACATATGTGTCTATAGAAGTCAGGGTCAAGCATATTTTCATGGTACACAGTTTTCAACTGCTTTTTTTTTATCAAATGTGTGAGAGTGCAGTTTTAATAGGCCATGAATTTTGGAGGATAGTGCATGACATAGAGCTCCTTAATTAGTGTGCAACGACTATAGGTTGCAGGTTGAACCAAATAATCATGTTTGTAGAAGACATTAATCTGTGGCAGCAAGGTGAAAGTTTGGAGCATAGTGGCAGTCAAAATGTGTCTAAATAGTTTAAATTCAGTATAAAAAATCTTTCGGTATGACTAGAAAGGAACAGTGAAAATGCATATGATGTGTAGAAAAGCTGGGTTTATGACTTTAATTTCTGGACTTTATGGAGCTTGTAAGCAAGTATGCCTTTTCATATTGAACTTTGGCAGGAACATGATGAGAGAGAGATTCTTTTTTCCTTTTTTCTCTAGGTAAATTGAAAAAATAAAGAATATGGGGAACTCCTCCATGGAGCAGAAATCATTCAATTCCCATATTTTCTCAGTGTAAGCTTTGATATTTGTACTTAATTTCACTGCTTAATACTGTAAGTTCTTTCCTCCTTTCCGGGGAAAATAGGATCTCATTTTGTTGCACTTATGGGTCAAATCTTGTCTTGTGTATTAATTGCTGACTTTAAATGCTTGTCTAGGCTCTTAATAGAAACTTCCAGGGGCTAGCCTACTTTTGTTAAGCATAGCCTACCATATGTTCAGTCTAGTTCTGGAATGCTCTTCTGCATTCTGTGTAAATAACAGGGTCCTAGTTCCTTGGAAGTCATGTTTTCCCTTCTCTGTGGTGCGGATATAGCCTCATGGTCTGTTCATTATCTCACCTACCTCTTTGAAATTTCTTTTTACTACTAGTTCAAATTTTAAACATTCAACTTCAACTGTAATGTCTTTGATTTTAACCTCGAGTGGGTAATATGTCCTCTCATAGATTTTGGGTAGGTGCCTTGTAATGCCACCTATTCAAGAAGCTGCCTGAATGGGTACCAAGTCCAAAATTCGTCCTTCATTTCCATTATTGATTATAAAAAAAAATTTAAAGGGATTATATTTACATATTTTTGGCCCACTCTTGCTTTCCATTTCTTGTTTGACTTCTTGCAGTAATGTCAAGACCTTTACAATTCAATTGTTCAGTATCCATCCTGATTTTAATTCTGCTAAATCAAGAATGATAATCTTGTTTTCCAGTTTACACAGTACCTTTTTATGTATTTGAGTTTCATATATTTTTGTAACTATAGGGTAAGGAGTATATTTCCTACTTACATGTAGTTGGCATTGCATCCCCTGACAATTTCTTCTTTTCATTTTCAAAATGTCTGCAGCCGTTGAGGGATGGATTATTCTGGTCACTGGGGTACATGAGGAAGCCCAAGAGGATCATCTACATAATGCATTTGGTGAATTTGGAGAGATAAAAAATTTGCATTTAAATCTTGATCGCCGCACTGGGTTTGTGAAGGTACGATAGGACTTTCATTTTGTATACTATGGAATTTGGATATGCATTTGTTTTTTTTTTTTTCCAATTATTTATTTTTCTGAATATTGTATCTTATTATTGAAATTTGTAAAACTGGGGTAATAAGTCATTCATCAGTTGTAAAATATGGAGAATAACAGAACAACAGAAAGTAAAGAAAAATTATGGGTGAAATCTGTAACCTTGTGTAGTCCAAGAATGAGATTATCGGAATTTGTATTAAGCATGGAATTTTGAATTGAATGCTAGGAAATATGAGCTGTTGGATTGCCAGCCGTTTAAATTATAAGATTGTAAATTCTCGTATCATATGGTGCATATACTTGTGCATATATGTAAACGTGTATAAGAGGTTAACTCTAAGAAATGAAGCCCAAAATGCCAGATTGGCAATTCTCCTATTTAACGGGGCATATACTATGCACATATGCATTATGCATATATGCGTGTAAGCAATTAACTCTAAGAAGTGAAGCCCAATAGGGCCATGACCTATTTGGACTGTTTAAAAAAGGAAATCAGAAACAGGCATATTCTTTTGAATAAGAAAAGGGTAAGGAGGAAAATTGGAAAGTTGCTTTTTTTTTTTTTTTGGGTGTGTGCATATAAAGTAGCCCACATACTAGCTTGTCTCTTGGCCAATTCACTTCATCACTTTTGACTGGTTTCTAGAACATACTCTACAAACCACATCACCTACTTAGATCAATTCTGAAGCTTGATAAAATAAAAAAAAATTGATTTTGCCTTATAGAATCTGGTTGACTCTCATAAGGTAACAGCGTGGATGAGTTTACCTTCTCACCCTGTTCTCAGTTTTGGCACTTGGTATATTGGCCAGAATTGTAACCTAAGTGTAGACTACATAATCTTTTCAGGCTATTAAGTGGTTATTGGCAACTTTGTATGCCCTGTATTATCTACCGAAGCCAATTTCTTGAAATGGAAACCCAAAACACAGAATATCATTTTTGGTTGGAATGTCAACTTCACGAAACATCAACTGACATGAAATGGGAAGAAGATGTTTCTCAAGCAAAAATTGACATGAAATGGAGACTCGTAAAATGGGGATTTTATTTAAGATCAGTACTTTTTTGGTTTATTAATCAGGGGCTTGAGTGAGGTTGTAGGTTCATTCCTCACCAACATGAAAGCTAGAATAATAATGTGTTATCTGCATGGACCTTCCCTTGCTTTGGTTAAGCAACTCAACTGGAAGTTCTTACATCCTAATCACCCGAATGGGCTCAATTATGGAAAATGGTCTTAGGTGGAATGAAGATTTAAAGATGCTGAGTATTGTTGCCAGGATGTTAAATGCATAAATCTATCTGTGATAAATTTCTTCCAGTAAATGGAAAGAATATTGACTTATTTCTGTATCAAAAGATTCACAGCAGTTATCTTTCTCGAGCCACATTCTTTTTGCATCTCATAATGAGCATTTAAACAATCTAATGAATGAACTGTTTGAGCCTAAATTTCTTCATTAAGGTAATTTTTCTTGTTTATTTTTGGAAAAATCAATATTCATACGACAATATGGGAAGATTAGAAAGCTATTTGACAACCTAATGGACTAATAGTTGTTTCTTGCTCTTGATTTGATGATGCATTTGGGAGTAGTTATATCCTTAAAGATAATATTGGATGAGTCTGTCAAATGATGATGCATTAGATATTGTTTTGACTGGTTGAGTCCATCAAAAGTTGATAATTGTTTTTTAGTGACTTATTGTGAATTATTTTTGCTGCTAGGGATATGCACTGATTGAATATGAGAGTTTTGAAGAGGCACAAGCTGCGATATCTGGAATGAATGAAGCTGCATTACTTACACAGATTCTTAATGTTGATTGGGCCTTCAGCAATGGATCCTTCCTTGATGGATCCAGGAAGAAGACCACAAGGTTTTACTTTACACCTAGTTTTCTTGTGAAATTCTTAAGGGATGATTCTTTTCACATAAAAAGAAGTTCTAATTGCATATTGCATATTTAAAGAGATGAATGTGTTTGCCAATAATTAATTCACATTTCGGAGTTCAGAAGAAACCTAGGCCATTTGTGCATTTTTTAACTTTAGGTTATCCATAGACATCCATAAATGTCAGGGGGCAATCCCTAATGAACTAAGGACTTATATGAAACTTCTTGCATCTAGATCACCTCCACACCTCATCCATTTAAAGGTTTTTTTTTTTTTAGTAATTTATCTTTTTGGCCTGTGCTGCAGTGTTTTCATTTAAATTAAATGTGGTGCTCCTTTGATGCGGGCAGCTGTTAATAGAATGGTTTTAGATGGTGGAGAATGTACCACCCCTAGTTACCTCTGCTTCACACTATCAATATATTTGTATATCTCTTTTGTGATTGTCCCTTAAGGTGCGGTCTCTTCCAACCTGGATCCAATGCTTGATGCTGTGAACTTTGATTACAGTAGAACGAGGACTTTTCTGATCCTATAGGGACCTGCTTAAGACCTGTACAATGTCTTCTGTTACTGATCTGTTTAGTCCCGTCAAGATTACTGTTTTATCATATGTACTTAATTAGTGTAGTTCTCAGACTATAGGGGGTAAAAAATCCGTCACCTATCAACTGTTAATGTCGGGTGCAATAACTGTTGGATCCGGTTTTTTTTTCTTCAAAATAGTGCTAAGTGCTTTTGACAATGAAAGAGAGTTTTGAGGGACTTATTTGTGAAAAGCCCTATATGATATAAGTTATTTCTTAGTTCCAAGTGTATGGTTTTCTTTAAATATCTTGTGCTGACATTTGTAATTTTTGCAGACCTCTACGAGAACGTCGTTCGAGGAGTCCCCCTAGGAGGAGATACTAATGTGGCATGCATATTTCTGTCGTGAGGGGGCTTGGATTTTGAACAGTGGGTTGGATATTTTATCATTGAGTTACTAAAGATTTGGGTTGATGTGTAGAATTCACCTATTTTATGGATTCATCTCAATTTGGCCCGGAGCTCTCACCTTTTTTTCCCCTTATTGTATGCTTTCGAAGTGATTTCCCAGTTTAGTCATGGTTCTTATTAACATGAGTATGTTTCTCAAGCGTGATTACTTTTATCTGACTTTGAAGATGCTGCTAAGACCATAATTTTTGTAATTGTAATTTAGATTAACCTTAATTTATCATTTAAAGTTTTATTTTACTCGTTTCTTGTCCACCTCAATTGTTGTATGTTATGCTGATAATGTCATGTGGCTTTTGTTTTGGAACATTATAATATGATTATGAACTGTTGATGGGGAATATCTCATTCAATTGTTCTATGATATGTTGTAGAGTCTCTGCGGTTCTTGCTATAAGTAGGAGCAGCCAACCGTCTGGTGGTTGCTAACTTCACTAAGGAAAAGGTTCTTTGAGGAGTAAACTCATAGGAAGCAACATCAAGGAAGTCAAAATAAGAGTTATCTCGGGTACACAAGTGATGATCGTGTATATATTGTACCAAGGAGTAGCACTCCAAAGTCTTAAGAAGACTAAAACTGTGTTAGAAGAGGCTGGGCGAGGGTCAAGAACCATTAAATTCTTTCTCAGTAGAAAATGTCATAAATTCGAATCTCGCCTCCTTGTTGATTGCAAAAAAAATTAAAAATTGTCAAGACCCAATGTTCTTAGATGATGGTTATGGTGATGGCGGCAACAGAGCTGGTGATGCCGACAACAGTGGTGGTGCTAGAAGGTAGTGGGAGATGAGATGCATTTGGCAAGGTGGTTCGGTGGTGGAGACGGGGATGGTGCTAGTGGCAGAAAGGGTTGTGGGAGCGGGGTGATGTTTGGCTGCGCGGGGGAGGTTGGCTTGTCCTATATTTTTTTGTTTGAATCTCATTTTCTTTGATTTTAAAATAGCTACGAACTCAATGAAATTTTAAGGTTGGAATTTATGATATCTAAATTTCACATAATTTTTATATTTTCTTTTTAATGATCGAAATGATTTTAACTTGGAACAAATGAGCCAACGGTTTCATGGTTCAATGTTAAAAGCATTTGCCTGCAGATCAGTGGTTGGCTGTGTGGGGGAGGTTGGCTTGTCCTATATTTTTTTTGTTTGAATCTCATTTTCTTGGATTTTAAAATAGCTACGAACTCAATGAAATTTTAAGGTTGGAATTTATGATATCTAAATTTCACATAATTTTTATATTTTCTTTTTAATGATCGAAATGATTTTAACTTGGAACAAATGAGCCAACGGTTTCATGGTTCAATGTTAAAAGCATTTGCCTGCAGATCAGTGGTTGGCTGTGTGGGGGAGGTTGGCTTGTCCTATATTTTTTTTGTTTGAATCTCATTTTCTTGGATTTTAAAATAGCTACGAACTCAATGAAATTTTAAGGTTGGAATTTATGATATCTAAATTTCACATAATTTTTATATTTTCTTTTTAATGATCGAAATGATTTTAACTTGGAACAAATGAGCCAACGGTTTCATGGTTCAATGTTAAAAGCATTTGCCTGCAGATCAGTGGTTGGCTGTGTGGGGGAGGTTGGCTTGTCCTATATTTTTTTTGTTTGAATCTCATTTTCTTGGATTTTAAAATAGCTACGAACTCAATGAAATTTTAAGGTTGGAATTTATGATATCTAAATTTCACATAATTTTTATATTTTCTTTTTAATGATCGAAATGATTTTAACTTGGAACAAATGAGCCAACGGTTTCATGGTTCAATGTTAAAAGCATTTGCCTGCAGATCAGTGGTTGGCTGTGTGGGGGAGGTTGGCTTGTCCTATATTTTTTTTGTTTGAATCTCATTTTCTTGGATTTTAAAATAGCTACGAACTCAATGAAATTTTAAGGTTGTAATTTATGATATCTAAATTTCACATAATTTCTATATTTTCTTTTCAATGATCGAAATGATTTTAACTTGGAACAAATGAGCCAACGGTTTCATGGCTCAATGGTAAAAGTGTTTAGTGGTCTCATATTCGAATCTCACCGGCCTCTCCCTTCCAAACTTTGAGCCAAAAAAAACTTGGAACAAATGCCAAGATTTTTGTGTTCAAATACCAAATGGGCCCATACCACCTAACAAAATTGATATTGATTATTTTTTCCAGATCTCAACTTTCCCTGAAATATTGATTTTTTTAATAAACTTTTTATGCCCTGAGTTGAATTTTCAAATCTAAATCCAAAAAGTGTTTTGGAATGTCCATCCGAACCTATAAGCCCACATGGTTTATTTTGGGAGTGTGATTAAAGAATGCACATGAATAAAAGCGAGTGATCTCACTGTTCCCCCTTTCTAATTTTTCTTTGTTTTTTTTCTTTTTCTTTTTTGGTTTGAGTTGCCCTTTCTACTCTCAAGCCAGGTTGAATCCCTTCTCCCACTTTGTCCATTTTTGTCTCTTTCTGTAAAGACAACAAAACCTCGAAATTAATATTTTTTAAGAAAGAGAGAGGAAATAATGAACGAGAGAGAAAGTAGAGAGAAAGTACTGAGAGAGAGAGAGAGGGTTGCTGCTGCTTGTGCAGGGTTTTTGTACTGTCATCAAAGTTGTGGTTCTAAAATTTGTAAAATAAAGAGGAGCAGCAAGAGCAGTAGCAGCATCTAAGCCCCCTTGAATTGATACTCTCTCTCTCTCTTCTTCTTCTTCTTCATCAAATCATCTTCAAAGTTCAAAACCCACTCCTTGTTAAGCTTACTCCTTGAGCTCATCGGAATAAATAAAGTTTCACCTACTCATTCATGCATTTGCTTCTCTATTTCTATAGCCTTACAATGATTACACTAAAATAATGATCTGCCCATTATTGCTTCTTTCTCTTTTTCTTTGAATTTTTATAAATTAACAAGGGCCAGCTTCACACTCCACTCTCCTCTCTCTCTCTCTCTCTCTCTCTCTCTAGGACACTCAAGTGTTTCTTTGTTTTTCTCTATGGATTCTTATGAAGCTACTAAGATAGTTTACTCAAGGATCCAAAGTTTGGATCCAGAAAATGCCTCAAAAATCATGGGGTTCCTTTTGATACAAGACCATGGTGACAAGGAGATGATACGCTTGGCATTTGGACCAGAGACTCTGCTGCACAATCTCATCATCAATGCCAAAACCCAACTAGGCCTTCTTCAGTCAAAACCCAACTCTGCTACACCTTCTTCTCCTTCAACCTTCAACCCCATCTCAAGGCCCAACCCTTTGTCCCTGTCCTCCCTATCTAATCCCTCCTCCCCATCTTCAAACCTTTGGAGCCTCAGCAATCCCATGAGCCCCAGCTCCACTTCTTCACCGTCTTATGCCAATATTGTTAGCAAAAATAGTAACCCTGGTTCTGTTTCTGGGTCTTTGTTGTCACCCACCATATCATCATCATCTTTATCTTCAGCCTACCATTCTTCTACCAGTGAACTTGCTGAAAAATACCAACTTCAGAGCCATCTTTCCTTCCTCAGTGATCCAAAGACTGATGATTTGTTTGATGGAAGCCAAAATGCTTACAGCAGTTCTTCACAGCAAAAGCATAGTTACTCTGTACCCAGCATGTGTTTTGGAGCTGAAGATGTAAATGCTGGGGTTGGATGGAAGCCATGCTTGTATTACTCAAGAGGGTTCTGTAAAAATGGAAGCAGCTGCCGTTTTCTCCACAGTGGCTCCATTAATGCTGATGGTGCCTCCATTGATGTTGGTTCTCCTAGCAATGTCAATGTACTTGAGCAGTGTCAAGAGTTACTCAGATCCAATGCTGCTGCCCAGCAGCAGAAACAACCCGCAGTCTCACATTTTATGGCTGGTGGTACTTCTTTTCCATACAACAAGTGCATGAATTTTCTTATGCAGCAACAAAATGACACTAAAAGGTATATGCTTGTAATTCTGCAAGAAAAAGTATTATGTTGTTTTTTGAATGAGTTTTGGTCTTGGTTTGGTGTGTTAATGGGGAATCTTTGGTTGCATTTTGATTTGTTTCAGGTCAGCGACATCTGCATTGATGATGGGAGATGAGCTTCACAAGTTTGGGAGATACCAATATGAGAGAAACGACATTTCAACTTTAACTTTGGGAGGAAATATTAATCACAGTTCCAGGCAGATCTACTTGACATTCCCAGCTGATAGTACATTTAGAGAAGAAGATGTCTCTAATTATTTTAGGTAAAATTACTGATCATTTTGTTTCTAGCAATCTTATGATGAAGTGTTTGACATTGAGGACTTGAACTAAAAGCATAGTTTCTTTGTATAATTATGTGGTTTTGAAGCATTTATGGACCAGTTCAAGATGTGAGGATTCCATACCAGCAAAAGAGGATGTTTGGATTTGTTACGTTTGTGTATTCAGAGACTGTGAAGATTATTCTGGCTAAAGGGAACCCTCATTTTGTCTGTGATTCGCGGGTGCTTGTGAAGCCTTACAAGGAGAAGGGGAAAATACCAGACAAGTAAATAGCAATTTTGAGTCTTCTGGTTTGTCTTGTTTTACAAATTTTGCCCTCCTTCCACATTGTTTATTTTTGCTTTGAATTACACATTTTCAGGAAGCAACAACACCAACAGTTGGAGAGGGGAGACTATCATATCTGCACAAGCCTGTCTGGGAATGATTCTAGGGAGCCTTCTGACCTCAATCTTGGTAAGAAAATAGGCAAACTAACTTTGTTCCTTTGATGGTGTGAAAAAATTCCTATATATTGAGGATTTGTTTTGATTTGATCTCTTTGTAGGATCAAGAATGTTTTACAATACCCATGAGATGTTAAGAAGGAAATTAGAGGAACAAGCTAATTTGCAGCAAGCCATTGAACTCCAAGAAAGAAGGCTTATGAACCTGCAACTTCTAGGCATCAAGAGTAACAATCATCATCATAATCAACATCAATACTATCATGGTCTTTCAGAAGGGTCTCCATTTCCCTCACCAACTTTATCTCATACACCCAAAAATCAATCCTTCATTGTTTCACCAAATGGGAATAAAGAAGAAGTCCTAGAAGGTTGGCTAATCATTATCTTCTGGAGTTCATGATGTAAAAAGAGAAGCTAATTCATGGTGGTTAAGTCATTTCTGTTTCATTTGTTGACATTGCATTTCTTGCAGAATTTGAAGGTAGTCTGGCCGAACAACTGCAGCAGGAGATGGTGAATCCAGCTTTCAATCTCATTGACCATGGCAGTGGGGATGACAATGGCAATGACTTTGACCTCCTTGAATGGTATTAAACTTTTATATATTCAGTCAGAATTATATATTTGGTCAGAATCAATTCAATTCTGAAATTAATGTGTTTTTTTGGTTTCAAATTTGGTTTCAAAAACAGTATGGAGCACATTCTGCCTGATAACCTCTTTGCTTCTCCAAAAAAATCAGCTGCTGACCAAATAAATGCCTTCTCAACTACTACTTCTGCAGAAGTCAATACTGAAAGCACCAGAGTCACAACCATTTCTTCTTACAACAGCAATAATAATTTACTGCCCACCACTTCTACCTCCTCCAATGCAAATGCAACTTCCCCAAAATCTGTTCTCTCAAAATGCCCAGGTACTGCTTTCCCTATTTAACAAATTATAGCAAAAACACATACTTACTACTAAAAATCCATGGACAGAATAAATTGGTAATTTTAACTTTTTAGGTTTTCTTTTGGGTATGGAACCATTGGAATGTAATTAAGCATGGCCAGCAGCAATGGGGAGATTGACTTTGCTAGGGTAAGCACTTCAATCTCTCACAAGATTTTTGTAATCAATTGCAGTTCTGGTCAAAGGGATTATTGCTGATGATAATACTTAATTTGTCCATGTTTTCCTACATTGCAGAAACAATTGAGAAGCATATACAAGGAAGAAGAAAAAAAGATCCTCTAGCTGTATAGCCAAAAGCATACCTACATCAAAAGACACTTCTGGACAAGATCTCAGCAAGATCACTACTGTCATTAATATATTTATATATATAAATACTGTTTAGAATAATACATAATTGTATACATAAAAGAACAGATGGACTGATTTATTGGAGTGGGGTCTATTTACAACTCTGTGCCCTATCTCTCTAGGCATGTGCTGGACCACAGCAAGTAGCAATGTAACATAGCAGCAAAGGGCTAGTAGTAGTAACTTTCATGTGATATTTAAATTTACTTCATCTTTTACCATCTCTTTTTTTGTGTTGTGTGAGGTGTGTTTAGATTTTTTCTCAGAGACCTGACTCTTGTGCAGACCCAATAAAGGGGTGAGCAACAGTAGCAGAAGGATAACTACTGTACTGAAATGGAGCCCCCAAAGGGGCAAAAAAGTTGTGGGGATGACTCAGTGGAGGGTAAAAGCTGTGTCTCTGCCACCATCTTTAGTTTTTTTTGTTGTCTTTGTTGCAGCATCTATCTATCTAGCATTTTAGATTATGAAATAGGCAGAACATAAAAAGAGGACTTTTAGATAATTTTTAAAATTAAATAAAAAATTTGAGGGGGTTAAAAATAAAAATTATGAAAAGAAAAGTTGTTCTTTCATGTGAGTAAAGGCCTTCTTTCTTTAGGGGACTCTTTTGTCTCATTTTGTGGTTTCTTTTTTAGATGGATGTGAAGGGGTAAGGGCCACACCCTCACATGGGTTCCTGACACCATTTGAATGGTATCTGCCTATCTGGGTACCACGCACTCCTTTCCCTTTCAGTTTCAGTGCCTTTAACCCCTTTCTGATTTTAACATTTGCTTCTGAATTTTTTATTTTTTATTTTATTTATGGGTTTTTACTCCCATGTGTTTTGGCATGGTTACGAAAGTTCAAAGGATGGATTTGAGTTCATGCTTTAGCTGTATCTTGCCTGTTGATGTGTCCAAATCTTTGGGTCTGCCTCCTTCTAAACAACACCGCTTGAAGCACTGTCAATACGGAGAGCACATCATTACAAAACAAAAAAACAGAGAAAATAGTTGTTATAGGGATTGATTGATGACCAATTTTTGGGTCATCAATTAGTAGAGGAACTTTTCATCAAAAATAAAAGAACAAAGAAAGGATGCGCAACACATGCATATTTCGGTCATATGATGAGCGAGATAAACACAAATCACGTAATGAGCGAGATAAACACAAGAGTACATTGCACCCGTGACACGGAAGTTATTTTCCTTGGTTAGAAGCTTTTGAGCACATGAATTATATCATGGAAAAGTTTCTCATACCTGGATTACTGACCAACTTGTAGGAGTTTGTTGTTGTAGATGGTATTGTTGCCGATGTTTAGCCCAACATGTAGAGATACAGCAGGACCACTATAAAGATAGTCATGTTGGATAACTGTATTAATGTGTTGTTAAAATAGTGTTGCCCCCTAATGTGGTTAGGATGTCAGCATCATTAGGGACCCAAATTCTTGCGAATAGCTGGCCACCTCAATATAGGTGTTATGGGCCTTTTTGTTCCGCAGTTTGCGTATTTGGAAATTAGTTTGATTTATATTGCGCTTAGTGCAGTGTCAAAATCAACCTAATGAGGAGATTAGTGATATTTCCATGTCATTTTTTGTGGTATGCTTGTTTCTAGTGGGGGAGCTTCGTGTAGATGTTACATCAAATTGTCACAATCACAAAGAAAAAAAAATCATCATATGAAATTTTTTAATATGTTTCTCATGATTGTTAGTAGATTGATTATAGACTGGTGTTGCTAAGTTTGTGCACTTTCTTGTGTGCTTTGTGATTCCATTATCAACTTTAATCATGGAGACTCGTGAATAGCATGGTAATTGTTTAACCAAAACTCAACTCTTTTTGGGTTTCCTGGTTTTTTTTTTCCTAATGTCATATTTGTGGGAACCAAATAAAATCAGAACCCTAATTCCTTCCATTTGGGAATTATCTGACCAAATTGGGAATTTCTAAACCTAATTGGGAGTTACTCAATTCCATTATCAACTTTAATCATGGAGACTCGTGAATAGCATGGTAATTGTTTAACCAAAACTCAACTCTTTTTGGGTTTCCTGGTTTTTTTTTTCCTAATGTCATATTTGTGGGAACCAAATAAAATCAGAACCCTAATTCCTTCCATTTGGGGATTATCTGACCAAATTGGGAATTTCTAAACCTAATTGGGAGTTACTCAATTTAATTGGGGATTATCCAATTAAATTGAGAAACACCTAATTAAGTTAAAAACTTATGTTATTCCTACCACATTTCCCAATTCAATGGGGAATTACCTAATCAGGCTGGAGATTAACCTACCTACCACCATTAGGGGTTTGATTAATTCCCTAATTAATCAAATCCCTAAATACACCAACCCCACTAATCTCACCTACCACAATTAGGGATTTGATTAAATCCTTAATTAATCAAATCCCTAAATGTACCAACCTCACCTACCTCACCAACCACACCAACCTCACCAACCTCGTCAAGGCCCCCTATAAATACTTGGCCATGCACAAGGATGAGGTACGTCAGAATTTCTACTCAAACTCTAGAGAGCTCTTCCCTTCACAAATCCTAGCCACCTCCTCTCTCTCTCTCTCTCTCTCTCTCTCTCTCTCTCTCTCTCTCTTTTACATAAGGCTCCGGCCGCCCGGTTTTCACCACACATATATATCTCCGTACCCTATTTAGCTATTGATTTTTCCCTAAATCAATTGAACTAACTTAGGCATCGGAGGGCCTTTGGCCAACACCCCCCGGGTGTGGTCCTCTTATCCAATTTATTTTGCAAGGAGAAAGAGGCGGCGAAGAAGAAAGGGGAATCTTTCAATGGAATATTCTCGTGGGAGGAAATTTGCTCCCACAATATCTAAAATGAAAATTTTACCTTATGTTCATAATATGAAAAATGGTTGGCAGCTATGAAGTCTGAGTTAAAGTCAATGGAGAAAAAATGAAGTATGGGAATTGGTTCCATTGCCTCAAGGATGTCAACCTATAGGGTGCAAGTGGATTTATAAAACTAAAGGAGACTCAAAGGGATTCATTGATAGATATAAAGCTAGATTAGTATCTAAGGAATTCACCCAGCAAGAAGGAATTGATTACAATGAAACTTTCTCTCTAGTCTCTACAAAAGACTCATTTAGAGTTTTAATGGCTTTAGTTTACTCATTTCAATTTGTATCTCCATCGAATGGATATAAAGACTGCATTCTTGAGACCGGGATGGTGCTAGTGGCAAAAAGGGTTGTGGGAGCGGGGTGATGGTTGGCTGTGTGGGGGAGGTTGGCTTGTCCTATATTTTTTTTGTTTGAATCTCATTTTCTTGGATTTTAAAATAGCTACGAACTCAATGAAATTTTAAGGTTGTAATTTATGATCTCTAAATTTCACATAATTTTTATATTTTCTTTTTAATGATCGAAATGATTTTAACTTGGAACAAATGAGCCAATGGTTACATGGTTCAATGTTAAAAGCATTTGCCTGCAGATCAGTGGTTTCATATTCGAATCCCATCGGCCCCTCCCTTCCAAACTTTGACCCAAAAAAAAACACTTGGAACAAATGCCAACAAACCTTGTTGTTTCAAGATTTTTGTGTTCAAATACCAATTGGGCCCATACCACCTAACAAAATTTGATATTGATTACAATGAAACTTTCTATCTAGTCTCTACAAAAGACTCATTTAGAGTTTTAATGGCTTTAGTTACTCATTTCAATATGTATCTCCATCAAATGAATATAAAGACTACATGCTTGAATGGAGATCTCTATGAGGAGATCTATATGAGGCAGCTTGAGGGTTTGATTCAAGAAGGGAGAGAGGAAATGGTGTGCAAGTTAAGAAAATTTATTTATGGATTGAAACAAGCTTCTAGACAGTGGTATTTAAAATTTGATGAAGTGATGAGGTCTCATGGTTTCAATGAAAGTCTTGTGGATGAGTGTATTTATATTAAAGTCAGTCGGAGAAATTTTATTTTTTCTCATACTTTATGTGGGTGACATACTATTGACAAGCAATAATTTGACACTACTACATGATGTTAAAGTGTTTCTATATCTCAAGATTTTGACATGACAAATCTTGGAGAAGTCTCTTATGTACTAGACATTGCAATCAATCTTGATAGGGAGAGAAGTTTACTTGGCTTATCTTGGAAAGGGTACATAGAGAAAGTGTTGAAAATGTTTAATATGGTACCATGTTCTAAAGGAGACAAACTAAGCAAGGAGCAGTCACCACAAACTGAGCAAGAAAAATTGGAGATGGTTGATAAACCTTATGCTTCATTGGTGGGCAGTTTAATGTATGCTCAAGTTTGTACTAGACCTGACTTGGCTTTTGCAATGAGTATTTTGGGTCAATTTCAATCCAATCCAGGTCAAGCACATTGGGTAAATGCAAAGAAAGTGCTAAGGTATGTGCAAAGAACTAAAGATTGTAAGTTAGTTTATAAGGAAAGTGATAATTTGGAGTTGGCAGGTTATACTGATGGCATATTTGGGAGGTTGTGTGGATTCATTGAAGTCTACTTTTGGTTATGTCTTCTAATTTGGAGGATGAGATGTTTCATGAAAGAGTGTGAACTAAACAATTACTGCAACTTCAACAATGTAGGCAGAGTACATTGCATGTTATGAAGCAACAAGTCAAGCTATTTGGCTCAAGAACTTTATCACAAGTCTGAAAGTTATAGATTCAATTGAAAGCCCAATTCAAATTTGGAATGATAATAGTGCTGCAATTTCCTTTATCAAAAGCAATAAAATGTCGTCAGAAACTAGGCACTTGGCATTCAAATATTTGTCAGTAAGAGAGAACGCCAAGTTTGGCTTTGTAAGGATTGATGACATTGACACTCATTAGGTAATCCATTCACTAAAGGTTTGCCAAATGGTGTTTTCCATGGACATATCAGAAACAAGGGATTAGTGTCGAGTTTTGATAGGCTAGATTAGTGGGAGTCATGTTTTAATTCAATTCATGTTGGTGGTTTTTGTGTTTTGTTAATCTTGCAGACAATGTTTTAACTAGTGCAGTTTAAATTTTCACTAGTGTTTGTGTTATTGATTCAATGATAAAGTGTATTTTCTTTGAATGTTTGTCTGTTATCAGTTTTACTTTGACAAATAAATTAAGTAGTATCGATATGGAGTCAAAGCTAGCTTCATTAACTGGATAAGATATATATTCATGAAAGTGTCGAGCTGTTTTTGCAGAAAAAGAGATTGTTCAATCTCATAGGGTGGACTAATAATGATAATGATATCAAGACACAACTAAAGTTAGTCATGTTCATCTTTTGGTTCTAATTCTGATGAAGTCTGTGTGATAATTGAGACTGTGTGTGTGATTGTAAAGATCATGAGTACTTACTGCTCAGATCATCTTGATAGTTCCATGTAGTTTTGGTATTGACTGAGGCTTAATAGGATAATTTGATTCATGAGAGCTCAATGGCCATAAAGTAGTCGTACAAGAAGCCTTGATGATTATTTGATCAAGTGGAAGAATGTAAAATGTATTTATGTCTGAATCCACATAAATGTGATATTCTAATCAACATAGGAGATCTAGGTTATTGTAATGACTAAGGAGCTTGATGTAAATCAGACTTTTGGTTCTATGGAAGTTGTGTTTAACTGTATTCCTAAGGCCAAGAGGTTTCCTATGTTCAATTAAGTTAGAACTCCTAATACCAATGCAACTAGGAGATGTCCAGAGTTTCTTGATGGACAAGTGTCTGCCGCGCAAATCTCACGGCCTGGAGTTCCGGGCCGAGAGGATATGCGTTAACACGGGGTTTCCTGCTTTTGGGTGCGGTGCGGTGCGGTTGTGCGCGGGCATGCCAGCACGGTTTACCGTGCGTTGATGTTTCGATGAGTTTTGGATGGATGAATGGTGCGCCTGTTTGATCTGTCTTCCTAGTCAAACGATTGTAGCCGAGAGAGGAACTGGTCTCGGCTGTTAGGTTCACGGCCTTAACCACAAGGCCGTCGAGTGATGGTGTTGGTGGTGGATTTTGGGCGGTGCTCCGGCGCGCTGCTCAGGGAGCGACGGTCGTATGATATACGGGGTGAATGAACGAACAAACAAGGATGGTGCTCCGGCGCCTTGAAAATCAAGGGTCGTATGATATATTGATGAATGGATTCTGCTTACAACCTAACACTACTCCTAGGAAAGCAAGTAAAGATATTGAAAGTGCATTACAGGAAAAAATAAGTTGCTCCGTGGGAGGCTTGTTTTGGTGTTTGAACCCTTTGAATGTAGCTCGAGTCTTGTATTTATAGGAAGAGTCCCTGGATGAGTAATCGAGGCTGAATTTGCGCATAGTGGAGTCTGATTAGCGCAAGTGGGCAATCCAATCGACATTTGGGATCGTGAAGTATGGTGATGAGACCCCAGAAATCCTGGTGAATCTCGGCCGCCGCGCTCAATCGTGGGTTTTGAACCTCTGGCCGTGGAGACGCATTTATTGCCTGGATAGCTGGTGAACCAACATCTCAAGCTGTCAGAATCCTTGTGAGAATGTCCACGTCTAATCACTCTGATCTTCATCACCAAATCCTGACTTCAGTCACTTCCCACCTTCCCTCATGCATTAAATGCTACTTTGTGGCCAATGGGTTTTGCTGCATTAAACAGGCATTACTTCATTAAATGCAGCCTGGGACCCTGCTGTCACGTGATGATTTGCCTTTAAAGCCTTGGCCGCAATTTTGTTCGACCTCGGCCTCGGCCTATGCTTGAGGCCGAGATGATCATGCCTTAGCATTTCCTTCTTTTACTTTTAAGAAAGCGAAGTACCCTGGCGAAACGCTGCGTTTCAGCCTCTGCGAACAAGTGCCAGGGCCGAGAGAAAGGGCTCCTTCGGCCAACTCATGGCCGAGATTTATCAGGCACAAACAACAAGAAACCTTGATGATGCATATAAATACTTGGTCCATGCTCAATCGATCACCAATACTCGAGAGAACTCAAACCCTATTTGCGAGAGAGTATTAAGGATCGACATTGAGGAGAAGTACCTTGTGTTGCAAGCTATCTTCAGAAACATCATCAACCGCGGTGAACAAGGTTAGTGTTCTTTGATATGCATCCTTAATGGTTTACATATAGATGATATAGTACTGTCTGAGTTCTCTGACCCATGTAGGTTACCTTTGCGATGCATCTGGGGTACAAAATATTGTTCCAAGTGGATACTCATTAACAATAATAATTCAAAAAGATTGGAAGTAAGGCCTCAATCTTCTTGCTGAAATAACAAGGACAAGTAAAACTTTTTTTCATCCTAAAATATATAGCCTCTACATTGAGAAGAGTTTTTGAGACATAGAATAATGGCTTACAGGGCCCAACTTTCTCTAATAAGAGCTAAACTAACTGCAACATATGATATAGCTAAGTACAACAAAAGATCTTCTCTCTAATAAGAGCTAAACTAACTGCAACATATGATATAGCTAAGTACAACAAAAGATCTTCTATTAGCTCTTGCTTGGAGAAGAAAGTTGAAAAAATTAATTTCTCGTCGAAAAAATTGATGATTTCATTAAATAAAACTTCTTCAAATGACAATATTAACGTCAACGCTTAGAAATCAGGGGTGCATGTGCAAGAGTTATTTACACTAATACCCCCCTCAAGTTTTCTTGTTTTGCACCCCTGTTGCATTCCTAAAAGGACACAAATTAATGTGCAAACAACCAATTAAAAATACCCGCAAGTGCACGAATTTAATGAAGTATAGATTATGTAAGTACGGGGTCGATCCCACGAAGAACTTGTCGGCTCCCTATAAGTTCTAATTTGAGTACGTAAAGAACACTTAATTGACACACCACAAATACGCAAATGCAAAATGGAAACTAAAAATAAGTAAAGAAGTGCAAAAGAAATGAAACAACACAAGAAAACTAAAGAAAAACACAAACAGCATTTTCTATCGCCATTTTATCACCTGTTTATCACCTGTGAACAGTGCCGTGAACAGTGAACAGTGACATGAACAGTGCCATGAACAGTGAACAGTACCGACCGGTCGCGTGAACAGTGACGACGGTCGTTTTTCGGCAGAGTCGAAATTTCAATAAACGTGTGATGAGCGACCGGTCGTGAACAGTAACGACCGGTCGTTTTTGGGCAGATTCGTTTCTCTGTTTTTCAGTTTCGACCTCTGTCCAGTGTTTTGCCTATAACTTTCCAACCGTACGTCGAAAATTCACGTTCTTTATACGGTTGGATTCAGAACAGAAAATGCAAGAACACGGCTCGGACCAAAAGTCCAAAACAATTACGGAAACAAATAAAATTCAGTATCAAAGACACACCACGTGTCGAACTCACAACTCACACACACATTGGGGGGGGGGGGGGGGGGGTTTGATTTGTTTCAAGTGACCTATTTCTATTGCATGAAAGTAAATGGACTTTGAATTTAAATGAGAAAGGCAGAGATGAAATATCAAAGAGTGGAATTAAAAAGTAACAAACACTAGGGTTTCGGAATCCACCCTAAACAATTCTACCCAAGTTCATGAATACTCAAGTGATGAACTCTAAACGTGTTGATGAAAATGTTCGCAATCAAGGCCATGGGTCGTGGCTCAAGACGCATTGATTCTCTCTAATATACGTAAAGTGCATGGTTCGTGCTATAATACTTGTGCCCTCCCCATAACCGAACCTAGGTATGGTTCGTACTTTGATTCAATTACAAGGAGAACCCATTAAGTTCAAAGAGAATATGAACATCACAAGAATCCTAATAGCATGGTGTTTACATTAGGTATTCAAGAAACCAATTCACATGGATGATTCTTACTTCATCCATTTATTGCTTAGGATAACATGAAGATACACATAATCCCAACAATCTCAAGAAGCATGCTTTCAAAGATGGCCAACCAAGGAAAAACACACATCAAGGATAGATTAATTTGGTGAATTGGAATTCATCAACAATATCTAGAAATTCATACACTCAAGTATCAAAACAATAAGGTAATCATGTTTAGGGCTTCAACCTAAGCCCTAGCTATAGAGTTTAGTTGCTCATACTTATTTCAAATACAAACTCAAAATGAAATTAGAAAGAGTTTACAGATTTTCAGAAAATGATGAAAGCTTCAAGATCATCAATGGTGGAAGTCTTCTTCTCCACTTTTCTTGGCTGCACCTTGGCTTTCTCCAAGCTCCAAAAACTCTCCAAAATCTGCTCTCAATCTGTAGAATTCAGAATTGAATTGCTTTCCACGTTCAAAGGCTCCCTCCATATCTGATTGCCAATTGCTTTTGCTCCTTTTCCCATCTTTTCCTACTCACACTTTTAATATAAAACTCATTCTTTCTCTAAAGCTTTTGCCCATTGTCCCCTTGCCATTATGAAGCATTGACTCACAAAGATGCCAAATACTTCAGAAAATATCTCTTTTACAAAGGTAATTCCTTGTTACCAAGAGTTATGGTAACAAGAAATTAAGATGACACAAAGGAGGTAAAAGCTGGCCAAATCCGGATTTCCAGAGCTATGGTAACATGCTGGATTGGTTGGATAGGCAATACTTGTCCAATGGAGCTCAAATTTGGATATGTTGTAGTTAACATCCATTGGAACAAATCTCATGAAGATCATGACCTCATCCGAGCACCAGAGCATGTTGATCCCAGGCCAAGAAGTTGACCTACGAAAATGAACAAAAACAGAATTTATAACTAATAATGCACTTTTAGCTCATTTTCATTCCAACCAAGGTAAAATCTAAGAAAACACAAAAAGGAAGTAAAAACTATAAAATGTCAAGAACTAACTCAAAATAGTGGGTGAATAACATGAAAAATCATGTATAAAAATGAACCGAACAACCCCCTAGGCCGTAGCTTGGTGAGATCCTCGAACCCACATTTAGCAATCCTTCCAGCACACTCAACTTCCTTTTCCATAGGACTAAAACTACAAATAAACCCTAAACCATTTAATTTCTATAAACGAACCCAAAAAACACCCACAAAATGACAGCTGGCCCTATTTAATTTAATTTTGATTATTAAATTACTTTGATTGCCCTATTGAGTGTTTTAGGCTTTTTTTATGAGGTTTTGGGGTTGAGTTTGTTTTAAGAAATCAATGGCAGTTTTGTAATTTAAAAGAAGTTAAAAGCCTTTTTGTTATGTTGTAAATGGACTTTGGGTGTATTTCTAAAAGTCCATTTCATATAGGGTTTTTTTTTATAATTTGGGCTCCTATATTGGGTATAATAGTGAATCTCCCTTAAATCTAAGTGCTTAGTGTGCTCTGGTATTGCCCATGTTAGGCTTGGATTACTGGCCTGAGGCTTGTAAACTTGTGTATGAGCTTGTGTGTTTTATCTTGTGCATGTTGGAAGTTGGGGATTTTGTTATTATTTGTTTTTACATGTGGATTTTCGTTGGGAATTGTTTTTTTAGAGGGAGACTTTACTGAATTTTTGGTAGAGGTCTTTGCATTTTTGCTTCTAAATTGGGAAAGAAGGGCATTCTAGTAAAATGAGCCCGACATTAGTGAGATGTCGAACATGCACATGGTTCATCACAGGTTCCAAGGGGGAATCTAGGGCGGTTCATGTCATCATCCCTTTATTCTTGTCCTAAAATGATAAAATAAGTGAGCTTCACAAGCTCCACAGGAATAACAAAATGATTCATTAAAATCAAGATTCCAACAAGCATATACTTAGAATGCAGAAATAGGTGCTAGATACATTCACAATCAAGCAATACAATGAGTCAAACTAAAATCAAGCTTTAGTACTATAAATAGGTAAATTAACAATAGTATATAAGAGATAAAGTGTGGGAGGTCACTCTTATTTCAAATACAAAACACTCAGTAAATGCATTTTCTTAGGTAACTGAACACCGTACTCATGAGCTCTAATCATCAGTCACTACAACCACCTCTAATTGTAGCCATTGAGTACACCACAAACAAACCATGATCAAGTTTGTGTTAGATATTTCATGAAATGAAATCAATAGAACAACAATACCATGAATCACATTAGAATAAGCCAATAAACTTAATAACAAATCAAGAACACTAACCTGGATTAGAAGAAGAAGACATGAAGGTCTGCTGGAGCCGTCTTCTATTCTTTGCAATACCAAATGCTAATATCTCAATAGGGCAGATAATATCTTAGCGTGTAATTGTAAGAATAGGGACTAGCCCTTTTATATTGATAACAAAACCCTAACTTTCCTATTATATTTTAGGGATTGCTAATCTTATGCCATAATTCATGGATATCTTACAATATAAGAAGGCCCATATAGCTTTATACATATTGGACTCCAATACATACGGTCCAACAAGCTATGTGAAATATATGTATTATAATCAATACTCAATTTTCTTCCAACAGGTTGTGGTCTTTCACCCTAGAGAGCCACAATCCCTTCTTACTCAATTCATTGGGCCTAACTTTCTCAAAACACTTTGAAACTCAATAATAGTTCAAAAAATCTCTTTCCCTAAAACCCTTTCCTCCCAAGCCAAAACTTCACTTAATTATAACTCAAAGCCCTTTCAAGAGTTGAGTCTTTAAACTACTTCCTTTGATCAAAACAAGAATGAATATGAGCTCATAAAAAATAAATCAACACCATTGTTTCTACAAACTTCATACAAGCACAATCATTATGAAAATTAGATATTATACATTTATAAGTTCAAACTAAATGTATAACTGAATTGGAATAAAAATAATAACAAAAACTTTATTATCCTTACCTTAGAATTTAAAAAAGCAACATCTAGTTACACCAACAGAAAATGAGACTGAAAGCTAGTTACACTAACAAATACTTTATTATGAAGATATGACTTATGAGTGCTTAGGTTTTTGAGTGACAACAGCTATTGGGGTTTTTACCTATTCTTAAGATGAGAGAAGCATAGGTTTTGCTGAAAGTGTAAAAGAAAAGAGAGAGAGAGAGGACTAAAGCAATTTTTGTACAAAGAGGAAGAGTTGGAGTTGGCATTTGATCACATTAAAATATACTTATAGGCAAAATAGCTAAATCTTGGAATTGTAAAATTGAAATTATAAAAAAAACTCAATTAAATTTAGCATATAACACACTCAAACAGAAAATAAGAGATAGAATGCAGAAGCAATATAGTAGTCATGTCCTAAAGCTTGTAAAACCTAGGTCATCACACATAGATATAAGTTTTTATAAAAACGTTCAAAAATAGCAAAAACCGCTCACCTAAATAGACTTATATGCCCTCAAAACTAAAGCCCACATAAACCTAAAAAGCAAAACCCTATTAGATAAAAAAAAATGTTGAATCTTTGTATGCACGTTTCAAGTCTCTTTGTGTCAGCGTCAATCTCAAGCTCCAACTCTCTATTAGTGAACCCAACTCTGCATCATTCACATCTCTCTCTGCCTTTACAACTACGATTCATTCATTCATAGAAATACATTATATATATTAGATGGTTAGTCTCAAGTTCCAATTGAGGTTTGCTATAATTGTTGTTTTCCTA
Organism: Prunus avium; assembly: GCF_965620075.1. Taxonomy (NCBI): domain Eukaryota; kingdom Viridiplantae; phylum Streptophyta; class Magnoliopsida; order Rosales; family Rosaceae; genus Prunus; species Prunus avium. Next base: position 17,406,184 of record NC_142287.1, on the reverse strand, counting down.
TGGGCTTTCTTCCCTCCTTTTGCTGATTTCTGTTGACTCCTAAGTGTTCACATATTCAACTGGTCATTATTCAAGAATATGATTGCACTTCATCCAACTTTATAGACAGAGTGATGTAACCTTTTAATTTTAAAATTTATGGGTTATAATGAATATATATATATTTGTAACATCATTTTATTTTTGTTTCTACATACATAGCTTTAAATTTGAGACAATTTTGTAAGAATTAAAATTATAATCGGTGATTTATCTATGGATATTGTAAAGAAGTGTTGAATTAAAAGTAATTAACTAATGAGAAAAAAAAATCAACAAAACAGAATATTTAAAATGATTGTTTTTGTAGCTACAAAATTTTAATGGTATTAAGTATGCACTTATCATCAATTTTCTTGAGTTTGCAAGGCTTTCTTTGTCTATGTTTGTGAAAGAACTCGTTGCGAACTCCCCCTTGTAATTCGCGACGAACCTTGTGTGGCACATCATAGCAGAACTCAAGGACAAATGGTCAATCTGAGAACGCAATCCTAGCAAAACTTAGGGAGATACTCAACTTGAGAATGCAAATACTAGTAGAACTCAAGGAGATATACTCAACCTGAGAAATCAAATCCTAGCACCACACAGTTCGGGCTTCCCCTCTACTCGTGGGGCAATGTCATACGCGAATAGACTTTCCGAAGGCAACTAAGTTGTCCGAAGACACTTTTATTTCCCAAAGGCAACTGGGATGTCCAAAGACATCAATACTTCCGAAGGCATCCAGGATGTCTGAAGACATCAATATTCCTAAAGGCAACCATATTTCTGAACACAACACAATCCAATTTCAACCATTTAACACATATATAAAAATAAATATATAACCAAACATTTTATTAAGTTCTTATTAATGCCAAACCCGGTTATCCAAGCCATTCCCGACTCGAGTACTTCCCCAAGTCTCTCCTAAATATTTCATAATTCAATTTTCCTATAATTCACATTCCAAATCCATTCTTCAAACCATTAATAACTTTCCAAGCTATCATCAATTATCAATATGCATTAACATTTAAAATCAACTCAACCCAAATCCGCATAATAAAACATAAATATATCATGCTTGGAAAATAAAAACGATAGAATAATAATTCAATAATACTTAATAAAACTCTCATAGCTTAATACCATTTTTAGAAGAACCATCCAAATCAAAAACACCTCCTAACCAATTGGTCCCGATTGAACCGGTGAGACCCACCATCTTGGTCAACTGGGCCCACAGGGCCCACGACCTCTAATCTCTGGTATGAAAGTTCCTATTGGTCCAAGGTAATAAGTTAAACTCATCCTAGGAGTTTCGTCACTACCCAACGGTTGGTTTAACCTTGATGGAGGAATTTGGTCCATTTATGATTATAAAATTCATAAAAATTGCACAATGGAAATCCAGACATTCCATTCTTAATCCGTAAGTTGGAACATGACCCTAGAGTTCTAGGAAACGACATATTCTAAAACGAGACTGATCCGACAATGCGATCATAATAAACCCAAACATCACATAATAGGTGAAATTCTGATTCGCTGATCAAACGGTGAAATCACACACAACCAAGCATATTGTCGTGCTTGGGACAACCTTGGGATAATTTTAGGACCTAAATGGGCTGCCACAATGGGGCCCATGCACCGCCACTCGCCGCCGGCAGCGATGGGTGGCCAAATCATCGACCAATACCTATACGCACAGTTCAAGCACAACTAAGGTAGTCTTTTTTATTCTTGGACCCCAGCCTAAAAGTGACCCGAACTTTGTAAATCATGGCCAAAACCGTCACCCAATTTGGGGGTTACAATTCGATCTCTCAAACAGCAAAATTAGTCCTAACCACCTACACAATCAGCAAGAGCACGAGAAGAGGATAGAAATCCATACCCGGATCAACATCAATGGTCATCGGAGTCGCCGAAAATGGCGACAAAAAATTTCAAACCCTCTCGGCCTTTCCGAGCTTGTGCCGTCGCATGGAAGGGTTGGGATGGCTGCGCTCTGGCGCTGACGAAATCACCGGCTCTAGCCGGTCATTTTTCGGCCGATCTCACCTTCAACCGTCACCAGACGGCGCCGTTGTGGTGCCGACAATGTTGCTCAGGTGCTACGCGCAGAGAGAGAGAGAGAGAGAGAGAGAGAGAGAGTGAGAGTGATGCGCGTGGGCTAGCTTGCATCCTACTTAAAAATCCGATTTTGTAATATTTACAGTTGTGTCACTGCACTTCCTTTGACCAAAACGTCTTCGTTTCAACTATGATTTGGGCCCATTATGTGTTTACGAACTCGTGAGCTTGAGCACTAAACAATGGAACCAAGGAAAATTTGAACTAGTCCCGTACAAAGAGTGAACCCCAAACCACTTAGAAAACCTAGGGCAAAGTTGTCATTTCATTTAGAATTTTGAAAATTAAATTAAATTTCAGAACGAGATGTTATAGTTTGTTTGGGGGCGTCCCCACCTTTTGTTGGTTCCTTGATCCGTTGGTTTTCCTCCATGTATGTAGCTTTTTGGTTTCCTTAAATTATTTTATTTAACCAAAAAAAAAAATTATGGCATATCCTCTCCACATTTTGAGTTAACTTTCTTTTGCTTTTTAGGTTTATGTGGGTTTTAGTTTTTAGGGCATTTTTGTTGTTGAGAAAAGATGATATTTCATTAAACGCATAAGAAACAATACATGAGAAGAAACTAGCATGATAAAAGGTAGCCTCATTAAAACCTTCTCGGAGAAAAGAATACTTTGGGTAGGAAAGAGTACCACCCATGCTAATGACTAAATAGATAAATCAAACAGCTTATGCAAAATCGACAGAACATAGAACCCACCTGTAAACCTTGAACAAAAAAATCCCAACACTCCATTGATATTGTCAAGGAAGGCCTCTTATGATATAGAGAAAACATCATAGTTCTTTGTACATATGCAAAACGCACTGTGTAGATAAAACATATCCAACCAAACCCCAACCACAAAGTCATTTAAGTACATCCTTGTTAGAAATATGCCATAAAGCCAACATGTGATATTGCTTTTTGGATATTTCACTATCACTAATGGGCAAGATTGTTGTTTTCAACCATGATATTTGGTCTATTATCGTAACAGTAAAACAACAAGTCCTTGGAATATGAAATAGTGTGAGGACTATGCAATGATATTGGATATAAGGATACCTCTCATACTTCCACATTATTTTCTAAACGTTCCCGGTTGTAGGATTATCAATTGGGCATTGATCATCCATAAAGACTGGTACACATTATATTTGCTCAATTGGGAGAATGACTAGTCTCAAGTCATTGCATGTATAGACACTAAGATAAGTGTGTAGGTGCTTATAGGGACAAGTACACTGAACATATCAAACTAGAACTCATAAGTTGCAATAGTGAAAACTAGTCCTCAAACCTGAGACATCATAGTTGTCTTGTGGACGACTCATTTGTCTTTGATATCACTATACGGTCATCGAAAGAAAAAATGACTCAAAGGTGATTATCAAGATTCTCGACAAGCTCATGGAGGCAAGTGAAAGTACAAAAAAGGATCTTTGCTCTCAATAAGGAGAGAGAATACTCTAAAGATATGATTGAGAAATCTTTGCAAAGTATCATATATGATTTGAAAAGAAGTTTCTAAACATAACCAATGTAATCATATAAGTGAAAAATTCATATTAGGGTTTTGACAAAAGTATTCATACTCTAATAATATGAATTAGGAGCATTGTAATAGAGAAGGACTTAATTGCACATCAATTCCAACTTGAATAGGTTCTTCACATTTTCTGATTAGCTTGGATAGCCATGACATGCTGCTAGGCGTCAACCATAGCTTGTGGAAGTCCTGTAAGGTTCAATTATAATTGGCATTCGTTAATAGGAAGAATTAAATGGTGTGATTTAATTCACATCAACTCAAAAAAGTTGAGACAACCCACTGCCTCGCTAAAAGGAACCTACAGATCGCACACCCAAAAATGTAGTTAAAGGAACAAATGAAGAAGAAGAAGAAACTTGAGGAAAAAAAATGAAGAAGATAAGACTTTGAAATTCAATAGTCAAAGTCAATGGTCAAAATCAAAGTCAACACATTTGACCAAAAATGGTTGACCAAGTCAAACTTTTCGGACTATGGTTAGGACTTAATGGTTAGCTTGACGGTAGGACTCGATTTGGGCTTTAATTGCATTTTGGGCCAAAGGGAAAAATAGCCCAAGGACCCATTGAGCCGAGGAACAAGTGTTGTATGAAAACAAAAGTTAAATGAGTCTAAGAAGAGCCCAAAATAGACCCATAACAGTCATCTTTGTGTTGGCTTTATAAGCCACACTTAGGCTATTCTCAAGTTAGGGTTTGGGCCTTCTAAGAGGGCATCTCCTGTGGTGCCTTTGTTGAAGAATATCTACAAGTTCAAGGAAGAAAGAAGGCCTTGCATAAGATGTTCAAACTTGGTTTAACCAAGATGAGCTTCAAGGGTATTTTTCATCCTATTTCCCTTTTAGATTTGTGTATAAAGAGATTAGGCCTCAAAGATACTTGGGTAAAATTTGAATAGACTTAGCCCAAGAAGTTTTAAGTAAATTGCTTCTGCTTTTGAATAGATGATTCATATGTTTTGTGGCTAAAATTTAATTGAAATTTTTTAGAAACATGTTTCCTTCATTCCCATCACTACTCGAGGAATTGTTAAAAAAAAGGTTTCCTATGATCTAGAGAAGGCATCATAGTCATTTGTACATAGCCAGAAAGCATAATATGGGTATCAAATATATCCAACCAAAATTGGCCTCTTAGCCTAAAGAAATTTTGGAAGAAATATCTTCGTAGAAGGAACGTTCATTGGATGCCAAGCCCACGAACATTCTCAAGTAAAGATCAGAGAGAACTTGGAGACCTCTAGAGGCTAGTCTCCTCTACCGTATCAGAAGCATTATCAGCACAGAGTCTTTGTTTGCCCCCACTTGGATCCGCGATCCCCATCACAACTGAAGATGTAGGTACATAGTTGGTACCCAACAACCCCCATCACCGAAAATCATAACAAATCAAGATGCAGAACAGAAACCTATACCACTAGGTTAGAGAGAAATACATATGCCCCCTTGGAGGAAACCCACGGGACTGCGGACCTCATTCCCACCAAACATTGACGCCCTTAGGAGAACCAACAATTGAGAGCACTTGGAGAGATCAAGAACTCAAGGCCCTAGGAGTAAGGACCTTCAATTAGACTAAGCACATCGAAGAGAAGAAGGCGGGCACAAGCAAAGGAGCACACGAGAGGTGGTGCAGACTGCCAGCACAACCAGAGGAAGAAAACCCTAACCCTAAAATATACTCTCCTCGCTCACACGAGAGAGCGACCCCTATGTGATTTTAGTTTTGAGGGAATTTAAGTATATTTAAGTGAGTTTTTTGCTATTTTTGAAAGTTTTAGAAAAACTAACATTTATGAAAATATGAGGTAAATTTTAGCTTTTTTATATAAAAAAAACTCCACAATTAGTTTATATGGAACATTTTACGAATTGATGTGTGACTTTTTCATGCTTATGGTGTGGGTCATTGAATACGTAATGATAAGTTCATAAATGTATTCATTTATGTACTTTTATACTTAGTTTTTGTAGGAGACTTTGATTTAAAAGGGCCTTATTTCTTTATTTTCTCCATTTTCAGCTTTATGGAGGACTTAATTGTTTTTCAATGGAAATATGACTTTTTAGTACAGTTTTTATGCAAGGCTAGTTGGAGATTGAAGCTAAGACCTTGAAGATGCTTGTGCAATTTTTCTAGAATTTTTGGAGCAGCCAATGAAGGCAGTTTTTGAAGTCAACATCAGCTTAAGGTGAAATCCGAGCAGATCTGAGTTACTGTGCGAAAATGAAGATGTGAAGACTTTCCTGATTTTTTCCTCAAGGCGTGCGATACATGGTTAGAAAGATAGGGCAAATATCTACACTTTACATAATTTTCCAGAATTTTCTTGAAGGAGAAATGACCCCAAACATGTGTACAAAGAACCTAATCTGTTATCCCAGTCACAGTAGGAAAAGGAGTTAATTAGTTACCCATTTAGGATTTCTGTTTTAATTAGGTTTTTCTTTGTTTTTGGGCTATTGTAAAAGTCCAGCTAAGGTAGGAATAGGCATGGTTCTCTATTTAAACGTGAGAAACAACTCCTTACTTTGTTATGGAAGACTTGGAGAAATTAGAGAGTGTCGGAAGAGAAACGCAACTTTGCTAGAGTTTTATTATTTCTTCCTTATGTTTTTGCTTATGCCAAATTCTATGACTATTGCTAGGACATGATGCAACCCTAGTATGATAATCTAGTTTTCTTATTTTACCTATCTATTGATCGCCGTTTGATGTTGGATTCTTAATCACTGTGCTTAATAACTTGGTTGATTTTCTTGATGCTTGATCACCATCTAGATTTTTAATTGAGTTTATTTGATGAAAATTAGAGTAAATACCATACTTAATTTAAGGCTTGCTTCTTGTGATTAAGATTTGTAATTCTTCTGCAAGGGACATACTAGTGTAGTGGTTTGGAACAATTGCTTCCCTAGGAAAGATCCTGGGTTCAAGTCTTAGCATATGTGTAGTGTGTGTAAGTTTAGTATGTTGTCGCCTCTCTCAATAGGAAATGTCCTAAAAAAAGAAAAAAATAATAATTGTAATTCTTCTAGGTTAAATGTCATGCTTCTAGGGTTTACATGCTTGTTAGAGGTTTTCATTGATCTTAATGAGTTTCTATGTGTATTCATATTTGACCTAAATACTATAGGTGAATTGCATGTAGAAATATTTGGGTTAGCCTAAATACCATAGGTAATTCATGAAAAAAAAAAATTAAGTGGCAACATCAATTGGTTAAATAATAGGTGGGTGAATAAAAAACTAGATCGGATTACTATTGGTGAATTCATTGTCCTATTAGTTTCATCAATTTAAATTTATCGTCTTTGTGTTTCATGACTTTCTACTTTGTTTTATCTTTTAATTTCGTTGTTCTAGTTAATTAAATCACTTATTCAAAAATCCCCTTTGTGTTTACGTGAGTATGCTGTGTGTTTAATTTCTCGTTTATATAAAGTAGAGTAGTTAAAGTGTTTTGTGAAGTAAATTAATCTAATTTAATTGAAATTTAAACTCAATCCTTGTGGGAATGACCTCGTACTTGCTATACTAAATTATTATTGACCTTGTGCACTTGCGAGTATAATTTGTGTTTAGAATAATCTTGTTTTCAGGTTATCTAAAATTCACAACATGTAACATGCATAAATAGGCTAATACCTTAGCAAGCATAAATGGACTAATAATTTTATAGCCTCATATAATATTTTAACTAAAAAGTTTCTAATTAGTAGTTTTGTAGCATAAATGGACTTAGAAATTGGGTCATTTGTAACTCATAGCATTCTAACTTATGAGTTGGTAGTTATGTAATACAAATGCACTTGTGCTATGTGACAGTGATGTACTTGTGTTCAGGTCATTTAACATGATACTAAGCATAAATTGGCCAGTACTTTTGTAGGTTAATTTAACATTTTACTTAGAAGTTGGTAGTTAGTTGGCTTTGTAATAGGAATGTGCTTGTGTTACATGACCGTGTCACATTTAACATTCAGGCCCTTTGACATAGCACGAAGCATAAATGGACAACTCTGATTTATAAGGTGAGCCCGTTATGTGACCGCATAGGGCCCCACAAAAAAGGGGTCTCCTATAAATTATTTAAGCATGCCTCCTATAAAAGCACAAAGGTATTTTTTGTGTGGTTGATTAATTTTGGACTTTTTTTTCCTTATTTTCCATAAAAGGTGGACATTTAAAAAAAAAGCTAAATCAACTATATAATTATATATTCTACTACATATTTTGTTAGTAAAAACAAAAAGGGCCTCAATTTTTCTTTTCCGCATAGGGACGTCAAAATTCATGGACCGATCATGTAATATAAGTGTGATTGTGCTATGTACCTGTTTCATGCTCAAGATGGAGTCATGCTATGACATAAATAGCATACGCATGAAGTCTTATATAAACTTGTGTACACTTTTAACTAATTAGTTGCTAGTTATGTATTGTCATGAATATATTTTCGTTGAAAGAAGATACCGTTGTTATGATTCAAATTATTTAAATGAACTAGTGTCATCGCAGCACAACTTACGTATACACATGTCTTTTAAGTACAACTTACATATACACATGTCTTTTAAGTGACAAGCTGCCACTCCAAGCAAGACATGACAATTTACTCTATCTAAAAAAATAATAATAACATATGACATGACAATTCTAGACATGAATAAGAGAGTCAATATTAAAGGAAAATTGCATTTTGAGAAGGTTGAAAATGTAATCAACTTTCTAACTAGGGATGATTTGTTGAAGTAATTGCCTAATATAGACAACATAAAAATCAAAATGAACAACAAATGGATTGGATTTTCATTTAATCCAGTAGGTGCATGGTTGAAATATTATATTTATCATCAACATTAGTTTTTATTATTATATGTTGTCCCATACGTAATATGTCTATAGTAGTAGATATATTAGTTAATTGTGTCTCAAATTGCCTTGTTGTTGTATTTTGTTTGTTGGGTTATTCTTTTTTTTTTTTTGTAAAATGATATACAAAGTGCTTGTTTCTTAATCAATATGTATTGACTTGCTCATCAAATCCTAAAATTAAATTCATTAATTAAGGGCCCGTTTGATAACCATTTTAATTTTAGGTTTTAGTTTTCATTTGTTTTAAATTAAGCAATAATTGTATTCATAACTTAGCCACCAAGACCATCAGCAACAAGGGCATAAACTACCCAAAAAGGGTTAATACAAATGTGGAAGCATAGGAACCACACATGGTTATTCCAGATACAGAGAAATACACCACAAGGTATATCTCCACTAATAGTGGCATAAAGCCAAACAAATTTCGGCCTGAAGCCGCAAGTCTGAACAAATTAGATATGGACTGTAGCTCCTAAAACTACCAATACAACTATAACTTTTAAACTCTCACAAGTAAAAAATACAAGCAGAGACTCAACTTCAAACAGAACACCCAACTCACAAAAAGGTGTAATTATTACAACCCAAAAAACTGCAAAACCAACCAAGATGACAATAAGTAAAGTTGCAACCATCACCACCACTAAAAACAGGAACACCACCATCGAAGCCCAGGTTGAGGGGAAAATTGCAGCCACACCAAAACCTAATACAAAAAAAAAAAAAAAAAACAAAGCAAGAAGAACCCAAACAACACCAAGACAAAGCCGCAAAACAAAGAGTCAACACAAGGTGAAAGGGATTTAAAGAGATTTGGGGCAACAAAAAACTAGAGCAAAGAGCAAAACCAAACCCTCAAAGGGTCAGAAATCACCACAAGCGCAACCAAAAAATCCAAAAGGAAGGCAAGAGAAAAAGAGCGATGAAGAGGAGGAGAGAAGATAGAGAATGAGAAAGAATGAAGGAAGAGGAAAGATAGTGACCTTTCCTCCCCCCCTCCCTTAGGATAGGAGCGGCGACTAGGGTTTGAGAGAGAGAGAGAAGTCACTTTATATTCTTTTAAGAAAGAGTGCAATGATATGAATTTTTTTTCATTTTTTGTACTAGAGTATAAATAAAAATGAGAGTGAGAATGGGAGTGAGGATGAGATTGAGAGAGAGGATGAGAGGGGAGAATGAGAGGGATGAGTAACAAAAGTGAAAACAAAAACTTGAAAGTGAAAAAAAAATTCAAAAAAAATTCAAATTTTTGTTTTTGCTTTCACTTTTGTTACTCCTCCCTTCTCATCTTCCCTCTCAATCCCATCTCCACTCTCATTCTCACTTCCATTCTCCGTCTTTTTTTTCTATAAGGTGTTGCTATCCTACAATTTTGTGGGGATTAGATAGGATAAGTTTTTCTTCATGAGTAATCCACCTTCTACCTTCAACTTAGTGAAAAAATTTCCATTTCTTCCTTCATCATGCTTAAAATTTAAGGAGTCCTATCTAATCCAATCCAAGGCACCAAACGTGGAGCATATACATACGAAAATACTTAAGATAAAAAAGACTTTCAAATTGGAACAAACACAATACTAATTTTGATAGAATATAAACACGTACATATATGTTCATAGAAACAAAGTTACCCGCTTCCCCCCCTCCCCTCTAATAATATGAGAGGAAGTTTTGTATTGTTTAATTGCCTCTTTCAATAGACAAAAAAGAAAAATCCCTCTTACAATACTCACGTGGGATCTAATCACCACATTATAATGAGATTTACAAATATTAAGAAAACAGAAATTATTTTATCACCTATGTGTTATAAATTTCTTGATCAAATTACAAGAATGCAATAGTTTAGTAATGGATCCCAAGCCTCTGCATTTAGGTCTATTGCATAGTCGTATTTTGTTAAATCTAAGCCACTCAAACAATCTAATGACTTAACACACGATACGTCATCAAACATTTAAGTAAGATTATTTTATTTATTTTAATATTCCAAAACTCATTAAACACTATCATTAACGATGTTAAGGATTGTTAGTTTTAACACGAGCGTGTTTCTTCTCTTTCTCTTGCGAGCGGACTCTGTCTCTAAGAGTGTGCTTCTTCTTCTTCTTCTTTTTGTTCTTTAACTTGTTTCTTCATGGTAATTATGGTAATTGGGTCTTCTTATGTACCTTCCAACATGTGAAAATACTTGTTTGATTGGAGATACAATCAAAATTTTGCAGTCAAAATATGTATATGGAGATACTTGTTTCTTCTAAAATGTTTCTTCCTGGTTAGTTTTAAAATGTTGGTCTCAAAATATGAGTTCATAAAGAGAGGAAGATCATGTTGAGTTAGTAATTGATGTGAATAATGGCTTATTAGGGATCGATTTTAACTAATTACCATGAAGTGATCGATGTCGGATTATCCATTGATAGGATTCGCTGGCTTTATTTCATCACCATCACAATCTAGTATCAGAATAATTAGCAAGCTTATGAAACAAACTCTCCAACAAGGGGATCAGTTGTTGTCCATGCTCCATTCAAACATGCTACAAGCCCAAAATTGTATGAAATTGTATGCTGATCAGCATCGTATAGAGACAACATTCAATGTGGGTGATTGGGTGTATTTGCGCATCCAGCTTCACTGGTAACCACAAATTATCCTCCAAAATTTGTGGTCCTTATCAAGTGGAAGCTCGCATTGGCCAACATCCAAATTCATTCGATCTTTCATGTGTCTCTACTCCCTATCAAGGGGAAGTCCGAAATATCATATGCAAATTTTCCTCTTTCTCTCTATGTTATTCTTTCTGTTATTTTCTCTCTTTTCAATCCCTAGGCTTGATACCTATCATCCAAGCATGCCTGAACTGGCGTTGTAGTTGTGGTCAAGATGCTTCATATCTCTGCCATCATCACCCAAAGCTCTAGGTGTTCCACCGATATCAGCTGTCATTTGTGGGAAGAAAGTGAGAGCACGCTCCCAAATACTAGGAAGAAAACAAGGTAAAGAACAGAAAGAAGAAGAAGAAGAAGTACGCTAGCAGAGGGAAAGAGTCTGCTCGCTAGAGAAAAAGAAGAAACATGCTGCGTTAAAACTAACCATCCTCAACACCGTTAAGGATAGGGTTTAATGAGTTTTGGAAAATTAAAATAATCTGACTTAAATGTTTGATGACGTGTAGTGTGTTAAGTCATTAGATTGTTTGGATGGCTTAGATTTAACGAAATGCAAGTAAATACACATGACCTAAATGTAGAGACTCAAGGTTCGTTTAGTAATAGCTAAACATGTGTTTTTATGTTTTAGGTTTGCAAGTGGATTGTGGCAACTTTAGGTATTGGGTTCTTTAAGATTAAATAATCTCTTTTTTAATATAAAGAATTGAGAAATAATTTTAAAAAAAGGGACAAAATAGATGGAGCCTACCAATACACATTTGCATACCACATCTTTAATAGGTTTAGCTCGCCAATACAATAGGCCCATCTCTATTAAAAAAGTGATAAACAATGTGGTATATAAATGTGACATGATTATTATTTTTGATGTGATAAAGGATAAATATTTCCACATTTAAACCCACTTGTCCATTTAACTCTTGTTGTGATTTTAGTCTCAGCCATTTGAATGGTCTTTTTCTTTTTGATACCCCAACTCTAGTCCCTTTCATGAGCTTGATACTCCATCTCTAAGTCAAGCTCTATTCTTTAACGCATCTGAAAATATTTTACAGTGTGGTAACTAAAAATTGAACTTCCATTTTTATATCTCACAGACACAAACATTTCACTAATACATACATTTCACAAACATTTTACAGTCTCCTGCTAATAATTTTAGATGTTGACACCATCAATATGGTAAATAACAAGAGTCATTGAAAATGATTGCAAGAAAGTTGTATTTAACGAACTATTCAACACAATGTTTTTTTTATTATAGGATATTCAACACAATGTTTTTTGATCAAATATTCAACACAACGTTGAAAACACGAATTTATATAACTTCCTAAAAAAAAGTTTATATAAAAAAAAATTTGGGTTAGTAATTTATAAATTCAAACGAAATAATTTTGACTAGAAATGCTCAACAAGAGGGAGTTCATGAGAACTATTTATATAATCATATGATTCATATCCACAAAATAAAAAATACTTAATTCCCTCCCACCAAAGAAAATGAATATTTAATTCCCATCCAAACTGGCCTAGAACTTATCAATTTGCAGCACCCAATTTTCTTTGACTGAAATGGAACAGATTTTATATTCAAAATTTGAATTTTGGGATAAAAGTTGGATGCTTTTTTAAAATACTTTTTATTCTTGAAATGGTTATTAAAAAAAGAGGGTGCGTGGGACAATGTTGGAAGTAGGGTTATGATGAGTGTTATGACTGTAATCACACATTTATATATAATTTTATTATATATATTTAGCCACACACACAATCAAGCGGGGTGCTGTTGACAATTAACCTTTCAAGTAGATCTGAAATCTACCACTCCCCAGTCTCCCTCAAAAGATAGATTCCAGTGAGAGAGAGGAGAGAGAGACAGAAGGAGAGAGAGAGAGAGAGAGAGACTTTCCAACTCTCTACTGAGCAAAACCCGCTTGTCTACACTTGAAACCCTACTGAGTGAGTAGTAGTGATATACTGAGTCCAACAACTGCGTTGTTTTAGCCCCCCAAAAACCATTTTTCTCTCACTCTGTTGTTTTTCTCTCTCTCAAAGAGAGAGGCAGACCCAAGAAAACCCCCCATGGGTTCCTATGAAGTTACAAACATACTCTTCACTAAGATCAAGGCCTTAGACCCAGAAAATGCCATCAAAATCATGGGTTATCTTCTCATACAAGATCTTGGCGAGAAAGATTTGATTCGCTTGGCTTATGGTCCGGAGACCCTTTTGCACTCGCTGATTGTGAGGGCTAAAATCCAGTTGGGCCTTTGCTCGAGCACTTCGTCGACATCTTCCACACCTTCCTCTCCTTCACCGCTAAACCCCATAGCCAGACCAACTAACGCCAACCCATTTTCACAGTCTTCCCCTAGAATCCCGAACGGTTTTGATTTTGGGAAAAACCCATCTTCTCCCTCCTCAAATGCCTGGCCACTTTCTGGGTTCCCAAACAACTCCATTAGCCCAAAGTCAAGCCCTTTACTCTCTTACGACAATATCCGAGCCGGGTCAGTTTCACTTCCAGTACATTCACCCCGCTACAGCAAGGATGGTGGGGGTGATGTTTGGCCTGGCGGCGACCTCATTGACGAGCACCAACTCAATGAGTACCTCTCATTTCTCAATGAGTCTTCCTCGTCGAGGCCCGAGGATTTCATCGATCCCCGGCTCGAATTGGGTCATGGAGTTCCTGATTGGGCTCATTCTGTCAACAATGGTGATGCCCATTTCCACAGAAGGAGCTATTCGGCTAGCGATGCGTGTCTCGGGTCCGAAGATGCTGCTTTGGGAGGTGGGTTCAAGCCATGCCTTTACTTTGCCAGAGGGTTTTGCAAGAACGGAAGCAATTGCAAGTTTGTGCATGGCGGTTTTGCTGATTCCTTGGACGGTTCTGGTGCCATTGTGGGGTCTCCAACTAATCTAGACAGTTTTGAGCAGCAAGACGAGATGATGAGGTTGAAGACTGCCCAGCAACAGAGATTAGCTGCTGCTTCTCAGTTCATGGGTGGAGGGTCACCTACTCCTTACAGCAAGTACATGAATTTCCTCTTGCAACAGCAAAATGACCCTCAGAGGTATGGAGTGGTCCATTTTTCTGTTTGCTGTTGCTTTTATTTGGGTGTGGTTATTGATTTTGAGTCTGTTGGAGACAACCCATTTTGCTCTTTATAGATTATTTTCTTTGTCATTAAGTGTGGTTTGTGTTGGTTATTGATTTTTTCTCTTTTCGGGTTCAATTGTTTTTTTCTTGGTGGCATTCTGTTGTATTGTAGAGTGGCAGCGATGATGATGGGGGAAGAATTTTACAAGTTTGGGCGATGTCGTCCTGATAGAAACGACCTTTTGGCAATGTCTTCAGTTGAAAAGGCGAGCTCGGCTTCAAGACAGATCTACTTGACATTCCCAGCTGAGAGCACTTTTAAAGATGAAGATGTTTCAGAATACTTCTGGTAAAATTATACGTCATATTATTTCCTTATTATTTGTTATTAGGACCAAGTCGTCGGTCAACCTTCAGTATGAGTTAAGTTGCTACTCGGATTATTGGTAGAATAGTTTTTTATTTTATTTTAATTTTTATTCATGATAATCATGCCTTAGCACTTTGGTCAGCTTTCCTGACAACCAATTACTCAGTAACGGCAATACTTACCATGCCAAGGTTTTAGAGTGGTTCTAGCCTTAGTGGCATCAGTCCTTTATGTTTGAACTTTTTCCAAAATGATAAAGTTAAGAAGTTGTTCAAGGTTTTCATTGCCTTGAAGGCCTCCAAAGCATCATCAATCGTTTATGGTCAAATCTTGGATAGAGGTTGTGGCGATTCAAAACCTTGACGTTAGTTTGCTCGTTTTTTCATTTGTAACCCTGGCCTTCATATACTCAGTTTGGTTCTCTAGGGGAGTGGTACCTTGCATTTCAAGTACAGGATATTCAGAAACAGGGGTTGTGCTTTTGCTTAAAGTTACCCCTGATAGGAGAAAATGTTTGCACCACCTTGTCATATCACATATATGTGTGTCCAACAAATAAATTTTAAATTTCAGAAGTTCAGTTATATTTTTGCTCCTCTACTAGGGTTTTAATGTGCTTACATTTCATCTTGTATGACAATCTATTTGTTTGGCTGCAATGAAAAGGTACGTTTGTAACTTTACTATTCTGATAAGTTAGCTATTATGAGAAGAAATTTTGGGATTGTTGGCTTGTGTATTTGGATACATTGTCAAGAGTCTAAACCAATAAGGATTGCTCTTTCTATCCCTGCCTAATGCCTGCATAAGAGCCTTGCTAGTCAGCTGTAAAATTTTATACAGTGTGCCCATATCATGCAAAGAGCACATTAAACAGGCTTTGATGGCTAATGTTAAGTCTTTGTGTTGACCCCTTCACCTGCTCCAACGTGACACTGAAGATCTTGAGTGTCTTTGATAGCCATTTGCAGAATGTCTGTGATCTATTTGCTCAAGGCCATTTTAAACTCGTAAAAAGCTGTTTGGTTGTTTCTCTTATCTTTATTAAAGATATAATTAATTTCATTAATTATCCACAACAATGATCAACTTATTGGAACACAAAGTTATTGCTGACTTCCAGCATATATACTACTGTGTATTGTTACTAAAATATTCAGTCGGTCCTTTATTGTGAATACAAGTGTATCGTCATCCATCATTTGATATCAAAAGATACATCTGATCTAGTACTCTCCTGGAAGAGTTTCCATGACTCACCTTTTATTTTTTTTACACTAGCAATGAGACATCATTGTTTGAATCTGTCACATAACACAACTAAATATTGTTGCATGGTATGCCATGATACGATTTAGTCATTGATGATTTTTTTTTTTCTTTTATAGAAATTAGATACAGATTAAGCTTGAAAAATTGAAATAACGAGAACTGCATGACCTTGGAGTTCATCTATGCAATGATTATTGGAGACATCCTACAGGATGTCACGGTGTGAATATGACAATAATAGGAAAACAATTTCTGAGTTCTTGTGTTACAATATTTGAATCTTGAGTGAACTCATAAACACTTGATTTTAAGAATGGATGGCCAAATGTGGTTTGAATATTGTGTAGGGTTTACTGTTACAAACCAAAGGAGTTCGTTGTATTATTACAAGGGAAGAGATCATAATGTCATTCTTATATTGTTTAAAGGTTCAGAATTTGGAATTTCTATTAAATAGTTCCTTTTTGTACTTTTGAAGCAAGTACGGGCCAGTTCAAGATGTAAGGATTCCATACCAGCAGAAAAGAATGTTTGGTTTTGTTACATTTGTCTACCCAGAAACTGTGAGGCTCATATTGTCCAAAGGAAATCCTCATTTTATATGTGATTCCCGTGTGCTTGTGAAGCCCTACAAGGAGAAGGGAAAAGTCCTGGATAAGTATGTATATCATTGCTCTTTTACAATCTAATCTTATGCCTTCATCACTTTGCACTGATGCTTTAACTGCTGATTGTCTACAGGAGGCAACAGCAACAACAGCATCTAGAGAGGGGAGAATTTTCACAATCTTTGAGCCCTGGTGGTCTTGATTCTAGAGATCCCTATGATCTCCAACTTGGTTAGTGAAACAAGATTGGATACTTTTTTTCGTGACATATACTCTGTTTGAAAGAGAATAGGGTTAAATGAATTTTAAGATGGCTTCTCATTTGGCTAACAATTAAAAAAGAAAAAAACTCTCTCTCTCTCTCTCTCTCTCTCTCTCTCTCTCTCTCCCCACACATGTATGCGTATGCACATTTATGCATATTATTGTTCTTGTTTTTATTGACTGCAGCATCACAATTCTCGTTGATTTTTTATTACTTGAATTTGTTTTCTACTAGGGGGAAGAATGTTCTATAGTACACAGGAGATGCTATTGAGAAGAAAATTGGAGGAGCAGGCCGAATTACAGCAAGCAATTGAACTCCAAGGGAGAAGAGTCATGAGTCTGCAGCTCCCAGACTGGAAGAATGACCGCTTACCCCATCACCAGCGCAGTCTGTCTGTTGGTGCTCATGTTCCCTTAAGTCCTCAGTCTCATGTGCAGATCAATCAAAATGTCATTCCGTTCGATAGCATTAAACAAGAAGTTTCAGAAGGTTGTCTGATTGACAATAACCGTTCTAATATACATATTTAAACTTTAAGATGAAGCATTGGGTCACTGACTGCTGAATATGCATGTTGCAGGCCACAGTGATATTACAGCTGCCTCAATTTCTGTGACTGCTGCTGTTGCTGAGCAGCACCTTCAGAAGGAAGATAATTTTGCTTTCATTCACAATAATGGCATTGGCAAAAACAAGGAGCAAGGCTCCTACCTGGAAACTCCTGATCTTCAGAAAAGGTATGGAGCATAACTTTCATATCAAGAGAAAGTTGACAATAGCAAACAACATTATATGATTTTATCTATAGTGGTGCTTCTGTTTTTCTGGATTTTTCCATTTGAGCTTCCATTATCAGGTCCTTTTGCATTTTCTAATAATAAAAACTTTTTTTTTCCTTCTTTTGTGGTTGTCATGATAGCAGTGTAGAGCAGGTCCTTCCTGATTGCCTTTTTGCTGCTCCCTCAAATTCAGCTGGGGATCATCTGTCTGACTTGTCAACCGCTGTGTCAGATCTTAATGATACCATCATAACTGCTGAAAACAAATCATCATCATCAGTCAATTCTGCCAGCTGCATGGCTTCTCATTAATGCTGATTGATTTTGCTAGGGTAATAGCTAATTCATTTTGTTCTCTGTAGATGACCTTGCTAGGGATTGTAGTCATGCAATCAAACAATCTTTTTATTATGTTGGGTTATGTTCCTATGCAGGAGAGTAGAGAAGCATATACAAGGAAGAAAAATCCTCTAGATGTATAGCTGAATTATACCTACATCAAAGAGTAGATCCATAGAGAAGATCGCAACAAGGTCTCACCGTCATCAATACATACTGCTAACCGATACTACATATTTCATACGCAAGGAGAAACGAAATGAATTACGAGAGTAGGATTTATCGCTTTTGCTACTTTGTACCCTCTCTGTAGGTGTGCTGACCACCAAACAGGCTAGACCAGAACAAGGATTGTAACTTCTATCTACACTCATATACACAACTTTTCTCTCTACTATCGTATTTTCCTTCTGATGTGAATTTTTGCTAGTGTTTAAGTTTTCCATTAGAGTATTTGATGCTTTTTGTACATATACTTGGACAGAAGTTTAAAGCAGACTTTTCATAAGTATACAAATTATTGTATCACTATAGTATGTATGATACGGATGGGGAAAAAAGCTATGACTTCCCTTTGGCCTTTTTGTTTTGTTTGGTCATGATTGTTCCTGTCTGATATTGCAGCATCACATGAACACCGAATATAGGGGTAGAAAGGGGATTTCATATAACAATTGATCAAAGTTTTCTTTTAGGTGGCTTTCATAATTTACTGTTTTTGGCTTTTTCTGCTAAATCCACATGTGGGGCAACAACCAAGTCGTCACATGGGTGCTGACATTTATATAAATGGTTTATAAGGCTCTATCACACTCCTTTCACTTTCACTTTCACTTTCACTTTCACTTTATTGAAATGTTTGTTTCTGAATCTTTGTATTTTTGGAAGCTGGAGCCCTCATGCTCTCTCTGGCCTAGGTATAAATTATGTTATGCTCTATATGACCATAGGGATGCCCAATGGGTACCCATTTGAGCAACCATATGCTCAAACTCAAATGGGTAACCATGTGGTAGCGGTGACAGTGGTGGTGGCCGTGGTTGTAGGGTGGTTTTAGCTGTGATGATGGTTATTGGTACCTATTGTCTATACCTGTGCCTAACTTGTGTTGCTAATGTTGACTTTTATTAGGTCAGTTGGCCGGTGAGCCTGCCTCCTTGCTTTCGAGTTCTACTCTCTCTTTTCATAGGTTAGATTAATTTAGAGTATTTTATTGCTAGTATAAAAAAAAAAAATTAAATAAAAAGGTAGGAAAGCGACTTTTCAACAACTGGAACTGGTGGATGAATTTATACTGTAACTCATGGAACGGAAAATTCTCCACATTAAATGAGATGGTAGATTAATACAGAATGGGAACTAATTGCCTTTGTGCGTTTAAACTTTTCACTAATGCTTTTGTCAGTTTTCCAATTTAATACAAGGCCGAAATTTAAAGTACGGTTTGTTTGGATAACTTGAAATTAGACACAATTCAGAAGTTATGCTTTTGTTAGTTTTCCAATTTAATAAAAGGTCGAAATTTAAAGTACGGTTTGTTTGGATAACTTGAAATTAGACACAATTCAGAAGTTTTGAAATGACGGATTTTGGGCAGAAGCTCGAAACTCTAGGCACCAAATGAATATTTGTGTAAACCTTTGCTGAGGCTCAAAAAATCCAAGGTCGAGCCAAATATATTTCTAACCCAATACAACACTTAACTGGGAAAGAAGTCTGGTATGCAATAATTTGTCGTATGTGCTTGCGCAAGTTATGGTCCACATGCCACGCCAAGCAAACAGGCAACCCGCCATGCATAGAGGTCGTAACGAGCCTGTAAAATGTACTGGTTCTATGAACCCGCGCTTACTGTTCCGTCAAGCACCGTTTAGCCCAGCTATAGCCCACTACAATACAGGAAAGCTCGAGCACAAACACGCTAAGCAACGTGCAATGCCAAGCGAAAAACTTTTATTTTCGCACTAAGCCACGCTACAATCTTAAGTGGGCTTAAGCCACGTGAATGCTTGGGGCTTACTGAGTGGGTTGTGGTATGGATGGTCACGAGTGTTCATGAGGCTCATTGATGGACTGAGGAGTGGAAGTTTGGAACTGCTTGGGAGCACCAAAACTCAGGCTCATTTCTTGAGTCCAAACATATGGGTAAGCATAAAAGAGAAAAAAATGAACCAACACCTTAGAAAATATCCAATAGCCCATCACCTTAAGAAAAGGCCCAAACACCTTAGAAAATATCTAGAGCTATAGCCCACAAAACTTGGAAATATTCCACATTAGTCAAAATATCCAGCACCTTGTCAAAACCAAGGGAAACCCATATGCACAAGCTGCTAGAAATGAAACACCCTTTAGACCAGCAATCTTACCCATTTCCTTCCTTAGCAAGCTTTGGCATGAAAAACCAGGGAGAAAGCAAGAGGCGCCTCACCCAAAATGAAGGAGTCTAGCCGCAGAAAAACCTTGGAACCCAAAAGGCTTCGTCCCTATGCGCTTGGATTGGGGAGATTTCACTAAATAGGATTGAATGGAAGAGAGTGAAGGAAAATGGAGAGGATGACTTGGTAAAATTAGAGCTTCCAGCGCCTATAAAAGGGGGATTCCATACCCAGCAAAACAACCACATCTAGAGCAAGCAAGCATCCTTATTCACTGCTGGAACCTTCAATTCCAAGCCATATTCTCCCATCTTCTTCTTTTCTTTTTTGGAAAACGATCTAGGAGTGCGACCAAGCTTTTGTCAAGCGGCTGGAAATTTACTCAAGACACCCCTCTCTATTTCCATCTCTCTTTCTCTTCCTTAGCCAAAATCCCACTAAATTTCTCTTTCCCCTTGTTCTGAACCTTTGTTTTCCATAAGAAATCCAAGCTTTTTCTCTCTATTGCTATACTCATGAAGACTTAGCTCCCATGCCACAAGCTTCTCATGCCAAGCCATAATATTGATATGTAACAATTGTCTATCTTGTTGGTGAGAGGAACCAAAGTGCTTCCTAAGGCTCCACGAGCTTTTCGAAGCACTCTTGGGGGCCTGGTTCTTGAACTCAAGCAGAGGGGCAAGCATACTCTCCCACTGCTGGAAGCACCAGATTTAAGCTCTGGTTCTTCCATCTTCTCATTATATATATATATATATATATATATATATATATATATATATATATATATATATATATTTCTCTCTCTCTCTCTCTCTCTCTCTCTCTCTCTCTCTCTCCAAAATCCCTATTCTAGATCTGAAACACTTATCTTCTGAAGCCAAGTTGAAATCATGGGCATCACCTTTTTGGTGAGAAATCCGAAGGCGTGACCAAGCATTCGTCAAGCTGTCGGAAGCCCAATCAAACAAGTAGCAACTGCTGGAACACCTGTTCCACTATGTTTCAAGCAAACCTCTTCCAGTGTCTGCTCCACCTCTATCATCAAGCAATAGCTTCACAGTAGCAGATGTATCATTCTCATAAAAAATTTCAATGTACTAAAGAGCCATTGAAGAAGACCAAAACACTCCCTAAGATCTCAAATCTTTCGGGGCCTGGTGCCGCAAACTCAGATAGGGGCGCAGGAGAGCTCAATCTACTTCACAGTAGTCCAACAAGCCCATTGTAGCTCTCAACAAAAAGACCCCAACAACCTTCCTCTCTCAATCGCTTATTAAAAATAAAAAA
Source organism: Prunus avium (assembly GCF_965620075.1). NCBI lineage: Eukaryota > Viridiplantae > Streptophyta > Magnoliopsida > Rosales > Rosaceae > Prunus > Prunus avium. Next base: position 17,384,517 of record NC_142287.1, on the reverse strand, counting down.
AATACTAAATTTTTATTTTTAAATTCTATATCAAAAAGAATTTGGGATTCGGTAGTCATGAATTCCTATTTTATATTCCAATTAAATGGGCCTTAAAAAAAATAATTTAAGGACAATCAATTTTGAGGGAAAAAATTACTACCATCAACACCATCACTACCTTTCCTAGTACCACTTTTCCCTTACCATGACCACCGCCCTTTCAACATTATGACCACCACTTTTATAAGTTATAACCACCATCACTGTTACCATTTTCCCTCCACCATGCTACCACCTTACCACTAGCATCAACATTACCATTGCCACCATCCACACTATCACTGTGGGAGCGCTTTTCGTCCCACAAAAATATTCGATTGAAAGATCCCCCTTTCTTCTTCGCCGCTTCTTTCTCCTTGCAAAACAAATCGGATAAGAGGACCACACCCAGGGGGTGTTGGCCAAAGGCCCTCCGATGCCTAAGTTAGTTCAAGTGTTTTGTAAGAAAGCACTAGCTAAATAGGATACAGAGATATATATGTAAGGTGTAAACCGAGTGGCCGGAGCCGTGAGTGGTGGGCGGAGCCTTGTGAAAAAAGGAGAGAGAGTATGGCGGCTAGGGTTTGTGAGGGATAATCTCTACAAAGTTTCAGTAGGAATTTAGACGTACCTCAACCCTTGTGCGTAGCCATCTATTTATAGGGGCCTCGGAGGCTAGGGTTTCAGAGGAATAATTCCGTAGATGGAAAGGAAGTATTCCTCCCCGATTAGGCGAGATTTGATTAATTAGGAATTTGATTTATTTGATTTAAATCAAATCCTAATTGTGGTAGGAATCAAATCAATCCCAATTTAATTAGGTAACACCCAATTTAATTGGGCAACTCCCAATTAGGTCAAATAATCCCCAAATGGAAGGAATTATTTGACCTAGAGTTTTGATTTAATTCGGTTCCCATAATCACCATAACACAACTGCCACTGGGTCCAACAAACTGATTTAAATATCATTATTTTTGCAACGGTCTTGTAACTCAAGTGGTTAAGAACATTTATTCATGCACCGGAGGTCTTAAATTTGATTCTCTCCTCTCCCAATAGAACTTTTATATAATAAAAAAATCCATTAATTTTAAACCTTTTTTTTTTTTTTTTTTTGCAATAACAAACTCTAGACCTTTAAAACTCTTTTTTTATATTAATTTTTTCTTAAATAAAATCCCATAATTTGAAATTCTAGTTACTCTTGAACTCAAGGGTCATGCTAAAGAGACCACATTATTAGATAACTTTGTAAACCACCTCTCTAATAAAGGTGAAGCACACCAATACAATGGGTCCGACCTCTATTATAGAAGTGGTTAAGGTGGTCTATAAATATGGTCTAACTAACATTTCCCTAAACTCAATTATCCCAATGCCATCATATTAGAAAAGTTGACTAATAAAATAACACACTTAGATTTAAGAGAATAAAAAAACTTAAAATTCAAGAATGAAAAATAACTATAAATGTAAATAATATAAGATATATTTTTAATGTTTTTATTTATCAAGCGGAGCATACGAGGAGGGAGCAGGGCGAAAATCGTAATTCCCGTACAAGCTGCATCAGAAGAGGGCCTATGAGGAACTGACGTTACGACAACCGTTTTCGTCCCCAATTTTCAACAGTGTAATAAAATTAAACAATCTAAACTCGATCTTACAAACAAAATCTAAACTCAAATCCAGAACGACATGCTATGACTTAAGCCCTAAGTTCATTTTAGTTTTGCAATTTCTCTTTTCACTCTTAGTTCCGGCCGCATTGCTGCCCACCCTTTGTTGCTAGTACACATCGCATGCCCTAAGCCCCCAAATCAGGTACCATTACTTTTCAATACTCATCTTTCGTGCAATTTGTTTTTCATTTGCTATTTTCCTAATTGATTCATGAATCATGAATGGTGAAAGAAGAAAGTTATTGAATATTGATGATTTGTTAGATTTAATAGTAGTGAAATGCTATTGAAAATTAGAAAAATGCTTATGGTTTACTATTTTGCTCATCAAATAAAACTCTTGATAATAAATCTACAATCTAATTTTTGCATGTAAAAATTTGAATGTGGAATGAAACACTTCTTGTGTCATCCCATTTCTTTTCTTCTTCTAACACGAGCCACTTAATTTTATAATGCAATTTTTATAGCACAAATGGAATGGGCTTTAGCATTTATATTAGTAATTTTTATGGTGAAACTGAAATAGTTATATTATATTTTAGACTAGTAGTGTTAGTGGTATTGTTAGTAATATCTTCTTTAATTGTTTAACATACAATTTTAATTTAGAAAAGGATCGAAGAGATAAACAAGTTTGGACTGTAGAGAAGACTCACCCTCAGAGTGTGCTTTAAAACATCGAAGAGATAAACAAGTTTGGACTGTAGAGAAGACACCCTCAGAGTGTGCTTTAAAACCTATCCAAGTCCTTCGCCAATTTTGATTTCCCTACTCCACCTATGCTTGAGCTCTCCAAGTTACGACAATGGTTGTAACCTCCAAAATCTCCACGCCAAGGTTATGCTTTGGTGAAGATGATGAACCCACAAGGAGGACTAGATGCTAGAAAATCATCCCTTTGGTAGCCGACCTTCCCTTGCTTTAGATTAGAGAGAGTTTGATTTTCTTTTATTCTCGACCTTGCAAAGAAAAACCCTAAAGAGGCGAGGATGAGCATCCTTATGCTTATTTGACATGTAACTTAAATTTTCATACAAGATTTCTTGATTGATTGCGTTCAATGTAGTCACTCTGTAACAAACACCCAGACACTTATCTTAGTGTCATCTACACGAAAGGCTTGAGACCAGTCAACCTTACAATTGAGCAGATACAGTGTATGTTGTTCTTTTAGGGTATGAGTTTAAGTGGGAAATGTATACTGGATCTAACTTCTTTAGATCACTTTTCTCATCTCATAGACTATGAGACTTTTACTTGAATCGACGTAATTGCTCTTATGTTTAAACTTGGATAGTTAATTAAACGAAATATCCATAAAACATTCATCTAATGATTGAGTTTTAGGGCATATTTATGAAGGAAAAACTATTTCTAGGCATTTCTCAAATACACAAATAGGATAATGAGCTATCTAACATGCATTTCTACTAAATACAAAGAAGAGGAAGCTAAATAGAAACTTAGAAACTCATACAAATCCTATTGAACCCAAAATTTTTCTAAGCTTATGAAATGTTGCACCATAGACTCTTTAGAACTACTTTAAAGAGAGGGACTAGAGATGTAGTTACCCTTGGAGCGAATCCTGAACCCTAAGAAGGTGTGTTCAGGTAGAGTGTTTGATCTCTCCTTTCTTGATTATCCACTATGGCTCTCCAATAGGTAAAATAGTGTGCAACTCACCAAAGCTCTTCACCAAAGATGGATGGAGATGAGAGATAGAGAACTTGGGAGAGTACGAGAGTACTAGTTCTTGCTCTCCAAAGTAGTTGGCCAAGGGGGACTTGAGAGAGAAAGGTTTGATGTATCTTCTCTTCCAATTTTCCAACTTGAAAACCCTAAATCAAATGGTGCTAGACATCTAATTTATAGATCCATGTTATGACACATATCTGCACACTCCCTTTGGTAGGCCTAATTTTGGGTTTTTTCGGTCCAACACATTTATCCCTCAATGTGTCACATATGTCTAAAGTCTTATGGTTCAATTCTTAATTCTTTAAGTCATGTAGGACCCAACTAAGTTCATTAACTTTAATTGTTTAAAATAAACTTTTCTAATTAGTTTAATTACTTAATTACTTAATTAATTAAGTCATTAAATTGTCTTACAAGTATTGATCCCGGTCAATCCTTGTTGACCTTGTCAAGTGTTCGGTTAACTGTTGTGTAAGATCCCACATTGACCAACAGAGAGGGGGTGATGTGCCTTATATGTACATGCCCGCCTCCATCTAGCACGAGGCCTTTTGGGAGCTCACTGGCTTCGGAGTCATGGGAACTCCGAAGTTAAGCGAGTTGGGGCTAAACCAATCCCAGGATGGGTGACCCACTGGGAAGTTGCTCGTGAGTTCCCAGAAACAAAACCGTGAGCCAGAGAGGGGGCCTAAAGCGGACAATATTATGCTACGGCGGAGCCGATCCCGGGATGTGACATGTTGACCTTTAAATTTGACCAAGTGTAAAATCTATTTCTCTATTCTCTTTCTTAATCCATTCCATTGCGGTGTGCGATCTTATAGGTTCTTATTAGCGAGGCAGTGGATAAGTTCGATTCCTTCTGAATCGAGAATGAATTGAATCCTATCATTCAATTCTCCCTATTAGTGAAGGCTAATTGTTATTAGACCTTACAAGGCTTCTACAAGCCATGAGTGACACCTAGCAATATGTAATGACTACCCAAGCTAAATAGAATTCATTGTAGAACCTAGTCAGTTGTAATTACAATGCAATCCGCTCATTCTGTATAACAATACTTTATGTCACATTATCAGGATACGGTTAACTTGTATTAAATCCCCAGTGTGAAATTTCTAGGTTATATGATTCACTTGAAGGAGATTGCAAACTTTGCTATTGCAATCCTATCCGATACTTTGGCCCAAGATTCAACAAATCAGATCTCTAGAGTACTCTCTCTTTTTACTAAGAGTGGAGATTCCATATTGTACATTCACATGTCTCTGTGAGCTTATCAGATATCCCGATGATTGCCTTTAAACCATATCTCCCAAAACGGTCGTATAATGATCTCAAAGATAAACCACTTGTCCACAAGACAACTATGATGTCTCACGTCTGAGGACTAATTTGCATGATCACAACTGTTTGTGCCTGATAAATCACGGCCATGAGCAGGCCGAAGGAACCCTTTATCTCGGCCTTGGCACTTGTTTGCAGAGGCTGAAACGCAGCGTTTCGCTAGGGTACTTCGCCTTCTTAAAAATAAAAGAAGGAAATGCTAAGGCATGATCATCTCGGCCTCAAGCATAGGCCGAGGCCGAGGTCGAACAAATTTGCGGCCAAGGCATTAAAGGCAAATCATCACGTGACAGCAGGATCCCAGGCTTCATTTAATGAAGTAGTGCCTATTTAATGCAGCAAACCCATTGGCCACAAAGTAGCATTTAATGCATGAGGGAAGGTGGGAAGTGACTGAAGTCAGGATTTGGTGATGAAGATTAGAGTGATTAGATGTGGACATTCTCACGAAGATTCTGACAGCTTGAGATGTTGGTTCACCAGCTATCCAGGCAATAAATGCGTCTCCACGGCCAGAGGTTCAGAACCCACGATTAAATGCGGCGGCCGAGATTCACCAGGATTTCTGGGGTCTCATCACCATACTTCACGATCCCAAATGTCGATTGGATTGCCTACTTGCGCTAATCAGACTCCACTATGCGTAATTTCAGCCTCGATTACTCATCCAGGGACTCTTCCTATAAATACAAGACTCAAGCTACATTCAAAGGGTTCAAACACCAAAACAAGCCTCCCACGGAGCAACTTATTTTCTTCTGTAATGCACTTTCAATATCTTTACTTGCTTTCCTAGGAGTAGAGTTAGGTTGTAAGCAGAATCCATTCATCAATATATCATACGACCCTTGATTTTCAAGGCGCCGGAGCACCATCTCTGTTTGTTCGCTCACTCACCCCATATATCACACGACCGTTGCTCCCTGAGCAGCGCGCCGGAGCACCGCCCAAAACCCACCACCAACACCATCACTCAACGGCCTTGTAGTTCAGGCCGTGAACCTAACAGCCGAGACCAGTTCCTCTCTCGGCTACAATCGTTTGACCAAGAAGACAGATCAAACAGGCGCACCATTCACCCATCCAACGCTCACCAAAACATCAACGCACGGTAAACCGTGCTGGCACGCCCGCGCACAACCACACCGCACCCAAAAGCAGGAAACCCCGTGTTAACGCACGTCCCCTCGGCCCGGAACTCCAGGCCGTGAGATTTGCGCGGCAGACAACAACTTAGAATTACTTGTTTGACACTTGTGAGTAAAATTACCATACAAGAATTCTTAGTCGATCGCGTTCAGTGAACTCTATCTCTATTGAGCACCTACTCACCTATCTTAGTGTCTCTACGTGGATGACTTGGGGCTAGTCATCCTTTCGATCGAGCAAACACAGTGAGTACCAGTCTTTACAGGTCACCATTTGCCCAATTGGTGATCGTATGACCAGAAACATTTTAGGATGTGATATATCATAATGGAAAGGTCTCATGAATCTAACATCTTTAGATTACTTTCCATATGTATCGTAATCCACAGACTTGTCACTTTATTGCCTATGTATAAGTTTCCTAAAGTGACTTTCATGCTCTATTAATTATGTGGTGTTATGTCCTCAGAAGTTTTTTCGTTTTTGTATTGTCTTATAAGGCATATTTCTAACAATTTCCAACACAAAGAATTGTCAGGCTCTAGTGAATTGGAAGTAACAAATTCAAATTAATTTCACCAAGTATACAAACTAGGCTTGTATTGGATGAGACACACTTGAATGCATCAATGATACAATTTTTACTTTGACTAGGTCTTGATGTTAGAAGCTTCAGACCAAATTCATACCATCATATCATACAATAGATCCAAAAAAATCAAAGACAATCCCAAGACAAGAACTAATTTGGTTCACCAACTAAGCTACATCAAGTGGCTATGATGGCTATGATTTATTAATGTCAAGAAGATTACAAATTGAAGAGACAATTGCCTCTTCCAATCACTCTTAGGCAATCTCTTACTCCTCTAATCTGATCTCCAATCTCAATAGAGAATCCTCAATACACCCAAAAAGTGTACAATGAAACTAAGTTTTTTGTGCACCCCGGATTGTGTTGGCATGTGTTGAGTCCCATATTGGTAAACTATTGCGTCAATGTGAGCTTATTATATAAGTGATTACAGAGAGCATCATTAGTGAGTAGTCCTTTTAAGGTCTAACGCCCCTATAGTGAGCGCTTCCATTGGTCATGAAAGTTGATCTAGAGTCCACTACATGATTTTGGATAAAAAGTTGCTAATGAACTGCTTGTGGGCTCCAATAAGGACGTCATGCATTTAAATGAGAGAGATTATGACACTCCAAGTTGCTTTAATTTTTGTTGAGTCCTATATCTGTAGAGTACTAGGTGAATCTGATCTACATAAGCGATTGTAGGAAGCTGAATTAGTGACTAACCTTTTTATGATCTTCAGATGTCATGAATGGAAAAGCGATAACCCAGACATCCAATTTTTCTTTACTAAAATGTCGATCAATCTCAACATGGTTCGTACGATCATGTTGCATCGGATTATGAGCAATTTAGATGGCAGTCTTATTATCACAATGGAAACTCATGGGCATTTTGAATTTGAACCCAAAATCGCTGAACAAAATTTCTCAACCAAAGCAACTCATATACCCTGTGTGACATACCACGAATTTTAGCTTCGGCACTCAACCTAGCCTCCACTTTTTGTTTCTTACTCCTCCAAGTAACAAGGTTACCACCAACAAAAGTAAAGTACCTAGAAGTAGAACAGTGGTCCGTAATCCTCCAATAAGCATTTGTATACAACTTTACATCTATATGACCATGCTTGGAGAACACTAAGCCTTTACCAGGAGCCACTTTCAAGTACCTTAGAATACGCACAACAACATCCAATCATCATCACTTGGAGAGTGCATAAACTGACTTACCACACTCACTGCATAAGCTATATAAGGATGTGTATGAACCAAATAAATTAACCTCCCTACAAGTCGCTCATAACGCTCCTTATTAGTAGGAACCTGATCGGGATAAACCCCAACCTATGGTTTTGTCCAATAGGAGTATCAATTGGTTTACAATCTAACATACCATTTTCTGCTAGCAAATCAAGAATATACTTCCTTTCAGACAAAAATACCATGTTTAGGTCAAGCATCTTCGATCCCAATGAAGTATTTCAGCTCACCCAATTATTTCATCTCAAACTCAGAAGCTAGATACTTCTGAAGACACTCTATCTCTGTGAGTAACCAAACTTCCTCATTGATGAGCTAAACCTAACAAACCACACTCTCGAAGATTGCTTTAAACGGTACAAGGATTTTCTCAATTTTCACACAACACCCTTTTAGGAATCCACATGAGTACCCATAGGAAGATCCATGTACACCTCATTCTTGAGATTGCCATGAAGGAATGCATTTGTAACATCAAACTGTAATAGAGGCCACTCCAGGTTAGCAACAAGAGACAAAAGTACATGAACACTATTATTCTTTTCTACAGGAGCAAAAGTCTCTTGATAATCCACTCCATACTTCTGAGTATAACCCTTTGTTACCAATCTAGCCTTGTAACGATCAATAGAACCATTAGCCTGGTGGTTTTTTTTTCCTTTCCAAGGCTTCCATTTCAACATTCATGGCATCGACCCACTTAGGATTCGATAGAGCATCTTGCAACTTAGTTGGAATACATACACTAGATAAATATGATTCATATGACTTGGGATAAATGATGACTTGACACATAATTATTAATGAGATATTTGTTTTGGCATGTATATCAGGTGAGTATTGCACTTCAGGTTTTCCACGAGTACTTTGTGGGGGAAACTGATAAGTAGATATAGGCACAACATTAGAATTTCCCTCATTTGTGTCACTGGCACGAATTGATTCAGACAATGGCAAGGCATGGGGGTTATAGTGTTGCCATCAGTTACATCATCACAACAATCCACAATTTCACCATCATCACTCAGTTCATCCGCAACCGACTAGTCCACCCCTTATTGGTGACATGTTTCCAGACAGAGAGCTCCCATCGGCTCCAGACATTACTGACCGAGTCGGTTCAGATAAAGACAAAGATGGAAAAGTTACAATTTATTCTACATTTCAAAACTCTCTTTTTCTTGATGACTCTCCATTTCACTCCCCCGTCCCCCTGAAGTGGAGGGGCAGAAGAAGGTTGTGACAATTTTGAGTTCTTTCTGAAAAAGTCTGCCTCTATTCATCGAGAATCCCCCATTATATGGACAGAATATGAGTTAATTAGGAAAGAACACAGGCTGATCTTCAGCCCTGAAAAACAGCTAACCTACTGTATATACATCAATCTAATTATAGCATACAACTAGTATATCCTAATTAAGGAAAGAATCTGCTGGTATTAAATCTGTATAACTTATAAATTTGTAAAAGCATAACTTTCAATCTATTGTCAATCCGCTGTCAATCTGCTGGCATTAAGCATGTAGTTATTTTCTTTAACATCCCCCCTCAAATTGATGCTGGTAAATCGACTAGCATTAATTTGCTAACGAGGAAATGATGGCGCTGACGTGGCATGGATTTGGTGAAGATATCTGCGATCTGCAGAGGAGTGGAGACATGTGGAAGGGTGATAACCTGATGATCATAGGCTTCTTTGATTGAGTGACAGTCTACCTCGATGTGCTTTGTGCGTTCGTGATAGATGGGGTTGGCTACAATTTGGATGGCACTAGTGTTGTTAGCATGTAGGGGAGTAGGATGAACTGGACTGAAACCAAGCTCTGTGACGAGACCACACAGACAGGGCTCGGTACTCTGCCTCGGTAGATGATTTGGAGATGTGGTCTTGCTTCTTGTATTTCCAAGAGATAGAGGCATCACCAAGAAACATACACCAGCCGGTAGTAGATTTCCTGGTGTTTGGGCAACCAGCCCAATCAGCATCACTATAGGCTTGTAGCTGAAGTGAAGAACCTTTAGTGAAGAATAAGCCACGACGAGATGTGCCAATAATGTAGCGAATGATGCGGCGAACGGCAGATAGATGGAGATGCCTCGGGGCTTGCATGAACTTGCTGACGGTGTGAACAGCATAAGAGATGTCTGGTCAGGTAATGGTTAGATAGATAAGACTACCAACCAGCTTCCGATAGAGAGTAGGGTCTTCAAGAAGCTCCCCTTCGTCACGTCGATATTTCACATTAAGTTCCATGGGGGTGTCAACTGAAGTAGTGTTGGTGAGGCCGGCTAACTGAACCAAATCCTGACTATACTTGTGCTGATGCAAGAAGAGATCGTGAGGTTGATGATGCACCTCTAAACCCAAGAAATAGGTGAGCTGGCCAAGGTCTTTCATGTGGAATGTAGAATGCAACAAAGTCTGAACTGCAGTGATTGCCTCCAAGTTAGAGCCGGTGATGACGATATCATCCACATAAACAAGGAGGACAACGATACCCATGGATGTCCTTTGTAGAAAAAGGGAGGAGTCATACCGACTTTGAGTGAAAGAAAAACCAAGCAAAGTGGATCGAAACTTTTCAAACCATACTCTCGGTGTCTGCTTCAAACCATACAAAGAACGTTTCAGTTTGCAAACATCATTAGGTGAGGAAGTAGGCATACCAGAGGGAAGTTTCAAGTAAACTTCTTCCTTGAGATCACCATGAAGGAATGCGTTCTTAACATCGATTTGATGTAAGGGCCAGGATTGGGATGCAGCAAGGGCGAGGATAGTTCGGACAGTGGTCATTTTGGCGATTGGTGCGAAGGTCTCATCAAAGTCGAGACCATATTCTTGTTTGTTGCCAAGTGCCACTAACTGAGCCTTATAACGGTCTATAGATCCATCAGAATGAAGCTTGATAGAAAACACGAACTTACTGCCAAGGGTTTTCACGGAGGAGGGGCATGGAACAATGTCCCAGGTTTGGTTTTCCTCAAGTGCAAGAAGTTCGGTTTCAACAGCTTTCCGCCAACACTCATGCTTCATTGCCTGTTTATAAGACGAAGGAAGAGAAATAGAAGACAAGGTGGCTGTGAAGGATGAACGAGGAGAGGAACCAAACCTATCTAGGGGGCAACAAACTCGAGTACTGTGTCTGAGAGGGGAGGTGCAGTTGCTGGAACAGGAGCAACAGTCGGGGAAGGAGCTTGAGGGGGCTCGGGAGGTGCTGAAGGCTGGTGGGAAGTGGCGGAGGAGCGTCGTTGATACACTAGGAGAGGCTTAGAAGGGACTGGAGCGGCAGAAGAGTTAGTAAACATAAGCAAAACAGCAAATGAAGGAGAAACGGGATCCTGATGTGTGGGAAAAAAATACTGATTTTCTAGAAAGATCACATTTCTAGAAACTCAAATAGGACGCAAATTTGGATTATAGCAAAGAAAACCTTTCTGGTGTACTGATTATCCTAGGAAAGCACACTGAATCGATTGAGCTGTGAGTTTTGTGCGTTCATGTGCAAGAAGATGAACATAACAGACACAACCAAGGGTACGAAGGTTAGAATAAGTTGGAGGGTGACCAAATAACCTGGTGAAAGGAGAGTCGTGGTTAAATGTGGGAGAAGGTAACCTGTTGATGAGATGGACAGCAGTGGAGAGAGCTTCACACAAAAAACGAGAGGGCGTAGATGACTCTAATAGGAGAGTGCGAACCCCATTTTGTTGAGGTGTTGAAGGGCAAGACCGTTGAGAGATGATGCCGTGATTCTGTAGGAAGTCCTGAAACAAATGAGACATATACTCACCCCCATTGTCAGAACGAAGGATTTTGATATGGGCCGAAAATTGGATTTGAATATGTGCATGAAAAATCTTAAAAACAGAAAATACTTCGTCTTTAGAATGAAGAAAATATATCCATGTGAAACGGCTATAGTCGTCAATAAAAGTGACAAGGTATTTGTAATTAGCATGAGAAGTGACAGGTGCCATACCCCACACATCACTATGTATCAAATTGAAAGGTTGGACTACATGTGGTGTGTGAATAGGAAATGGCAGAGTCTTACTTTTGCCAAGTCTACAAGAATTGCAATCAAACTGAACAACAGTAAGAGATGGTGATTCTTTATTCCCAAGAAAACCAGATTTTAGTAAATCATGAAGTACATTAGAGTTTGGGTGTCCCAGACGTTTATGCCATGCTCGGTAATCCACATGAGCAGAATTACAAGTGACAAAGGACAAAGAAGAAAAAAAAAAGGAGACAAAGGAAATTGAAGAGGAAAAAGACGTCCCACTTTAGGCCCCCTCGCGATCATCCTCCCTGACTGTTGATCCTGCACAACACAACCAGCTTTAGAGAATTCCACTTTACAATCATTATCAACCAATTGACCGACATACACAAGATTGGTGGTAAGGTCGGGAGATACGAAGACATTAGTGAGAGAGGGAGAAACATCACTAGTGGCCGTGATAGGTAAATGATTGCCATCAGTAGTATGAATTTTGAGATTTCCAAAATATTTGTTTACATTGGTAAGAGAATCAACATTGTTTGTCATATGATGGGAAGCCTCGGAATCAAAGTACCAAGTAGATGATGTAGAGAAGGGTTTACCTGAGAGTCCTAAAGATGAAAACGCAGAAATGATCATTTGTTGAATCATGTCAGGGGTCACAGGTTGGACAGGAGCAAAAGCACTTTGTGTCAGAGGGGCTGTATTCACAGAACTACCAGCACTAGAAGAACTAACTAAGACAGTATATGCTGTCTCTGATTTCTTGGGGGGTCCCAGATCCAATCTTATGAATCTAGAATTTGTCCGCTCCTTGGATACATGCCTCAATGATCTCCTTCACGAGGAACAACGCCTTCTCACTCAAACCACCATGGAACAACGGCGATCTACATCTGTTCCTGTGGCCTATGCAGCACAAGGTAAGCCACGAGATAGGGATATGAGCACTGTTCAGTGTTTCTATTGCAAGGGATTTGGCCATTATGCTGCAAATTGTCCCTGAAAATTCTGCAACTACTGCAAAAAGGATGGCCATATCATCAAATTCAGGTCTCAGTTTCATTAGAAATTGATCCCTCTGAGTAGTTTCATGGACAGATTGAACAGAACTAAGACCTTCGGATGGTAAGTCAGCATAAACTATATCAGTGTATTCAGCCCAAAGATTAGTGAATCTAGAGTAAAAATCGGAGATAGAAAGACTATCCTGTTGGAGAGTGGCCAATTCATGTTCAAGCTGGAACCGACGAGCAGTGTTTCATTGACTATAGATCTTCTTCAGGTAAGTCCACATCTGAGCTGCAATATGAGAGGATCGAAGGTTCAAGATGATATTGGGTTCGACAGATCCTAAAATCCATGCCATAACTTGAGCGTCCTTGACTTCCCACTTGGTGTGCTGGTCTTTGTCTTTGCTTTTGTCAGGAGCTGGGTTACTTCCATCAACATGTCCCCATAGCTCCTTGCCTTTTGACGAAAATCCTGAAGTGAAACGCCTAAGCAGAGTAGTTCTTGCCATTGAAACGAATCAAAGAAACATCAGACTTATCCGAAGACATGAGGTCAAGAGAACTTGATCAAGAATAACCGAGATTACGGAACTTGAGAGCAAGAGACAATTCAGAGCTGTAGCTCTGATACCATGACAATTTTGAGTTCTTTCTGAAAAAGTCTGCCTCTATTCATCGAGAATCCCCATTATATGGACAAAATACGAGTTAATTAGGAAAGAACACAGGCTGATCTTCAGCCCTAAAAAACAGCTAACCTATCGTATATACATCAATCTAATTATAGCCTACAGCTCGTATATCCTAATTAATGAATGAATCTGCTGGTATTAAATCTGTATAACCTATAAATCTGTAAAAGCATAACTGTCAATCTGTTGTCAATCCGCTGTCAATCTACTGGCATTTAGCGTGTAGTTATTTCCTTTGACAGGTTGAACATAATACGAAATGTCTTCATGAAACATCACATCCAAGGTAATATGCACTTTCTGAGTTGGAGGATGGTAGCACTTGTAGCCTTTCTGAGTAGTAGAATAGACAATAAACACGCACCACATAGCACAAGGATCAAGCTTATACTTCATTGATGAGGGTAAACATGGACATACGCCATACGCCATACACCCAAGCATCTTAGGAGGGAGCGTGGATACAAAAACTGGGGAGACACATTCTTGTAACACTTCAAGAGGAGTTTGAAAGTTTAGAATCCTTCTGGCAGTACGATAATCAAATAGATTGTAGCTACAACAACATGCCCCCAAAGGTAATTGGGAACCGACATATCCAACACTAGGGAGTGGGAAACTTCATGCAACTGACGATTTTTACATTTGGACACACCATTTTGTTGTGGTGTAAACGGAGTTGTCATTTAATGAATAAAACCTTGATCACGGAAGAAACAAGCCAATGTTATTCACATATTCTCTTCCATTATCAATTCTGAATACTTTGACCCTAGTATGAAATTGAGTAGACACCATGGCACAAAATTTTTGAAAACCCAAGTTGACTGGGTGCAATCATCAATAAATGTAACGAACCAACGAAATCTATTCTAATCAATCTTAGCAAGACCCTACGCATCAAAATGCACTGAATCAAAGGGCAACGCTGTTAGAAATGTGCCCTAAGAGCCAATACATTTGATGTAATCTCCTTAGAATACATTTCGTATATGATATATAAAGGGCAAACTTATTTGTTATCTTTTACATCGTGTAAAGAAACAAATGTCCCGGGTATGCTAAATAAGAGATAAAGTAATCTAAAGAAGATTAGATTCGGGAGACCTTTAATCTCTAACTGTAGCATCCCAAAATGTTCCTAATCATAGGTTATCAAATGGGCATTGATAAACCATCAAGATTAGCACATATTATGTATGCTCAATTGGGAGGATGGTTAGTCTCAAACCATTTGTGTAGTTGACACTAATACAAGTATGTGGGTGCTCATTAGTGAATGAGTACACTGAACGCGGTCAACCGTAGTTCTCATATGGAGTATTTATCTATATGTCAAATGAGAACTCATAGTTGCAATAATGCAAATTAGTCCTTAGACCTGAGGCATCATGGTTGTCCTGTGATGCGTTATTGATCTTTGATAGCTCTTAAAGGCAAGCCGTAAAAGATTTGTCTTAAGTATTGTTGGGATCTCTTAATTCATCATAGGGGCATGTGAATGTACAATAAGGAATCTCTACTTTCGATAAAGAAGGAGAATGTTTCAAGATGTGATTCAGTAAATCTTTGGCCAAAGTATTTTGAGCTTGATTTAGAAAGTTGTTCTTAATCATGTTCTTTTGAATCACATGAGGTTATAAATCATATTAGGGGTTTGACATAAACAATCCGTACCCTAATAATATGATTTGAAACATTGTATAAGAGAAGGATCGTATTGCATTGCAATTCCAACTGAATAGGTTCTTCATCTATTCTGGTTAGCTTGGGTAGCCTTGATATATTGCTAGATGTCACTCTTGGCTTGTGGAAGTCCTAGGATTGATTGTGATCGATCCAAATAAAGGAAGAATTAAAAAGGGGTTTTAATTCCAGTTGGTTAGAAAGAGTTCTAATATTTTCCCACTTCCTTGCTAATTAGAACCTAATGGATCGCACACCTTAAATGGTTAACTTTGAGTAATACAAATGAGAATGAGGAAATCAATTTGATTGATTTGATGTGGATGATTTACTACGTGTAAAAACGTATTTGGGCCTCGATAATAGTTAGAGGGAAGTCCAAATGGTTGGGTATCAAGCCCAAGGGCTTAAGACACCTATAAAATATGGTTTAAGTGTCATAAGGCCCAATTTTGGAAGCCCAATGGGATTTGGCCGAAAATGGTTAAGTGAATGTGTATGGGAATTGTTTCCATAAGCTCATTAACACACAAACACAATCCAACATCAACCAAATAGGTTTGGGAGATCAAAGAGAGAAAAAGGAGAGTTTTCAAGAGTGAAATACTTTCATTTTTCAAAGTGGTTTAGATTGAAACCAATCTTGAGAATCTTGCACTAGCATCCAAGTATTCTCAAGATACTTCTTCTCATCTCAAGGTTCCATTGGTGTGGAGACTTAGAGGCCATATACTTTTGTGGCTCACATGGAGGAGAAAGATTAAGGAGCAAAGATCAAAGAGGAGATCAACAAAGAGGAAATCATCAAGAGAAGACCAAACACAAATTGGTTCATATAATTGCTTCAAGGGTAATTAGATCTTATCCTTTCTCTTGAATTTTCATTTATGAAAAACATATCAATGTTCATGGCTTAAGATACTTGGAAGAAGTTTTGTTTTTGAATTTAAACAACCACCTTAGACTTCCGCTGCGATTAATTTGATTAAATGCATGTTTAATATTCAAATGAACTTTGAAAAAATGTTTTGAAAATCCTACAATTGGTATCAGAGCCATAGGTCATGAACTTGATATGTTTTTGGGGTTTAGAGATGCATATATGGGTTGTGAATTCATTTAAAAGTATAATAGTTATACTTGATTTATTTTGATATGATTGAATAAAAATCAAATGGAGTGAAAGGGGTTGTTTGGGATTTTGGATTTCCGGATTTGTGTTTTGATGATTGATGCTCTCTTTGTGTTCATATATGTATATGAATATTAGAGCATAGTTGCATTAAAACTCCCATGATTTTAACTTCATGAAATATATGATATTAAGAGCATGAGATGGTTAAAATGGAATATGGATTTTTCCGGAAATAGCATGAACATTCATATAAGTTCATATGCATGTTCTTGGTGTTCTTGATGTTCTTGTTATGGGATCTTTTTGATCCATAAGTTAGGTGGCTAATCTTGATGATTTTGTTTAGTGGAATTTTCCACCAAAATAGGTCAAAAGTTGATGATGGTGTTTTATTATAAAATTAAAAGTTTTTCAAAAATGTTTCCACTCAATAAACATTTACCCACCACACTAAAATTAATAAGATTACTTTGGTGAGTGTGTGGGGCTTTCTAGGTATAAATGTTGGTGATTTGATATAAAATGCAAAAGTTGATCAATTTATTCATATCACTAATTCTTTACCTACCACACTAAAATTAATTTTGATTACTTTGGTGAGTGTGGTTGGCCTACCTAGTCACATTCATGATTATTCACTTAGTTGAAAAAATTATGATCACCACTTTGTATTATACAAATGCATGCTTTAACCCCACACCCTAGTGGATCAACTTTGGATCCATTATTAATTGTTGAATAGTTTTAGACCTAGTTGCAATATATGATAAATGTAACTATGCCTAAAAGGTTTCTACAATTACATTTACTATTGTAGTAAAATGTTTTCACTCCATGGTAAATTTATTTTATTTGAATATAGTTACCACTTGAATTAAACCCATATATATGTATGCAACCCAAGAGCATGTATTTACATTGCTAGTTTAATTGTTTAAAGCGTTTAAATAATTAAAGGATGGTTATGGACTTAGACCAAACAATTGAGCTATGTGATTGGCCGCTTATTGGATATGTATTCGATTTTGATTGGCTATGTAATAATGAAATGGCTTTCATGCCTAATTTATTTTTATGCGCGCGTAATTAAAATGAATCACCTTCCAAGACCATGATCCAACATGGTGGCTCGTGTTGGATCAACAAGAAAGTCCATAATCATCCTATAAGCCCAATGCAATTGGAATGTTCGGTAATGATGATAATTAATCAATTAGTAGTATCATGTATTCCCACTATCTCAAGCAAATGGTTTCTAAAACATTTAGTGGGAGTATTATGTGCTACTAATATATTGCACTGGGAACCATTTAATGAGATTAGATAGGTAATTTTAACAGGATTAAAATTGGATTAAAATGAGACCAATTTAACTACCCTCAAAGCAATATTAAGTTGATAAGCGAAATGGCACTTCGAATGCTATTTTGTGGCCTTCCACCGTGGTAGTCTCTTATTGGGTGGCACATTTACACCTTGTTGGACCTCAGTGAGGCAACATCCAGTACTTGTAACCATCCAAGGGAAGCCTATTACACATACTTGATGTAGTGCGGATAGATAACGAGTGTGGCCAACAAACTGTTAGGTTGAGGTCATACTTGAAACCCTATACCCACAAGCATGGTGGGAATAACTTAACTAAGACGAACGAAACCAACAAACTGTTAGGTTGAGGTCTAGTTCTCTAGAGGCCATAGTGATGGGTATTCACATTAATGATGTGATTGGATAAGAGTATCCTCTCATTAGTATCATAGCAATCCAACAAACTGTTAGGTTGAGGAAAACTATGTGAAAGTGAGACTCCCATCCCCACTAAGAGTTTCAACGGAAACTCTCGGATTTCAGGAGGGATATGAAATTTGCCAAAAATAGTGGGAGCTACCATCATGACTTAAAGACCCTAAGTCCTTGGTAGAAGATTAATCTAAATTAAAATCTATTTACGTTTTGCAGAATTTCAAATTAACCATCACAAACCCAATCTCAAAGATACTTGACTCAAACGTCCAAGATGACACGAACTATCCGGTTTGATGCACAAACACCAACTTGTCCTATAATTGGATGAAATTAGTTGTGTATAAGAAAACCCCACCACATACCCCTCTTGGTCCATATGCCATTGAGGAGGAGACAAAGGCTTATAAGAAGCATGTGTCAGATGACAACCGAGGTAAAAGTTACATGTTGGCATCCATGAAAAGGTGAAGCTACTCCTAGCTTACAATACCATATGTGAACTTGTTGTGACAAGAATGGTAAGTGGGTTCCCGGTTAATCAACATGATCTCAATGTAATATCATTACATAAGATATTGGAAAATATGGATTTTTCTTTGATGTTGAAGTTCAACAAGATTCTTTCTTTCATCCCTATCATTAGTTAATCCCAATATGTTATGAACTATAATATGGGAAAGATGAATGATACCCTATATGAGCTACTCAATATGGCTATAGTAGCTTAAATGAATATCTCAAAAGATAAAGGGTTAAAAGGATAGTTGCAATTTTAGAAGGGTTCTTCTTCTTCCAAATCCAAACAAAAGGTAAGGATAAAGGAAAGAAGAAGAAAAGTTTTCTAAAAACCCAAGGAAGAAAGAATACAAAAGAAAGACAAGTAACTTAAAGGTACTTGTTTTCACTAAGGCAAGGATGGACATTGGAAGAGAAATTGCAAGAGATGCCTTGCAAGCCTCAAGAGAAAAACCTTCGGAAGGTCACTCTCTTGTTCTAAAATTAGTAATTACAGTTAAAGCTTCTAAACTGAATAGTTGATTCAGGAGCTAGTCAACATAAATGCAATTGTGTGCATGGACTAGTGGGAGTAGAAGACTTGGAAAATGAGAAATGGTGCTGACTGTGGGAAGTAGCACTAATGTAGTTGCCAATGCAATAGGCACCTAACATCTCAGACTACCCTCTGAAGAAGACCTGAATTTGAAATAATTGTTATTTCATTTCTGGATGTGTAAAGAACTTAATATCCGTCTCTATATTTTAAGAGATGGAGTTAATGTTTTGTTTGACAAAATTCTTTGTTCTATTTCACATATCAATCATATCGTTGCTTATGCAATTTTGATTGATGGTCTCTTTTCATTTAAGAAATGAATGGTAGCATTAACTGTATATGGATAAAGATGCAACTAGACCTGAGAGGCCTAGAGATGTGGATACATCAACTAAATTGTGACACCTTAAACTTGGAGGCATTAGCCAAGATAGAATTCACCGGATGGCAAAAGATGGAACCTTTTGGATCATTTGATCATGTTCATATGCCTACTTGTGAATCTTGTCTACATGGTAAAATGACCAAGTCTCCTTTCACTAGTAAAGGAGAAAGAGTTACAGAACTGTTGGGATTAATTCACTAAGATGTTTGTGGATTTTTGTATACAAACACAGATGGCGGTTATTCATACTTCATTACCTTTACCGATGATCATTCACGGTTAGGGTATTTATACTTAATGAAGCATAAATATGAATTTTGAAAAGTTTCAGGAATTCAGAAATGAAGTTGAAAACCAAACAAGCAAGAGTATTAAAATCCTTAGATTCGATCTAGGATGTGAATACTTAAGCACATAGTTTCTTGATTACCTCAAGGAACACGGCATCTTATCACGATGAACTCCACCAGGAATTCCACAACATAATGGAGTTTCTAAAATGAGTTCCATGAGCTGTACTAATTTACCTATATCCTTTTAGGGATATGCACTTGAAACTGCAATTCATTTGCTAAATAGAGTGCCTTCCAAATCCATTCCACAAACTCCATTTGAAATGTGTTTTGGGAAGAAACCAAGTCTTGATTAGATCAAGATTTGGGGTTGTCCAGCATATGTAAAGGCAATATGCGGATAAACTAAATGCAAGGTTAGTGAAGTGTAGATTTATAGGGTATCCAAAAGGAAACTATGGGATATCACTTCTATCACATTGACGAGCAAGAGTTGTTTGTCACAAGGTCAGCTACCTTCCTAAAAGGGAATACACTCTTGATGGGAAAAGGGGGACATGAGATAGAACTCAAGGAATTGTCCAATGAGCTAGAAATCAACACTGAACTAAGTGCAATCCCAGATCCACAAACTTGTTGTAACACAGACTCCACGTAGTTCAAGAAGGGTTAGCAGAATGCCTAAAAGGTATTATGGTTTCCTTCATGACAACAAAGGAGAGTTGAATCTCCTAAGTGATTGTAAGGATATCGAAGACCCTTCGAACTACAATGAGACAATGTCAGACATTGACTCATAGAAATGGCTTGGAACCATGAAATCCGAAATGGATTCTACGTATACCAACAAAGTCTAGACTCTAGTTGATCCTCCTCCTGGTATTGTACCAATAGGGAATAAATGGATCTTTAAGAGGAAGATAGGCTCAGATGGGATAGTAGAAACCTACAAAGCAAGGCTAGTAGCAAAGTGCTACAAGCAAAGAGAAGGGATTGACTATGAAGAAACCTTCTCTCCTGTCACTATGACAAAGTCTATTCGGATTTGGCTTGCAATAGCTGCATACCATGATTATGGGATTTGTCAAAATGGATGTGAAGGCGGCTTTTCTGAATGGCCACCTTCAGGAAGAACTATATATAGATCGACCTGAAGGCTTCATTTCTAAAGTTGATAAGCATAAGGTATGCAAGCTACATAGATCCATTTATGGGTTGATGCAAGGTTCTTGGAGTTGAAACATCCTATTTGATGAAGTTGTCAAAACATTTGACTTCGTACAAAAACATGGATGACTAATGAGTGTACAAAAGGTCAGTGGGAGTTTGGTAGCATTCCTAGTGATGTATGTAGATGACATACTACTTATCGGAAACGATATAGGAATGATATCTTCAGTGAAGCTGTGACTCATTAAAATCATTCTTAATGAAAGATTTTAAAGAAGCATCTTACATACTTGAGATAAAGATTTATCCTGATAGATCTAAGAGAATAATTGGATTATCTCAATCCTTGTATGTTGATAAGATGCTAAGGAGATTTCATATGGAACAGTCTAAGAAAAGTTTACTTCCAGTATGACATGGACTTCACTTTTCTAAGAGCATGTGTCCAAAAACTCATTATGAGATACAGTAGATGAGTAAAAATCTCTTATGCATATGCAATTGGGATTCTCATATATGTCATAGCATGTACGAGACATGATATCGGTTATACGAGTATAACTAGAAGATATAAATCAAGCCCATGATTGGATCAATTGGGAGCAGTCAAGTATGTTCTTAAATACTTAAGAAGGACTAAGGACATGTTCCTCATCTGAGAGAAACATCAGAGTAGCAAGTGGAAGCATTTACTGATTTGGGTAATATATCTATTATCAATTATTGCAAATCCACCTAAGGGTACGTCTTCATTTTGAATGAACACGTAGTTGTTGGAGAACAACTAAAGTTGATTACATTGTCGCTTTAGAAGCTACAATAAAATCTGTTTGGATAAAAAGGTTCATTACCGAACTAAATGAGGTTCTAACCATAATGTCACAAGTACCTTTACTGTGTGATGACAATGGGGCGATAGTTCAAGCCAAGGAACCTAGGTCTCATCAAAGATCCAAACACATAGAAAAATGTTACCATTAGATGGGGCATCTGCAAACAACGTAACAGATCCACGCACTAAGCCTATGTCACAGTCACAACTGGATAGACATACAGAGATAATGGGTATGAGATACATGGCTATGTGGCTCTAGTGCAAGTGGGAGATTGTTAGAA
The DNA here is from genome assembly GCF_965620075.1 of Prunus avium. NCBI lineage: Eukaryota > Viridiplantae > Streptophyta > Magnoliopsida > Rosales > Rosaceae > Prunus > Prunus avium. The sequence continues at coordinate 17,362,475 of NC_142287.1, read as the reverse complement.
ATGTGCCCTAAGAGCCAATACATTTGATGTAATCTCCTTAGAATACATTTCGTATATGATATATAAAGGGCAAACTTATTTGTTATCTTTTACATCGTGTAAAGAAACAAATGTCCCGGGTATGCTAAATAAGAGATAAAGTAATCTAAAGAAGATTAGATTCGGGAGACCTTTAATCTCTAACTGTAGCATCCCAAAATGTTCCTAATCATAGGTTATCAAATGGGCATTGATAAACCGTCAAGATTAGCACATATTATGTATGCTCAATTGGGAGGATGGTTAGTCTCAAACCATTTGTGTAGTTGACACTAATACAAGTATGTGGGTGCTCATTAGTGAATGAGTACACTGAACGCGGTCAACCGTAGTTCTCATATGGAGTATTTATCTATATGTCAAATGAGAACTCATAGTTGCAATAATGCAAATTAGTCCTTAGACCTGAGGCATCATGGTTGTCCTGTGATGCGTTATTGATCTTTGATAGCTCTTAAAGGCAAGCCGTAAAAGATTTGTCTTAAGTATTGTTGGGATCTCTTAATTCATCATAGGGGCATGTGAATGTACAATAAGGAATCTCTACTTTCGATAAAGAAGGAGAATGTTTCAAGATGTGATTCAGTAAATCTTTGGCCAAAGTATTTTGAGCTTGATTTAGAAAGTTGTTCTTAATCATGTTCTTTTGAATCACATGAGGTTATAAATCATATTAGGGGTTTGACATAAACAATCCGTACCCTAATAATATGATTTGAAACATTGTATAAGAGAAGGATCGTATTGCATTGCAATTCCAACTGAATAGGTTCTTCATCTATTCTGGTTAGCTTGGGTAGCCTTGATATATTGCTAGATGTCACTCTTGGCTTGTGGAAGTCCTAGGATTGATTGTGATCGATCCAAATAAAGGAAGAATTAAAAAGGGGTTTTAATTCCAGTTGGTTAGAAAGAGTTCTAATATTTTCCCACTTCCTTGCTAATTAGAACCTAATGGATCGCACACCTTAAATGGTTAACTTTGAGTAATACAAATGAGAATGAGGAAATCAATTTGATTGATTTGATGTGGATGATTTACTACGTGTAAAAACGTATTTGGGCCTCGATAATAGTTAGAGGGAAGTCCAAATGGTTGGGTATCAAGCCCAAGGGCTTAAGACACCTATAAATTATGGTTTAAGTGTCATAAGGCCCAATTTTGGAAGCCCAATGGGATTTGGCCGAAAATGGTTAAGTGAATGTGTATGGGAATTGTTTCCATAAGCTCATTAACACACAAACACAATCCAACATCAACCAAATAGGTTTGGGAGATCAAAGAGAGAAAAAGGAGAGTTTTCAAGAGTGAAATACTTTCATTTTTCAAAGTGGTTTAGATTGAAACCAATCTTGAGAATCTTGCACTAGCATCCAAGTATTCTCAAGATACTTCTTCTCATCTCAAGGTTCCATTGGTGTGGAGACTTAGAGGCCATATACTTTTGTGGCTCACATGGAGGAGAAAGATTAAGGAGCAAAGATCAAAGAGGAGATCAACAAAGAGGAAATCATCAAGAGAAGACCAAACACAAATTGGTTCATATAATTGCTTCAAGGGTAATTAGATCTTATCCTTTCTCTTGAATTTTCATTTATGAAAAACATATCAATGTTCATGGCTTAAGATACTTGGAAGAAGTTTTGTTTTTGAATTTAAACAACCACCTTAGACTTCCGCTGCGATTAATTTGATTAAATGCATGTTTAATATTCAAATGAACTTTGAAAAAATGTTTTGAAAATCCTACAAACGCAACATATTTTTACTTGAAGGGAAAACAATATAGTGGCTTTTGGACAATACATATGTTGCACACTTGAAACTAAACTAATCACAAGAACAAAATAAAGATGGAAACAAATGCTTAAGAAAGCCAAATAACTGGTGTCCCAAAGCGACAATGCCATTGCTAGATTTTATGTTTTTCTTTGACACTGCCACTCTTAATGTTATTAGCGACTCCATCATGAACTGCTTCTATCGGTAATTTCAAATAGCATAATCCCCTTATCCTTTTACCATGCCTAATTGTCTAGTGCGTCCTGAGATCCTAGAAAGAACAATGTTTATAATAGAAAGTAGCAAACTCATTAAGTATATCAAGTAATCAGCCAACAAATAAAAAATTACAATGGATATTCGGAACTAGTAACGCACGTGACAAAGACAATCTAGAAGTGAGGGTTATTGTGCCCTTGCCAGTAATTGGAGAGGGTAAGCCATTAGCACTAGTTATATATGGGTCACAAGTTTTACTTGACAAATTATCAAATAATTTAGCATTACATAATTTAGCACCAGTGTCAATTATCCAAGTATTGTAAAAAGTACATGGTACGGAGTCAGAAACACAAAAATTTGTCGACGGCACAGTGGGTTTAGTCTCTCATTGAGTCATAGTGCAAGTAGCCTTGGGGCTACACATATGGGCTTTGTAGTCAACAAACCAGTATGGGTAACCATGTTCTTTAAAATAGTTTCCGGAAAGATGATCACCTCCATAATGAATACACTTGTGGGTTCCTTGGAGGGGACTAGGTTTGGCCGTGGCTGGTTAGTGGTCTAAGAAGGCCTAGGTAGGCGGAAACCAACAAAAGAAGACTGACGACTGGTTGTTGGGGTTTGACCAACTGATCTAGAGCGGGTAGAATTTGCCATCATGGTAGTGGCACTGCAAGCATGGTAGTTGCCGAGTGTTTTCCTCTATCACTATGACATATGCTTCCAAGATAGATGGGACAGGAGTAAGAGCCAAGATTCGATTACGAACTCCATCAAATTGAGGGTCAAGTCCTCTATGAAAATCATAGACTTGATTGATTTCAATTTCTTTATGGCGTCGAGCTACATCACTTGGATTGGTAAGTTCATTTGGGTGCAAACAATCAATCTCTTGCAAAATAACATGTAATTTCTCGTAAAACACATTCAAAGGCTCACCGTTATGACATCTCACATATTGCCGTTAGAATTGAAAGAAACGAGAAGTATTTTGAGTAACAATATAGGTTTTCTTGATAGCCTCCTAGAGAGCAGCATCACATTGCTCAAACAAGGCACACAACTTCTTCGTCATGGAATTGAGAAGCCATGACTACACCAAACAATTGTCTTCTTCCCATTCAACATATTCATTAAAGTCTTCCTTTGGAGCTTCTTCCCATTGATAAATACCGCCATACGACGACCAGTAATCGTAGGGAGTGCACTACGTGACCAAGAGGCATAATTGGATCCATCCAATTTTTTAGGGGTAATAGGGACAAAATAGTCACGAGAGGGTTGATCCTCCTTGGTACTAGAAGCACCAGTAACATCACCCCACCTTTTGAATCATCACCCATGATTATAGCGGAAAAAAAAAAAAAAAAAAAAAAAGAATCCTAAAAGGAAAATTAGGGCACACAACATAAGCAGAGAGAGGGAACAACAAGGTGTGGAAAAACCCTAAAACAAAATAAGGTTCGGCATAGGTTATTGAACAGGTGGGCACGACACACAAGGTTACCAGAAAAGTGCTGCTCTGATACCATGTTGAACAATATGTGGGAATTTTCAGATGATTATTACTCTCCACTTTAGAGGCAATATATATAGTTGACAAGAGTGTTTTACAAGTATACCTAGCTATACAAGGAATCCTAATTACAGCGTGACTAAAATAGAAAATAAAGATAATTCCTAAAATTAAGTCTTATAACTCGGGACAAAGTAGAACATATACTATAATCTAAGAGGCATGAGATCATTAAGTTTAAGTCTTAGAGCTTCCATAATGAGCTCCCTAAACCACCTCAAATTTTAGGGAAGAATTGGAAAAATACCACTCCAACCATACTCCCTATCCACCTCCTAAAATAGGGGGACCTCTAGGAGCTCTTAAATCTGAGGAGAGAGAAAGGACTCCTAGTGGCTCTCTATAATTTAATGTTGCTTTGTTTTATGCATATTTTAAACTTTTAATTAATGCTAACTATTTTTATATATTATATTTTATAGAAATGAACCAATTATATTGAATTAAAATATAATTAGACTATTTATGACTCCCTAAATTAGAGAGTATGATTGGAGTTCAAATTTTATAGAGAACTCCTAAAATAACTTTTGTGTATTTCTAGCTAAATTTTAACTAAAAAATAGGAAGCATAATTATAGATGCTCTTAGTGACTTTTAATGATGCGACTCGTAATTTCAATATATGAGTATGACGGTGTACCAATGTTGGTGCACTCATGCCACTCATATATGCGAAAGGTCACCATTTATGATGGTCATAAAACTCTCAAGAATTATTCTCCATAAAACTTAACCATTGTAGATAATTATGTCATAAATGACTAACCGTGGTAGGCCAAATTTGACCGGAGAAACACCAAGACTTCTTGCCAAATTATTTTACCACTATTATGAATGGTAGATATAATAAATATAGTCATCCAAAACTTATTTTCTTTGTCATGAAGGTGCTGTAAATAATTTGAATTGTAATGACCTATTTCTTGTAGCTATAACTAACGATTGAAATCGTTAAAAATGTTTAAAATTAGAGTGCAGCTAATTGAACCCTAAAATTAACTGAGTACACCCTAAGGTCTAAGTACACCATCCTATTTCAATCAAAATATCAAATTAACTAAGTACACCCTAAGTGACTACCAAAAATACCCTTGGTACACCCTAATACACTCTATCACACAAAATAAAGAAACAAAATCAAAAGCCCTTGGAAAGAAAAAAGAGAAACGTATCCCACCGATAGTTTGGTTCCTCCCGCAACCACAAAGTGAAAGAAACCAAATGCCAAAGTGTTTCATTTAGCTAATAGCTTGTATAGTCTTACCTGCACAAAAACCACAAAATTAATTGAACCAAAAAAATATCACCACAATTGCAACCACAACCACGTCCCTAGAAAATCATCTTCATGTTTCTTGTACAACATCATTAGTATCCTTGTCTTTATTTTCAATATGTTTCCAACCATCATCTACAATAAGAAATCGCGGAGGAAAGACAATAATTCAAGTTTAGCAGATAAATAGAACAGAGGAATAGCCTCTTACAAGTTTCAAGGCAAGACAATAATTCAACGCAAGAATCAATTCAAGTTCAACGCAGGACCTTCGAGCATTCAACGACACCTCCTTGCCCCTCCGCCAATGCTAGCTATTTGATTATGGTTGAATATGTGGCAAGTAGGGTGTACTTATTAAAATTATATTTGTTTCACAATTCAATATATTTTTTTTGGTCATTTTATATTAGGGTAAATTAGTAATTCAATAAATAGTTTGGTAGTAGGGTGTACTCAATTAATTTTAGGGTTTGTTTAGCAGCACTCTAAAATTATAGCAACTAGGATACCTAGCTAGTAGCTTTGAATTAATAGATAAACTCTAGGGTTACTAACTATTAAAGAAGGAGACTTTTGGCCCTCCCATCTTTGGTGCCCTAGGATCAACTGAATATCAGCATTTTGTCTTCGACTAAAAACAAAGAGATGATCCCATAGGGGTTGCCTAAAGATATTTGATAGTATAGAATCACTTTTAGTGGTCCATTATAGTGTGAGTACAAGGAACTTTTCCCCTTTACGCAAACCATTTGAAATGGTGAGTCAATTTGAAAGCAGCAAATTCAATCCGATGCAAACCTACCAAATAGCAGAACATGAGGGCAAATTGGCATGTGTACCATCTTCGGAAAAGGGCCTTTGACCTTTCTTTTTTCTTTTGAAAATGAAGTCTATATACCAGTAGCCCCAAGCCCTGAATTAATTTGATTGGATTCCAATTTTCCAGAGTTTTTGTTTTGGAGGACAAAACAGAAGAAAAATGAGGTCATGTTAATAGGTTGAAAGTTGGAAACGCATGCTTGTCTGTGGCAAACGTGCAGAAATATTCTGATTCCTGGATGGTGGTACAATAATTATATATGTAACAACAGGGTATGTGAGGAGGAGAGCAGGTTTCATACCCATGGGCCAACATATCCATGTACCAAAATGTACGGCCCTGATTTGGTTTCCACCAGAGGAAGATGCTTCAAATCATGGGTTTTTGGTTTCCACCAGAGGAAGATCCCCGTGACTTTTTTCTAATGTATAAAATTTGGGGCCAGTTTCATTTTTCATGGGTCAAAAATATATTTTACTCTCTTCTTCACAGTGAAGGGGCCACCACAGAGAACTACGGTTGGATAGAGTGAGAGGGCGCAGTGCTTGGGGAGCAAAGTAAAAAGGTAAGGATCAATTGTAATTAGTGATCAACATCTTACAGTTAACAGAGTTGTAGACGTGCGAGTTGATGTGTGTTGTAGTTGTAGACGTGTCCAGTTTATGCCTCAAGGTTCACACGTGGGACATTCCTCATTTAGGTCTTTTTTTAAAAAAAAAAAATGCCGGTGATATTAGAGTAGAAGGATTGAAACCACGACTCGAATATAAGGATAACTGCTTTTAATCACTTGAGTTACAACCCAATTAGGTCATCATTAAATAGGCAAAAGCCCTATGTCTGAAGATAACAACTAATAGGAATTGTTTTGCAAAACAAAAAAACCTGAGAAAATTTAATCTTTAGTAAGCTTAGAAATCTTATGTTTTTATTTTACTTGTGGTTACAATGCTCATTTTTGGGTAGGCATGGTTTTATGTATAATTAATAGGAAAAACCGAATATGTTGTGTAGTATTGGCTTTCAAGTTTTAACTCAACAGTTTATGTTTCTTTTCTTGTTGGAATTCTGTGAAGCAATGGAAGGTAGCAGCTCAAACAACGTCGAAAATATCTTCCTTCCCGCCCACGGTATCTCCTTTCCCATGGCTCTCTCTCTCTCTCTCTCTCTCTCTCTCTCTCTCTCTTTCATTTCAATATGTTCTATTTTGAAGTTGAAAGAACTTTATAATTATAAACTAAGTACCAATATAATAAAAATATAAATGCAGAAAACTAATTGCCAATATAATAACTTTATATACCAATTGGTTTTTTTTAATTTTTTAAATTTATTTTAAATTTTCAATCTTTTAATTCGATGACTAAAAAGTGCAATGTATCGCAGAAAGACAAACCTTTGTCTTACACTAGGATACAATTGACTCATTACTTTTGGATCTGCTTTGGTAACTTATAACAGATCCAAATGAGTTGCGAAACCGACAGAACGAACTTGAGAAGAAAGAAGCACGGATTCAAGAGCTGAAGAAACAAATTGAACTAACCAAGCTTCATTTGGAGGAGATGAAGAAGAAGTCAGGTGCAAAGGAGAAAATGGAAGCTTTCAATCAGCTGGTTGAGGCATATAACCGCATGAGAGAGGAGTACAATGCATGGTTGGCTGAGAGATCGAGGGACTCCAACAAGTGAACAAGAATTGATTCATTTTCAACCCTCTTTGTCAATATTTTAATTGCAATTAAGTTAATTCGTAGTTAATTCACTTCTATAGGAAGTAATTCTGTAATGTATGAATCAACTTCTATCAATATACTTTGTGCTATGAATTTGAGCTTCACTTGTGCCCATGATTTGAGGACTACAATTAGAATTAGGTCAACAAATTTGATTTAAACATATAGAAAGAAGAGAAGAGAATTGACCAATACACTAAATGACTGCTCTTAATACGAGTACACATATTGGCTAAAACTTTGTTCTTCTCATTGAACCTAATCTGGTATTTGGGTTGTTTATCAGCAGAGAAGAGACCAAAGTGCCTCTCAATTTCTGCAGGACCCTTTTGGTTTTCGTCAAACATGGCAAACAAATAGGTTTCTACAGGTTTTCCACGCCTCTTGGGAGTCCCTCCCTTCACACTGTCAATCAAATTCTTGTAGTAAGTGCTTGCATTTTCAACTGTGGCTCCTTCCCCGCCTTCCGATGGCCAACCGGTCTCTGATACAACGATCTCCACACTCGAACCTCCGGCTTTCTCAAGAGCAGAGTAGAGGGCATCCACAGCTGCAGCAAAGAGATTTGTGTACCCAAATGCACCATCTTGTACTGTCACTCCAGGTGCAGCAAATAAGGCATAGCCAAGGCTGATGTCTTTGGTGTCGCCGATGTAGCTGAAATAAGGGTACACATTGGCAAGAAATGGAGAGCCATTACTTGCAAGGAAGGCAATGATAGGGTTTATGTATGAACTCGCAGCATCACTAAATGAGCCTGTTGATGGTGGATAAGAACTGCCCAACAGAGACATGTCTATGGCTGTTGAAACTTTGATTTGGTCCTGCAAATTGGCAGATGCAATTGCGATTTTAATGTTTATCATGGCTGCTAGAACATATTTTGCTTCTGCATCTTGGGGTTTGATCTCATTTCCAACTGCAATGTACCTAAACTTGACATCAGGAAAGAAGTTTAGGACATTGTTTTGAACCCAAGCAGTGGCAGCTGCAACGTCATTTCCAAGGGACTGGATGTCTTGGTTTCTAACGCCTACGATGAGTTCGATGTTGGATCCTTTCAGGGCTTGGAGAGTTGGAGGATTGGGATCGAAAATTCGCATTCTTGTTATGCCATTTGCTTGGTATAGACTTATAACTTCTGGATCAGGCGGCAGGTTGTTGGCAACCCGACCATAACAAACTCCTATTGACTCTGCACCTATCTCAAATTCAATCAAAACCAAATATGAACTACATCATGTCAGGCTGTGAATGTTTCTCGCATAAGTAGAGCATAAAAACGTTTTGAGCCTAAGAAAACACTTTTGTCTACTTCTACCAAAAGATCGTTTGAGACTATTTCTGGAAGAATCAAAAGTGATTTCTGACAATATACGTTTCTGAAAGAACTTTTAACAACAACGCTTAGGAGCATAAATGCTTCTTACAGAAGTAGTCTTAAACGGACCCTAACTGTTAAGCAAAATGTTTTTCTTGACATTTAGAACCTTTTGTTTTGTTTTTTTTTTCTCTCAGAAGTCCTTAAATATAAACATACATTGAGACATGTAGGAGGGATGTACCTGTTGTTTTGGAGCTCAATGTCAAAAGCCCAAGAAGTAGGAACGCAGAAACCACATATGGTTTGTTAGCTATAATCTCACGAAATGAAGCCATGATGAAAATGATTGGAATAACAAGCCAAGGAATAGATTGGTAACTTTGTATTGCCTTCTTTCACTAACAAATTACTCATATATATAGCAAAAGGGCCTTAGATTAAATTATATATCATGCAAATGTGGGGGGTTCAATTGACTAATCATGCCAGGATTACAAGAGACAGAATATATATCTTCTGATAAAAACTAATTTGTATTTCATTAACGTATTTTAAAGAATAATAATAATGGTTTATATCATGCTAACAGGCTTTAGAATCATAGGGATATTTATGTATTTGGCATGTTAATGCTGAAATATAGAACATTATTGAAACCTTATTTTAACACGCCTATCTTTCTCATTATTTATATAAAATAAAAAATTCTGATAATACCAATGTCGGCCAATGTCCTCCAAAATTGTTGTAAACATAATTATATTATATAATACTTTCGTTATTTTATAAATAAATAAATATTTGACTTTTTCAATGACAATAATTGGGTCAAGTAGCACCAATTTGGTCAATGACAATTTCCACTTTGTTCATGAGTTCAAATTGCATGTATAATAATTGCTAAAATATAAAATTAATAAATGACTTGCCAAGTTTGGTCGATTTGCATCACATGAGGTCTTTACCATCCTTTGGAGAATTTCATAAAACGAGGATAGCACTTGAGTTCCCTCACCTTCTTTAGAAGCTCTACATGATTCGCTTGAAGTGAAATTCTAGTCGAACTTTTTTGGCTCATTTTATTTTTACTTAACTAAATATAAATTTCCTCTGAAAAAAACTAAATATTAATTTCCTCTTTACAACCACCATCAACGACATTTGCTATATAAGTAGCTAATTTCTCTAGCAAGTAATAAGTAGACTACCAGTTCCATATGAATTTGAGACCTTCACTTGTGCGCCCATGTAATTTAATAATTGTTATTCTCATTTATGCAAGAATAATAGTTGGACAACAATTAGGTCAACAAATTTAGGGCCAGTTTGACATTGTTGTGCTGTGAAAATAATCGCTGTCAGATTTGTTGTGAGAGAAATCAGCTGTAAGTTAAAGTAGTTTGGTTTTTGGTAAACTTTTTAGTAAAAGTGTTGTTGGTACTAATTCCCGTATAATCAGAAAATGAAAGCACCTCATTAGGTGCTTTCCATTATAGCTTTCTCTCACAATAATTTTTAACAATAAGTGATTTTCTCATAGTTTAACAAACGGGCTGGGCTTCCCTAATTTTTTTTAAAATTACTTATCACCCCAAATAAGCAATGCCAAACGGGCACTTAATCTAAATATATAGAAACAATAAATAAGAGAAGAGAATTGATCAAAACACTAATTAAATTACTGCTCTTAATACTAGAAGACGTATTGAAAAAAAACTTTCATCTTCTTTTTTCTTTTGACAGATAAAACTTTGCTCTTCCATTGAAACTAATTTGGTACTTGGGTTGTTTATCAGGAGAGAAGAGACCAAATTGTCACTTAGTTTCTGCAGGGCCCTTTTGCTTTTCATCCAACATGGCAAACAAATAAGTTTCTACAGGTTTTCCAGGCTCCGTTCACACTGTCAATAAAATTCTTTTACTAAGTGCTTGCATTTTCAACTATGGCTCCTTCCCTACCTTGGGATAGCCAACCGGTCTTCGATACAACGACTTCCACAGTTGAAACGCTGGATTTCTTGAGAGCAGAGTAGAGAGCACCCACAACTGCAACAAAGAGATTTGTGTACCCAAATGTACCATCTTGTACTGTCACCCCAGGTGCAGAAAATTGTGAAGATATTATTATTAGTTGTTTGAATAATCTCTAAGTTGTAGGAACGTAGTTGTAGAAGTTTATCTTTGACTGTTTCTCTAGCCAGTATCCCATGAGATTGAGATTAGGACTTGTTATTCGTGGGATAATGCTTCAGCTTTTTATGTTGGTTTCAGTTCATGTAAACGCTATATAGCCTAGTTCTTTTATCTTGAATAAACACTATGAGAAAACTTATTCTTCTCAATCATATTCTCAAGCAAAACTTAGTTTAATACCAACAATTGGTATCAGAGCCCCAACTGGCGTAGAGAGAGCATAAGGAAGCTTGCCGTAGTAAGAATTAATGGCAGGAGAAGGAAGTAGCTTCGTGCAACCAGTGATTCCACGCTTCGATGGCCATTATGAACATTGGAACATGTTGATTGAAAACTTCTTGAGGTCCAAGGAATATTGTGGCCCAGTGGAGAATGGAGTCACGCAATATGCAGAGGGTGTAGAGTTAACAGAAGCTCAATTGAAAGCCCCAGAGGATCATAAGCTCAAAGATTTGAAGACCAAGAACTATCTCTTTCAGGCCATTGATACAGCTATATTGGAGACCACCTTGAAGAAAGATATAGCGAAGGATATATGGGATTCAATGAAGAAGAAATATCAAGGCACAACGAAAGTCAAGCGTGTGCCTAACTTTAAGCTCTTCGCAAAGAGTTTGAGATGCTCAATATGAAGGTTGGAGAGTCAGTTGATGAGTATTTTGGAAGGACTCTAATTGTGGCTAACAAGAGGAGGATCAATGGAGAGAAGCTGGAAGATGTAGCTGTTATCTAAAAGATTCTGAGATCAATGACACCAAAGTTTGACTATGTGGTGTGTTTGATTGAAGAATCAAAAGATCTTGATAATCCCTCTATTGATGAACTACAAAGCAGTCTTCTGGTACATGAACAATGGATGAATGGCCATGCAATGGAAGAACAAGCATTGAAGGTGAGCCAAGAGAATCACTCTCCGGGGAGAGGAAGAGGAAGAGGTCGAGGAGGCTTTTGAGGATGTGGAAGAGGACGCCGAGGATCATTTGATAAATCAAATGTGGAGTGTTACTACTGCCATGAAATGGGACACTTTCACTATGAATGTCCCAAAAAGGAGAATGAAAAAAAAGCCAATGTAGCTGAAATTGAAGAAGAGTTGTTGCTGATGGCATATGTGGAAGTCAAGGAAAATCAAATCAACAACACATGGTATTTGGATTCAGGCTGTAGCAATCACATGAGTGGAAACAAGAAGATGTTCACCAAACTTGATGAGAAGTTAAGGGAGAATGTAAAGCTTGGTAATGGTTCAAGCTTAAAAGTACAAGGAAAAGGAGATGTCAAAATTAAAGTCAATGGTGTTGTACAAATCATATCAAGTATGTTCTATGTGCCTGAATTAAGAAGTAATCTAATCAGCCTTGGTCAGCTTCAAGAGAAGGAGTTCGCCATTCTAATTCAAAAGAATCGCTACCAAATTCATCAAAGTTTTAATTATGCATGTTGAAATGGCTTATAATAGAAGGTTTCCATTACAAACACAAGCTGCATTAACCAAGTGTTGGGGTCTTTTTCCGTCAGTTGATTCTTGGACCGCTATAGAGTGATAGATCAAGCCTTCGTTGCCCCTTTTTCTGAGTTAGCGAGGACTAGGCCCAAAGTATCCCAAGGGAGAAACAAGTCCTAAGGGAGTACTTTGTTCTTTTTCCAGCGGCTGCGTGTTTTGTGCTGACGTTTCTGACAGCTTAACGAAGAGTTAAAGATGACTTGCTGATGTTGAACTGAGATTGTGTGAGCTTGGCATGAGAGCTTGGAGTGTGGGAGCTAAAGACCCACAAGTTTAACAAATGAGAATGCATGTGCTTGGCTTGGTGTTGGATATGCTTGAGTTTGGGTGTTGATAATTTGTTGTTTGTGGCTATGGCTATGGGGATTTAAGAGTTTCAAATGGAGGATGGGAGGAAAAGCTTGAGATTTGAAGGCTATGGTGTTTATAGCTTGGAAGGAAGGAAAAGCTTGGAGTTATGCTTGGTGAGGCTTTATAGGAAAGATGAAGGATTTCAAAGGTGAGAAAGTAGGAAACATGGTTGTGATAGTTGAGGAATGGCTGGGATGGCCGCTGGAATGCTTGCAACAGTCGAAGGGAGGAAGAAAAGTGGTTTGATGGTTGCTGGGGTGCTTGAGCAACCAAGAGATGTTGGTCAATGACTGCTAGGATGCTTGCAGCAGGATGGAGGTTGATGACTGGGATGGCCGCTGGAATCCTTGCAACAGCTGAAGGGAGGAAGGAAGATTAGTTCTCATGGTTGCCGGGAGGCTTGCAGCAACCAAGAGATGGTTGATTTTGCCTAACAAATGCCTCCCAATTTATAGAGGGTGAGGGTTTTCCTTTATTTCCAATAGGTAAAGAGAGGTGCTGGAACCAGCCTATTTTCAATGGTTAAAAGGGAGCACTGGGGCATGCTATTTTCCAGCAGGTGAAGCTAGGTACCATAAACTGATTATTTCCTATGGGTAAAAGGAAGTGCTGGAGATGGCTTGTGTCCAATGGGTAAAGCTAGGCATTTGAAAAATGACTATTTCCTATGGGTAAAAGGAAGTGCTTGAAAAATTATCTCATTTGCTCACCCATATTGGAGAACTCTAAGTAATGGACTTGGACTTTGGTGCTCCCAAGTAGCTAGCCCAAAGTCTCCATTATCCAAGAGCTTTCATGGGCCTTGTGGACCTCCGTAACCTTCCACACCACAATCCCTCATGCAAGCCCCGTAAACCACATGACTTGGGTTCATGTGAGCTTGATAGGTGATTGACATATGAAAAATGTATTATTGGCTTCGCATGGCACGGACACTATTATTTATTTAATGAATTAATTCCCAAAATACAGCTTGGATTAACGCATGACCAACATTATATGTTATATTGGGCTTTAAATGGCTTTGGGCTTCTCGTGACTTTTTTGGGCCTCAACACCAAGAAAGTATGTATGAAATCAACTATCCCAGATGATACTTGGTTGTGATATTTTAGATATGGACATCTGAATTCCTAGGGCCTAAAGACTTTACAGTAGAAAAGCATGGTGGGAGGACTACCTTAGTTGCAACCTCCAGCTTGGGTTTTTTGAAGAATGCATAATAGGAAAACAACACAGAGAAGTTTTTCCAAAGGAAAGCACTTGGAGGGCATCATTAGTATTACAACTTGTTTATTTGGACATTTGTGGACCTATAAATCCTATTTTCAACAGCAACAAAAGGTATTAAATTACCTTTATTGATGATTATAGCAGGAAGACTTGGATATATTTCTTAGCTGAAAAGTCAGAAGCCCTGGCTGTTTTCAAGAAGTTCAAAGTTGTTGTGGAGAAGGAAACCGGTTTGTTCATCAAAACATTACGAAGTGATCGTGGAGTAGAATTCACATCCTCCCTTAAACTGAATGCGATTAAGCAATCAGTATACATTTGAACTTGAACAGACTCCAAGTGAATTGCGCATCCTTCTTAATGTTCATCAAAACATTACGAACTGATCATGGAGGAGAATTCAATTCACAAGAGTTTGTTAATTTTTGTGAAATGAATGGAATTAAAAGACAGTTGACACCAGCTTATTCACCACAGTAAAATGGAGTAGCCAAGAGGAAGAATTGCACCATCATGAACATGGTCCGTAGTATGCTCGCTTTGAAGAAAGTTCCTAAAAGGTTTTGGCTAGAAGTAGTGAACTGGAGCAACCATATCCTCAACAGATGTCCAACCCTAACAGTGAAGAATGTTACTTCAGAAGAACCTTGGAGCGGAAAAAAACCTAATGTTGGCTACTTCAGAATATTTGGCTGCTTGGCATATGCTCATGTAAGTGATTCTCAACGTATTAAACTTGATAATAAGATTGTGAAATGTGTAATGCTTGGTGTTAGTGAGGAATCAAAAGCTTACAAGTTGTACAACCCAAATACACAGAAGATTATTATTAGTAAAGATGTTGTTTTTAGTGAAGATGAAGGATGGGATTGGAGTAATGGAAAATATCAACATGTCACTGTTGACCTAGAAGCACCTGAAGAAATTGAAGATGCCACACATCAAGCTTCTCAAAATGAGTTACCAGAAAATGACTCAATAGAGAACAACTCCTCAGAACCTGATGAAGCAATGACTAGGGGAACCAGAACAAGACGAGCTCCTGGATGGCGAACTGATTATGTGACTAGAGAAGAACTAATAGATGAAGAAAATGGTGCTCACTGTGCTTTGTTCATTGATAGTGATCCAATCACCTTTGATGAAGCTGTTAAAACCTCAAAATGGAAGAAAGCCATGGATGTTGAAATAGACGCCATTCAAAGAAACAATACATGGGAGCTTACTGATTTGCCTGTGGGAGGAAAAATGATTGGAGTAAAGTGGATCTTCAAAACAAAGATCAAAGAAAATGGTGAGATTGACAAGTACAAAGCCAGGTTAGTAGCTAAAGGATACTCTCAAAAGCATTGTATTGATTATATAGAAGTTTTTGCACCTGTAGCTCAACATGATACCATTCAATTAGTAATTGCTTTAGCTGCAAAAAATGACTGGGATATCCACCAACTTGATGTAAAATCAGCGTTCTTGCATGGAGAATTAAATGAGCTAGTCTATGTGGATCAACCCATTGGCTATGAATAGAAGGGGCAAGAGCAGAAGGTTTATCATTTGAAGAAAGCTCTCTATATGGATTGAAACAAGCTCCTAGAGCTTGGTACAACTGTATTGAAAGCTATTTTCTGAAAACAGGTTTTGTGAAGTGTCCGTATGAACATACCTTGTTCATAAAGCATCAAGAGGGAGGTAAAATCTTGATTATTTGTCTCTATGTTGATGATTTAATATAAACAAGAAATGATTAAGCTATGTTCACTGAGTTCAAGACCTCCATGATGAATGAGTTCGAGATGATAGATCTAGGAAAGATGCATTACTTCTTAGGTATTGAAGTGAAGCAATCTACGAATGGAATCTTTGTTGGGTAGAAAAAATATGCAGAATAAGTTCTCAAAAGGTTTTGTATGGCTGATTGCAATGTTGTACAAAACCCAATTGTCCCAGGAACCAACTTTTTGTGGGGAGCCTAATGTATTTGACTAATACACGTCCAGATTTAATGTATGTAGTTAGTCTAATAAGCAGGTTCATGGAATCACCTACTGAAGTGCATCTTCAAATAGCAAAAAGGATACTTCGATACTTGAAGGGAACCACAGATTATGGCTTGTTCTACAAGAAAGGATTTTAAGGAGATTTTCCTATTAGGATACAGTGACAGTGATTATGCTGGTGATTTAGATGATCGAAAGAGTACTTCTGGGTATGTTTTCTGGTACGATTCAACAGCTGTTGCTTGTTCCTCAAAGAAACAACCAGTAGTTACACTTTCAACAACTGAGGCTGAATTCATTGCTGCTGACTCATGCGCATGTTAGGCTGTTTAGTTAAGGAGATTACTTAATGAGTTGCATTGTTCAAAGTATGAATCTACTTTGATATATTGTGACAATAGTTCGGCTATTAAGTTATCTAAAAATCCAATTATGCACGGAAGAAGTAAGCATATAGATGTTCGATTTCACTTTTTGCGAGAGCTCACTAAAAAAGAAGTGGTGAACTTGGTTCATTGCCGAACTCAAGAACAGGTTGTAGATATTCTAACATAGCCATTGAAGCTGGATGATTTTCAGAAGGATGTGCAGTTCACTTGGAGTCTGTTTAAGTTCAGATGTAAACTCTTAATCACATTCAATTAAGGGAGGATGTGAAGATATTATTATTAGTCGTTTATTTATGAGTTGTTTGAATAACCCCTAAGTTGTAGGAACGTAGTTGTAGAAGTTTATCTTTGATTGTTTCTCTAGCCAGTATCCGATGAGATTAGGACTTGTTATTCGTGGGATAACGCTTCAACTTTTTACGTTGGTTTCAATTCATGTAAATGCTATATAGCCTAGTTCTTTTATCTTGAATAAACACTGTGAGAAAACTTATTCTTCTCAATCATATTCTCAAGCAAAACTTAGTTTAATACCAACAAAAATAGGGCATAGCCAAAGCTGATGTCTTTGGTGTCACCAATGTAGCTGAAATAAGGGTACACATTGTCAAGAAGAAGAGAGCCATTACTTGCAAGAAAGGTAATAATAGGGTTTATGTATGAACTTGCAGCCTTACTAAATGAGCCTGCTGATGGTGGGTAAGAGCTGCCCAACAGAGACATGTCTATGGCTGTTGAAACTTTGATTTGGTCCTGTAAATAAGCAGATGCAATTGTGGTTTTAATGTTTTGCATGGCTGTTTTACATTGTAGTGGGATTGATCTCATTTCCTACTGCAATGTACCTAAACTTGACATCAGGAAAGTAGTTTAGGACATTATTCTCAATGCAAGCAGTAGTAGCTGCAACGTCATTTCCAAGGGACTGAATGTCTTGGTTTTGAACACTGATGATGAGTTCGATGTTCGATAGAGCTAGCAGAGTTGGAGGATTCATATAAAAAATTCGCATTCTTGTTATGCCATTTGCTTGGTAGAGACTTATAACTTGTGGATCAGGTGGTAGGTTCTTGGCAACCCGACCATAACAAACTCCCATTGGCTCTGCAACTGTCTCAAATTCAATCAAAACCAAATATGAACTACATCACATAAATTTGTTTTGAGCCTAAGTAACTGCTTTGGTGTGCTACTATTTCTGGAATAGTCAAAAGTGATTTCTACCAACAAAAAAACATTTCTAAAACCATTCTAGGCACTTAGGAGCATAAATGCTCCCTACAGAAGTAGTCCTAAACAGGTCTTAAATGTTACGCGAAACGTTTTTTTTTAACATTAAGAACTCTTTTTTCTTTGAAATCCTTCAATAAAAACGTACTTTGAGATATTGGAGCTTAATGGCAAAAGCCCATAGTAGGAATGCAGAAACCACATAGGGTTTGTTGCTTATAATCTCACAAAACGAGGCCATGAATGAAACTGATTGGCATATGTTTGTACCATATTTTGTAATTGGACCAAAAATGGTCTATTTCTCAAAAGAATATATTTTAAGACCCAGGCCCAATATCTTTCTTTTTTCTTTAAATACAATAGAAATCCTTTTGCCTAGTGGGCCGTCAATAGAAAAAGGAAGTTAATAGAAGCCCACAAAGTCAGAAGGCCCAAGCCTTTGGATCAGACTAAAAGTTAAAAAGATCGGTAACCGTTGTACATTGACCCACGTGAGGGTCTGAAGAAGATTGTCACCATTAATGATGACTTGACCTTCTTCTCGCTTAACAAGAAAGCAAGCTGGACAAAAGCCACCAGAACCAGAAGGAGGCAAATTACCAACCAGATTTCTGGGTACAAAAGACTCAAGTAAGGGGAATATCTCTAGGGACCAGCGGTCTTGTCAAAAACATCTCATCACTCAGCCTATGAACCGATCCAGATCAACAGATCAATATCTGACTTTGGATAGCAACCAAATATCCTTTTTCAATTTTCATCATTGAAACTCTCTCCTTGCCTATAAATAAAGGGCCTCCACCACAAAAGAAGAGGACTCTCTCTCCAAATTAGACGCAATGTCTCGAAAACACTTGAAAAAACTAAAGATATTTTCAAATCAGCCTGCTTAATTTCCAAATAACCAGTTGACAACTCATGCGTTCATCTTTTGTTGCTCTGCCATCTTCATGGTGTGATTTTCTTCTTAAACAATCAGTTTGAATTAATGTATCCATCCAATTGGATAGAGAAATCTCCAATCCTTCCTTGCATTGTAATTTATATTTTGAATTAGTGAAATGGATAAATTCAGAACTCTCATCTTCCTTTTGCTGTCAAGTTAAAATTAGATAAAGAGATTTCTAAATTTATTTTAACTGCTTCATTAAGTATTTGTTATATAATCGCCTTTATATATTATGAATGTTTCGATAGTTTAATTTAATTTCCCGCCCTCACACTTTTTAAATTTGTCATTCGGACCTAAGATAAAGGTCTAGGTCCGAATAGGGCTAGATTTGTTCATATTTAAAAAAATTTAAATTTATTTTAGAATTAAAAAAGATAATGGGTAGTTGTGTTCCATAAAAAGAGGATCCATTATTTGATTTTTCTTTTAATTTTAAATTTTTTTAATATGAAAAAGTGTGAATTTACCATATTATCCTCATTTAATTAATAATTTCAATTCTTAATGTTTGCATTAACCAAGGGCATTTTCTGGTATTTTGAATGTTTCACCATTCTTTGTTTTTTGCTTTATATATATAGATAATAATAACTATTTATATCATGCTAACAGGCTTTAGAATCAATTAGGGATATTTATGTATTTGGCATGTTAAGGCTGAAACCTTATTTTAACACGCCTAACCTTTTTTTATATATATTTTTATTATTAATACCAATTTTTTAATTAAAAAAATCTGATAATACCAATGTCGGCCAATGTCCTCCAAAAATGTTGTAAATATAACTATATAGTACTTTTATTTTAATAAAAAAAATTATTTGACTTTGTCAATGACAATTGGGTATAGTAGCACCAATTTATTATCAATGGCTATTCCCACTTTGTTAATGAGTTCAAAATTGCATGTATAATCTCCTCATTGCATAGTCTCAAATGCAATAATCATATTATCAGAACTCAATCCTGATCTCTTGGACCACAGGAGTCCAAGAAATTGTGGTCACCTACCGTTGGATATTAATCCAATGGTTCAAAAAAATTTCTTAAAAGGAGTGCAAGAGTGAGTGAACCGTTGAATTTACATCCAACGGTGAGTGACCACAAATCTCTTAGACCCCTGTGGTCCAAGAGATCGGGATTGTATCAGAACTTTGCCTCTTTGAGATCAAAGCACTTTGGGACTATGCATGCAATGGGGGGCAAAAGGAGAAATAAAAGCTTACACAAGGTTTATCTCTACTACTTCGGCTAGGATCATCCAAAGTCCTTTTGAAACTTAATCATCTGGTAATCTGGTCTCTCTCTACTACTTCTCGTTCAAATCATTATTTAGGAAATATGTGCTAATGTATTTTGAAAATGACTTGTTTCAAATGGGGGAATCAATAGCAGATCAAGATGTTGTCGACTTAAGAAGAGGGAAAGTTTCTCTCCATAAGAGACTCGAGTGTTTTTTTTTTTTTTTTTTTTTTTTTTTTTTTTTTTTTTTTTTTGGATCTTAAGGAGAAAACTTGTCTTAACTTGGAGTGTAGTTTGGGGTGCAACGTCCAACGCATTAAAAATTTATATTATATGTACCTTCCTTTGTTAGCCTAGTTAAATGGTACCATCTCCTCATAAAAAAAAAAAATTAAAAAATAAAGGTGCCATCTTATGAGTTGCTTTCAAGACATAACAATTGAAACACACTTGTCATTGAAATAGTATTGTGCAATGTACATAGATGTAACAAAGATGAAGCTCTCGACATACAAGAACAGATCATCTTGATTCAGTATAATGTGTGTGCTTTCTAATTAGAATCCTGACTTTTAATAAGGAATTCATTGAAGTTTTCATGAAAAAATTGTATTCTCCCACTACTAACGAAGGCCCCTAAAAGAATTTTTAGAAAACAGAAAAGTCATACCATTCACCCTTTCCCCTCGATGAATGCCAATCGAAGAGGAGCATACTTCCACACAAACCCAACATCCTTCCCACGCTAAAACAAAAAAAAAACCATTAAATTATGACATAAAAACATACTTCAAATAT
Organism: Prunus avium; assembly: GCF_965620075.1. Classification (NCBI taxonomy): domain Eukaryota; kingdom Viridiplantae; phylum Streptophyta; class Magnoliopsida; order Rosales; family Rosaceae; genus Prunus; species Prunus avium. The sequence goes on along the minus strand of NC_142287.1, from coordinate 17,341,802 downwards.
ATACTTTGGGTTTTAGCCTGAAAATCTTCTCCAACCAAGTATATACAAGCGGGCCCTAAAACCAATTCAGGCAAAAGCTCAGGCGGAATAGCGCCCTTCTATTGCCTGGATCTAAATTCGGTGGAGCCCAAAAAGCAAGCTGCAAACAACCCACGTGATGGTGGAGCCCACTGTCTGGCTGCATTAGCTTTCAACCCTTTTTTGTCTAGGACGTGTGCGCCTCTCCTCATTGCAATCCAACGGTTATGTTTGAACCACAGGTCCTTTTTTTTAGAATTTAGATTTTTTAAGATTAAAATGTTCAGAAAATTAAATCATGAATGTTGAAACAAAAATAATATCAAGAAAAATTAACGACAAAAAAAGAAGAAGAGATTAATCATTCTTAAGCAATTTAATAAAACTGTGGACTCAAATTATGAGTCTGCATGGTTGGACAAAAGAACAGTTTGAGTTTGAGCAATACATGAATAGTTGTATTTTAGAGGGGGCAAATATGAGTTTATCCCAACATAGTTGGAGATGGCCTTAAAGACAAAACCGAACAAACCAAAATATTGCTATGAGGTCTTCTTGCACATGAATTGTTGAGGGAAAATGTGAGTCTCCAACATAATTTCACCACCACTACCTAAGTAATGGGGTTTTATTATTTATTTAAGGTTCGACCCATTCGAGATGATGCATTTCTTAATTACAACCCTTGTTACGAATTACAAGAGAAAACCCTTTTATTAAAATTACAAAGGAACATAATCTGGGGGAATGCGTGTTTATTTGACTTTGCAGCTGCACCTAAGTTAAACTTGCTCTGTAGACACTTCCATGCCCTCCCTTCCCAATACATCTAGGAAGAATTAGAACAAGACAAACAGAAATGAAGTGAAATATAGAAAAGCGGCAAATATCCTGATCAGGTAGTGAAACCACCAAGAGCAAGCAATTCACCACATGTTGTCATATGCAATGGCTTTGACAAATGCAACGTCTGAGTTGATGAGAGGAGCTGGCAAACTTTTGTCATTGTTGGACGAGATTGTGGACTGGGATTCAAGGATGCAAATGCTATCTTCACCAAAGAAACCACTTCCCCCGCTTCTTGTTTTGTGGGTGGAGAGATGCGTTGATCCAGAACATCCGAAATTGGCATTTCAGGGCCAGCTGATGCAGATGCGGATGACGATGACGCCCCAGTTGATAAAGATGAGAAAACATCTCCAGGATGGCTTCCCATAATTATTTCCAATGTGACAACTCCAAAGCTATAAACATCGCACTTCTCATTCACTTCCATTGTATATGCAAGCTCTGCATAAATCACACACCACATACAAAACATTGAGATTTCAGTGCTCAAAAGATTACCTCTTATAAACAAGAGAGTGCAGGGTGATTAATTTCTAATTTCCAATCCAATAAAAATCATTGAAAAACACCACCTACAGATTCAAGAAATTTAGTTCTTTTTGAAACCTAATAAAACCAGCTTAACAAAAACGGAATTTAATGAAAGCTGGATGTGTTTATGTTAACCCCTCCCAATGACGAAAATGAAACATTGGTGTAAAAACAAATGCATAAAAAGTTTTAAATACAGAGAATAGAGATGAAAATATTACCTGGTGCCATGTAGCCATATGTGCCTACAGCATCAGTCCAATTAGTTGAGTCTGGGTTCAAAAACTTAGAAGTACCGAAGTCTGAAACATAGGCTTCATATTCAGAATCCAACAAAATGTTATTGCTTGATATGTCACGATGTACAATCGGTGGCAAGCAATCGTGGTGCATGTAAGACAAGGCATGAGCTAACCTTTAACAATATTTACTCGTTTACTCCACCCCAACTCTTTAGCTTCTTCATCTTTGCTCAACATTGCGGCCAAGCTACCTCTTTCAAGATACTCATACACCAAAAACAAATGTCGTTTATGGGCACAAAAACCATAGAGTTTCACAATGTTCCGATGCCGTATCTCTGTTAGTGCCCTTACTTCATTTAAGAACCCGTTATGAGGATTCTTCTCATCATTTTGCAACAGATGGAGTTTCTTCACAGCCACTACATTGGCAGATGGCAAACTTGCTATGTAAACGCTTCCATGTCCTCCCTTCCCGATGCAATATGTGGGATCAAAATCTTTTGTTGCCTTTATGATTTCCTCATACATTGACTTTCCATCAAAATTTAAAACTGAAAAGGAAATTTCTTCATGCATGTTTTTTTGTGCTTTATCCTGATGCTTCTTCTTTCTTTTCACTAGAAAAATGGTCGTAAAGAAACCATATAGAAGTACAATTACTGCTACAAGAGAAAATATTAACTTATGGTCCTTTTTTGAGCCACTTTTATTGCATGGTGACAAACCTCCAACTATGCCACACAATCCTTTGTTCCCTTTTAATACTTCTGACGGAGCTTCTCGAAATGCGCTGATGTTGGGAAGGGGACCTTCCAAGTGATTGTAGGATATGTCAACGTTCGACAAACCGCGCATCTCTTTGAAAGTTGATGGTATGGAACCCGAAAGATTGTTGTGGGAAAGATTGAGCGTCATCAAACTCTGCATGTTGCTCATTTCTGATGGTGTCCTACCTTCAAGTGAGTTGTGACTAAAATCAAGGTTGGTCAAATGAACTAAGTTCCCCAAGTGATGTGGGATTGGTTGAGATAATTTGTTGTTGCTCAAATTCAGATGGTATAATTTGAGCAAGTCACCTAGAATGCTCGGAATTGACTCATTGAATTTGTTTGTTGATAGGTCAAGATATCCAAGATCAGTCATGGATCCAAATTCTGAGGGTATAGGACCTGAAAGTTGATTTCCGTTTAACATCAACTTCACCAAAGAAGCCAGTCTCCTGAATTCCTTTGGAATCACCCCAACTAAATGATTTGAAGACAGATCCAACACATGAATTTGGGTTGCGTTGCCTATCTCAAGTGGTATGCTTCCAGTAATGTTGTTTCCTGCCATTTGTAGAGTTGCCAACCGTGGGCATTGTCCCCAATTTTGTGAGATTTCACCGTACATGTTATTGTGGCTTACATCTATAAAATTAAGATTTGGATAAACTCCAAAGTCCTCAGATATATTGCTTGTCAATTGATTTCGTTGAAGACGAAGTCGGGCTAAGCTCATGCAGGTTTTCAAGCCTTTTGGGATTGGACCAGTGAAATGGTTGTTGCTTGCTATAAAGTATGCCAGTTTTCCACCTTGGCAAATATTTTGGGGCAAATAACCAGAAAATTGGTTTTTATACAAAAGCAAGAGTCTCAACTTTTTGAGATTCCCAATCTCTTGGGGAATGGGGCCGGAAAGTTGGTTATGCTCTAGGTATAAGCTTTCCAAGTTGCTGAGGTCACCAAATGAAACAGGAATTGAACCATTGAGTTTATTACTTCCCAAAAATAGATGCACAAGATATTTCAAATTTCCTATCTCGTTAGGAATAGAACCAGAAAGTTGATTGTGATGTAAAGAAACATAGGTAAGGCTTGTTAGATCAGCTAGTGATCTTGGAATTGAACCATTGAGTTTATTATTGCCCAACCTTAAACGCACAAGAAATTTCAAATTCCCTATCTTCTTAGGAATAGAACCAGAAAGTTGATTCTGACCTAAAGAAACATTGGTAAGGCTTGTTAGATCAGCTAGTGATCTTGGAATTGAACCATTGAGTTGATTATTGTCCAACCTTAAATGCACAAGACATTTCAAATTCCCTATCTCCTTAGGAATAGAACCAGAAAGTTGATTGTCATGTAAAGAAACATAGGTAAGGCTTGTTAGCTCAGCTAGTGATCTTGGAATTGAACCATTGAGTTGATTATTGCCCAACCTTAACTGCACAAGATATTTCAAATTCCCTATCTCCTTAGGAATATAACCAGAAAGTTGATTGCGATGTAAAAAAAAAAGGGTAAGGCTTGTTAGCTCAGCTAGTGATCTTGGAATCGAACCATTGAGTTGATTATTGTCCAACCTTAAATGAACAAGATATTTCAAATTCCCTATCTCCTTAGGAAGAGAACCAGAAAGTTCATTTCCAAAGAGATAAAGATGGGTAAGGCTTGTTAGATCACCTAGTGATCCTGGAATTGAACCTTTCAGTTGATTCTTAGACAAATATAGCTTCACAAGACATTTCAAGTTGCCCATCTGGTGGGGAATATCTCCCAAAAATGTGTTCCTAGAGAGACTGAGAAAGGTAAGATTTCTCAGGAGACCGATTTCTGGTGGGATTGTCCCAGAAAACTGATTTAGAGAGAGATCAAGATAGTTTAGTTTGGAAAGGTAACTAATTTGAGGTGGAATGGCATCAAAGAGTTTGTTGAAGCTGAGATCAAGATATTCAAGATTAGGGAAGGACAAGAATGAAAATGCATTTAGCGTACCTTGTAAACCAGACTCGGTAAGGTTTATCTTGATGACACTTCCAGCAGCATTGCATGAAGCACCAGCCCAAGTACACGGGATTTGAGGATTGTTGGTGGCATTACTGGGAGGGTAAGCCCATGAGGACAGATTGTTTTGGGTTTGATTTTGAAAGGTGGCTTTCCATTTGAGAAGAGCCTCTGCCTCACCAGTAGAACTAGCAGAAGCCAATTGAAGGTAATTTGATGATGAAAGCAGCTGAACATACAAGAGAAGGCAAGAAGCTAGAGAGCATACTTTATAGAAATTAAAAGATATCATGGTTGTATTATAAAATATTGTTTTGTGTATTTTATTATAATACTTGTGAGTCTCATTATTTATAGTGCCATATATTCATTAGCTATCATGATTTTATTATAATACTTGGGAGTCTTCAGAGTTCAAGACTTTGAAAGGTCCTTCCAGTATCTTATTTTCTTAATCAGAAGACGGTTTGGGAAGACATTTGGGGTTTTCACACTTGAGTCAAATTCTTTGTCTCTTGACTTTGGAGTTGAAGTTTTAATTGTTCATGAGATGAAAATGATAGAAGTGAGTGCTTTGATTGGATGTCCCACATTCAACTCTTGTTTGCTTCGGCCTCACGCACATTACTGAGAAGGTATTCAATATTCATTTAATATTAGTCAAACAATATGGGTAGAATATTTTCAGATATATTTTATTCTCCGAAAGGAGGTATTTATAATACAGGTTACAAACCCTAATAGGGTTTAATTAGGAAATAAGTGGAATCCTAATTACATAATATCTATACAAAAGGAAAAATAAATAAAACCCAAATAGAATAGGATATATTCTACTCGCCAACACTCCCCCTCAAGTTGGAGCAAAGACGTCACGCATGCCCAACTTGTCAAGCGAGTTGAGAAAGATACTTGTAGAAACAGCTTTCGTAAGAACATCAGCTAACTGATACTCTGAACGGATGAAGGGGAAGGACACAATCTCCGCATCCAACTTTTCTTTAATGAAATTTCGATCAACCTCCACATGTTTTGTACGGTCATGTTGTACAGGATTATGAGCAATTGCAATCGCAGCTGTATTGTCACAATATAAATCCATGGGTTTATTAGGCCCAAAACCAAGGTCTTTCAACAATCTTCTCAACCATAGTAACTCAGATACACCATGGGCCATTCCCCGATACTCCGCCTCAGCACTAGATCTAGACACCACCTTTTGTTTCTTGCTCCTCCACGTAACAAGATTGCCACCCACAAACATAAAATACCCAGATGTCGAACGCCTATCTGTGGCTGAACCTGCCCAATCAGCATCTGTATACCCTTCTACATTCGTATGGCCATACTTGGAGAAAATTAACCCCTTGCCAGGAGTTACTTTCAGATACCTTAAAATACGAGTCACAGCCCCCATATGATCCACACTAGGAGAATGCATAAACTGACTCACTATATTTACAGCATACGCAATGTCCGGACGGGTATGAGCTAAATAAATCAATTTCCCCACAAGTCGTTGATAACGTTCTTTATCAGTCGGAACTTGATCGGGATATATCCCCAACTTATGATTCTGCTCACTAGGAGTATCAATTGGTTTACAATCTAACATTCCAGTTTCTGCAAGTAAATCCAAAACATACTTTCTTTGGGATAGAAAAATACCATGTTTAGATCTGGCAACTTCAATCCCAAGAAAATACTTTAAATCACCCAATGATTTCATCTCGAACTCAGAAGCCAGATACTTCTGAAGACTCTGTATCTCCACATGATCATCTCCAGTAACAATCATATCATCAACATAAATAATTAAAGCCGTCAATTTACCTTTATGACGCTTCAGAAACAAAGTATGATCAGAGTTACTTTGCACATACCCAAACTTCTTCATGGATGCAGCAAATCTTCCAAACCACGCTCTTGGAGACTGCTTTAATCCATACAAGGATTTCCATAGCTTGCACACTACACCCTCCTTAGAAGTCACAGGGATACCCGGCGGAGGATCCATATATATTTCTTCCTTGAGGTCACCATGGAGGAATGCATTTTTGACATCAAATTGTAGCAGCGGCCAGTAACGGTTAGCAGCTAAGGATAAGAGTACGCGTACAGTGTTGAGCTTAGCTACTGGAGCAAAAGTCTCTGTGTAATCCACTCCATATGTCTGAGTATACCCTTTTGCTACCAATCTTGCCTTGTAACGGTCAATGAAACCATCAGCCTTGTGCTTCAAAGTAAACACCCATCTGCACCCAACTGCCTTTTTTCCTTTTGGTAAAGGAACTAACTCCCAAGTAGCATTCTTGTTCAAGGCTTCCATTTCAACATGCATTGCATCTACCCAGTTTTGATCAGAAAGAGCATCCTGCAACTTAGTTGGCACACATACACTAGATAATTGACACAAATATGATGCATATGACTTAGATAAACGATGAGTTGACATATAATGGTTAATGGGATATTTAGACTTGGCATGTATATTAGGAGAATATTGCACTTTAGGTTTCCCACGGGTAGTACGTGGGGGCAAAGAATAGGTAGGCACATCACTAGAAAGTACCTCATTATCACAACTTGATTGAGGCAATGGCAGGGCAGAGGGGGGTCTATTATCAATTTCATCTGTACGAGAGTCGCCAATATCACTGTTATGTCCTTTTGAGAGAGGCTCTTCATCTGTACGAGAGTCGCCAATATCACTGTTATGTTTTTCTGAGAGAGGCTCGAAAACACCAACAATTTCATCTGGCGACCGGTCGTGGCTTTCCTCGCGACCGGTCACGTCACTCGTATCGGTACTGTTGTCGCTCGTCGACGCGAGCGACCGGTCGCTTCCTATGTGCGACCGGTCGTTTTCATCACAGAGTCGTTGGCGACCGGTCGCGTCTTCCCTGCGACCGGTCGCTTCCTGTTCGCCAGAAATTCCTTCATCAGGTCCAAAAACTTCCATATTTTTCACTCCGAAACTCTTCAATTCACTCCCCCTCTCCCCCTGAATTGAAGAGGAGGGAGAGACATAGTAGGGTACTTCTTCATGAAAAGTAACATCCAAAGTGACATGTACCTTCTGAGTAGGCGGGTGATAACACTTATAACCCTTCTGAGTAGTAGAATAACCAATGAAGACGCAGCGGAGAGCACAAGGATCAAGTTTACTCCGTTGATGGGAGTAGACATGAACATACGCAACACACCCAAACACCTTCGGAGGTAACTTAGAGACCGAAACCGGATGAGTAAGAGCACACAACACATCAAGTGGAGTCTTGAAATCAAGAACCCGACTAGGAGTACGGTTAATCAGGTAGGCCGCGGCCAAGACACCATGTCCCCAAAGATGATGAGGAACAGACATATCCAACATAAGAGAGCGGGCAACTTCAAGTAACTGACGATTCTTCCTTTCAGACACGTCATTCTGTTGAGGAGTGAATGGAGTGGTAGTTTGGTGAATGATACCGTGATCACGAAAGAACTGATTCAATGTATGATTCACATATTCACCGCCATTATCGGTCCGAAAAACTTTAACATGAGCATGAAACTGAGTAGACACCATGGCACAAAAATCAGGGAGAATAGAGGCAACATCATGTTTATTCTTCATCAAATACACCCATGTTAAGCGAGTGCAGTCATCAATAAACGTAACAAACCAACGGAAACCATTTGAAGTCACACGAGCAGGACCCCATACATCAGAATGGACTAACTCAAAAGGCAAGGCAGCTTTATTATTACTTAAGGGAAAAACAGTACGGTGACTCTTGGCCATTACACAAGTCTCACATTTGAAGCTAGACTCATCACAGGAGTGGAATAAAGATGGAAACAGACGCTTAAGGTAGCCAAATGACGGGTGTCCCAAGCGACGATGCCATAACCAAATTTGCTGTTTGTCTTTGACATTGCAACGTTGAACAGTATTAACGACACGATCACGAACTGGTGCAGAAGGTAATGTCAAATAATACAACCCCCCTATCCGTTTACCATGCCCAATCACCTCGTGAGTCTTGAGATCCTGAAAAGAGCAATGGGTAGGATAGAAAGTAGCAGAAGCATTAAGTGTATCAAGTAAACGACCAACAGATAACAAGTTACAATGGATATTGGGAACTAATAACGCACGAGACAAAGACAGAGTTGGGGTGAGAGAAATGGTGCCCTCGCCAGTAATTGGAGAGGGCAAACCATTAGCACTAGTTATATATGGGTCACGGGTGTTACTAGACAACTCATCAAAAAATTTAGCATTATAAGTCATATGATCAGAAGCACCAGTGTCAATTATCCAAGTATTAGAGCCAGTACCTGGAATAGAGTCAGAAACACGCAAATTTGCAGAAGCAGCAGCAGCACCAACAATGGAATTATCACCCATGATTGTAGCAGAAACTCAACAAATCACGCAGGGTATACAACAGATCACAGCACAGACACAAATATGGCAGATGCACGAAGACAACAGAGGAACAAACACAGTAGAGGCAGATGCACGAACACAGTAGAGGCACAAACACGACAGAGCACACAACGGAACACGGCAAAGGCACAGACACAAGAACCCTAAAAGAAATTAGGGCACACAGTAGAATACGGGTGGGCACAACACACACAGGTCACCAGAAACCTGGCTCTGATACCAAGTCAAACAATATGGGTAGAATATTTTCAGATATATTTTATTCTCCGAAAGGAGGTATTTATAATACAGGTTACAAACCCTAATAGGGTTTAATTAGGAAATAAGTGGAATCCTAATTACATAATATCTATACAAAAGGAAAAATAAATAAAACCCAAATAGAATAGGATATATTCTACTCGCCAACAATATTCAACTCTTGCTAGTCCAAAATCAAGAAGAGTTGGGGACATGACTGAGAATGTATTCAATATCCCACATTTAACGCACATGACTGAGAAGGTATTTAATATCCCACATTTAACTTTGGTCGTTCTATCCCAATCGGCATAGCTCCTTAATCTCAAATTATTCGAAATCAACCTTTGCATATTTCAAAACAAAGAATAAGGTAAAAATCATAAGCTTATTCTTACATAATATTTTTCCATCTAAAGAGAATCTCATCTCTAGGATAATTGTTAAATATGCTTACTGAAGAAAGATATGCCCTTCATACGCTTTGGGAGTGCATATACGCTCGTGAATTTTGGAAGTTGGCTGGTTTTCGGGAGTCTTTTCACATGTACCATTTTTCGTAATGTTATAAATTTGTTTTCTTGGGCTTTCAATGTGTTGTCTAAGTGTGAGTTGGGGAGATTTGGCTATTTTTTATGGATGCTCGTGCATACTAGAAATAAACTGGTTCATGAAAATATTGTTGAGTCTCTGGTTATCACTACTACAATTATGTTAAACAACGACACCCAATAGACGACCGTTTATATAAAAACTGTCGTGGTATTTTAAAAGACGACGAGTGTTATAATACCGTCGTGATAAGGTGCCTAATACGCTGATGCTTTGGGTTAATTTATAAAGTTACGACGATACCTTATTACAACCGTCGTGTTTTTAGGAGGCGCTAAACAAAATTTAACTTTTGAGTTCGCGAGCGCGGAGCTTTTCAGAAAACCCACGCTCTCTCAAACACTGTACTACATCACGACCTTTCAGAAGAAAACCCTTTCTCACATCTATGAAGCACATCTCCCTCGCGCCGTCCACCGAACTTGCCTTGATCGCCATCTCCGTCGATCCGTTCAGGTCACCGATCTTGCCGTGTTCGTCATCTCCCTCGCGCTGCCCATGGAAGCTACCCTTCCTCATCGCGACCATTTTTAAGCCCCCATCTGGATTCCCATCTTCCATTTCATAAGCTTTAGATTAGATCTTCTTCCTCGTGGACTAGAAAGGTACGAAGTTACTTTTCTAGGAGTTTGCTTAGGCTTCTTCTGATTTGTTGTCTAAAAATCCGATGCAAATTTTCATGATTTTTTTGTTTGCAGCGAGGATCTTTTGAATCCTTCAGTTCCCATGGATCTCAGACTCTCCGGGATTCTCATGGGTAGCCAAACTAACTCTCTCTCTCTCTCTCTCTCTCTCTCTCTCTCTCTCTCTCTCTCTCTCTCTCTGTATTCTCTTCGTGTTGTGTGTGCGGCTGCACTCATTGGGTTGTTGATTTTGGTAATTATCAAAAGAGCAGGGCAGGGCAGAGGAACAGAGAAGATAAATTTAATAGATCCATGGTTGAGAAAATTTCCGTTTGAAGCTCCCCAAAGCCGAACATCGATGCAAGTAAGGCCCTCTTTGTTTCCTTAATTCCTTTGAAAGTCCCTAATTTTAATGACTGAAAAAAAAAAACAGAAAACAAAGATGCATGCTTTATGGTTTTTAGTTCGTGAAGCATTGAAGCTGATTATATTGATTTGGATTTTTCAGGGCGTGTGCCCCATATGATGAGGTTGCCAACACTTGGGCTCCCACCATATCGTGTATTTACATTAGAAGAAATTGATGATGCAACAAACAATTTCGATGCCCGAATTTGATGGGAGAAGGATCTCAGGGACTGGTATTAACATTGAATTTGTGATGTTTATTGGCTTTGAATGCATTATTTGATTGAGCCAACATTATTGTTCATCAACTTGATAGCATTATTTATGTGCAATATTTACATTACAGGTCTACAAAGGCTGGCTCAGAAATGGTTTACCGGTACAAGTGAAATGTGTGAAATTAAAGTAGAAGCAGTTGCCCCAAAACTTGAACCAGAGCATGGAAGCCTTGTCAAAGCTGAGGAGTAGGCATTTGGTCAGCCTTCTTGGACACTGCACTGTCACTTATCAGGACCATCTAACTACAACTAGCATTGTATTTATTGTTCTTGAGAACATCTCAAATGGCTCTTTGGTGGACCATCTCACTGGTAAAGCTCGAACTAAAAGCAATTATCAGATCATCAAGAAAAGGGTTACTTAAAATACTCAAAGCAATTCTAATACACTTTAGTTTGGCAGATTGGAGAAAGAAGAAGTGGCTGAAATGGCCACAGAGAATGGCTGTTACCATATATATGTATGTTTCTTTAAAAGAATTAAAGGAATCTTTGTTTTTGAGTTCAGATTTGCTGCTGTTGGTATGGGTTATAGGTTTGGATTTAGGTATTGATTATAGATAATTGGAGTAGTTCAATTAAACCCATTCTCTTACTTTGGCTCTGCTTTTTATCCCTATTGTTATTTTCAGGAATACTTTGTTTATGGTTATCTTTTCTCAAAGCAGCTCACACAAGACGCACTGTGCATGGACAAAAACAACATGACTGCTGAAGTAAGATTTGTGTTTGTGGAGTTTGATGTTAATTTTGCAAGTCTTGTAGAAGGGCTTGCTGTTGCTGATATTGTTACAGGGGAGGGGAATACAACAACTTGGAAAATGTGCAAGAAGGCAGAGCTATGTCAACCCAAGAACAAATTGATAAAGTTCAGATCAAATTAGTAGAATTTGTGAGCTCCTTTATTTTAATTTATTGGTAGGAAGTATGTGTGTAATAGAATAAAGATTGGTTGACTATGTAATTACTTTTGAATCTTCAAGTTTTATGAAAGAAATAATTTTTGAGTGCATATATTTGTTAATAAAGCATTATAATTGGTTTTCTAGTTACAATCATTGTATAGAATCATAGGAAACAAAAAACTAAAATGTAAAAGGTTGAGAACTTATTAGACGACATATTTAAATATAATAAAACGATGGTTTTATTGGAAAAACTGTCGTCTGTGCATATAATTAATGACCATTTTCAACACAATACCGTCGTTTTTACCCATAAATTACGACGGTTTTAAACAAAAACCGTCGTCTTTAACCATAAATAACGACGGTTTTTAAAAATAGTCGTCTTTACCCATAAATAACGATGGTTTTGAACAAAAAAGGGTCGTCTTTAGTAAGAACAACGACGGTTTTAGTAAAAACCGTCGTCTTTACACATAAACAACGACGGTGAAAAGCCGTCGTAGTTTGATACTCCAAAAGACGACTGTCGATTTAACGACGGTTTTCAAAGTATTACAACGACGGTGAATTCCCGTCGTCTATTTCGTTTTTTGTAGTAGTGTATGTTGGTGGAGAAAGCTAGGAATTTGTTTGATGAGTGCGGAAATTTTAAGCTAAATATTGATGGGGTTTTCATTCGGAGGAGGTGGTGTTGGTGTGGTCATTCGTAATGACAAAGGGGAAGTTATTTGTCAATTGGAAAAAGAGAGGAGGAACTTGCATCAGATGGCAATCTCATTGATGAAGTCAAGGGGTGTTTCACTTGGTTTAAGAAGATTTCTATCTCTTATAAACAAAAACATTAAAGAGCTAATTAGGCTCCAAAAATCCCCAACAATGGGTTCCTCTAATCCTAGCCCTAAGAGAAGAAGCAATCATGTTAGGCCCAGGGACGGACCTACATCCATGCTAACATTGGCTATAGCCCGGGCGACTTGATGTGATCCCACCCACATAAAATCTCATTTGTTTTCTTTAGTTAATTAATATTTATTACTCAACCTTTTTCATAAAAACACACATTCCTAGCAAACATCATTTACTTTTTTCTGTAAAAAAAAAGAAACATTTACCTTCTAGTGTACATAAAACGTCAATTCATTTTTTATATATATAAATTTTGGCTACTTCTTCTCATTTTTATTTTCCAAGTTGGCTTCGATGGATTAAAATGATTTAGTTTTTTTTTCTTCTTTTGTAATGGATGATAAATGCTTTCAGTTTTTTTTCTTTCATGGAGAAGTTTATCATGTAATTGCTAATTGACCTTAAAATTCATACTTTAATGAAATTCACTCGTACCGTCAAGTTTTCTATGTTTGTACGTGAGATAAATTTAGCCCACCCACTTTTCAATTCCTGGGTCCGTCAGGCCCAGTCATTCCCTCACAAAGTTAGAGTGCAACTCTTCCTTTCCTTACCTTACATATAACCATATACTCAACACATAAAGGTTGGTTTTTCCGGCCATCTAATATCTTTCGATAAATCGAAAATCTCCATTCTTATACGCATCAATTACAACTATAAATTTTTTTAATTAAATAAAATTTGAAAAACTCCCGAAAAACAGACCAAAAATATTTCATTCTTGTATATATATAATTTCAGCCATATCAAAATCTGAAAAACTCATATGAAAAATGTTGACAGGCAAAAAAGAAAAACAACTGCAAGTTGAGGGGTCGAGGAGACTAGAGGTCTTCAATCCATTAGCATTTCCGTAGCTTCAAATACTATTTTGTGTTTTATTAATTTAGGTTACAACTTACAAGTAGTAATAGAGTAAAAACACACCGAAAATAAAATATAATTTCTTCATTACAGTTGACCTACCTTTCTACGCGTGTAATAAACAAACTAAATGGTCATCATTCGTTAAGGGCCAAAACTAGTCTTTCCGATTTTGGTCCAACTCTTTCTTAAACGTAAATTTCATGGTCAATGAAATGCTTGAACAGAACACGATATTTCTTCATCAACTAGTTCCTTCCTCCTCTCCCTCCCTTGTTTGCATTACTTGTGGTTGTGTCTATTCCCTTTATATATGGCTTAATAGTTTCTTGATCTATGTTAGAATGCCTAAATGCTAATAGCCATTGGATTAAATGCTTAATAGTTTCTTGATCTATGTCAAAATATGAACAAGTCATATAAAAATTACATATTACATATATCTTGCAAATTTGGATTGGGTTAGGCGCAATGAGCTCGCCCCTTTGTACCTAAGTTCGGGTCTCCCTTCCCATATGTTAGATTAATCTTTGGTACTTTAGACCATCAATTTTATCAAAAAAACAATAATGCTCTGTAAATCGAATTTCCAATTTTTGTACACATAATTACAACCATCAATATTTCAATTAAAGCGAACATTTGAAAAACCCTCAATTAATTTACATTGCATCATTTGAGCCATCAAAATATGAACAAGTCGTATAAAAAATAGAGAGAGAGAAACAAACATAAAAGTTTGCTTTAACAATGTTTGTTGAAATTGGCCAAGTTCCATTTCTTGGCAAAGAGAAGTCGTGCATCAAGTTGGCAAAAAATTGCCCCTTGGATTTTGGGGCCATGGGCTTGTGACCTGCCTGCCCGCCCGCATGTCCATATCCCACCGAAGCATCCAGCACTGCTATTCTGCTCCCCATGAATCCATGAATCATGATGCCACTAATTTTAGGTTAAAATTAGTAACAGAGTAAAAACACAACGAAAATAAATCTCTTTTCTGGGTTTGCTTTCGCTAACTTGAACAAATAAGAATTCCCAAATTGGATTAGGCTTTTCCAGTTTGATTTGTTTCTATATATCTATATATGATATCCTTATGACTAAATTAATTTTCTAATAATTTAAAAGAAAAATTTCAAAACACAACTAATTCATATTAAAGAGATAAATATATAAAGCCGAAATGTGTACCACAAATGCATCACATATGAAAAATAATAATAATTAATATTTCTTTTCAAAAATATATTTTAAAAATATTGTTTTTTCTCTCTCCATCTCTCGCTCCCCATGTCTGTCTCTCTCCATTCTTCCCAACCCACCGACTCAATATACCCCTCGCCCTTCCCCTGACCACCTCCCCTCTGCTCCCTACCTACCGAAATTTATCTACGCACCCACCCCTCCCACATCCTCGTGAAGAATTTTGCCATATCCTCCCATATCTAAAACTTCTCAGCCCTACTTTTTTATTTCTCAATTCTCACCACCAAAACACCATATTGTTCATATGAATTGTTTTCTCATCAGACCCAGAGAGACAAAGAAAGAGATAAAGAGAAAGTGGAGTTTGGGTTTGGGGATGAAGAACAACATGGTGGCTTTATGGGTTTTCTAAGATGATGGGTGGTTATTGCATCATTGGTTGCGTTATGAATTTGGGTGCACAATTAATGGGTCAATTTGAGGATTTTGAAGGTAGTGGGTTTTGGGATTTTGGATTTGTTTGTTTGATTCTGGAAGGTAGTGGGTTTTGGCAATGAGAATGGAATTCATGTGAGGGAGAAAGACAAGTCACCGGGCATGGCTTTTGGGTGCTCTGTCTGTCATGGATATACATATTTAGATTTAGAGATTTGGAAATCAGTGGAAGAAGAAAAGAGAGAGGGGCTGGGGCTGGGATGGCTGCCCCCAAGTGGGTTGGTGGGGGAGGGTGTTTTGTACGGAGAGAGAAAGAGAAGAGGGAGAGAGAAGAGGGAAGTAATTTTTAAATATTTTTTCCTATTTGAAAAATATTTTTAAATAAAATATTTTATTTGTTTTTCACATGTGGCACTTACATAGTATACATTTCATAAAAAATGTGGGTCCTATTTATGCCATGTCATCGTTTTTAAAAGAATTAACAGTGAGGGGCAAAGTAAACCATCAAATCTTGGTCAAAGAGGCACTCTTGATCACTTTACTTTTAAGGCTTTTTATCATAAATGGTCCTTGATGTTTACCAAATTATCACGAATGGTCCTTGAGGTTTTTTTGTGACACTAATAGTCCTTAACGTTTGGACTTTTTATCACAAATGGTCCCTGCCATTAGAAATTCTGTTAAGTGTCTTATGTGAAAGATAAGTGGAGTCTACATGTCCAATCACATCATGACATGTGGATTAAATAAATAAATAATTTTTTTTTGGATAAAAATCCATTAAAAAACATTTAGCCTCTCTCTCTCTCTCTCTCTCTCTCTCTCTATATATATATATATATGCTTTCCCTCTCCCTCTGTTTTTTTTCTTGCCTCTACAACCCAACCACCCCATGCGGCCATGCCCATCCTATATACAACCATACGAAAGCACAGGCCACGGCTAAAGAACTTCTTGCTTCAATTTTAGATGCTGTTCGGATTTGGTGTGAGTTACTTTCTGATTGTTAATGTGTTCTTATTTCTAGTTTTTAGGTTTTTATTTATGTACATAAAGTAAAGCCTATAGTTTTAACGTTGAAACTAAATTCCCTTGCATAATTCTTCAGAGAGAGAACCATGCTGTTGTCGGGGAGCTTTTGGAATCAAAGTCTTGTGTTTAAATGGACATGAGCACACCAAAATCAATGCCAACAGATGTAAATTGGAATCCACAGGGAGGAGAGAGGGCAGAGCCGCAGAGAGAGAGAGAGAGAGAGAGAGAGAGAGAGAGGCTAAATGGTTTTTAATGGATTTTCATTATAAAAAAAAAAATTTCTTTATTTATTTAATCCACATGTCATAATGTGATTGGACATGTGGGCTCCACTTATCTTCCACATAAGACACTTCACAGAATTTCTAACGGTAGGGACCATTTGTGATAAAAAGCTCAAACGTTAAGGACTATTAGTGTCACAAAAAAACCTCAAGGACCATTCGTGATAATTTGGTAAACGTTAAGGACCATTTGTGATAAAAAGCCTACTTTTAAAGAATAAAGTGAGAATTTACCATAATTTCAGGAGGCACTACAGTAAATAAGTCTTCAATTTACTGCTCTATATTTTACAGCCACGCATAGCTTTTTGGTTGACATTAATACGGCAGTGTTTTAATGCAACCTGGAAGAAAAGTTTGCAACTTTTTTTCTTTAATTTGGACCACCAGAGAGTAAGAAAGAAAGAAAATTCAAGTGATTTGAAAAAATGCAACCTGGAAGAAAAGTTTGCAACTTTTTTTCTTTAATTTGGACCACAGAGAGTAAGAAAGAAAGACAATCCAAGTGATTTGAAGTTGAATCAAAAAACGACTTTAAGAAAAACCAGCACTTGATTAGTGGACTTAATCTTGTATTTATTAAGTGCTGATTAGCCTTTGATTTGTATCTTGTACAAAACCAAGCAAGGCATATGATTTGAGAGAAATACTATTAATCAAGGTTGGCAGTTTTTTTGTGGAGAGAGAGAGAGAGAGAGAGAGAGAGAGAGAGAGAGAGAGAGAGAGAGAGAGAGAGGGAGGGGGATGAGGAGGTTGCGCATCGGAAAGAAGAGGTGGGGATGGGTGGGTGGGAATGCTGCTGGGGGCTGGATGGGTTTAGGGTTGATACTCGAGGGGAGGGGAGAATGGTTGCTGGGTAATTTTTATTTTATTTTTGTTGGAATTGAAGAATTATTTATTATTTATTTTCCCCACTTGGAGTCCATCTCATTAAAAAACTGTGCTCATATATTAAATTACAAAAACACCCCTGCAACGTCATCAGATTTAACAAAGTTTTGGATGGAATTGACGGCATGGGGTAAAGTGAATCACCAAACCTTGGTCAAGCAGGGAAAGTGGGTCACTTTAAGTTTGGGGGGCAAAGTGAAATTTGACTGTAGTTTCAGGGGGGCATTGGTGTAATTAAGCCTAAATTGTATAAACTTATTATTTTACAAACATGATTGTAATATTTGTATCCAATTACATTCTATAAGGAATAATAGAGCTCTACTGCAATTCGAACTATTTATTTATTAGCTCGTAATTGAAAGATCAACCCTCAAAAAATTCAGTCAAATCAAAGATCTTTTAGTTATCTAATTTTAATCAGATAAATATGAAAACAAAATATTTTTGATAAATATAATGAAAATAGTCACAATAATAATTGAATAGTATTGTTGAAATTTATCTAATAAAGTTTATATATTTGATAAATAAAAAATTGGCTAAGCAATTTATGATTTACGTAAATATTTTTAGGGATGATCTAAAAGATGAAAGTTCAGATCATATGATTATATTGTGTAGTGGTCTAAAAGTAAAGTAATACTATTCATTTATTAACTTGTTTGCGCTTGGGGATGTCATTGATCAATTAATAAGATTAAATTGTGAATGTAATCGAAAAAAGAAGTAGATTGTGTAATGATAGACTTGAAATAGAATGTTCACCAATAATATATGATCCTCTCTTAATCAAGAAAAGTATTTGTATAAAATCAGTTTCTCTTATCAATTATCCCTAAAAAAAGTTATTCTTATGAATTAATTTCATGACATAAAGACCATGAATCCCTTTTTATCACCTTCTTCCTTTATTTTTGGTTTTGTTTTTCAAAAACAACTTGATCAACATCAGAATTCATAATAATCTTGTGCATCTTATTATTTTATTGTATTAGAAGAACAGGGACAAGGCACTCTTATTCAGCTTAAATATTCTACATACTCGAGACAAATGATTGTGTCACTCCTCTAGCCAAAGGTGAGTTGGTACTTGGGTTGTTTGTTGGGGGAGAAAACACCGAAGTGTTTCTCAACTTCAGCACCGTCCTTGGTATTTTCATCAAACATGGCAAAAAGGTAAGTTTCTATAGCTTTTCCAGGCCTCTTCGGAGTCCCAGTAGTGCCTTTCACATGGTTGATCAAATTCTGGTAGAATATTTGTGCATTTTGAGGGGTTGCAGCATTACCACCTTCGGATGGCCAACCGCTCTCTGACACGACGATCTCCACGTTGGGAGCATTGGCTTTCTCAAGAGCCGAGTACTGAGCATCCAAAAGAGCATCAAACAGGTTTTGGTACTTTACACCGTCGGGCGTCGTGATCCCATCTGAGGTGAATAAGGCATAGGCAAGGTCTATTTGAGCAGTATTTAGAATGTAGCTGAAGTAAGGATACACATTGACAAGAAGAGGGGCCCCATTGCTGGCTAGGAAGTTGATAACTGGGGTTATGAATGACTTTGCATCATCACTATATTTTCCAGCTGAAGGAGGGAAGGCATTGTCCACAAGGGTTGTGTCAATTGCTGTTGAGACTTTGATCTGGCCTTGCAGATTGGCTGCTACAATTGCATTATAAATGTTTTGGATGGCTGGGAGGAGATACTGGGTCACTGTATCGCCGGGGTGTACTTCGTTCCCGACCGCAATGTATTTGAACTTGACGTCAGGCAAGTAGGCTTGTACATTCTTTTGGACCCAATCTGTTGCAGCAGCAGCATCAGTGAGGCCTTGAAGCTTGTCGTTGAGGATGGTCACGGTGAGCTCTATGTTGGAACCTTTAAGGGCTTGATAGGTTGGATCATTGGGTTCATAAATTCTCATTCTTCCAATGCCATTGCTTTTGTACAAGTCAACGACTTCTGTTTCGGATGGTAAATTGTTGCCATTTCGTCCATAACAAACACCGACGGATTGTGCACCTGAAATACAAGCATCAAAGTTTCAGCTTGTGAAAGCATGATTGGCAACAAGAGAAACAACTTGCTTAAAGAATGTTTTAAAGGATGACAATTTCAATTTCATACATGAAATGACCAATGAAATTACATACAACTCCAGTTGCTTCTAATTCAGAATTTGGATAGAGAAGCAAGGGACATATAACTCAAGTGGTTAAGAGTAGTCACCCTTGCATCCGAGGTTCTATGTTCGAATCCCCCCTCCCCCAATATGGCTTGTATTTTAAAATAAAAATTGGATAAAGAAACCAGAAGTTTTCTGCATGGTATATATATGCTTGAATATATCATAATTTCAACTATATAATGAAACAGAAATACTTAATATAATCTACCTCAAACTCTTGTACTCTAAACATGATTGAAGAAATAACCTCACATCAATCTACCCACGTACTCTAGAAAACAGGTTTGATGAAAAAGCATCAAAACTATAATATTTGCTTGATGCCATATATATATAAATTCAGAAGCAGAAAATGATACCTGTTATTTGCAGGGCAGGCATCAACAATACAAGTAGCAGCAATATGGAAGCCATGAGAGTTTTTGGAACTGTTCTAGCTTGTGTAGGGAAATCCATGAAGAAGAGGAAATTGTATAAATAACTCACTCTCTACATTAACATACCCCTTAAGCTATATATATATATACACATCCCATATTCATAAATGTATAGGCGGTAGAGTTTAAAGGAGGTCCCAAGCTATCTAGCAATTAAGCAATTACCCATTATCCCGTCAATCACTGCAGAAGTATTGACTAATAATGACAATGACTTTCTGTTGAAGAAAAAAATTATGATAACAACAAGACCTGCCTGCCAGACACGTTTTGCAGAAAGAGTTCAAGTCAATTGATCCACCAAATTGATAATTAAAGAGAATCGACAGACACGTAAAGGAAAATGAGTTTCAAGCCATCCAAGTTCAAATTTCCCTTTTTTCTAGAGTACATTAATAGCATGTGTACAAGCCCCTTGCCAGTAAATTAACCTTTGATTTATATGAAATCCGTGATATTGTATAAATATCCGTCATATTGATAAAAAAATGCTTTTGATAAGCATAGTTCACATGTGTGCCACGGTAGCAAATTAACAGATATATTGACATAATCAAATGACATGGATTTACTTGACGTGGGAGTTAATGTGGAGGGCCATTCCTGACCAAAAAAAGAAAAGACTAAAGCTAATAATTTTGTAAACCTCGAAGATGTTTTGTGATAAAAACCCCTTTCGCATATAAAATTTTTCATCCTGTACCCATGGCCCCTTGTATGTAGTCCTTGATATTGTCTGCATTTCCAAATTTCCTTATTGAAAAGTCATTGGGTTCATACTCCTTCCTCTCCATCCAGTACATTTGACTTAGACAGAAGAAGCATAGATCTTAATTGCTAGGGGTCCCTGTTTGAAAGTCTAGAACCTCTAGGATTTTAACACCTTAGTGGACGGATTGGGTCCAGTTAATATTAATTGGTCAATTGAAATAAGCGGCCCGTTTTCTCCCTACAAGTCGAAAAACTGACCCAGTCAAATTGTAATCTTTGATTGATTTTGAGCATACGGTCATGCCATCGCGTATTTGTTTGGAGTGCTTATTACGTACGGAGGCTCTTAAATCAGTTTGAAATTTCAATTATATACTAATTTTGAAAAGATAGCAACAAGGATACAGGTGTTAGTAATAGTGACAGGTAGAGACTCGAAAATTCTGAGTCAAGGTGGTGGCTATTGAAAGAGTAGTATGCAAGTTTTCCTCCAAGGTTGCAACATCTTTATCTTTGATCTGAATTGATCTGAACCATAATCTTTCGTTTTCCCGTTGATTGTGGGATTTTTAATCTGTGCGCAAATGATCATAACAATACTAGAGATATTGAAGAAGAGGAGAAGGGGGAATCAAACACATAACAAAAATTGACAAGTCGATTAGTTATATACGCTTAAACTAGTCGTAGATGCAATTTAAAGATAAGTCACAGATACATGCACTAGCTACATGTAAGAATATAAATTGACAAATGCAGTAGTCACATACACACCAACACCAATCACGCATTCATTTATACTAATCACGAATACACTTGTCACATATTTATGTCAAAATAATAATAGCTATAGAAATGACATAGTTTTTTATTTTATTTTCTTTCTTACTTTGGTCTTGAAAGACATGGGAGATTTGAGATTAAATAATACTAAATCTCACAGGAATTGTTTTAGTTAAATATTAGAGAAAAGTTGAAAAGTAAACCATAATTAACCATGCATTTTACCAAAATGTCCCAACCAAGTTAATAAAAAGTAGGCTATCACAAAACAAAACGTCTTTAAGGTTTACGAAACTATCAGATTGCATCCTTAATGTTTCTTTGTGTTATTCGTGATCCTCAAGATTAGCATTTGTGATCACAAGTGGTCCGTGCCGTTAGATTCCGTCAAAAACTCCGTTAGTTTGCTAACGTGGCATATATATATATATCATAAAACATCCATGAGGTTTACGCACCTATTACAAGTGGTCCCTGTGAAATTTTTTAATTTTTTAAATTTAAATTTCATAAAATTTTGGTTTTCTTTTTTAAATTATTTAAATATATATATATTGTATTTTAAATACACGTGACACTATATTTTTGGAGATGTGGGCTCTATATATATGCCACATCAACAAACTACTGAAGTTTTTTTTAAAAATAATTTAAAATAATTTAAAATTCATAAAATTTAAAAATGAAAAAACCATTTAGTAAAGGATTTTAACCTTGAGGACCATTTATGAACCCTAAACCCTTGGTTTTTTCATTTTTAAGTTTTATGAATTTTAAATTATTTATTAAAAACTCCCTTAGTTTGTTGATGTGGCATATATGTGGAGCCCACATCTCCAATAATATAGTGTCACGTGTATTTAAAATACAATATATATTTTTAAATTAAATAATTAAAAATTTTCGCAAGGACCATTTGTGATAGGTGTGTGAACCTCAGGGATGTTTTGTGATATATATATGTCACGTCATCAAACTAACGGAGTTTTTGACAGAACCTACCGGCATGGACTATTTGTGATCACATATACTAACCTTAAGGACCACGGATGACACAAAAAAACATTAAGGATGCAATCCAATAGTTTCGTAAATCTTAGGGACGTTTTGTGATAGGTACATCATTTCAAGTGTCGTTGTATGTATATATTTAAGGGCTTTCAAATAACTAAAAACCAATTTCAAAGGGTAGCGATAATAAAGCTTCAACTTTAGGTTTCCTACACCACCCTTATTATTAGTGCAAATATATATTATAAACTATCTCGTATCTGGAACATGGTAGGAATATACAAAACTGCTTTTTTGAGGCTATACAACAACACTGTAAAAGTGCTTTCCTAAAGAAGGATTTATCAGGTGCTTCCTCATCAACAAATGCTTTCAGGTAAATAGGTACATACAACGACAATGTTTCATATATGGGTTTTGTTTGTAAAATTAATCTCACGGGAGAATATTCGCTCTTAGATCCTTCAACCTTCGATTTTCCTTCTCTCTCTTCCTCGATTTCTGTAAAAAAAGAATGGAGTAAATAGACCTTACCCGGGGGGTGTTAGCCAAAGGCCCTCCGATGCCTAAGTTAGTTTGAGTGTTTGTAGGAAAACAATAGCTAAACAAAGGGTACGGAGTAGTCACATACACACCAACACCAATCACGCATTCATTTATACTAATCACGAATACACTTGTCACATATTTATGTCAAAATAATAATAGCTATAGAAATGACATAGTTTTTTATTTTATTTTCTTTCTTACTTTTGGTCTTGAAAGATGTGGGAGATTTGAGATTAAATAATACTAAATCTCACAGGAATTTCTGATTAACTACTAATGTTTTAGTTAAATATTAGAGAAAAGTTGAAAAGTAAACCATAATTAACCATACATTTTACCAAAATGTCCCAACCAAGTTAATAAAAAGTAGGCTTAATATCACAAAACATTTCTAAGGTTTACGAAACTATCAGATTGCTTCCTTAATGTTTTTTTGTGTTATTCGTGGTCCTCAAGGTTAGTATCTGTGATCACAAATGGTCCCTGCCGTTAGATTCCGTCAAAAACTCCTTTAGTTTGCTAACATGGCATATACAACATAAAACATCCCTGAGGTTCACGCACCTATTACAAGTGGTCTCTGTGAATTTTTTTAATTTTTTAATTTAAATTTCATAAAATTTGGGTTTTCTTTTTTAAATGATTTAAAAATATATATTGTATTTTAAATACACGTGACACAGTTTTTTTTTTAAGATGTGGGCTCCACATATATGTCACATCAACAAACGAATGAAGTTTTTTTAAAATAATTTAAAATTCATAAAATTTAAAAATGAAAAAACCATTTATTGAAGGATTTTAATCTTAAGGACCATTTATGAACCCTAAACCCTTGGTTTTTTCATTTTTAAGTTTTATAAATTTTGAATTATTTTTTACAAACTCCATTAGTTTGTTCATACCGAAAAAAAAACTCCATTAGTTTGTTGATGTGGCATATATGTGGAGCCCACATCTCCAATAATATAGTGTCACGTGTATTTAAAATACAATGTATATTTTTAAATTAAAAAATTAAAAAAATTCGCAGGGACCATTTGTGATAGGTGCGTGAACCTCAGGGATATTTTGTGATATATATATATCCCACGTCAGCAAACTAACGGAGTTTTTGATAGAACCTAACGGCAAGGACCATTTGTGATCACATATACTAACCTTGAGGACCACGAATGACACAAAAAAACATTAAGGATGCAATATGATAGTTTCGTAAATCTTAAGGATGTTTTGTGATAGGTACATCATTTCAAGTGTCATTGTATATATATATTTAAGGGCTTTCAAATAACTAAAAACCAATTTCAAAGGGTAGCGATAATAAATCTCCAACTTTAGCTTTCCTACACCACCCGTATTATTAGTGCAAATATATATTATAAACTATCTCGTATATGGAACATGGTAGGAATATACAAAACTGCTTTTTTGAGGCTATACAACAACACTCTAAAAGTGCTTTCCTAAAGAAGGATTTATCAAGTACTTTCCTCATCAACAAATGCTTTTAGGTAAATAGGTACATACAACGACAATGTTTCATATATGGGTTTAGCTACATGTAGCTATAATAAGGGAAGAAGTGGTTTAGCACTTCTGGCCAATGTGTACCCTTGCAAGTAATGGATCACTTCTTGACAGAACCCGCCCTGAAATCTCCCTTAGAATCTGTGACAAATCATGTTTTTGTCCCACATCCGGCAGATGCCGAACTCATTTTATTAAAATGCCATTTTCTCTTATTTTTAACAAAAAATCGATTTTGACTTCTATCAAGATTCGGCAAAGTCTCCTTTGTAATTGGAACATTTCCCAAATTACAAACATCTGCAGTTAAGCACAAAATAATCCCCACTTTCAACAAGCACAAAGGTAAAGGCACACAAGACAGCTAGGATGATTCAATGGACCTCAGGCCCTCTACCTAAACTTAAAACAAGCAACTCAGAGCAATTAAAGATTTAATTTACAACTCAACAGAACGGGGTAAGGGAAGAAACAAGGAAAATCATAGAAGGTGGTGGAACGAATGCCGATGATGCCTTGACGTATAGTGGCGGACCTCAGCTAACTATATATTGGGGGGGTGGGGGGGTGCAAAACAGAGAAAATGTGAGTGGACAAAAATAAAATTTTAACATAAGTTATATCCGAACATACTAACCCCACCGTTTTAGAAAAACGATGTAAACCATGCAATGAAATCCATCTTTACATATATAGAAATCATTACTCGAAACAATTGTAAATCCAAACTCCATATTATAATATAATATAATTCAACCTGACTTTCTTCTGCAAAACATATCCTTCCCAAAACTGTATGCTTGCAAAATATGTTATGCCAAGGAATCTCCATATATATATTCGAATCATGAAAAATAACTCAAAAATCCTTAACTTAAATCAATCAGGAAAAATCCTTCAAAATCGTTCTCAAACTAAATTTGAACATGCATAAAGTACTATTTAGAATATTCGAAATCATAAATTATCAATTCCATAAGCAACACAATTAATAACCATAGTTCAAGAATTTCTTAAAACTATTTAGAAAACAAATATCCACTCACTGTGCGTCCGAGCTAGCCTGACCCTTCGAGGGTCCTTCGTGCGGGTTCAATGAAGCCCGAGTACCTATTTAAGCGATTAAAATTATTTAATTAATAATATAGCTCAACCACAAATATTTAATCAAACCTTAACCCCCGGCCTCAAAAGTGTGTGTACATAATTTAAGAAAGTTCCTAGGCCCATTTTCAACATTTCTGATAGGTAGAATGGTCTGAAAAGACCCGAGGTTAAATAAGCAATTAATTTCCCATAATGGTCAACCCGTTATCCTGTGGGGCCCCCGACCTCTGATTACCAATCCAAGAGTTCCTATAGGTTCAACACACTTTACTAAACATGCCCTACAAGTTTGGTCCGAATCGAATGGTCGGATCGCTCGTGATCACACGATCGAACGGTTAACATTTACCTAAACTTCGAATTATTGAATCGGAGTATCCGAGACTCCGATTCTCGATCTGCAAATTCCTATACGATCTTAGAGGTGCCTAGATCAACATATTTGACAATGAAGTTGATCCAACAGTCTCAACATATCGAACCCATACCTTGGCTCGAAGATTAATTACACCATTAAAGCCCTCAAACGAACGATTTTGTCCCTTGAAAAACCTAGAAATTTCTTGGTTTAATTTTGTCAATTCTACATGAAATTAGGTCAGGTGTTTAAGGGGAAATCACATAGGGGAGGTAGGGGAGTGTTTTGGGAGTAATTTGGTGGCGGGTGGTGGCCGGAGTTGGCCGGAAAAGCCCTCGAAAGTGATTGTTTTGAAACAGCCCGATTTTGGGCTCACTTTGGCTCGAATTTTGAGTTTAATTCCTTGGATTTGGGGGCTGGAAATTTGTATGAATGTGAAGAGGAGAGAGAGGTGAAGAGTTTGCAAGTTGTGGAGCCGGAATTGGTGGCCGGACGGCGAAGATATCTCCGTCTGAAAATCTGCTGCGAAAATGGGGAGATAGGGGCTGAATCTGGAAAAAGAGAGAAAGATGGCAGGGTTTTTAAAAAATTGATTTCGAAATATTTACGATTATGCCATTGGACTTCCATAGATCATAACTTCTTCGTTACAACTCCGACTTGAGCCCACTACATGTCTACGGACTCATCTCGGTGTGCTCTATGCAACAGTACTACTAACATCCCTAGATTCCTTCCCAAACAAAAAGTCAACTTTTAAACTATTAAAATATTCCCAGGGTAAAATTTTTTTTTTTTTTGGTACAGAAGGGGGCTAAAGCCCCAAACCAAAAGAAACTAAACTGAAACTAGACAAGGTCTAGCAAAACCTCAAACATCAGCAGCTAACATGGTATTAAGAAAGGCCGGAGCCTCCAAAAACACATGGAGGCCCGGACCAAAATTATAACTCTTCGCAGCCATGGCATTGTTATAAAAAATATATACAAAATATAGTTTTTCTTTTCCATAAAGCCAAACACAAAGCATTATATTATAAATAATGTTATAATAAATAAATAAGAAAGCTTTTAAGGTATAATGAAATTGAAGAAAACAAAATAATAGGTAAGTAAAAGGAAAATAAATAATAAGTAAGAAGGTGAGTTTGGTACGGTGAAGCACGTCAAAGACGCTGTCCTAAAGCCTTTGTAGCCTCCCTACGTGCAGGTACTGACGGTCTACAAGACTCCAAGATACGACCCCTTGTACACAAACTCAAGATCCGCTATGAGCACGTTCATAGACGGATATGGGTATCCAAGTCACAGAACCATTGCCAAAATAATAATATAAAGTAGAGAATATATATAAAAGTAGAAAAGGAGAGAATCAGTTTATGGTGGTGATTGTGGTATGTGATATTCTGATGGTATAATGTGTGTGTTTCAAATGTGAAGGAGGAGTGGCCTTTTATAGGCATCCAAACAAGTAACCTTCACCAACCATAAAAGTTCACCAACCAAAAATTAAGGCATTCACCAACCAGAAATAAAACATGAATATTAAATATTTATAACCCCCACAATAAATCAAATAAAACAGCCAAAATAATTAATTAAATAAAACGGTTAAATTTTTAAAACCTTTTAAAATTCCAACAGGCATCCGCAACACAGTTTTGTTCATGGAAAATATGCTTCACAGAGCAACACCAATCCTCATGAATCTTCATTTTGCAACAATTGATAATACTAAAGAGAGGGTGTGTTGACACAGTAGGACTTTTTGACAAAGTCACCGCAGAAGTAGCATCACACTTAGTCTCCACCATGCGAAAACCAGCATCCCAAGCCATATTAAGCCCCCATAACTCAGCCTCAATGATGGAACCTTAGCCTAGATTCATAGAGAAACCCTTGATCCAACTCCCACAAGAATCTCTTAACAAACCCCTAGCCCAATAAGACAAGAGGAATTAATTCTGCTACCATCAGTGTTGATTTTACAAACACCAGGAAGAGGGGCCATCCAATGGAGATGAACAACACTACGCTCAGGGAGAAAAGCCATTGGATTACAAGCTGAAAACCACTCCAAAGCAAATTGATAAATCAATAGATGAGGCTCAGCAGGCAAAAGAAAATTATGATCAAAGACCACTTTACATCTCCATTTCCATATAAATCAAAGAAAGATAGCAAAAACCAAATACCAGCGCAGGCCATGGATAACAAACCTCTTCAATTTCAAGTTATTCAAAAGCCAGTCATCATAATCATCCATCAATTGACCAGATTCCACTCTCCCAAACCCAAGTCTATTCCAAATAGCAAGAGTGGCAGTACAATCCTTAAAGAGATGCACACAAGATTCCAAAGGACATTCACATATAGGACAAACAGCAACATTAGTGAGCTTTCTCTTCAATCTTTGAGCGTTCGTAAGTAACTTTTTATGACATAGAACCCAGAGGAAGGTCTTAACCTTCGGCAGAACATGAAGCTTCCAAATAAAATCCCATTTCCAATTAGCATTACCCTCATCCAGATAAAAGGTACTATATGCAGTTTTTACAGAAAATTGGCCATTAGAAGTGGACTGCCTGATGCATTTATCCTCCCCACTACCATTGTACCCAGCATGAGTACTAAGAATCAAGTTGACAATATTCATAAGCAGGCATTCCACTAAGTAATTGAAATCCCAAACCCCATCTTCCAAAAAGTCACTAGCATTTAATTGAAGCATGTCCTCAGATAAATCAATTAGAGCAAATTGCTGCAAAGGACCACAACTAAGCCATTTAGATATCATCCCCAGAACCTACACACCATTTAATCCCTGCAGAAAGAACTTGAGCACCATATAAAATACCCCTCCAAACATTAGAGCTACTCTGGAACTGAAGATCTTTAGCAGCAAGGATATCGCAATGCCTTAGATACTTAGCATTAAACACTTGAGCCCAAAGACCTTGCTCACATTGCAGTAAATGCCAACCAGTTTTAGCAAGAAGAGCTTGATTCATCGGTGCAGAATTCTTAATACCCAAACCACCAGCAAATTTAGGCTTACAAGCAGTGTCCCAATTAACTAAGTGAACCTTCGCTTGATCAGTAGTATGCCCCCATAAAAAATTCCTATTTAACTGATCAAGTTTCTTACAGATAGAAACAGAATTTAGCAGATTGCATGGAATAAATAGGGATAGCAGAAGTGACAGACTGCAAAAGGATCAAACGACCAGCCATAGAGAGAGTATGGCTTTTCCAAGAAGATAACCTCCTTTGGACTTTATCAATAATCTCTTGATACGTAGCTTTAGTGACTTGTGTATGAATAAGAGGAACACCAAGATACTTACCAAGACAAGTGGTGAGAGGGGAACCACATCTAGTTGCAATAGAATGAGCCAACTCAAAAGAAGTATTTGGAGAAACATAGATCATAGATTTCTCAAAACTCACCTTCTGACCAGAGAGCCTACAAAAACCATCTAAACAATTCTTCATAACAATAGCCTGATTGACTGAAGCTTTTCCAAAGAGAATCAAATCACCAGCAAAAAATAGATGAGAGATAAAAGGGCCGCTTTGGCAGATCTGCACAGGCTTCCAAGCCTTGTCTTGAATAGACTGCTGAATAATATGCGAAAGCTTCTCCATACACAAAACAAAGAGATAGGGGGAAGAGGGTCCCCTTGCCGATGCCACACTTAGGAGAGAAAGTATCAGTTAATTCACCATTGAGAATCACCTTATATCGCACAGAGTTAATACACTGCATCAAAAGCTCAAGAATTCTACCACAAATCCCAACCTCCCAAACCACTTCTCTAATGAAATCCCAACTTAATCGATCATAAGCTTTGGATAAATCAACTTTCCAAGCAATAAAATTCCAAGCAATAAAACCCTTCCCCCCTTTAGAAATTTTAAACTTGTGCAGCATTTCTTGAGCCACAACAATATTATCAACAATTTGCCTCCCTGGGACAAAGCTCACTTGATTGGGACTGACCAAACTAGCCATATAGGGCCGAAGCCTGGCAACAAGAATCTTAGAAATAACTTTATAGAGGGTGTTGCAAAGACTAATGGGGCGAAGCTGAGTCATGGAAACATGTCCCTCAATTTTAGGCACCAAAGCAATCAACGTCTCATTAATATTCTCAGGAAGAGAAGCAGTTAAAAAACAATCCTTCACCAAAGCAATAATATCAGCATAGCACATCCCCCAATATTTCTGATAAAAGAGGGCAGGAAATCCCTCAGATCCGGGAGTTTTTAATCCCCCAATAGCAAACAGACTATTTTTAACTTCATCATCAGTAACCTCACAACTTAAACCTTCTAAATCAGTATCAGCCAACCTTGAAAAAAGATGAGGAGCAAACTATAGTCATCAACCAAAACAGAATCACCAAACAACCCTTGGAAATAATTGACAATAATCATCTTCATTCCAATCTTATCAGTGACCCAATTTCCAGCCTCATTATTCAAACCTTCAAGTTTATTCCTCCTCCTTCTTATGACAGTAGACAAGTGAAAAAAGCGAGTGTTTCTACCCCTTTCCTTCAACCAAGTATTTCTAGACTTCTGCAACCAAAACAACTCTTCCTGCTCAAGGAGCAAATTATACTCAGTAGATAACTCATTCTCAAGCTCATTGAGATAAGAGTTATAATTCAAACATAACTTCCTTTGAATGCCTACCAGTCTAGCCAAAAGTCTTCATTTCTTTTGAAAGAAACAACCAAAAACCTGCCTATTCCAAGAAACAAGAGGGGACACAAGCCCAGCAGATTTAAGAACCGTATTACCATTATTAGACTGCCAAAGATCAGTAATAAACTCAGAAAACTCAGGGTGGGTGAACCACATGGCTTGAAACCGAGAAGGCACACAATCTTTATCAGGGAGATGAGTAGAAGACAATCTAACCATGATAGGATAGTGATCTGAATTCACCCTAGGCAAGTGAGAAAGATGGGCCTCAGGAAACAAAAATCTCCACGCAATATTACTCAAACCCCTATCAAGCCTTTTCCAAATGATACCCTCTGCATTCCTTTTATTACACCACGTAAACTTGGCTCCAGAGAAACCTAAATCAATGAGCTGATTACGGTCAATCCAATCAATAAAATTCTATCCACTGGAATCAAAGTTGCCACCAGACTTTTCATCAGCACAAACAATGTCATTAAAGTCCCCTAAAATCAACCAAGGCAACTTCGAGGCCTGAGCAAGACCATCGAAATAAGCCCAAAGAGACTCACAAATACCTGGACAAGGGTTAGCATACACCACAGTGAGCAACCACCAATTAGTCCCCAATTGCACTAGAGCAGTAATCGATTGACTAGAATGAGCAATGATTTGAATAGAGATAGAGTTGTCATTCCACAACAACCAAACACCCCTAGAAAAGCCAGTGGCATCTACAATATGATAATTAGAAAAACCCAAACTCTTATAAATTTGCAAAGCTTTAGAACCACGCCAATTCTAGGCTCAAGAATAGCTAAAATATCAATAGCATAATCTTTTCTTAAATCTTTAATAGTACGAGCACAACTTTCCTTGCCAGCACCCCTAACATTCCATGAGACAATAATCATTATAAAAAAGGAGGATAGGGAAGAACTTCGGATAAACCTAATTCTGCAGTTGCTCAACCTCACCACTAGTGGGGGCAGCTTGTTCAACGACCATAGCTGTATCACTACCAAACTCTGTATCACCTTGATCAACAAAGTCACCATGGTGGTTCATATTTTCAGAAATTAAACTTACACCAAAACAGAAAGCTTCATTGAGCACCTTTTGACCAATGTCAGGGGGTTCATGACCATGAAGCAGCCCACCTTTCCCTAGAGAAGACTCGGAAAAGAAAGGCCCCTCCATATTGAAAGAAAACTAGAATGAGCAATGATTTGAATAGAGATAGAGTTGTCATTCCACAACAACCAAACACCCCTAGAAAAGCCAGTGGCATCTACAATATGATAATTAGAAAAACCCAAACTCTTATAAATTTGCAAAGCTTTAGAACCACGCCAATTCTAGGCTCAAGAATAGCTAAAATATCAATAGCATAAGCTTTTCTTAAATCTTTAATAGTACGAGCACAACTTTCCTTGCCAGCACCCCTAACATTCCATGAGACAATAATCATTATAAAAAAGTAGGATAGGGAAGAACTTCGGATAAACCTAATTCTGCAGTTGCTCAACCTCACCACTAGTGGGGGCAGCTTGTTCAACGACCATAGCTGTATCACTACCAAACTCTGTATCACCTTGATCAACAAAGTCACCATGGTGGTTCATATTTTCAGAAATTAAACTTACACCAAAACAGAAAGCTTCATTGAGCACCTTTTGACCAATGTCAGGGGGTTCATGACCATGAAGCAGCCCACCTTTCCCTAGAGAAGACTCGGAAAAGAAAGGCCCCTCCATATTGAAAGAAAACTTCCCAAGAACATCATCCTGCACAGAAGCCCTACGAACTTGCATTCCCACAGCATTAAGCCCTTTAGAGCTATTAAAAGCACTCCCGACCCTATTCTTCCCAACCCTTTGAGCACCAAAATCAGGCTTAACAACAATTCCAAAATCTGCTGAGTTAGTGATATCTCTCATAGGCTTCTTAAACACCCAAGTAGAAACATTACGCACTGTGCCAGCTTGTTTCCCAGAAGACTTAGACATGGGGGAGGCACGCTCAGGAGCTTGAGCAACCGATTTAGAAGGCTTCTTGGAACCAAAAGGACCAGGAGTGAAACCCGCATCCTCATCGTCCCTACCATCATCATCCCTCAAAATATTAAATCTGGAGCCAGACTGGCTAGTGGCAATCTTCACACCACTAGCCTTATAAGACTTCTTGGTAGAAGAGAACAACTGCCCTTGTTCATGTGGAACCTTCTTTCTGAAATTTTTCGGTTTCATTATAGCATCCATTGACCATGCATCTTAGCTGGAATCTCAGCAACCAAATTAGCAAGGTCAACAACAACAACATCCTCATTTGGAGCAGGAGGAGTACCCTCCATATTCTCCTAAGCATCTTCCTCAGCAGACTGCTTTTGCTTAGCCTCCACAATAACAGGGCATGTATCTCTACCATGCCCAAAACAACCACATTCAAAGCAGACTAGCTTAATCCCCTCATAAACAACCCCATAAGTATGTCCCTCAACTTCAATAAAGGGAATAAGAGGCTTCGATAAATCAAGTTCAACACACAGCCTAGCAAACTTACCTCGAGCTTGACCCATAGTATGCGCATCCACCTTAGCGGTTGTACCAATGACATTTCCAATTTTCATCATAACATCAATACGAAAATACTCCACATTCAACCCATTGATTCGAATCCAAGCTGTCATGTGAGTAACCCTCTCTTCTTTAGCATTAAACCTAGGTTTCCAATTTTGAGTCACAATATATTGTCCAGCAATTTGCCAGGGACCGCTAGTGAGCACATACCTCTTATCTTCCTCAAGAAGAAATTTGACAATGAAATAATTGTTTTCCAGATCTATTAAACTCATTGGACCCTTCAACTCCCAGCATCGAAGCAAACGATCACGCAAGAAAGTATACGAAAGAGGGCGACCCATTAGCTTGATAATCACAGCAGTCCTCCAAGGCCTGTACAAGCAATCATCAACCCTTTCAGAAAATTCAGTGGATGGAATAGCCCCATGCTTGATTACAACATCATCATCACTGATTTCAAACTTATCCTCAACCATCCCAAAATCTCCAAAGACTTTATCTTTGAAGCTCATTGAAATTGGGGGCAAAGAAGGAGGAAACACATCAGAATCCAATCCACCAACAACCAACATCTCCTGGGTACGACCACGCTTCTCTCCAGCAACTAGGCCCTCCTTCGAGCCACCACCAGCAGCGAACACAAACTCAGATATCCCATCCGCCACCACGGACGGTGGAATGGTCACAGTACAACGAAGAGCCAAAAGATCGAGAAATCCGTTGAAAAACCCAAGCGCGTGCAGCGCATTCTATTGATTTTTTTTTTTTTTAAATTCTAGAAAGTTCTCTTACCATGGTAAAATTGTTTTTTACTTGAATAAATTAATAATTAAATATTAATTTAGGATCGGGTTATTACAATTAAACCCACAATTACGTTTCAACAAATTTCTATACAATCTCACTCAAATTTGACTTGGTGGGATTGAACTCACATTAAGCACCAAAAATTCAAATCCATATACGAAATTGAAACAAGGAGAAGAAAACCAAAATGTGAAGGATAAAAGCCGAGTTGGCTACCTGAGACGCCATCTCTACGCATGGAAGAGGTGACAGAGAGTGAGAGATGGAGGTGGAAAGGGTGAGGTTGTTGTCGCCGATGTGGGTTAGGATTTCTGAGGAG
Organism: Prunus avium; assembly: GCF_965620075.1. Taxonomy (NCBI): domain Eukaryota; kingdom Viridiplantae; phylum Streptophyta; class Magnoliopsida; order Rosales; family Rosaceae; genus Prunus; species Prunus avium. Next base: position 17,307,181 of record NC_142287.1, on the reverse strand, counting down.
GTGACAGTGACCGCCGCCAATGTGGGTGCGAGAGAGAGAGAGAAGAGAGGAGAGGAGGGCTGAGAGAGTGAGACCGAGAAATTTTCAAAGAGGACTTAGGAGAGCTTAGAACGACTAAACAAAAGTGAAAGAGGGCAGAAGGAAGAAGAGGAAGAGGAAGAGACTAGAATGGGCAATTGGCTGTCAATAGGGATTTTTATAAGGGACATTTGTGATTTAATTTCAAAATAAGGACATTAGTGAATAAATTAGGTGAGCCAGGGTAAAGCCGCGTATTTCCCATTATTCTTCAAATAGTTTGAAGCCAAAGCATGAAAAACACAAATTTCCACTCCTAATTTCTGACTTTAGATCAGACCAAAAAAAAAATTTTGACTAGAAAATTCTCCAATCTCATTGTCACGTCAATACCAATGACTAGCAAACTGGGAAGACCACTTTCTGGTTTACGTCTTCGCATATCATCTCTACTGTACACATTCTCCCTCCCTCTTTTCTACACACATACACACATCGAAAAGAAGGCATCACCTCTTTTGGGAATTCAGACTACAATAGGCTCACTAAAGCTTGTGACCATCTGTCGAATTTCCAAGCAAACGACAAACTTTTTTATACCCCTCCTGCGAGTACGATCATGATGTCACTCAAGCTGTTGACGGTCAGGCGGTCACTACCATTCAGATGCGGGGCTGAAACAATTGCAAACATTGGTGGATCCTTGAACTGGAACTACATATGTAGCAACTAAATAAAACCTTCTTCCGACTGCATTTCATGAATATCTACTTGACCATGTCGCTTCAGACCCTCTAGCAGATGAGTTGCCGTACGATCTCCAAACCTCTCTCCATTGTCGCCTACTGCTACTTATTTCAAATGGGTAATTTTGAACATTTGCAGGTGATGTAGAACAGCTCGTAGGTATTAGAGTAAACTTAAGCAATAGAACATAGAAGAAATAAGAGATTGAGGAGAAGAATTATAGATCGAAGAGACAAAGGGAAAGGGAAGGAATTAGAGAGTTTAAAGTAAGGAAATTTATCTTTAATCGAATCTACCTTAAAAGATTACAAACAGCTCTATTTATAGAGGCAAAACCCTTCTTAGTCTAGGAAAAGGAAAAGTAAACTTTAAGATATAGGAAAGCAAAATCCTTTCTCAACTCTTCCACAACTTTAACTCACATTAACATCCCCAAATCCCATCAATCCAAACTCAACGGAATCAGGCTACTCAAGCTGATTATAAACTCATAAGCAATACCTTCCAAATCCTTTCCCAGACACACACGATGGAATCCTCAACGCCCGTGCGGCTAGTACATGTTGCATTCCTAAGAGGACACAAATTAATGTGCAAACAACCAATTAAAAATACCCGCAAGTGCACGAATCTATTGAAGTATAGATTATGTAAGTACGGGGTCGATCCCACGAAGAACTTGTCGGCTTCCTATAAGTTCTAATTTGAGTACGTAAAGAATACTAATTTAACACACCACAAATGCACAAATGCAAATTGGAAACTAAAAATGAGTAAAGAAATGTAAAAGAAATGAAACAACACAAGAAAACTAAAGAAAAACACAAATAGCACTTTTTATCACCCTTTTATCACCTATGAACAGTGCTAAAGCGACCGGTCGTGAGGCAGAAGCGACCGGTCGTTTTTGGGCAGAGTCGAAACTCAAATTTTGACGTGAAAAGCGACCGGTCGTCAGGTAAAAGCGACCGGTCGTTTTTGGGCAGATTCGTTTTCTCTGTTTTTCAGTTTCGACCTCTGTCCAGTGTTTTGCCTATAACTTTCCAACCGTACGTCCAAAATTCACGTTCTTTATACGGTTGGATTCAGCACAGAAAATTCAAGAACACAGAGCGGACCAAAAGTCCAAAACAGTTACGAAAATAAACAGAATTCAGTAAACAAGACACACAATGTAACAAACACACAACTCACACACACATTGGGGGGGGGGGGGGGGGGGGGGTTTGGTTTGGTTCAAGTGACCTAATTCTATTGCATGAAAGTAAATGAACTTTGAATTTAAATGAGAATAGCAGGGATGAAGTAACAAAGAGTGGAATTAAAATGTAACAAACACTAGGGTTTCGGAATCCACCCTAAACAATTCTACCAATGTTCATGGATACTCAAGTGATGAACTCTAAACGTGTTGATGAAAATGTTCGCAATCAAGACCATGGGTCGTGGCTCAAGACGCATTGATTCTCTCTAATATACGTAAAGTGCATGGTTCGTGCTACAATACTTGTGCCCTCCCCATAACCGAACCTAGGTATGGTTCGTACTTCGATTCAATTACAAGGAGAACCCATTAAGTTCAAAGAGAATATGAACATCACAAGAATCCTAATAGCATGGTGTTTACATTAGGTATTCAAGAAACCAAATCACATGGATGATTCTTACTTCATCCATTTATTGCTTAGGATAACATGAAGATACACATAATCCCAACAATCTCAAGAAGCATGCTTTCAAAGATGGCCAACCAAGGAAAAACACACATCAAGGATAGATTAATTTGGTGAATTGGAATTCATCAACAATATCTAGAAATTCATACACTCAAGCATCAAAACAATAAGGTAATCATGTTTAGGGCTTCAACCTAAGCCCTAGCTATGGAGTTTAGTTGCTCATACTTATTTCAAATACAAACTCAAAATGAAATTAGAAAGAGTTTACAGATTTTCAGAAAATGATGAAAGCTTCAAGATCATCAATGGTGGAAGTCTTCTTCTCCACTTTTCTTGGCTGCACCTTGGCTTTCTCCTAGCTCCAAATCTCCAAAATCTGCTCTCTAGTTGTCTGGAATGATGTGTTCCTCTCTCCCGTTGCAAAGCTCCCCCAAATCTGATTGCAATCCCTTTTGACTTCTGCCCCTTCTTTCCAGCTCACTTTTAATATAAAACTTATTCTTTCTCTAAAGCTTTTGCCCATTGTCCCCTTGCAAATGATGAAGCCTTGTTTTAAGGTATAATCCAAGGCTCCAATTGACTCAGGAAATGCCACTCAAATGCAATCCATTGTTAGCCAAAAGGTGTGGTAACAAGTAGAAATAAAATGCTATTAAGTGGGGGTGAAAACTGGGCCAAAACAAACATCCAGAGCCAGCATCAATTGTCCGATCAGTTGGATAGGCTACACTTGCCCAATGGAGCTCAAATTTGGATATGTTGTAGTTAACATCCATTGGAACAAGTCTTATGAAGATCATCACCTCATCCAAGGACCGGAATATGCTGATCCAAGGCCACGAAGTTGACCTACGAAAATGAACAAAAACAGAATTTATATCAAATAATGCACTTTTAGCTCATTTTCATACAAACCAAGGTAAAACCTATTAAAACACAAAAAAGAAGTAAAAAGCTATAAAATGTCAAGAACTAACTCAAAATAGTGGGTGAATAACATGAAAAATCATGTGTAAAAATGAACCGAACAGTACACCTTTCTAGACACATAGTCATAATTATATAAATATACACTACTACAAAAATCAAAATAGACGACAGTAATCCACCGTCGTGTATTCGGTTTTTCAACCGTCGTGAAATCGAGCGACATCTTTTGATGCATAAAACCACGAAGGTAAATCCCCGTCGTCTATTATTTGTAAAGACGACGCTTTTACTCAAAACCGTCGTCTATTATGAAGTAAAGACGACCCTTTTTATATGAAAATGGTCGTCTATTATGAAGTAAAGACGACCCTTTTCATATAAAAAGGGTCGTCTATTATATGTAAAGACGACGGTTTTTTTTATAAAAAGAGTCGTCTATTATTAAGTAAAGAACTATGTTTTATTATGTCAAAAGACGTCGGTTTTGTTAAAAAGCCATCATCTATTAAATGTGAAGACGACGATTTCTTGAAATATTGTCGTCTATTAACTCTAAGACAACGATTTTGTAGTAAAACCGTCGTTGATTGTATATAAAAAGACGTTATGGTGTTAAAAGAGGTCATTGATAATATATACAGATGACGGTTTTTCCAATAAAACCATCGTTTTATTATCTTTAGTTTTTTGAAGAGTCAATAGTTATTACATAGTCAACCAATCTTTATTCTATTACATACATACTTCCTACCTATAATTAGAAATAACGGAGCTCACATATTCTACTAATTTGATTTTAACTTCATCAATTTGTTCTTGGGTTGACTTAGCTCTGCCTTCTTGCACATTTTCCAAGTTGTTGGTGTCGGAAAAGGAAAGACCTGCACGAAAGAGACCCCAATACTCTTAAACATAAACTTGTTTAGCAGTAACCTAACCTTAGCAAAAAGATCTATGCAACTCTAGAATGACAGCAGAACACAATTGGCATAATTGGCAAAGTACCTGTTCTTGTGGTGGCACCATAACAAATGAAAAATCAGAGATTCAGAAAATTAACAATGAAATTCCAAAGTAATTAAAGTAAACAGCAAAAACAAAAAGTATTTTGGACCTGATGATGTTGTCGGTCCAAAAACAAACGGATCTAGTGAGGGATGGGTATGTTTTGCCTCATCTTCTTCGTCAGCTTCTTCTTGAGTACGAAGGCCTTGTGGGACGGCTGTGCATATTTATAAAAAACCCAAATGAGAAACTCACTTAAATCCCACAAAATTAGCACAATACATGAACAAACATATATATATATATATATATATATATATATATATAGACCGATTTCCATAAGTCTTTCTAGATCGAGTCGCTGAGTTTGATGAGCGAGTTGAGTGCCTGAGAGCGAGATCTTCTTTGAAGAAAGTGAAGGTCGAGATCTTTCAAATCAAACCTTTCAACCAGCTTTGATTCTCAAATACAGAACCTCCCTCTACATCTTATGGATCTGCGAAGAACTCAATCTCTCAACTCCTTCATTGATATCGATTTTTTGATGATTTTGTAGAGAGTTTCATGAGGGTGTTTTAGAGAGTGCAGGAGGGTTTCAAGGAGGGAGAGATAAGGTTTTCAAAGACGGGGGAAAATTTGAAAATTTGTCGAGCGCGAATTCACTTAAGTAGCCTTTTTTTAGCGTGTTTTAAAAGACGACGCTTGTTAATGAGAGATAAGGTTTTCAAAGACGGGTGAAAATTTGAAAATTTGTCGAGCGCGAATTCACTTAAGCGGCCATTTTTTAGCGTGTTTTAAAAGACGACGCTTTTTAAAAAAAAACCGTCATCTTAACATATAATAGACGACCCTTTTTATATAAAAAGGGTCGTCTTTACTTCATAATAGACGACCATTTTCATATAAAAAGGGTCGTCTTTACTTCATAATAGACGACCATTTTCATATAAAAAGAGGCGTCTTTACATATAATAGACGACCATTTTCATATAAAAAGGGTCGTCTTTACTTCATAATAGACGACCCTTTTTTTAAAAAACCGTCATCTTTACTTCACAACAGACGACCTTTTTTTTTTTAAAAAGCGTCATCTTTACTTCATAATAGACCAACATTTTTTTAAAAAAACCGTCATCTTTACTTCACAATAGACGACCCTTTTTAATTTATACTTTCATTAAATACAACATAAGATTTTGTGGTATCCACTAGTGTAAATATTTTAAATTGAAGATCAAATTGAGTCATTGTATTCATATAGGGTCAAGGAGTGTAGCTGTAAAAAATCAACAAAATCGGAGTTAAAATAACCGTTAAATCTTGATTTTTCATTTATAACCGTCGAAATGTTTTGTCCCGTTACTTGATCTCTGATTTATTTTTATTTTCCGATTTTTGGCGTATATGATCTCGATGTGTAAACAAACAAGTTTGACAGTTGGATCGTTGGAATTAGTTTCGTAGAATGCGTATGCCATCAAAACAATATATTCACTAACAATTAAGAGTTTATTTATACTTTTATTAAATATAACATAAGATTTTGTGGTATCCACTAGTGTAAATATTTTAAATTGACGATCGAATTGGTTCATTGTATTCATATAGGGTCAAGGAGTGTATCTGTAAAAAATCATCAAAATCAGAGTTGAAATAACCGTTAAATCGTGATTTTTCGTTTATAACCGTTGAAAAGTTTTGTCCTATTACTTAATCTCTGAATGTTTATTTTTTCCGATTTTTGGCGTATATAATCTCGAAGTGTAAACAAACAAATTTGACGGTTGGATCGTTGAAACTAGTTTCGTAGAATGCGTATGCCATCAAAACAATATATTCACTAACAATTAAGAGTTTATTTATACTTTTATTAAATATAACATAAGATTTTGTGGTATCCACTAGTGTAAATATTTTAAATTGACGATCGAATTCAGTCATTGTATTCATATAGGGTCAAGGAGTGTAGCTGTAAAAAATCATCAAAATCAGAGTTGAAATAACCGTTAGATCTTGATTTTTCGTTTATAACCGTCGAAATGTTTTGTCACGTTACTTGATCTCTGATTTATTTATTTTTCCTATTTTTTGCGTATATGATCTTGATGTGTAAACAAACAAGTTTGACGGTTGGATCGTTGAAACTAGTTTCGTAGAATGCGTATGCCATCAAAACAATATATTCACTAACAATTAAGAGATTATTTATACTTTCATTAAATATAACATAAGATTTTGTGGTATCCACTAGTGTAAATATTTTAAATTGAAGATCGAATGCAGTCATTGCATTCATATAGGGTCAAGGAGTGTAGCTGTAAAAAATCATCAAAATCAGAGTTGAAATAACCGTTAAATCGTGATTTTTCGTTTATAACCGTCGAAAAGTTTTGTCCTATTACTTAATCTCTGAATGTTTCTTTTTTCCGATTTTTGGCGTATATGATCTCGAAGTGTAAACAAACAAATTTGACGGTTGGATCGTTGAAACTAGTTTCGTAGAATGCGTATGCCATCAAAACAATATATTCACTAACAATTAAGAGTTTATTTATACTTTTATTAAATATAACATAAGATTGGGTGGTATCCATTAGTGTAAATATTTTAAATTGACGATCGAATGCAGTCATTGTATTCATATAGGGTCAAGGAGTGTAGCTGTAAAAAATCATCAAAATCAGAGTTGAAATAACCGTTAAATCTTGATTTTTCGTTTATAACCGTCGAAATGTTTTGTCACGTTACTTGATCTCTGATTTATTTATTTTTTCCGATTTTTGGCGTATACGATCTCGATGTGTAAACAAACAAGTTTGACGGTTGGATCGTTGAAACTAGTTTCGTAGAATGCGTATGCCATCAAAACAATATATTCACTAATAATTAAGAGATTATTTATACTTTCATTAAATATAACATAAGATTTTGTGGTATCCACTAGTGTAAATATTTTAAATTGAAGATCGAATGCAGTCATTGCATTCATATAGGGTCAAGGAGTGTAGCTGTAAAAAATCATCAAAATCAGAGTTGAAATAACCGTTAAATCGTGATTTTTCGTTTATAACCGTCGAAAAGTTTTGTCCTATTACTTAATCTCTGAATGTTTATTTTTTCCAATTTTTGGCGTATATGATCTCGAAGTGTAAACAAACAAATTTGACGGTTGGATCGTTGAAACTAGTTTCGTAGAATGCGTATGCCATCAAAACAATATATTCACTAACAATTAAGAGTTTATTTATACTTTCATTAAATATAACATAAGATTTTGTGGTATCCACTAGTGTAAATATTTTAAATGGGCGATCGAATGCAGTCATTGTATTCATATAGGTTCAAGGAGTGTAGCTGTAAAAAATCATCAAAATCAGAGTTGAAATAACCGTTAAATCTTGTTTTTAAAAAACCGTCATCTTTACTTCACAATAGACGACCCTTTTTAAAAACAAACCGTCATCTTTTCATATAATAGACGACGACGACCCTTTTTATAAAAAAACCGTCGTCTTTACTTATAATAGACGACAGTTCTTTCAAAACAACCATGTCTTTACCCAAAAAAGGACACTTGATTTTTAAAAGACGATGCTTGTCATACCTGCTGTCGTTGTTTTTGGTCATATTTTAACTCTGAAGAAAAGCTTTTTAATAAGACGACGCTTTTTTATTTGTGTGCGTCGTTATAAAAAAATTCTCAACAGTATCTCCATTTTTTGGTTGTTTAAGTCACTTATCCACGATGGTTTTTTGTTACCGTCGTCTTTTTAAAAACAATGACGGTTTTTTGTTCTACCGTCGTCTTTTTCTGGTCGTCTTTTGCCCTTTTTGTAGTAGTGATGACATGCCCAAATCCTCATAATTACCAATTACTACACGACCTCAATCGAGTCGACATGGCTCACTACCTAAGTCACAGGGCTCACAGGGCCCACGACCTCCAATTTTCTATCCAACAGTTCCTATTGGCCCATGGTCATACATTAAGCTCATCCTAGAAGTTTTGTCACGATCTGACGGTCAATTAGGCATGTGGGGCCCATGACCCTTGATTACCGATCTGAAAGTTCCTATACGTCCAACATAGTCTACTAAACAAGTTCCGAGGGTTTAGTCTCGATCAAGCGGTCGGATTGCTCTCGATCGGACGGTAATTGATTTTCCTAACCCTAAACTCACTGAATCGAAGTATCCGGGACTCCAATTCTCGATCCATGAGTTCCTACACAGTCCTAGAGATATAGAGAACAACATAATTGAAATTGGGACTGATCGAATGGTCCGAACCCATCAAACCCGGATATCGCATTGCATATTAGGTGCAATATCCGTTCGACTGTCAAACGATAACCAAATTCAAATCCGAGCATACCGTAGTGCTCAGGACGATAAGGCGAACATTTTAGAACGTAATGAGCTACCACATAGTGGCCTATACGCCGCCATCCGCCACTAGCAATGCGTAGGTGTCTTGAGAAAATTCCGGCACCTAGAAAACTCCGAATCGTCGGTCAATACCCATACTATTACAATCAGACTACCTAGGGGATCAACCTTTGTTCTTGGACCACGGCTAAAAACTGATCGGTGTACTAGTCGGATCGAAGCTGAAACCGTCGGAACAATTGGGAGTTAGAAATCGATCTCTAAAACCTCAAAATTAACCCAAACAAAACACATAGATAAGTAGAGCATAATGAGAGGATGAAGTTTCATACCTGGTTTGACTATTTTGGTTGTCGGAAACGTCGGAAATCACATAAACACCACCAATCTTGGAGTTTTGAAGGTGGAAATGGGTATGGACGTGTAGAGGAGGAAGACACAATTTTGTTGCAACAAGAATCGTCGAATTTGGTGGTCGAACAGAGGAGAAAACACCGGCCAAAGTGGCCGGTCTGTTTCGCAAAGGAGAGAGAGAGAGCACGCGGGGGAGGAGAGAGATCAGAGAGAGAGAGAGAGAGAGAGAGAGAGAGAGAGCTTATCTATTTTAAAAACCAACTTCGAAATATTTACGGTTGTGCCACTACACTTCCGTTGACCACAACTTCTTCGTTATAACTTGGAATTGAGCGTGCCGCCTGTCTATAGACTCATAATGACGGGCTCTACGAAACAGTGCAACTCAATTCCCCAAATACTTTTCCCAACAAAAAAGTGGCCGAAACACCCTTACCCCAAAAGTAAAATTGTAATTTCCTAATTAATAATTAATTTATAATTATTTTGGATGTTACACCAATTCCCCCCTATCGTCTAAATCTCAACATTTCATCCAATTTGGCGTCAAATATAAGGGTAAATTGGTCATTTTATATGTTAAATAATATGAAATCTAAAATGAATAAATAAATCACTTTAAAAATTAGTTCGTGTAATTAATTTTCCAAAAAAAAAAAGTTGAGGGTGCAATTGAAAGTAGCATACAAGTTCAGTGGGTAAATCGACAGTTAACCCAAATGAATATAATCCTATGTGGCACAAAAGTCAAGGGACTGGTGTCAAGGACAACAAATGTGTGGACTCAACTCTTGTTTGGATTTTTGGATCTTTATCAACTTTTTTATAAATTAAATTTCATGATAAACATTTATATAAAAAAATAAAATAAAAGACTTTAGATAGTATATTAAACATTTATACCAAAAAGAAGATTTTTAATTGGTAATATGCTCTCGTTGAGAGTTGAACTCAAGACCTCCCGCTTACTAAACGGGTGCTCTAACCAACTGAGCTACAAGAGCTATTAGTGCTCTTCTTTCTTAAAAACAAAATAAATACATAAAAGTTTTGGAATAGAAAAGACGATCTAACTATGCTAGCTTTTAGCTTTTTGTATCATCTTTCTTATTCTGGGGCTTTAAAGAAAGATGAACATAAAGGGTTCTCATGTCTTAGTTGGTTAAAACACCCGTTTAGAAAGCGGGAGGTCTTGAAATTACCTGTAGGATGACTAAGAATGCCTAGAGGGGGTGAATAGGCAAATTTAAAATTGTAATCAATAAATAAAAATAAAATTTAGTAGCAGGATTGATATGGCTTATTGTCGGGGCTTTTTTGTTCTGGCAACTACAGATGGGCCTGGGTTGCTGTAAAGAGCAAATAGGTGAAATTACCCATGTTTCTAAGTTCAAGAACCAGACCCTAAGAGTGCCTCGAAAATTTCGTGGAGCCTTAGGAAACACCTTGGTCACCTTTACCAACAAAACCAACAGTTTGTTACAGATAAATATATGGCTTGGCTTGAGAAGCTTGTGGCATGGAAGCTAAGCATTCATGAGTTTAGCATTAAAGAGAGAGGGGGCTGTGATTTCCTATGAGAAATAGGGGTTTAAAGTGAGGGGAGAAGGAATTTTGAGAGGATTTGTTGAAGGGAGAGAGAAAGCGATGAGGGAAGAAAAGTGGGTGGTTTGAGCAATTTTCCGGCAGTTTGACGAAAGCTTCGTCAGGCTCTGGAATGGCTTGCCAGAAGAGAAAATGGGAAGAGATGGAGGAATAGGGCTCGAAATTGAAGGGTTATAGGGATAAGAGATGATGCTTGCTCTTTCTGGATGTGGTTGACTTGATGAGTAAGAGATTGTCACGCCTTGGACCCAGGGGTAGGTGGAAATCCCGCACCCGGTACGTGAGAAAATAAAAAGTAAAATAAAATAAAATAAAAAGAAAGCCGAAACATAAAATAAACTTTTCTTATAAAAATAGATCCCAAAAAAATCTTTACAACTTTACAATAAATAAATAAAGCTCAACCACTCTCATCTAATTCAGCCTGAACCGGTTTAGTCCTTGTCTTGCCCACTAACTCATCTGAAAAATTAAACAAGGTGAGGGATGAGCAACCACCGCTCAGTAGGGACATGAGACCTTACCACAGCAGATTGATATAACTAAATTAAGTGACATGCAATCACACAACAAAATATCAAATTATAAATATTAATGCATGAATGAGCTTCAATTCTACTCCCGTTAATTCATATAACTGGACAAGCAGACCTACACGTCCCATACCATGCTTATATCACTTGGTCCCGAATGCCCATTTATATGAACTAACACCCATTTCAACCATCCCATAATTCCCCTTGTGTTAGTCATCTTGTCTAACTCCCTTTCGCCAGTCCCGAATCACCCAATAAAAATCATGTGCACTATGGGATCCCTGAGACCTGGTACCTGCCAAGAGTTAGACTCAATTACACAAAAGATCATTCCCATTACCATCTTTTCCATACTTTCTTTATCAACCCAAGAATTCCAACCATCACCGATAACATATGATCATGTAAATATTAATAAGATAATATAATGATAATTAACAACACTTAACCACCAAATATTAATAATAATCAAATACTAATATCATCTTGATATATTGCTCACGAAATTTAATTAGATCAATCTCCGTAAAGGCTCCCCAAGAAATCCCTACCTCGTTTCCAAAGCTAGCTCCAAGGTAAGAAAACACAAGCTCTAACCTCTTAACTCCTCCAAGAATATTATTACTACTCTCTCTTTCTTTTCCTCTCTACCACTATTTTTCCCTCGTTTCTCAAGCAAACTATGCATGCCTTTCTCTAGATGTAGTAAACCATTTGTAAACATAAACTCCTATTTATAGTAGTAGAAGTAGGCAACAAGAATCCTTCTTAATACTCTTGGCGGCAACAATGGAGAGGATAATAACAAAGACCATTATCTTATCTAAACAAACAGATAACTTGGTTGCCACTCTTTTATATAAGATGCTATGTGTCAACGCCAGGAGATTTCTTTCTAAGGGCTGTGACACCTATTGAAATTATAAACTCCACCTCAAGCTAAAAGGAAGCTTACTCACCAAATTGTAAGCATGAGCTGTCCAAATGTATGGTAATGCATCAACTAATTTAATGGAAAACAAGCCACCTCCAGCATACTAATCTAAATATCTCTAAGAGAGAACAATCTTTTCTCTCTGGGAAAACAATGTAAGGATGCCACGTCTAAGCTCTTAACCAATGAAATTAATATATATATATATATATATGGATATAATGCACCCAATAGCCATTAGATGGCATCTCAACAAATAATGAACAAATATATAATTTAACCTTTTTTTTTTAAATTCAAAAGAACATATGTATATATAAATATTTAGTGAAATAATATACATATAACTATTGAAATGGTATTATAAACGTAAAACAATTATAAATATACATTTCCTTCTTATCAAGATAATTACTTAAGAATATATAATAACATTTATTTTTCTTTAATTAACATTTAAGAAAATGGACTCTCATAGAGATGCCCCCTTTTATAGGCACTGGAAGCTCCTTCTTCCTAATAAACCCTAGTTGGTTCTCTCCTATTTGGCCAAGTCTTCTCCTTTATTTCTCTTCTCTTCCTTCGATTCAACCTCTTTTTATGAAATCTCCCCCAATCCAAATACCAACTTTCTCTAACACCTATCCTTATGTCACCTTGCATGTTGCATTTCTTTGTTGTGAGGGGCTGGCTGGCTTGGTGCGTAATAGATTTTCCTTTTGAAACCGCAGGGTGTATTGATCTTTAGCACAGTTGGTTGCATTTAGGTTTGAGTTGTACTGCTTTTTTTTTTAGAGTCTAAAGCTCATGTTGTTGGAACCTTGAAGCACAACATTGTTACATACTTTCTGCCAAAACTTTTGATTTAGAATGCTTGAGATATTAAGTTTCGGCTTGTTTTGTACGCTTTGCTTGGTTGGAAATGATGGAATGCATGAATTTTTGGGGTTTGGAATGCATTGAGATAATGATTTCCAGCTTGTTCTGTACACTTCGCTTGGTTGGAAACAATGAAATGCATGAATTGTTGGGTTTTGGAATGCATTGAGATAATGATTTCCAACTTGTTCTGTACACTTTGCCTAATTTTAAATGATGAAATGCATGAATTGCTTGAGATTTTAACAAGTTGGGTTGTGCTAGGTGTAAGGTACATGCTGCCAATTTTTACAAGATCACACAAGTGTTTGCCCCATTGCCTCTATGTTTGTTTTTATAGGGCCTTCCTTATGTGATCTGATTTCTCTTTCACAGCACCCCAACACGCACACTCTCTTCAAATATTGCAAGGATTGGAATGATTTTCCTTGATAGCATGACCTTCCCTTTTTTTATTTTTTATTTTTATTTTAAAGATTAACACATGATATTGTTTATGCATGGTGCTTGTTAACAGCTTAGGATCCCATCTAAGTGGCTTTGCTTGGTATAGTTACTGTTGAGAGGCTTAGTTTTTTAAAGAAAAGTTTGCTTGTTTATATATGTATTTTTTTTCAAAGAACATGTTTTGCAAAACAGAAGAAGGTAAAAGAAAGGAAAGAATTTTAGAGGCTTTTTGCTTTTTCCAAAATACTCCATTCTCATTGCAAATATCATCTTACACCTTGGCATGCTATAATGGTGGTGCATTCTACAAAACTTGTGAAAGCATATGGTGAAAACACAGAAGGAGTTCATTTTTGAAATAAATTTGAAAAGCCAAAAACAAAAGGATAGGTGCAAAGCAACTCATCAGTAGCTTTGAGCCACTTTGCATTGATGAATACTCCAATCAAATCAAGCCCCCAAGTATGAAAGGGCCAAGGAGTGTGCATGACTTGCAATAGCATGAAATCTTGTGGCTTAGGTTGGCATGTATTTGGCATGTGTAGTACTAGGATGCCATGCTCTGCAGAGATATTTAACAGAGCCACAGCTGCTGCTTTACTTGCATGCGGCTCATAACCCAACTAATCAAAGAGTGATTTGCGGCTCATAACCCATCACACTTTCTTCGACTTCTGTGAGGTTATGAGAGGCTACGACAGTTGTCTCTTGATAATCTTTCTAACCAAATGAAGCCCACGAGTGGCATTCTTCCGGCATTTCCAATGTGAATACTTCATTGTTGGAACCATCCTCTCATCCATTAGCAAGTGGCCATGGGGTGTTATAGCTTAAGGGTTTTGAATATTTACGCCAGTAGGCTTTCTCCATGTTTCCACAAGGCTCCCAAATAGCCTTCGATGGCTTTGGGTCATTCCTCCACGGGTGGCACAATACATCGTCGTTGAGCAAGTCATCAAAGCATGTAATGACAACAACCATCTCCTTCCCCTTTCGTTTTGGCAAGGGGTCTTCGTTAATAGTTTGCCTCTTAAAGGGTAGCTCAAGAGTTCCGTCTCGACGTGCAAGATCTTCCTCAAAGTTTGACAAGCGGTGGTTGGATGACCCACAAACTGATGATAACAGCAGTACCTAGGATCACCCTTTTCCTCTCTGGTAGGTACTTTGTAAGGCTTGAGGGGTTTGATTGTACCATGAACTAACATTGTATCAAGAATGGCATGCAATTCTTCATCTCTGCACGGAAGTGGCGGGTACGTCTCCCTATCTTTTCTTTTGCATGAATTGTAGTCATTGGATGATTTGGAATCCTCAACTAATGTCTGGTGTGCTTTTGTCGCTTCACTCTTCCAAGCTTCATGCCCAGTTAGTTTGACTAACATGCTTGTTTTCCTCACTGCTTCCAGTAGCCAGGAAAATTGGCTAATGCCAATATGACAATATTCTCCAGATAAACTCTGTAGTCTGCTAGAATGTTGCTTATGCAGATCTCTACAAGCGCTTCTTCATCCTTCTCATCATAGCAGTCTAGAGCCAGGTCCCGGAATCGGCGCATGAAGTCCACAGGGTCTTCCGCATGCTTTTGGCCGGTGTTGTTGAGTTGAGTCGTAGTGCCTCTTTCCTCATGCTAGAAGTATTTCTTACAAAACCTGCATGCCAAATCTTCCCAAGAGCGAATAGAGCCTTGTGCCAATGTCGTGTACCACGTATAAGCACGATCGGTAAGACTTTTTGAAAACTCCCGGAGACGGAGATTATGATCATTAGCGTGTGGTCCCAAAGCATCAATGAAGTGGTTGACATGCTCCTTCTAGATTCTTTTCCTTACGTTGAAAAGGACGAAGCTTGGGGCCTTATAGCCTTTAGGATACGGCTGCTGGAGTAAGCTTGATGGATACGGTGGCTGAGGAACATACTTCCAATCCTCCTGGCTTCGGCTTAGCTTCTCTAGCATGGCAATGAAATCATCTTGGGTGACAAAAGATGGCCCATTTTGTTCAGAACCCTTTCCGACAACAGCAGACTCCTATTGGGGTGGTCTTTCGTTTTTTTTTTCGCTCGGCTTGGAGACTGAGCTTTTTAGTTCTTTGATTATTTCCACAATTTCCCTATGGGTTTCCCTCATAGCATGGATAGCTGCAACGAGGTCTGTGAGGGTGAAAGCTCATTCACTTGCATGTTCTTCCTCTCTATGAGAGGAATTTTGCCTTGATTCCTAGTCACCATGGATCGGCCAGTCTTGGGAAGCCATGGTATTGCTTCAGGTCTTCTTTCTTGGAGGTATTGGCGAAGATAGCAACCTGATCCCCAACAGAGTTGCCAATTTATGTAGGGGATTTCTCGTTCCGGCAGCTACAGATGAGCCTGGGCTGCTGTAAAGAGCAAATGGGTGAAATTGCCCCTGTGTCTGAGTTCAAAAACTAGGCCCCAAGAGTGCCTTGAAAAGTTCGTGGAGCCTTAGGAAACACCTTGGTCACCTTCACCAACAAAACCAACAGTTGCTTACAGATAAATATATGGCTTCGCTTGAGAAGCTTGTGGCATAGAAGCTAAGCATTCATGAGTTTAGCATTAAAGAGAGAGAGTGTTGTGATTTCCTACGAGAAACAGGGGTTTAAAGTGAGGCGAGAAGGAATTTTGAGAGGATTTGTTGAAGGGAGAGAGAAAGAGATGAGGGAAGAAAAGTGGGTGGTTTAAGCAATTTTCTGGCAGCTTGACAAAAGCTTTGTTAGGCTCTGGAATGGCTTGCCAGAAGAGAAAATGGGAAGAGATGGAGGAATAGGGCTCGAAATTGAAGGGCTCCAGGGATGAGAGATGATGCTTGCTCTCTCTAGATGTGGTAGACCTAATGGGTAAGATATGCCCCCTTTTATAGGCACTGGAGGCTTCTTCTTCCCAAGAAACCCTAGTTGGTTCTCTCAAATTTTGCCAAGTCTTCTCTCCTCCATTTCTCTTCTCTTCCTTCGATTCAACCTCTTTTTATGAAATCTCCCCAATCCAAATACACAGAGACAAGATTTTTGGGAGCTCTAGAGTCTTCCCGCAACTGTCCTTGTGGCAATCTCCTATCTTTGGCTACCATCTTTCTTTCTTTCCTCCCTTATTTCATGGCAAGAGCTAGTAGGAGAAAAAAGTGGGTAATGGTGTTGGTCTGAAGGGTGCTTGAGTATCCCTTGGTTTTTCAGATGGCTTGTCTTGGGTTTGCCTTTGGCCATGTTCTGGAGACTCCCAGCAGCTTGCACATACAAGCATCCCTTGGTTTTCTGTCGTAGTTTTGTCTCTAGCCATGTGCTGGAGACTTTCAGATATTTTCTAAGTCACTTGGGCCATTCCCTAAGGTAATGGGCTAGTTCACTAAAGCGATGGACCAACTTTCTAAAGTGATGGACTATTTTCACTAAGGTGATGGGCCAATTTTCTAAGGTAATGGGCTACCTTTTTCTCTCTTTCATGCTTACCCACATATTTGGGCTCAAGAAATTGGCTCGAGTTTTGGGGCTCCCAAGCAGCCCAAAACTTCCACCTCTTGGCTCATCAATGGGCCTCATGGATGGTTGTAACCATCCATACCACAACCCACTCAGCAAGCCCCAGGCATTTGCATGGTTTGGGCCCACTTAAGCTTGTAGTGCGGCTTGGTGCAAAAATAAGAATTTTCCGCTTGGCGTGGTATGTTTATTTGGCATGCTTGTGCTCGAGCTTTGCCTTATTGTAAGGGCTATGGTTGGGGCCAAAATGGCGCTTGACGGGATAATGAGCATGGGTTCATAGAACCAATACATTTTACAGGCTTGTCACAACCTTTCTTTGTGGCAGGTTATGTACTTGGCGTGGCATGTGGATCATGACTCGTGCGAGCGTGTATGACGAACTTTCAAGTGCCCAAATTCGATTTTTTCTTAGTAAGGTATCGCATTGGGTAGGGAATATATTTGGGCGTATCCTTGGATTTTTTGGGCCTCAACACTTATCAACCCTGGAAAAAGTGCAGAGCATAAAATAAAGAAACATGCAGAGAATTATTTTACGTGGTAAAACCCCACCTCTGGGGAAAATTCACGGGATTCCTCAGTCCAAAACAAATCCACTATAGAACGATGATTACAAGAAGTACTCACACACTTATCCTAGACACATTCTAGATAAGTTTACCAAGTTCTTCGTAACTCAACTTCTGTCACAGGATGATCTTTCGACACTCCTTATGTTGAATGCAATACTGGTCATGATTGCTTCAAGCTCGCCAGAATTCTTCCAACTCTCCTTATGTTGAATCCGATACTGGTCACGATTGATTCAAGCTCACCGGAGAAAAACCGCCACAATGGTCTGGGTGCCCTCAACTGTATGAGTCACCAAACATGCCATTGAATGCAATATGAATAATAAAAGTGTTTGATAAATCACCAAGTAAACATGGAACACTTGATGATTTATGTCAAATAAAAACTCAGTTTTCTGAAGTTTATGGACTAAAAATATGATCGTGAAAGCTCTGCAAACAAAGAAGACAAAGGTCTTCTTTTATAGACTGTTTTTTTTTACAAGAAAGAAAACACGTTGAAATCCAAATTACTTAATTTGCACAATTTGAATAAAATCAACAAGATATTTTCCTATTCTAATGATGATCACACGTGAAGCCCAAAACAATAGGAAACTAAAAACCCAATAAAGGAAATTTATGATAATCCCACCATTAAAGGAGTCCTAATATTCTTAGTTCAACTACCAAGAATATCTCAACACCTTTTAATAATGTGATCTGATTAAAACTTGATTTGCAACAGTGCATCTCAATTCTCTAAATTTCTTTTCGGAAAAAAGTGACTAAAATGCTTCCTACCGCAAGGATAAAAATGTAATTTCACAATTAAATAAATAAATAAAATAATTAAAAAGAGTCGAGGTGTTACAAATAGGGAGGGACAGACAAAAACATGGACAGAGGATCTGAACACACTTAGAATAGCCTTTTGGTGTGGCGCGAGCTTCTTTGTTAGAAGAGCAAGATGGCAAGTTATGCGTGGCAATTGCATTAATATGTAGTCTGATACTTGGCTACCTTAAAATGACCCTGGGTACCTTAGGCCCACTTGTCGTGTGCCTCAACATGCTCAAACTGTTGTTGCTGAGCTGATGGATAGACATAATCATACTTGGGACCTTTCTAAAATCAAGGCGTTTATTTTGCCGCTGGATGCCCAAGCAATCATGTTAATTCCTATCAGCAATTTTGATATCCCTGACAGACTTATTTGGCCATACACCATGAATGGGAGATACTCAAGTCAAATCAGAATATTACTACCTCATGGAGCATAAAAAGTATCATATTGTGATGAAGGCAAGCTCTTCCGATGTGATTGATTCTAAAGTCTGGCTTTGCATTCAGAATTGCCAAACGCTCCCTAAAATCAAATTTTTTCTATGGTGCGCAATCAATGGTTTCCTTCCCACTTTTGAGGTCCTTTTCAGGCGCAAGCTCTTCCAGTCTCCTACTTGCCCTTTTTCCATGGAACAACCTGAATCCATTTAGCATACAATCTTCCTTTGCCCTTGGGCTGCCAGAGTGTGGTTTGCCAGTTGTATTGCTTACAGACCTCTGCCTCAAGCTTTCACTTCGTTGGATAGGTGGATTAATGATCTTTGGTTGTGTGAGACTTTTAATTCGGAGGAGAGAAATGATGGATTATGACTCATTTTGTCTTTACTAGCTCGGCTATTTGGAAAACTCGTTGTAATCTGGTGTATGACAAATCAAATTTATGCCTACCATCGCCAGAGCTCATGGCCTCATTGGCTAATAGAAGTGTTGTGGAATTCCTATCACATATGAGATTGAAAGATGATAGAAACCATTTCAACACTCCATTTTTGGACAGTCATCTGTGGGTCAATCCTCCAGTGGGGACTGTCAAAATTAAATGTGACGTTGATTGGGACAAAGTTACGAATGCAGGCTCTGTAGGGGTAGTGATAAGGGATTCATACTGGTAGGCTGCTTGATGGCGTTGTGCATTGTTTTCATCCATTACTAATTGTGTAGGCTAAGTGTCATGCGATCCGGAGTGGATTGGAGCTGGTCCATGTAAGAGGTTTCACTAATGCTATTGTGGAAATTGATTCCAAGGATTGTTTTGCTGCTGTCGAGGGAGATATTTTTGTCTCAAATTGGACTATTTACCCTCTATGACATTAGAATGCAAAAAGCTTCATTCTCGTCTCTCTGGTGGACATGGACTCCTCCTGTTGCGAACCATGCAGCTGACTGGGTGGCTTCGCAAGCAAGAAGGAGGTTGTGCACTGAGGCTTGGGTCATTCGACCTCCAACCGCCCTATTCATACTTTCACGGGATGGTTTACCTTGCCCACCGAACTTAACGCTTTTCTAATTAAGCTTTCTTCTTTCAGTTTTTTTTTGTTTATTTTGTTTACTGTTTTGTGACTGGCCTCTCTGGTTGGTCTTTTTTGTTTGTAACCCTTGACTGTTGTGTTATTCTTCTTAATATAATACTCCTTTTACCTATAAAAAAAAATCTTTCAATTTAAAGCTCCGGAAAATTCCTCTTGAACTCTAAAGGCAAGGATGGCCTTGAGTGCTCACCTGAAGACGAACACATGTATTTGAAATTATGAACATTGATGTGAACTGACGAAATGATATATCCTTCTTCATCATATTAATTTATGACCCGATGCACTGTGAATTCAGTGACATAATGAATGAAATATTTTATGTTGATAAAAAAGGACATGCAATGTGAGAAAGTTGTTTTTGTTTACTGCGTCTGCCCTTATCTTGTAATTTATTTATGCGTACAATTCTCTTGTCTTGTAGTTGTTGCTTTTCATGTTATAATGAAGAGGCCTAAGAAATTAAAGAAGAAGTTGCATGTGACGAGGATAATAATATCTTGTTACTTTTATTCAATCATGTTACACTATGTAGAATAGAATCCTTATACGTGGCGAAACTTGATTAATTTGTGATAACAAAACAATATTATTCTTGGAATATACAAGATTTTTACAAAAAAATTAGAATTGAAATGAACTGGAAGTTTGTACCCTTTAACATGTTATCAAGAAACTTTCTCGTCCTTGGAACATTACAGAATCTTTTTCCAAATCTTACCAACCGAGCAGGATTGAAAAAGTAATAGACAATTGACTGAAGCCTAGAGACTGGTGCATTTCTTTGGGTGTATATTATCCCACATCTCACAACAGCTCATCCAATGGCCCATATAATTGGCGCATCCATGCACCTAGCGCATGATAGAATTTTGGGGGAGAAAATACCAAAGTGTTTCTCAACTTCATCACCGACCTTGGTATTTTCATCAAACATGGCAAAAAGGTAAGTTTCTATAGCTTTTCCAGGCCTCTTCGGAGTCCCACTAGTACCTGTCACATGGTTGATCAAATTCTGGTAGAATGTTTGTGCATTTTGAGGGGTTGCAGCATCACCACCTTTGGATGGCCAACCGCTCTCCGACACAACGATCTCCATGTTGGAAGCATTGGCTTTCTCAAGAGCCGAGTACTGAGCATCCAAAAGAGCATCAAACAGGTTTTGGTACTTTACACCGTCGGGCGTCGTGATCCCATCTGAGGTGAATAAGACATAGGCAAGGTCTATTTGAGCAGGATTGTCAATGTAGCTGAAGTAAGGATACACATTGACAAGAAGAGGGGCCCCTTTGCTGACTAGGAAGTTGATAACTGGGGTTATGAATGACTTTGCAGCATCACGATATTTTCCAGCTGAAGGAGGGAAGGCATTGTCCACAAGGGTTGTGTCAATTGCTGTTGAGACTTTGATCTGGCCTTGCAGATTGGCTACTACAATTGCATTATGAATGTTCTGGATGGCTTGAAGGAGATACTGGGAAACTGGATCGGTGGGGTGTACTTCGTTCCCGACCGCGATGTATTTGAACTTGACGTCAGGCAAGTAGGCTTGTACATTCTTTTCGACCCAATCTGTTGCAGCAGCAGCATCAGTGAGGCCTTGAAGATTGTTGTTGAGGATGGTCACGGTGAGTTCTATGTTGGAACCTTTAAGGGCTTGATAGGTTGGATCATTGGGTTCATAAATTCTCATTCTTCCAATGCCATTGCTTTTGTACAACTCAACGACTTCTGTTTCGGATGGTAAATTGTTGCCATTTCGTCCATAACAAACGCCAACAGATTGTGCACCTGAAATACAAGCATCAAAGTTTCAGCTTGTGAAAGCATGATTGGCAACCAGAGAAACAACTTGCTTAAAGAATGTTTTAAAGGATGACAATCTTAATTTCATACATGAAATGACCAAAGAAATTACATACAAGGGACATGTAACTCAAGTGGTTAAGAGTAGTCACCCTTGCATCTAAGGTCCTATGTTCGAACCCCCCTTCCCCCAATATGGCCTGTATTTTAAAATAAACATAAATTAAAATTGGTTAGAGAAACCGGAAGTTTTCTGCATGGTATATATTGTTGAATTATAAGTTCTTAAAGCTGATTTATTAGTTAGTTAAAACAGTTTTGCTTTTAACTCACTTTGTAAGCCAAGTGTGAGCATCCTATTGGATGTCTAAGTGAATGGCTGAGATCACCTTGTGATGTAAGGGATCCAGCTACTATGCCTAACGGTTATATTTCCTCACTCCAAGTGTGTGAGGCAGCGAGACTAAATGAAATAGAACATTCCTGTGCTACACGTATAGCAGAGCAATCCTTGCCAATTCTTCTTATATTTTCTCATTTTCTTCTCTCCTTCATCACACTCCTTCTACACACACAAAAATACTAACATGGCCTCAGAGCCAAGTTCTGTCATCTGAAAGTTGGGTGTTCAAACTATGAAGAAAAGATCGGGGTATTCTGAAGCTCGTTCAAAGCTCACGAAGCTACTTGAGCCCGATTTCTCCCCAATCTTAAAACAACTCGTTTTCAGAAGCATCTGAGATCAGACATGGCTGGATCTAGAAGCTCTGAGGTGAGAACTCCGATTTTCTCCGGTGAGAACTATGAGTAGAAAATTAAGATGGTGACCCTATTCAAATCATATGGGCTTTGGAATTTGGTAAAGAAGGGGATTCAAATCTCCGATTCGAAGAAGAAGAAGAAGATGGCATCTGAGGAAATCTCAGAAGAAGAAAACGATGAAAAAGCTCTAGGTATCATCCAAAATGCAGTCTAATACCAAATTTTTATCACCAATGCAGACTCTGCCGAAGCAGCTTGGGAGCTGTTGTATGGAGAATACCATGGTGGAGATCATGTTAGATTGGTAAAACTTCAAAACCTCATATGTGAATTTGAATACACTAGAATGCATGATAATGAGTCTTTGTTTGCTTACCTTACTAGACTGAATGATCTGATTAATCAAATGAAAACATATGGTGAAATGCTCTCGAATGAAAGGTTTGTTCAAAAGGTCTTGATTAGTCTTAGCAAGGTATATGACCCTATCTATTTGGTGATTGAGAACACTAAAAGTCTAGAGATTGTGGAATTGCAAGAGGTAATTGCCATTTTGAAAAGTCAAGAGCAACGATTTGAATCGCATAATGTTGATGCAACTGAGAAGGCGTTTGCCTCATTCACTGTGAGTCCAAAAGGCCAGAACAAGAATGCAGTTCAATCTGGTCCATCCAAGTCTTAGAAAAATTGGAATCCTAAGGGCAAACCGTGAGAGTAAAAAGGAAAGCCTCAGTAGAACAATCCTGCATCAAATCACAATTTCAGTTCATCACAACTAGCAAGTCAAGAAACTGTAAAACCTCAGTGCAAGGTGTGCTCAAAGTACCATTTTGGAGAATGCAGGTATAAAGGCAAGCCAAAGTGTTACAACTATGACAGATTCGATCGGTTGAAAGGAGTGCACTATAGGAAAGTCTGTGCAGAAGGCAAACTGTGCAAGTCAAATGGAAGTGTCTAGGAACTTGTTCTATGCTAACTGTGCAATCACTGAGACAAAAACACAAGGGGAGTGGTACATTGACAGTGGCTGTAGCAATCATATGACTGGAAATGTGGATTTGCTTGTTGATGTAAGGACAAATGTGGCTAGGAAAGTGCAAATGCCAACTGGTGCACTTGTGAATGTGGCTGGCATGGGTTCATTAGTTATTGACACAACTAAAGGCAAAAAATATATCAGGGAAGTGATGTATCTACCAGGCCTAAAGGAGAACTTGCTGAGTGTTGGGCAAATGGATGAGCATGGATACTTCTTGGTGTTTGGAGAAGGAATGTGCAAAGTGTTTGATAGTTTCTCAATGAATTGTCTCATCATCAAAGTTTCAATGAATAAGAATAGGTGCTATCCTTTATGTCTATTAGCTGAAAACCAATTAGCCATGAAAGCAACTGTCACTCATTGCACATGGACTTGACATAAAAGGCTAGGACATCTACATTTCAAAGGGTTAAGACAACTGAGAGACAAAGATATGGTGCATGGATTACCTCAACTAGAAGAGAAAAATGGTGTGTGTGAAGGTTGCCAACTTGGAAAACAGCATAGAAATGGTTTTCCAAAGAGTCAAGCTCAAAGAGCAAGTATTCCACTTGAGTTAGTTTACATTGACCTTTGTGGTCCTATGAGAACTGAATCTGTTGCAGGCAACAAATACTTTCTGTTGATCGTTGATGACTTTACAAGGATGATCTGGGTCTATTTCTTAAGAAACAAATCTGAAGCTTTCAATTGTTTCAAGAAATTGAAGTCCATGATTGAATTGCAATCTGGATACAAGGTGAAATGTTTGAGAAGTGATAGAGGGGGAGAGTTTCTATCTTCTGAGTTTGTACAGTTTTGTAATGATCATGGCATCCAAAGGCAGCTCACAATGGCCTACACTCCTCAACAAAATGGAGTGGTAGAGAGGAAGAACAAGACTGTGGTTGAAATGGCCAAGTCTATGTTACATGAGAAGGGAATACCTTATTTCCTACGGGCTGAAGCTGTTCACATAGCTGTGTACATCTTGAATAGATGTCCTAGAAAGGCTCTGAATAATATCACTCCATTTGAAGCTTATAGTGGAAGAAAGTCTGGTATTGCTCATCTAAAAGTCTTTGGCTCCTTATGTTATGTTCATGTGCCTACTGAACTAAGGCATAAACTCGAGCCTAATACTGTGAAAGGAGTGTTTGCAGGATATGAAACCTGTGAGAAAGGCTATAGGGTCTATGATCTAATCTCCAAGAAGCTCACTCTATCAAGGGACATTATCTTTGATGAAGAAAGCTCTTGGAATTGGTCAGAGCACTCAAATAAAGCAGTGGCATTATTTAGAAATGAAATCCAAGATGAGCATAGTTTTGGTGTGGAAAATGAAGATGAAAATGCTACTCTATCTTCTTAGACTCAAATTCAACAAGAAAGGAGCCCAATGTTATCTCAAACCTCTTCACATCACAGGTCAAGTGGTATAAGCAGTGAAGAGAGGAATACTCAAGCTTATGATCACTCACCATTGAAATGGAGAAGGCTAGATGATGTGCTTGCACAGTGCAATCTGTGCATCATAGAACCAGAGAAATATGCAAAGGCAGCTTAAGACAAATCATGGCTAAAAGCTATGAAAGATGAAATGATTGAGAAAAATGGTACATGGGAACTAGTGGACAGACCAACTGAGAAACCATTTATTGGAGTCAAGTGGGTTTACAAAACCAAGCTAAACTTAGATGGTTCAGTCCAAAAGAATAAAGCAAGGTTAGTTGCCAAAGGGTATGCTCAGAAACCTGGATTGGACTACAATGAAACCTATGCTCCTGTGGCTAGATTGGACACCATTAGAACCCTCATTGTTCTAGCTGCTTAGAAAGAATGGAAGCTATATCAGCTTGATGTAAAATTAGCTTTCCTAAATGGTGTACTGCAAGAATAGGTCTATATAGACCAACCATAGGGTTTTGTGGTAAAAGGAAAAGAAGACAAAGTCTGTAGGCTGCACAAAGCTCTCTATGGATTAAAATAGGCACCTAGAGCTTGGTATGGAGAGATAGACACCTACTTCACCCAGTGTGGTTTTGAGAAAAGCCTAAGTGAAGCTACCTCGTATACCAAGACAAGGGGAGACAAAGACATCCTAATTGTCTCTATTTATGTTGATGACATTGTGTATATAGAAAGTAGCAAGGAATTGTTGGATGAATTCAAGGAAGATATGATGATGAAATAAGAGATGACAAACTTGGGTCTTCTACATCACTTTCTTGGCATGGGAGTGGTTCAAACAAGCTCTAGCATATTCATCCACCAAAAGAAATATGCAAGCTCTCTACTGAACAAGTTTGGTTTGAATGAGTGCAAGTCTATGACCACACCTCTTGTAGCAACTGAGAAGCTAACTAAAGAGGATGGAAGTGGAGCAACAAGTGAAGAGCAATATAGAAGCATTGTAGGTAGTCTCTTGTACTTAACTGCCACTAGATCAGATATCATCTATGCTTCTAGCCTGCTTGCTAGATTCATGCACTGTCCTACAAGCAAACACTATGGAACTACCAAACGAGTGCTAAGATATATCAAGGGGACTCTAGACTATGGCCTAGAGTATGTGAAAGGGAAAAATGCAATGTTGATTGGCTTATGTGACAATGACTGGGGTGGATCAATTGAGGACAGTAAGAGCACATTTGGATATGCATTCTATTTTGGCAGTGGTGTTTTCTCTTGGGCTTCAGTCAAGCAAAACTGTGTTGCATTGTCTATTGCAGAGGCAGAGTACATTAGTGCATCAGAAGCCACTGCACAAGCCATTTGGCTTATATTTGTGTTAGAAGACTTTGGGGAACTTCAGACATAAGCAACTCCACTGCAGTGTGACAACACATCTGCAATTGCCATCACTAAGAATCCTGTGTTTCATCAAAAGACAAAGCATATTGATAGAAGATACCACTTCATCAAAGATGCTCTACAAGAAGGCATTATTGATTTGGTGTACTGTCCTACAAGTGAACAACTTGTTGACATCTTCACGAAATCATTAGCCAAGGATCGATTTAATTATCTCAGGAGTATGCTTGGAGTTAAATCAGCTCAAGACTTAAAGGGGAGTGTTGAATTATAAGTTCTTAAAGCTGATTTATTAGTTAGTTAAAACAGTTTTTCTTTTAACTCACTTTGTAAGCCAAGTGTAAGCATCCTATTGGATGTCTAAGTGAATGGCTGAGATCACCTTGTGATGTAAGGGATCCAGCTACTGTGCCAAACGGTTATATTTCCTCACTCCAAATGCGTGAGGCAGCGAGACTAAATGAAATTGCTACACGTATAGCAGAGCAATCCTTGCCAATTCATCTTATCTTTTCTCATTCTCTTCTCTCCTTCATCACACTCCTTCTACACACACGAAAACACTAACATATATATGCTTTAATATATCATAATTTCAACTATATAATGAAACAGAACTACTTAATATAATCTACCTCAAACTCTTGTACTGTGAACATGATTGAAGAAATAACCTCACATCAATCTACCCACGTACGCTAGAAAACAGGTTTGATGAAATAGCATCAAACCTATAATATTTGCTTCATGCCATAACAAGTAGAAAATGATACCTGTTATTTGCAGGAAATGATACCTATATATAAATTCAGAAGCAGAAAATGATACCTGCTATTTGCAGGGCAGGCATCAACAAAACAAGTAGCAGCAATATGGAAGCCATAAGAGTTTTTGGAACTGTTCTAGCTTGTGTAGGGAAATCCATGAAGAAGAGGAACTTGTATAAATAACTCACTCCCTCCATTAACATACCCCTTACGCTATAAATATACACATCCCATAGTCATTTATGTTTAGGCGGTAGAGTTTAGAGGAGGTCCCAAGCTATCTAGAAATTAAGCAATTACCCATTATCCCGTCAATCACTGCGGATGTATTGACTAATAATGACAATGACTTGCTGTTGAAGAAAAAAATTATGATAACAACAAGACCTGCCTGCCAGACACGTTTTGCAGAAAGAGTTCAAGTCAAATTGATCAACCAAATTGAAAATTAACAAGACTCGACAGACACATAAAGGAAAGTGAGTTTCAAGCCATCCAAGTTCAAATTTCCCTTTTTTCTAGAGTAGATTAATAGCATGTGTGCAAGCACCTTGCCATTAAATTAACCTTTGATTTATATGAAATCCGTCATATTGTATAAATATCCGTCATATTGATAAAAAATGCTTTTGATAAGCATAGTTCACATGTGTGCCATGGTAAATTAAAAGATATATTGACAGAATCAAATGGCATGGATTTACTTGACATGGGAGTTAATGTGGAGGGCCATTCCTGACCAAAAAAAAAAAAACTAAAGCTGACAATTTTGTAAACCTCAAAGATATTTTGTGATAAAAAAAACCCCTTTCACATATAAATTTTTTCATCCTGTACCCATGGCCCCTTGTATACAGTCCTTGATGTTGTCTGCATTTCCAAATTTCCTTATTGAAAAGTCTTTGGGTTCACACTCTTTCCTTTCCGTCCAGTACAGTTGACTTAGACAGAAGACGCATATGATCTAAAATTGCTTATGTGTTTGGAGTGCTTATTACGTACCAAGGACTAGGAAGGAGGCTCTTAAATCAGTTTGAAATTTCAAATATATATATAATACTTATTTTGAAAGGATAGCAACAAGGATACAGGTGTTAGTAATAGCGACAAGGAGAGACTCGAAAATTCTGAGTCAAGGTGGTGGTGGCTATTGAAAATTCTGAATCATAATCTTTCGTTTTATCGTTGATTGTTGGGTTTTTAATCTATGCGCATATGATTATAACAATACTAGAGATATTGAAGGAGGAAAGAAGGGCGTATCGAACACATAACAAAAATTGACAAGTCAATTGGAAAATGCAGATGCAATTTAAAGAGATGTCACAGATACATGCACTAGCTACGAGTAAGAATATAAATTGACAAATGCAGTAGTCACATACACACTAACACCAATCATGCATTCATTTATGCTAATCACGAATACACTTGTCACGTATAGATATAGTGGCATTTAATATTTATGTCAAAATAATAATAGCTATAGAAATGACATAGTTTTTTATATTTGAAATATATGAATAAAATTTTAAAGATGGTTCTCAGCAACATCATCTCTGTGCCTCCAGTAGCCAGAACTGCCAAGTTTTGACATTGCCATTTTTTTATGATGGTTGTATTGCTTGGAAAGCTTGATATTGTGATATCTGGTTTGGTTTGCCTAAAATGATTGTATCAAGTGAAATGCTTGAGTTGCATGGTCTTAGAGATGGATTGTTTCTTCTTGGCACGATTTATCTTGAGACCACCTCCTCTACATCCGATACATGAGAGCATAAAAGAAATAGCCTCTATGTCTTCACACATGCTGGTGGATATGTTATCCAAGTAGGAGACAACTGAAACAGGAGGCCCCTTGCTATTGTAACGGCATGTTGGTTTGACAATTTTGCATGGCATGTTGTGCTTGCATATGTGGGTTGACCCACAGACAATTATATTGATATAGAGTGTATTGAAGGAATCTTGAGGGAACATGGAAAAGCTGCTCTAAGAGATATTAGGAGCTGGGTGCATTGCCTCCTTGGAGATTTTTTTTTTTTTTTTTTTTTTTTTTTTGTTTCTGTCGGTCGCAACTTGCTTGTGTAGATATAGAATTGAGGCACGAGTCTTGTTTCATGTGGATGTGAGACCTAGCCTTGTAAAGAGCATAGGTTGTTTGCTGTTTGGAGGCTTGGGTCCTTTGCACTTGACTGATATAATGTTGCATGACCAAAGCATACGATGATTACAAAAATAATATAAGCATTGTAGCTTGCAAATGACTAACATAATTGACATAAGCATGCCAAGCAGGTATTGTTTTAGTACTGAGCATGCATAGTTGGCACCCATGATCAACACAAAGGTGGATCAATACAAAATGATAAGGAGTATAAGATAAGTGAATAGTGCATGGAATAAGGCCCTGAGAAAGTTTGCTGGAGATGTAAAACTGAAATACATATTAAATATGGATCACTCCACTTGAAGGATAGATCAATATGCTTGAATGATATATTAATTCAGATTAACAGTGCAAATGAATTAAGCTTGGATTGCAAAGGTGAAGTTTTTTCTGAAAAAGATATATATAATTAAGACTTGATTAAAATAATAACCAAACAAGCGATAATGTGTTTTTGGCAGTGTGTAACTTCTACATGGCATGATCCACAAAAGTAACTTTATGGAGCAGATAATAGCATGCTCCATATAAATAATATACTGCATAGCCATAAGTAGGTTGATAGAATAGCATGTGTTAGTCAAAAGGTGATGTGACTATTTGACTCAAGCACTAAAATGATACAATATAATAATGCAAGTGGTAAGTGAATCAATATATAATACGAAAATGATGCAAGCTGTGCACCACATACTTCATCAGAGTACAATAATAGTAATTAATCAATCAATCCTTTTTTACTTGGGCAGACCAAACGCATTTGCTTTTGTCTATGCTTAAGACAACTCAATAAAACATAAATTTTATGAATATATTATAACAGTAAACCAATATATATGCTATATTGAGATCAACGAGGCAAGATAAAAAATCTTATCTTGCTGAAGCAATTTGCAGAGATGAGGCTTAGAGTATTGAGCAAGTGTTCCTCCTCCCTTTCTCATCGTGTTTGCACAGCTCTAGAGAGGTGAGGCCTGCCATGAAGGTGATTTACGGCGATCGCCAGATTTGCTGATGATGTTTCATGGTGGGGAGGTGAACGGCAGAGCTAGCCTCGACGGTTGACAACGGTGGTCAGCGGCTTGCATGTTGCCTGAAGCCCCCAGTATGTGAATGAATGTTGAGCTCAACCTTCTTCTACTCAAGTTTTTTATTCTCTTCATGTAAATTTGGCTTGATTGATTTGCTTGGCATGTTGTAATTTCCTTCTCGGCATGTTGCATGAGTCTGAATGGCACCATGTTTTAACATGGATAAGCCCCCCAAGAGGTTGTGGTCTCGAAAAGGCATAGTGTTTGGCAGTGAATTGCAAAATTGATTTTTGACAAAGGCTAGGTGTGCTGGTTTCTGGTGGAAACTCAGAGGTAGATGGCTTGTTGAGTTGGCAGTGCTTGGCTTATTTCAAAAAGGGGAAATAGAAAACTGTTTGTCATCATAATGTATGATTGTCTAGGCTTGTTGTAGTTAAAGAGATGATTTCTACTGTATGGCAAAAGGGTGGATGGGTTTGCTTTTTTGGATGGCATGGTGTCCTTCTTTGAATTTGCTTGGCATAAAGCCCCCAAGTCAGCTTGTTGGGGTCAGCAATTGGTTGCAGAGTTGGGTTATGTTCTCTTTGGCTTACTCGGGGTCGAGAAACAGAGTAGAGGCTTGCTTCTATATTTTTTTTTTTACAACTAGCTTCAAAGAAGATCTCTGGAAGAAGCAAATTAAAGATGAGAAGGAAGAAGTGAAGCAAGTTGCTGGAAGAGATACACACGGCCTGTTTTCCTCCAGATAAGTAACAAATAGTTTGCTTCCCTCCAGGAGGAAAACTGAAATTTACAGCAACTTATGGCTTCTTGTCTCTTTCTTTTGCTTGGCATGAAGCCCCCAAGTCATTTGGAGTTTGCATGTGTAGTTTGCTGTGATGGATTTGCCTAAGCCTCCATAGGCCTTTTGCAAGATGTTTTGTCTGAGAAAGTATGTCTACAACATAAGAGAAAATATTAGAAATGCTTTTGCATCCTTTTTTATTTTTTCAGAACAACTTAACAAAGCAGAATCAAAGAGAATGCTATTATCTTCAAAATTTCTTGTAGTGCAGTTGCATGAATACTGATTTCAAAGCTTGTGATTTTTCAGGAGCCACTACAAGACTAATGGCCTAGTCCCCAGCAGAGTCGCCATTTATGTTGGGGTCTTTTTCCGTCGGAAGGCTCGTTCGAGCTTGTTGATTCTCTGACCGCCATAGAGTGGTGGATCAAGCCTTCGTTGCCCCTTTTTCTGAGTTAGCGAGGACTAGGCCCAAAGCATCCTGAGGGAAAAGCATGTCCCAGGTGAGTACTCTGTTCTTCTTCCAAGAGGCTGCGTGTTTGATGTTGACGTTTCCGGCAGCTTGACGAAAAGTTGAAGATGACTTGCTGATGTAGATATGAGATTATATTAGCTTGGCATGAGGGCTTGGAGTGTGGGAGCTAAAGATTCACAAGTTTAGCAAATGAGAATGCATGTACTTGGCTTGGTGTTGGATATGCTTGAGTTTGGGGTGTTGATGATTTGTTATTTGTGGCTATGGCTATGGCTATGGCTATGGCTATGGGGATTTAAGAGTTTCAAGATGAGGATGGGAGGAAAAGCTTGAGGCTTGAAGGCTATGGTATTTATAGCTTGGAAGGGTATGAGGAGGAAGGAAAATCTTGGTTGTGATGGTTGAGGAATGGCTGGGATGGCTGCTGGAATGCTTGCAGCAGCCAGAGGGAGAAAGGAAAGTGGTTCAATGGTTGCTGGAGTGCTTGAGCAACCAAGAGATGTTGGTTGACAGCTGCTGGGATGCTTGCAGCAGCCAAAAGATGGAGATTGATGGCTGGGATGGCTGCTGGAATGCTTGCAGCAGCCAAAAAGAGAAAAGAAGATGAGTTCTCATGGTTGTTGAGAAGCTTGCAACAACCAAGAGAGGTTGGTTTTGGCTGGGCAAATGCCTCCCAATTTATAGAGGGGGAAGGCTCTCTTTGGTTTCCAATAGGTAAAAGGAAGTGTTGGAACTAGTTTATTTCCTATGGGTAAAAGGGAGCATTGGGACATTCTTATTTCCAATGAGTAAAGCTAAGCATTGGAAAATGACTATTTCCAACGGGTAAAGGAAAGTGTCAAAATTGGCTTGTTTCCAATAGGTAATAGGGAGTGCTGGAAAAGGCTTATTTCCAACGGGTAAAGCTAGGCATTTGGAAAATGATTATTTCCTATGGATAAAAGGAAATGCTTGGAAAATATCTCATTTGCTTACCCACATTGGAGAACTCTAAGTAATGGGCTTGGACTTTGGTGCTCCCAAGTAGCTACCTCAAAGTCTCCATTATCCAAGAGCTTCCGTGAGCCTTGTGGACCTCCGTAACCTTCCACACCACAATCCCTCATGCAAGCCCCGTAACCACATAACTTGGGTTCATGTAAGCTTGATAGGTGACATATGAAAAATGTATTATTGGCTTTGCATGGTATGGACACTATTATTTATTTAATGAATTAATTCCCAAAATATAGCTTGGATTAACGCATGACCAAAATTATATGTTATATCTGGCCTTAAATGTCTTTGGGCTTCTCGTGACTTTTTTGGGCCTCAACACCGTTAAGTTGACCGTGTGATCAATCCAGGAACGGTACACAGGTTTGGCTAACCTGGGCTACAGCCCAGGTGACTTTTAAAATCCCAGCCCAAAAAATAATTATAGCCCAGCCAGCTCCAATTGAATATCCTATTATTCTAGTCCTACCCTTCTTAGGAATCCAATTGAATATCCTAGTCATGCCTTCACGTGGGGAATAAAACTTATAAAAGGGAGAATAGGAAAGCTGTAGCCTACAGCACATAGGATTAAAAATTAAAAATTAAAAAAAACAGAAAAAAGAGAATGCACGCAGCTGGTGGAAAAAAAGGAAGAAAAGTTGAAGAAATTGTATAACTGTTTCTTAGAGTTGTCGACTTGGTTAGGTACGGTAAGCTTATCTCAATTTGTTGATGTTGAAATTTGAGATTTTTTTAAGATTTTATTTAGTATCAATTACAGATTTGCAATTGAGACTTATGATTTATTTATCAATTAGGGATTTACAATTGGAGCTTATCAGTTTCAGTTTATGAGTTATGAATTATCAAATAGGATTTGTAATTGATTTTGATGTTCTTGCTTATCCAATAGGTTATACTTTTACTTTATAATGTCGGATCATCATCCAAATCCTAAGAGATCAATGACTATTATGGATTTTTTCAAAAGAAATAATGAAGAATCAACTAGCATGCCTTCCAACCCTTCTCTACCTCCTCCAATTTGTGAGGAGCAACCTCATTCTGAATCTCAAAGAGTTGAATCTGAAAGTTTAAGAGTTGAGTCTCAAAGTGCTAATTTTGATCAAGAAGTTGATACCAATTCTCTTGAGCGTGATCCAGGATTACGTCCTCAAATAGACACATTTCCGCCTAATCAACGTGATAATGTTCGAAGAGCATATATTCTCTTAGGACCATGTCAACCAAAACTAAAGGAATATCCATCACACTTAGAAGGGAAACAAATGCGTCAATTTAAAGGTAGTTGGTATAACCAATATCCTTGGCTTGAGTATTCTGTTCATAAAGATAAAGTGTTTTGTTTTCCATGCTTTCTTTTTGACATTGATCACTCACATAAGACATTCACTATAGAAGGATTTAGAAATTGGAGAAGAGTTGGTGGCAAAGAGTGTGCTTTCCTTACTCATGTAGGCATTATAAATTCACCACATCATTTTGCTATTCAAAAGTGGATGGATTTAAAGAACCCAACTCACCATATTGACAGAGTTGTGCAACCCCCACAAGAAGTTGCGAAAAATAGGTTGAGGCTTACAACCACAATAGAGGCCATTAGGTATCTAGCAAATCAAGGAATGGCTTTTAGAGGTGATGATGAATCTCATGACTCCTTTAATCGGGGTAATTTTATTGAGTTGGTAAAGGCTTTTGCAAGAATGAATGAAGAAGTTGAAAAAGTTGTGTTACAAAATGCTCCTTTAAATGCCCAATATATTTCACATAAGATACAAAAGGAGATCCTAAATATCTATGCTAACAAAGTGAGGAAGAGGATACGCAATGAAATTGGGGAAGATGGGAAATTTTGTATTCTCGTTGATGAAGCACTTGACGATTCTAAGAAGGAACAAATGGCTATTATCATAAGGTTTGTTAGTTGTGATGGGCATATTCGAGAAAGGTTTTTTGATATTGTGAGTGTTCATTACACTAATTCCTCAACTCTTAAAAGTGATATTTGTAAAGTGTTTAGTAAGCATAGTCTTTTAGTAAGCAATATGTGTGGTCAAGGATATGATGGTGCTAGCAATATGCGTGGTGAATGGAGTGGCTTACAAGCATTATTTCTCAATGACTGTCCGTATGCATATTATATTCATTGCTTTGCTCATCGCCTTCAATTAGCTTTAAACGCTGCTGCTAAAGAGGTAGGACTTGTTTGGAGATTTTTTTCAATGTTGAATAACATTGTGAATTTTGTTGGTGCTTTTGCCAAACGCCATTCTGAGTTAAAATTAACTCGACAAGCTGAAATTGAAGACTTCTTAGCAACTGGAAGACTTGGAACAGGTAAAGGGGCTAATCAAATTCGATGTCTGCAACGACCTGGAACTACTCGTTGGGGCTCACATTTTAGTTCTATTAGGAGTTTAATTGATTTATTTGGTGCAACCAAGACACTTCTAAAGGATATCAGTCATAATGGACCTACCGCACAATTTCACGGGGAAGCAGAAGGTATTAAAATTTCTATGTTGTCTTTTGACTTTGTCTTTGCCTTGAATTTGTTGGACAAAACTATGGGATTCACTGATTTTCTTTGTCAAGAACTTCAAAGAAAATCTCAAGACATTGTAAGTGCTTTGAATTTGGTTGCAAGTACAAAAATGGAGCTTGATGAGTTGAGAAACAATGGTTGGGATGATTTTATACAGAGTGTACGATCATTTTGTGAAAAACATGAAATTAGTATGCCTGATATGGGTACTCGTCATACAATGGGCACTGGGCGTTCTTGTCAACAAAAAGATTGTATCACAGTGGAGCATTATTATCATATGGATGTATTTAATGAGGTAATAGATTATCAATTGGGGGAGTTAAATACTAGATTTCCATATGAAACTGTGGAACTCCTTCGTCTTAGCTCATCATTGGATCCCCGTGATGCTTTCAAGCGATTTTACATTGATGATATATACACTCTTGCTGATAAATTTTATCCTGAAGATTTCACTACAACTGAATTGCAGGCTTTAAATCAACAACTGGGATTTTATAAGATTGATATGGATCACAATCCAACCTTCAAGAATCTTGATTCCATTCCTATATTACTTGAGCGCTTAGTGGAAACAAGATTAGCACAAACCTACTACTTGATTGACAAATTGATTCGTTTGGTGTTAACTCTTCCTGTTTCTACAGCAACAACAGAACGAGCATTTTCTTGTATGAGACTGATCAAAAATCGGCTTCAAAACAAGATAGGTGATGAATTTCTTGCTGATTGTATGTTACTTCACATTGAAAGAGAATTTGCTGATAATATAGATAATGAGTCGATAATTAATGATTTTAATTCTATGAAGACTCGAAGGGTGCAACTTATATAGTGTTATTTGAGAGGTAAGGCTCATTATGTCCCCCCTTGAGTAGATGTATTATTATTATTTTGTTATCAATGAAATTACATTATTATCGAGTTTTCTATGTACTTAGTATGTTTATATGTAAGGTAAATTTAGCCCAGTCAAGTTTGAAATCCTGGGTCCGTCCCTGGATCAATCGTTAAATGCTGACGTGTCTATTGTGGGACCCACCTACTAACCAACCAGTTCTTTTAAAAATTTATATAAAATTATAAAAACATATAATTAAACAAAAACTAAATGTTACGACCTTTGTGAGGACAACCATCCATTTAGTATGATGGTTGAGTCACACTCCCCAATCCTTGTGGAAGAACAACTTTGTGTGTGTACACATCTGTTGGCCCAGATTGCATGTATATATCCAACAATTTATATGAAGATAAAAAACAACGTGCATGAATTGGTATGTAAAAATGCCTGAAGCCCGACATTATTTTTTTGGTAATGGGTTGACCCAAACCGATATTTTTTTTGCCACACTAGCGCTAGAGTAAATCAAGTTGGGGTGTTAGTTATAGTAAACTTTATATAATATGACACGGGCCTATTTATTGAAAATTATATAATATGACACGGGCCTATTTATTCAAATTATGAAACCATGTTATGGTAATGTCTTAAGTTGTTAGATTAAGCTATTTATTGACTCCTTATTTATAAAATTAATGCTCATTTTTCTTTCATAATCTACACAAATTCTAGAAAAATCGAGACCCTAAAAGGTGATGAGGAATGCTCCACCCACAAAATTATTGCAGTTATGAGGATTACAACCGAAGAAATTGCTACTAGATTCACATTCTAGATGTTATACTATAGGCGACACGGAAAGAGACAAGGACGAGGATATAGATGGGACCTTCTTCGCATTTTCAAGCTCCCTACTTTTAACAACATCAGATAAACCAACATGTATGCATATCCAACAATTAATTTAAGGATCAACATCAATATACAGCAATAGGCCTGTAAAAATGGCCTAAGCTTAATGGCCTAGCCTGAGCTCGTACACATAGGGATGGCAATTTCCCCAAGGGTTCAGGTCCCTCCGGTGCTTCACTCCTAATGAGTCTGGTATGAAGGACAAAAAAACGGATACAGAGATAGGGTTGGGGAAATTTTCGGTTTTTGTGTTTGGGGTGGGTCGAGGATGGTATTTCCATCCCCGCCCCGTAACCTCCCCATTATGTGTTAGTAGTATGCCCTTAAAGCCAACTAATTATGTAATAGTTAATGTTGAGAATATCTTTTGTAATGACTTATTAATTTATTTATGGGCAAGAACATTTGTTTTCAAATCATGATTATTATTCTATATTAAGAAATGTAAAACAACAATAGTCTTAGGAATATGAAAGAGGAGATGAGAACTATGTTATGAGATTACATACATTGAGACTTCTCATGGTCCCTAGTCATATCCTAAAAGTGTTCCTCGTCATAGAATTATCAATTGGGCATTGATCTTCCACTAAAACCAGTACACACAATATCTTCTCTAATTAGAGGATGACAATGTTTCAAGTTATTAAGTTTGGTGACACCAAGATAAGTGTATAGGTTCTTGTAGGGGAACAAGTACATTGAATGCGATTAAATATATGAGTTCTAGAATGGAAGTATTTACTCACATCTCAAACTAGAATTCATAAGTTGCAATGGTGCAAACTAATCCTTAGACCTTAAACAACATAATTGTCTTGTAACTATGTTGTTTGCCTTTGAAGGCACTATACCGCTATGTTATAGAAAACAAAACCAAGGGGGCAAATGAATGTACAACAATAGATCTCTACTCTCAGTAAGGAGAGAGAATACTCCTAAGATATGATTGATCAAAATTTTTGCTCAAAGTAGTGGATAAGATTTGAAAAAAGAAGTTTTCAATCTTACTAGGATAATTATATAAGGAATAATTCACACTACAGTATTTGACATGAGATTCCATAATCTAATAATGTGAATAAGGAGTATTATTCAAGATAAGGATTCAATTGCACAATCATACCAACTTGAATAGGTTCTTCACTATATCTTATTTAGCTTGGATAACTATGACATGCTGCGAGGCGTCAACCATGGTTTGTGGAAGTCCTAAAAGGTTCAATCACACTGGACCTTCACTAATAGGAAGAATTAAATGGTGAGATTTAATTCACAAGTAAACTCATAGAAGTTGAGAGAACCCACTACCTTGCTAGAAGGAACCTAAGGATCGCACAAAGAAAAATGTAATTAGAGGAACAAATGAAGAGGAAAGAAACTTGAGATCAAAAATCAAAGGTCAACAGGTCAACAGGTCAAGTCAAAGGTTAACATGTTTGACCCATGCAATTGATTTAGACTATGAATGTGACTTAATGGTTAAGTTATAATTCATAATTAAAAGTTAATTATGAAATTAGTTTTGACATTAGGGTTTTAAATCATTTAAGTGTAAAAGGCAAAATGCCCAAATACCCATTGGGCCCAAGAATAAGTGTTGTATGACAACACAAATTCTTGAGACCCAAAAGAAAGCCCATGAACCCATGGCCGGCCATAGAGGGAGAAAGTCTCTCCTCTCTTATGTGTCTCATCTATTTAAGTCACACTATGACATTCAAGTTAGGTTTTGACCTCCTAAGCTCTTAGGTGTTGGCGTTGAAGGTGAGAATTTTCTCCCTCCATCTTTTGCCAAAAATCAGTCCATGAAGAGGGAGTCTAGTATCTCTATCATCTTGGTTGATGTCCTCTTCACCTCCTTCACATTTGGTGTGGTGAAATAGATAGCATCTCCTTTGGGGCCTCTTTGTTGAAGAATCTCTACAACCTCAAGGAAGATAAGGCATTTCCTTAAAGGTGTTCAAACTTGGCCAAGACAAGCTTCAAGGGTATATTCTCATCCTTCTTCCCTTTTTCTTTTGTGTATAAAGAGATTAGACCTCAAAGATACATGGGTAAAAATGAAATAGACTTAGCCCAACAAGTTTTAAGTAAAATGCTTTCGCTAGATGATTCATATGTTTTGTGGCTAAAATTCATTTTAAAGTTTTAAATACATGTTTCCTTCTTTATTATATATATATATATATATATATATATATATATATATATATATATATATAAGTCGTGTATGAATTGATATATGTTTCAGA
The DNA here is from genome assembly GCF_965620075.1 of Prunus avium. NCBI lineage: Eukaryota > Viridiplantae > Streptophyta > Magnoliopsida > Rosales > Rosaceae > Prunus > Prunus avium. The sequence continues at coordinate 17,268,056 of NC_142287.1, read as the reverse complement.
TGTAGTTATCACATGTATTAGTTTAAACAAATAGTCTAAATTTTTAGTATTTTTGTCATGTCTAGATTTCTAATTAATACAAATTGAATTTATATATGTTGCACTCATAGTGTTTCTTTTCTATTCAAAAATTAGTTTTAATTGGTTTTATTTTTTCTTTAATAGGGCGAGGCGGGGAAACCGTTCCCAATGAAGGCGGGGATGGGGAATCCCCGCTTTCGCTATTGCAAGTATGAAGACGGGGATGGGGGAAAATGCTTAACATATATGTGGCATACCCATCCTCGATTCGCTCCATTGCCATCCCTGAATACATAGTGTTTAAATGGTCATGGCCAAGTGATGTCACGACATCAAATATGTCAAGCATTGACATATGGTCAGCGTTACAGTTGTCAGCCTACTGGACAACACCACCAACATATCTCCCCCTTTTAATTTCACCTCCATAGTGAAAAGATCAGGATCACCTAAAAAAACACACAAGCATTGACAACAATCAACTATTTGTAGCAAATTACATTTGCTACAACTACCTACCAATTGACCCCATTTGATTTTGAACTTATGCACATATTTACTCAAGGCAAAGAAAGGTACAAGCAAGTACATACCACACACCGACAACTTGGGACAACACTTGCATTTGAAAACAAAATGAGAATCTCAGTCAAATCCAAAACGGAGAGAAAAAGTCATGTTCAACCTACACACATTGGATCACAAAAGCTTAAACAATTGCCAAAAAAAAAAAAAAAAAGGGAAAAGTGACCACTTATTGTACTTGGGAGGATTTCCCATGTTTGGTAGGCCTCACTATGCCTCACTGGACTGGATTGGGCTAAATAACACTTAAAACCCATGTTTGGTAAGGAAGGGGATTAACTTAAATGAGATTCCATAGTCCAACAGTGAAAAAATAACCAGACTCGCATGTCTTACACAGCGAGCCCCAAATGCACTTCGCAAAATAGCACCATCGCTATTTCGAACACTCAAGTCCGACTGGATTTCCTTACGCCTTGAATCAAAACCCCACCACCAGAGACCCAATCGACAGACTCTGGCAAAACCCAATACCCAGTGCTCCCCCCTTCTCCCCCGAATTTGTTCTCCCTCATGACCACCACCCGCAAGCCACACACAGACCCATCTCTCTTCCCCACCCCAGCCACCCGCAGAACCCAGAACCATCTCTCTTCGTCATCTTTGTCTGTACACAAGAGAAAAACACAAATCAAAAAGGGTTTAGGGAATTGGTAAAAGAGAAGAACCAGAAAATAAAGAAACCAGAAACAGAGAATAATGAAACCCAAAAAAAAAGAAGAGAAAAGCAGTTCCAATTCGTAGAAGTTCCAAATAGAGAAAAGCTGAAAAATAATGAAATCAGACAAGTTAATGAAATGATGAATTGACAAAAAAATAAATATTATAATTTTATTTATTTATTTATTTATTTATTTATAGGTTAAAATTTTTAATTAAATTTAAATATTAAATATTTATTTTTTAGTCCGACAGAGCACCAAACATAGTTCTTCACTATTTTTACAATCCAGCTTCTTAGTTCGACGTAGCACCAAACGTAGGTCAGTACTTAATCCAGCTTAGGCCAATCCGAGCTAATCCAAGATAGTCTCAGGATTTAGTCCTGTCCATAACAGTCCGCCGTACCAAAAGAGCCCCAAGAGGACTCTTAAATCCTCCATTAGCTTCGTCGAATCTATTAAATTTCATAGATAGGGACTAGCGGCCCATTACTAACAACACCAATATTGCCCCCAATTTAACCACCTACAAAGCCTAGTAAATTTGGAATTTTATCATGAAAGGCATCGGTGATATTAGTAGTGGAACCATTCATGATATGTTGTATTTTATTTGGCCAAGTTTTAGATGTGGGACTTATAGTCTTCAACACGCCCCTTCACATGGGACCACCACATAGTACACAACACGTACGGCCAAGTCCACATCAAAGTCAAACATTCAAGCCTAACATGTGAACACCATGTATTAGGTAAGGGTAAACGTTCAAGCACAACATGACCCCACATGTGAGTAAAGGATAAAGGCTCAACACAGACTACCAAGCCACTACTAGCAATACTAATATTGTCTCTAACTTAACCACCTACAAAGCCCACCTACAATCTAGATTTGCTAATTCCGCAATTCCCCAAAAGTTAAAGCCCTAGGAAACTTTGAAAGTCATGTGAAAACAGCCTTTTAGTTTGAGCTCAAAGACTTGAACTTTATATGACCCACAGAATGGACGGTTTTGCCCTCACAAAGGTCATCACATGCCTCTCATGTGACTAATTTGACGGAAAGATGGATGAAATGTCTACAAAAATGACGGTGGGGGGAAATTTTGTGTTAAAATTTAATTCAAGTACTTAATTTTCTTAAGAAAAAGGTAAGGGGTAAATCAAAAATAAAGAACAAGTTCATGGGGCATTTCGGCATATTACTCTTAAGTTAATAGATAATATATTTATAAAATAAGAAAATATTAATAACTATTTCATATAATTAGAATATTTTTAAAAAAATTAATGACTCATTTATTGTTAATATTAATTATCAATTCAATTAATATTTTTATAAAAGTAAACTAGCATTAATTAGGAAAACTTTTGATTCCTTCAAATTAGGAGGATCTCCTACTTAAAACCATTATGGTTTTTGACACTTGACAAATTCCTTAATATTCACTTTTCTTTTATGTTGGAACTTGATAGTTTTTGCTTGAATTTGAAAAGTGTCAAAATCACATTGATTTTAGGAGGAGCTCGTCTTCAATTTTAAGAAGTGTAGGGGCCTTTTGTTCTAGCAGCTCCAGATGGACATGGGGTGCTGCAAAGAACAAGTGAGCAATGTTGCCTTTGTGCTTGAGTTCAAGTATCAGACCCCAAACAACTCAAAAAGTTTGTGGATCCCTAGGGAGTACTCTGGTCTCTTTCACCAAGAAGATTGATGATTATTATGATTCAAAATTTTGGCTTGACCAACCTCGTGGCATGGGAGTTGAGCCTCCACAAAGTTAGCAAGAGAAAGAGAGAGCTTGGCCAGGTCTTTTCCTTTCTTTTCTTCTCATTTTCCCCAACTCAGCCCTTTTGAGTGAAACTTGTTGATTCCAAGCGCATCGGGACAAAGATTTTTAGCGCCCCAAAGCTTTCCTGCAACTAAGCCTTCCAGTAACCTTCATTCTTCGCAACGCCTCCTTTACGCTTTCTCTCCTTATTTTCCTATGAGAACTTATAGAGGCAATTTTGGGTGAAGGCGCTGGTCAAATTGAAAAGGATGTTGGCTTTTCTTCCAGCAACTTGTGCACCTAGGGAAACGAGACTTTTAAAGGCTCTGGTTTGGTTAAAAGGGTGTTGAAACCTCTCTCTTCTTGCTTACTCATGTAGTTGGGCTTAAGAAAGTAGGCTTTGATTTTGGTGCTCCCAATCAGCTCAAAATCTCCACCTTTTGAACCCTGAATGGACCTTATAGACCCTCGTACCCATCCACACCACAACCCACTCAGCAAGCTCCATGCATTTACGCGGCTTGAACCCCCTTAAGCTTGTTGGGTGATTTGACACTAAATAGGATGGTTGTTAAGCATGCATATTATTCACATACTTGTGCTCAAACTTCGCTGTTTTGCAATGGTTCAAGGTCGTGCAAGGTAAACACTTGACGAGGCAATAAGCTTCTTATAGAACCGGTGCATTTTTGCGAGCTTGCTGTGACCTCCCACATGACGAAAAAAATTGCTTGCCTAATTGTAAAATGTGAACGGAATTATGTGCTTCTAAACGTAATCTGATATTGAAGTTGTTTTCTACCCATTTCGGCCTTCATGCATAACTCAAGGCTTTATGTTTGACTTGCTAACGTGATATTACAAAATGGTAGGGAGTATCTAGTAATTGTCTATTAGTTTTACATTTATATGTCCTGACATGAATATTATACACACTATAACATGGTTTTGATCATGAGTTTCTTTAAAAGAATTTAAAACTCAGTTTCCTCGGCCATTAAAACAGAAAAAATATAAATGTATATATCAAACATAACATAAACAAAACATCTTACAATACCATTAAAATTTACATTCAACGCACTGCCCATCATAAATAAAAAGACACATCCAAACAAATTATAATTAAGAGATCCTAAGTTCGAATTCGCATTTTTTGTTAATTAAGAAGAAGAAAAAACTTCCTAAAGTTAAAAGAGAAAACCAAACAAGGTATCTTCAATGAGAAATGGTTTAGTTTTCACCAACATGGTACAAACCTCATATATATATATATATATATATATATATATATATCTATATCTAAATTTCAAGTTGAGCAGAAAGTTTGAGGTAGATTTAGTAGTTTGTTTCAGTAAATAGTTGTCATCATGATGATACTTTGAGCACTACAATGAAGAAAAAAATTGCTTTGATGTAGATTATTCAGTAGTTCTCCAAGGGGGGGACCTAAAATCATAGTATATGGTATAATTTCGGTCGGATTTGGCTTCTCCAAGTGGGAGGGATTTGTAAGAAAGAATTTGGATTTGACAACAAGCCTAAATTTGTTACAACAATAAGTTCCATATCAGGTTGAATGTATTTGAAATAATAAGATGTAGTACATTTGAAATGACTACATGTAAGGAATTATTTGAAATTCATTGTTTTTTTTTCTTTCTTCCTTGTTCAAATCTTGACATACATAGAGTGTAATAGTCTATACATACAATTTTACCTTATAATTCAAAGATTTGGAATCCTTACATTCAAATGAAGCCTTAAAGTTTTAACCTCTTTTGTTCCATGAAATTTAGTAGTTGGGTGTAATTCTTTGTTAATTATATATCTCTCGATGGAGGAATGACGATATGAACTTGGGAACGCCTTCTATTATTCTGAAGAAAAATATCACTAAACCAAAAGCTAGTCGGTTAATTATTCTTGTAATTGATGCCCACCCAGATTGAATTAAGGTTTTGCTGAGATAGAGATTGCGGTACGAGACAGATTGGAGTACATGCATAGAAGGCCATCTCACATAATTTAGGCTCTGAATGCTTATTAGCATATGATGCCCGTTTGTCGCCAAAACCTTACACAAATTTCTCTTATGCTGTGATGAAGAATTTATGAACTCTTTTTAGTCCAATTGATACGAAAATCAACCCATTCCTTTTGGAAACATCAAAGTTCACATATGTACTTTTTACCTGTCCTTTAAATACTTGGAGGCAAAAATTCAACAAGAACATTAAATGTATTGAATTGGAAAAAAAATTTAATAAATTTCTTTCTACTTTCCCACCCAGAAATAGTGACTGTACAAAAAAACTAAAAAAAATCTAAAAAAAATCTTAAAAAAATCCCCCTTCCCCACCGCCCCGGGTGTGTTTGGACCATATATTGTGGCACTAGTTTCCTCAAGCTCAATTATTCTTCAAACAGTATCTGAAGCCAAAGCATGAAAAACATAAATTTCCACTCCTAATTTCTGACTTTAGATCAGACCCCAAAAAAAAATATCTGACTAGAAAATCCTCCAATCTCATTGTGACGTCAATACCCATGACTAGCAAACTGAGAAGACCACTTTCTGGTTTGCGTCTTTGCATATCATCTCTACTGCACACATTCTTCCTCTTTTCTACACACATACACACATCGAAAAGAAGGCATCACCTCATTTGGGAATTCAGACTACAATTGCCCCACTAAAGCTTGTGACCATCTGTCGAATTTCCAAGCAAACTACAGCCTTGTTTTTTTCCCCTTCCTGCGAATACAATCACGATGTCACTCAAGCTGTTGACGGTCAGGCAGTCACTACCATTCAGATGCGGGGCTGAAACAATTGCAAACATTGGTGGATCCTTGAACTGGAACTACATATGCAGCAACTAAATAAAAACTTCTTCCGACCACATTTCATGAATATCTACTTGACCATGTTGCTTCTGACCCTCTAGCAGATGAGTTGCCGTAGCTCCATTGTCGCCTACTGTTACTTCTTTCAAATGGGTAATTTTGAACATCTGCAGGCATTCTAGATGTGCTGCTTCCACCGCGTTTCTTTTGTGCATTCCTCATCTCCTCTTCAGCATCATACCTTGAACGCTGCAAAATTAGTAAAATAAACACCAAAATTTCTTTAAATATTGTCAAAGAGCATGGTATACCAATGTCTAACAGGAAAAATTCTCTGATAACTCAATTAAAAAGATGGTTGCAATACATAAAAGTTTGTCCTTTTCTACCAAAAGGGTGCTGCACAGAAACTTGTTTATTTGAGACAAAAATAAAGCATCATAGCTAAAGTGTCTTGCGACCTTGGTAGGGTCTGAAAGTACTGCATATGCCTCCCCGATCATTTTGAAAAGCCTTTCAGCATCCTTGTGCACTTCTTCTGCTATCTCCCTCCAAACCCCATCATCACCATTATCGCTCCTTGCAAAGAATTGACCAGCCTATAAAAGAATATGTTAAAGGGTGAATAGCAGTAAGCAAGCAATAAATCACAAAATATTACATACCTTGTCAGGATGATGTCTAAGTGCAGCTTTCCGATAGGCCTTCTTAATTTCTGCTGCTGAAACAGATGGTTCGACTCCCCTGCCATTATAACCAAAATAGCTTAAAATGATTGATACAATTAATTTTACTCGGAATTAACTGTCTGGACTGTGGATTAAAAATCTTTACATTTTTAAGAGAATCATAAAATGCATGTGATGGTATATTTCCTAGATTGCATGGGTTCTTCACTATCTACCAAAAATCCAGGGCATGGAGCATAGCAAAGAGCTTGTTTCAAATAATTAATTAATTATCTTATTCCACAGAATTATTAGATAAAGGTACATGTCATATTAATTAACAAACATAACTATATGAATGTATAACTACTCAGGCTCCACAAAGTATTTTATTGTATGGTCTGGCATCAATCATATATGTTTGATTTGTTCACGCATCCTAAGTAGGGGCCAGTTCACAATCATGATGGAAATAAATCTAGACAGATAAACTTACAGAATCAGGTACATATCCAAGGGGATGTCCTTTCTGTCTTCTTCTTCTATTTCAGAAAGACGAAGGCGAGCTTGTCTCAAATCGTTTGTGCAGCTAATGGATCTGTCAGATATTCCACAATGATTGGTTTTTCCCTCTACCTGCTTAGTGAGAAGAGATACAAGTCTCTGAAGATCTCTAGCTGCTTGTCCATAATCTCTGATCATCGCATATAATGTAGCTCGCCTAGAAATAGCCTGTGAAAGTGTAAATGCAAAACCGTAAAAAGCAAGGTTATAAAACTGCAGATTAGAATATCACTGTATTAGTTTAATCATACAAATGAATATGAAATGCTTCTTAAAAAGAGCATAGCAATCATCTCAGAAAAATATTTGAGAAAAAGGAAAGAGATCTAGTCAACCAAAAACAAATGGAAATAAAAATAATTAGTAATTACAAAATGGACTGACTTGACAATACAAAAGGACCCAATCCAAGAAAATAATCATTCCGAAATGCAATAAACCACAAGAAAAGTACTTTTAATAAGTATTGTGAAAGTGCCAACTACTCGAGGACTGACAACTTCATTACATTAGTGCAATCTTCTTGCATTAACACCGAAAACAACCTCATTTCGGACTTCAAATTTTAATCCCTCATAGACAAGCAACCAACGCCAAACTAGGCTCAAAGACCAAGGTTTCAGGAGGAAATATCTACAAACCATATTCTAAACTACCAACAATAGTTCTACAACATTCTGAATGCTCAGGTCACTTTAGCCCAGCCAGTTGCCATCACATTTGTGGCAGACAGAAGCAGTTTAATCCATATACGTAAGCAAAACGTAACAATGTATAACCTAAGAAAATACATGAGGACACCATGAGCAACGCACACCAGGAATCTAAAGTAAATAAAAAATGCAACACTGCAGAAGCTGCACTTTGAGATTGATATTAACCACAGAACCAATAAGAGGGAAGAACTCATTTGGAACTTAAAATTAGAAATTTAAGTTTACAACTGGAGTCAAAAGTGATGCCAAAACTGAACTTATTTAAAATTTTCTTCTTTCATTCTTTATCCAGAAAATTTCTTTTAAGCAGAGTCTAATACTCAAATTTAACATATCTAAAGTTCTCAAAGTTCAACTAAAAAGGACCAGTCTTGAGTCTTATCACAGTTTGCACAGAAATTGGAAAAGTTCAGAAGACAGAAATCTGAATTTAAACATGTGATTTTTTAAAATTAACTGTGGAATTTAGATGTTTGTGCATCACAATTGACATAGAAAGCAATCAAATATTCTAAGATTTCCTTGAAAATTAGATAGATAGACATAAAAGATCCATTTGCTACATTTCCACAGAAAGAAACCACACAAACAAGCAAAAATATTATACCACATCAAATTCCTAATGCCCCCCACAAACAAGTAGGAAACCTGTGTGACTATGTAGAACAAAAGAAATATAAATTGATTAGAATACTAGTATGCTTAATGACCTGAAGAAGACTACTAATTTATTTGTACAAACCATGTGTCAGTTACCAAAGAGTGTTATCAACCAAACAAGAAACAAAACCAGCCCCTCCTTTTACCTAAGGAAAATGTAATAAATAAATAAAATCATCAGCAATGTCATATCAAACAGCCGTTAAGAAAACTTCAGTTTTGAGCAAACCTTTAGATAATTTCCATCAAGAGCTATAGCTAGACTGCAATCAGCAATAGCATCAGTCATTTGGCCCAACGCTTTGTACGCAGCAGCACGATTGCAGAAACAAACAGCTGTGAATGGACGTGATTCCACATTACATGACAAAGCAGCAGTATAATGCTCAACTGCTTCAGTATGCCTTCCAGCCTGAAATGCTTCATTCCCTGCAGCCTGTGATGAAGAGTAACAAAGATATCAATACATAAGCAGCATGCATATATAGTATAAAAACGTACTTCATTAAAAAAGAAATAAACAGTATAGAGGACATGCTGTCCCCTATATATGGAATAGATGCATACTTTTTTTTTTTTTTTTTTTGAATAGAAACGAATGTATTAAGAAAGGAGCAAAATACAGCAGTGGATAAGGAAACCACAGAAGACAGAGAAACAGACTAAAAAACAAATGCATACTTAGCAGATGCAATGGAAAAGGTGCACACAAAGATGGGAAGAAACGCATCGTTCAAGCCCCAGCTTTCTTCCCAACTAGAGAAAGCTGGAACTCTATAAAGACATAGAAAAGGTGCACACAAAGATGACTCCCCTATCCACCCTCAAACCCCATTCCCCACCACTTCACGAAGATACAGATAGGGAATATTAATATGCTGTAATTTCTTTCCGAGGGCATCTACTCATACGTTTGACCACACTTCCCGTATTTACTTAGTTGTGATGGAAGCATCCTAGTGGCAATTCCAAAAGGAACCTCCACAACAACTTCTCAAGGAGGCGTTTTCTTTTATCCAAGTTGCCTGTTCCTACACCACTCTTTTCTAGTAAACAAGAAGCAACTACCAACCTCACCAAATAATCCCTTTTCCCGTCCCCGACTGCCTCCCGCAGGAAATCTCTCACTAATTTCTCCAATCTATCCCACACTCTTCGGGATTCTAAAGACAAATAGGTAATACATTTGAATGTTTCTAAAAACCATAAATAAATAAAAATTGCACCTAATCTCCTCTCCAGTTTTGATCTTTTGAATATCAAACGTCTTCTACGTAACCATGCTCGTACCTCTATCATGACTCATGACAATAGAAACACATTGGCTTTGTACATTTCATGCTATGCATATAGAAATACACAATTGAGAGCACTATATAGAAATATGGCACAGATTGACATACCTTATGAGATAAAAGTTCACGTACAGTGAGAACAAGGGGTACAGATGATTCCAAAGTTTTTCTCCAATTCCTGGATATTCTAATTAGCGTTAGGAGCTGCAAGCACCAAAAGCAGTAATCTTTAACATAATTAAACATGTACAAATCTGGTCTGTAAGTTACCTGTATGTGGACACCTTTTCGTCTTGTTTCTCTAGTGAAGCAAGACCATCCTCAAGTTTCCCTAGATGAAAATATGATTTAAAAATCACACGGCACCGCCAGAGTTGGAAGTAAAAGTATTTGGACAGTTCAGAACCATCTGAAGAAAGGGCCTGGTAATTAGTATCTATTGAAGGGTCGTTCTTTTCAGCAGAACCAAGGGTCTGCTCGCACAGCTCAATCACCTCTTCATACCTCCGCATCTGCTAGGGAATACAGAAGTCAACCCACAACTGAGTGAAAACCATTCTGAGTTTCTGGGAATGCTTAAGTATACGGTATAACTGACTTTTAAACCACTGAATAAAGATTCACATTATCACAAAAACAATATTAGAAAGAAAAGAAAAACACTAACCATGAAAAGGGCCTCCGCTTTCATTTCAAGTAATTTTTCTGAGCTAGGGCTCATTACCAAGCCTTCAGCAATAAGTTCCAAAGCTCTCTCTGCATTGGTAGATATCTTCCATTGTAAAAGTTCAGCCGAAAGATTCAGGCATTCAGACACTTTCTGCCAGCAAATAAAAAAATCTAATCAGTTTTTCTACAAACACTTCTGCGTAATGTTTCAGATATTGATATATGTATGTATATATATATAGAGTCCTTTTCTATTGAGGGATCCCTGAAATAATCTTATTTGAGGGACACCTTGTGGGGCCCAAAACTGCCCCAAAATAAATACATTCTAATCCCAAAAGAAACTCCAAACCCAAATTTTAATCTCTCGAAAACCCCATAAGGGCTAATAATACAAGTCTTTATCCAATAAACAGCCTTTACAATTCCCTTAGTGAGACCTCCCTGACCACACTCACTCAACACCGAGTCTTTATCAACCATGAGCAATAATAATTTTGTGCATATTTAAAATCTACAATGCCTTCAGACTAAATGAACTTTAGATGAAAAGAAAGGATTTAATTAAGACCCCACCTTCAATCCTTTTTTTTATCTCCTGTCCTTTGCCCCTTATGAGCCAAAAGAGGGATTTGATAATCAGAAATTCAATATTTCTTCTTGCCTCAATCACCCTACAGAATCATGTGATGGGCAACTTAAACTACTGCTCAGAAGACGCGAAGTGTTACACCGTTTCCAGAGTTTGACCAATTTCATGTGCACAATTTACAATTTGGAATTTATTAGTTTATTATTAAGTGATGTTAGAAAAGGACCATTGTTTCCCCACGAAAAAAATACCCTATGAGACGATCTGGCTTGTATATGATATAAAATCAAATAAATTACAGTACCTGTGCTTTTTGTAAGCCGTCAGAGGCTTCTACTGCAATCTTTCGGTCCACGCAGACATCATTTGCCAACTGCAGGCACCTCCTAAAATGTTCTGAAGCATCTTCAACTTCCCCAAGGGCAAGATAACAGCTTTAAGAATTTTAACAAGAAATAAAATTAGGGAATGCATGTTATTTGACATTAAAAGCAATTAAGACTGAGGATACTCCCTATGCCACAGCTCGGAAATCAAAGAACCAATGCGCATTCAATAGGAAATTAAAAAAATGCATAATTACAAAACTAGCAGAATAACAGATGTGCACGGAAATTTTGAGGAGTGGAATTTTGAGGACCAGAAAAATATCTTACTTGGATCCAGACAATCCAAGAACAACTGCACAATATTGCACATGTACTGATAACTAACAAAAATCTAACAATCAATTACGCTCAAAATTCACCAAGAAAATTATAGCAAATTGTTTACATATTTTTTTATACGAACAACAAGCTTTATTATTGAAAATGAATAAAAATACAAGTACGTTATCAAAATAAGATGATACAAGTTCATAACATGTTTTATAGGTTTAAGTTCAGATACCTCTTTTTTAATGAAATGAAAGAAACTTTTATTAATAAACTTGTGCAATTAAAGGTTACCAAAATAAGATGAGACAAGTTAACATGTTTTTATAGGTTTAATTGCACAAACACCCGTTTTCTAATGAAACGAAATATACTTTTATTAATACCCCTGGCCCTTTAAGAGCAACATGCAGCCTGCAGACCAAAAATAAAAGACAAACAGGCCAGCTAATCAAGCTCACACCATTTTTAAAGGCCTATCCCTTGACATTACTTAGTTCATCTAAAAGGATTTGCTTTTGGGAATTTATGCATTTAGGTGTCCTGACTTTAATTCTCTTTTGCTTTTTTTTTTTTTAAAGAAGAAGCAAACTTCATTGAATGCTGACAAAACATACAACGTTGTGGACAAGAAGTCCAGTTAGAAAACATACAGGATACAAAAAATGAGAACAGACGCCTATCAAATCACCTATAGAACAATTTGGACCCCACATAGATGTGATGGCTACCTTTGATACTGAGACTGAAAATCATGATGAGTAAAGTGAAGAAAAAAAAAAGTCCTTGGGGTTAGCCCAAGTGGTGAGGGAGGGAGGGGTAATTGGTTAAAATTAGAATAGGTTCAAGGTTCCATCCCCTCCAAACAAACAAAAAAGTGAAAAAGTGATTTCCATCCCACTAATTGATTACATATAGAAGGGAAATTTTATCATGTCAACAGTCTGGCATGTTATGTTGCAGAGTATCAATCCTAATCCATGATTGCACGGAATCTTGTTTAAATGTGTGGTCCACATTGACAAATCTGACGTAAGAAAACATTTCCCACATAAACCAAAAACTACTTTAGTTCTATAAGGTTATGTAGTCCTTTTCAAAAATTTAAGTCCACCAATTGACTTTCGTTGTGATGTGGCTTAAATTTTAAGGTTACTACTTAGCGTTTTTGGTCCCATTAGCACATTAAGGTTAGCACTTTCACTTCAATGGTTTTTTTGTTTCTTATCCTATAAGGATTCCTATTCCTTACAGGGTTTGGCCTATCATGAGTAGTATATAATAGGCACACGAGGTTCTTATTTGTTGTTGAAGAATGTTAGAGAGAAAACTATGAAGAGTTTTGATAATCTTCTCATCTTTGGTTTAGGGTTTGTCCTTTGCTCTTTTGTGAGAGAGTGCTTTGGGTGTTTTGGGATTTTGGATTTGTGAGAATTAAATAAATTTGCATTAGCATAGAACTTCATACTGGAAAGTCAAAAGAAAATATCAAATAGTAAGAAGCAAATACTTACTTGGCAGCTCTAACCTGCGCCTTGAGGAAGTTGGGATCAATTCCCGCAGCCATCATACAGTCCCCAAGTGCATCTCTCAATCTTCCAAGAGTCATACGTGTTGCTGCACGGTTGCTATAGCACAGCATCAATGCCCTAAGGCAGCTTCTAGATGTCTCATTTCTAGAAATGCAATTCACCCCTTTCGTATAGCAGTCCTCGGCTTTAGACAGATCCCCATTAGAGTATGCTTGGTTTCCCCTGATATATTCACATTCAACAAAAGAAAGCTGATCTTTAGCCAGGGTTATATTACTCCACATAGAGGTCCAAGTATAACTCAAAGGAATCATACAGCGAGTTTTAAGCACGGACAAAAATGATTCATTTGATTATAAGTTCTAACCTGAGTCTCCACTTTTCACATGCTTCCTGAGCTGCAGCCGTTTCAGCGGATGGAGAACCTGATTCTTGCTTTATCTCCTTTTCCTTACAGACCCCAGAATTATCTCCATATTTATGTTGTGGGATAGACGAGTCTATTTTCTGAGAACGTCCAGGTGACATAAGTGCTGAAGCACCAGGATATGGAAAAAAATTTGCAGAGGATGATGCATATGGAACCTTAACATTTGGAACCATAACATTGGTATCTTGACCTTCCTTTACCAAATTTTTCTTTTTGTGGAGGCGTTTTGATGCAGATAATTTACTTTGAGCAGCAGAAGAGGCAGCAAAGGTGAAGTTAGACCGAGTTCTATCTTCCGAAGTTGAAGGAAAGCCAAAGTGTATCCTGGTATCAATATCATGTCTTTCCATGTTTGAGCTCGAACTGGCTTCAGTTTCTGCTGCGGTAAGGGAGTTATCGCTACTAAAGTCAACCTCCTCAGCAGCAGACTTAAAGCTTTCAGTTTCAACCTCAGAAACGGATCCTTCAAGTGTGCCTTCAACATCAACACTTCCATTCAAACCGTACTCAAAAGTGTCCGCTCTAGTTTCTCTGCTTGTTGCATCAACTTCATTTATATCCAGACGTCCTGTTGCCATAGCCAGATCTTCATCAATAGGATCATTTGAAACTGTTGGTACTGAATCAGCTGCCGAATAGTTGTTGAGTATACTAAATGACTCACCAGATGCCACAGAATTTTCTTTTGCACACTGGTTATCAGCTAATGTTTCTTGATACGGGGAAACGTCCATTGGTGAATAGGATGCAGAGGCCTCAACATTTTCCTGAGAACTGCCTTCCCTTGAAACAAAATCATGCCCAGGGCCCAGATGGGCTGAGCTAGAACGTCTTGGTTTTCCGGTTGTTTTTTTCTTTCTAGTGTCCCTAAATGATTCCCCCCTTGCGCCGAATTCTAGTTTCTTATTTGTGCCAGAGAACAGGTTTGCTTTGGGATTTGGTGTTTTAAATTCTACAGAGTGTCCCCCTAAACCATCTTGCTTGCTTGTAAAGTAAAACTCATCCCTCTTCTCAGGTCTGTCAACAGCAGGCATTTCAGAAGTTCCTCCAACTGGTTCAAAATGAATGCCCCTAGACGGAGTGGTTCCGCATGATTTGGCCTCATCTTTTGGTTGGTCTGACGAAAAATCACAACCACCTGCATTCCTGCCCTGCATTGCCACCTGAAAAGGGAACTCTCTTGGTATTGGTTTATCAAGATTGTGAAATAACTTGTCACCACAATTTCCAGTTTCCACATGTTTTATAGATGTTTGATGCAACGGAGTCCCTGCATGTGATTGAGTAGAGTCTCCAGCCCTACTTCCTAGACTCCGCTTCTCCATCTTTCTCGACAGAAGAGTTCCTTTTCTTCCATCAAAAGTATCACCAACAGTTTTACCGCTTGTAAAGGCCGGATTGCCTCTGTCACTCATATCTGCATAGTCCTTTATGTTCAAATTCTTCATCAAATCTGGAAGTATATTTTCCGAGCTTCCAGAAAATGAATAGCTATCCTTTTTACTATTTCCAAAGGCAAACTTATTCACACAATCGGCATTAGGTGTGTCAGTACTGCGATCCAGCTGCACAGTCTCTTTAATGTTCAACTTCTTCAACTCATTTGGGAGTTCCGATTCCAGGTTTTGGCCCAAAGAACCACCCACATTGTCATTATTCCCCAGCCCAAACTTGGTCTTGTCAGTTGCAGTTACATTAAACTTTACATCCTTACCTTTCTCAACAGATTCAGCGTTATCGGGACCTTCAATGTTCAACTTCATCATATCCTCGGGAAGCTTTGACCCAATGCTTTCATCCATACTAGAATTCTTCCTATAATCATTACCAAAGATGAAACCACCTTTATCCAACCCCGCAACTGAACTCGAACTCACCCTACTTCTTGCATTAAAACTGAAAGGACCCTCTTTGGTATTCTGAAACTCATTGCCACTCCTGATTTTCAAATTCCTCATTTCATCAATCACTCCTTTCCCCAAACTCGCATTAGAATCCCATTTCCCCGAATTCGCATTCGAATCGCTCCTATTGTCCCCGAACATTTTTCCCTCATTCCCACTCTTAGGGGTCCCAAATTCCCCAGAGACTGAAGTCCCCGTTTCTAACCCGGATGGGACTGGATTTGAACTCTCCAAATTGGTTCGAAACGGATTGAATCCAGGACGAAACCCGGTTTCTGGGGACGCTGGGGGTTTAAAATTCTGAGCATTCAAGCCTCTTCTCACCTTCACAAACCTCGGTCTCGCAAGACCGGACCCCTGCCGCGAAAGGGACGAGGTATTGAAGCCAAAATTGGAGTTTATGTCGTTAGAATTCGAAAAACCAGAAGTTACATCACCAGCATTTGATGGGTTCATGGTGTGGGACAAGCTTTGATATTGCTCGGATTGATTTTGCAACGAGAACCCAGAAAAGTCGAACGAGAAAGGGTGAGAAATCTGACCGCTATTGAGGTTTTGGTGTTGTTGGGTGTGCGCCGGAGCTCTGGTCTCTAGCAACGGCGACGACATGTCAACGTGGGAGTCATCAAATCCGACGGTTGCGGATTGAAGATCGTGGTGTTGATCAAACCCTGGTTCTGATCAGCAAAAATGCAAAATGTTATGTATACAAAAATTTGGAGATATTGGAAATTGATTTGGGTATATATGTTTAAAGATTAGAAGGTCAAGGTTTTGCGTTTATGCGTGGATGCGAGGTATAGTTGTATGCCTTCGGTTATAAGGAACAGAGAGCAAATGGAGGTTATTTTCATTTCACGGATTGCAGCACGGGTTCTTGCGTCTATGATCCTCTCATGGCTTTTTCAAAACAAAAAAAAAGTTCACCCTCGTTTTCATTACTCTACTTTGTTTTCCTTTCATTTTCTTTTTTGGACTCTTTTCTCTTTTCTTTTTCTATTTTTGAGTAAATCTTTATTTTTCTTTTCATCCATTTCCATGAGGAAAATAAAAATAGAATTTGGAGAAAAGTTCAATTTTTATTTTTAAAATTGACATGCATCAGTTTAGGGCTAGAATTTTAAATCTAAAAACAGCCAAATCGACCGAACCGATTCAAATTGAACCAATTGTTTAATTTTTCGATACTGCCCTTCATCAGTTTGGTTTTCAATTTGATTTTTCTAAACCATCAGTATGAGCGAACCGAACCAACAATTATTAAAAAGGCGGTATATTGATAAGGTTTGTGTCAAGGGGATTCGTACCTTGACCACCAACTTGAAATTCAGAAACTCCAAACATTACTTCATAAAATGAAATATATTTAAGGGCTTTTCAATGCCCATTGAAATTAAAAATAAATTAAATTAAATTATATCTAGGATTTCTTTCCAAGTTAACCCCAATGTCTTATCTCTCGCCATCTCCCTTCTCTTGTCTTCTTCTTCTTCCCCTATCTTCTTCTACCTCTCTCTCTCTCTCTCTCTCTCTCTCTCTCAATGCATCTGGAGATCGCGTGGTCAAATGATATCGAATTCAAGTGATTTTTTATATAAATGATCTTTGAATGAATATGTACAAAATAGACAGTTTGGATTAGTAAATTACAACACGAAGCGGGTTCTACAAAAGTGTCTCTCAAATAAGCTTATTTGAGGGATCAAATCAGTCATTGTCTCTTCTCTAATCATTTTAATTTCTAGGGTCCTACTACAATGGAGCCATCGCCAACAGCCTATGTCAATCTCTCTCTCGTCTCCTTCATCTTCTATCTTTATGTCGCTCTCTCTCTCATCTCACTCTAGACGACGGTAGCTTCTCCACGTCCAAACAACGCATGCCACTACTATCTCTCACAACTCTGGTCCAGGGCTGGTCCATTGATATTGGAGGCCCTATACAAAAAGAGATGTTGAGACCCTAGACATACAAGTTTAAAAAAAACAACTCACAATCAATAAGTAGAACCAAAAACATCCTTAATTGCATCAATTACACCATAATCCATAAATAGAACCAATTCCATCCTTAATTGCATCAACTACATTTATTTTCCCATATTGATAGCCCACTCAATTGTCTTTTACATTTAATTTTTTTTTTAAGTGAAAACAGTTCAAAAACTAACCAAAAAAACAGCAAAATGAAGCTACAAACACAAGTGTTGAGTCAAAATCATAAATAGGCTTGATCTGGAAAGAAGAAGTCCAATGCTAATTCTAGGGGTGTATCCAATTCATACTTATAAAGACTTTTTTTAAGTGATTGACTTTCATAGAGTTGACAAATTCTTAAATACTTTCATAGAGTTGATAAAAGTCACTAGTAAATTGGCAAGACTTTTGCTCTTAACAATTAGTCTTAAAAGTATGGAAAAGTCATTCATTTAATAAGCTTTTTAAAAGTCATTAACTTTTTGGATACCACCAAACTTTTAAATACTCTTTAAAAGTAGTAACTGGATACCATCAAACTTTTAAATACTTTTTAAAAGTCACAATTGAATACCACTAGACTTTTATATACTCTTTAAAAGTCTAAATTGAATACCTCCAGACTTTTAAACTCTATAAAAGTCATTAAAAGTTTGAATTGGATACACCCCCTAAATCTGTTGTTGCTAATAAGAATATCCCTTCTCCAGCTATGGTTTCTCGCACTTCTTCTCCTGCTGTTGCAAAACAAATTAATATGTTTAGCAACAAAATTGACAATATGACAGTTAATCTATAATAAAAAAAACTAAATAATATTTTAGCAATAAAATTGGTAATAATAATAATGTTTATGTCTTCGTTGAAAAAATAATAATGCAAAGTACATCAACATGGTATCAATAATCGATGAATTAATTAATGGGTGATGGTTTATCAACATCATGCTACAACCCCATTTTTTTGGATTTAATATTATATTTGTAATTTCATCTATTTTATAAGATTGGATTAGGGAATTGAAAACAAAAGAGGCCCAGTTTCTTATTTTCTTTTGTCAAAATGCCTTATTTTCAAAAGAAATTTTCTATTTAAACCCCGCACTTCTCTTTGTTCACCCCAATACTTAAATCATTAAACTGTAAGTTTTATAATTGTGTAAAAAGACAAAAAAGGTCATCCAACATAATACTTAACCCTAGCATTAACACACCCCACACACCCCACCACTCTTCATATTAAGTTTTAGAAAAATACAAACTCCTCACCACTCTTTATATCCTTGAGATCCAATGTATTAAAGCACCGTGTGCTGCTAGACTATTAGGCTCCACAACTGTAGAAGATTCTTTCCAAGGCTTGAAGAGAAAGATCAATCATGACAAAATCTCATGTATACTACAAATACCTTTGCTTCAAACTGATGCCTAGCACAAGAAGAAAATCTTATGTATTTTTGCTTCAAACTTATTCCTTCAAACCGTCCTTAAACTGATGCCTAGCACATACTTTTGCTTCAAACTTTCACCCTAAACAAAATCTCATGTATACTACAAATATTGTTTAATGATTTAAATATTGGGGTGAACAAAGAAAATTATGGGGTTTAAACAGAAAATCTCTTTTATTTCTTATTTTTTCAGCTTGGGGTATATTTAAGGGTAGTTTGGGAAGATAGTGGGGTTTTCTTAGAAATTGTGAAAATTTAAATTAAAAGTTGGGGTGAACTAAGAGAAGTGTGGGGTTTAAATAGAAAATCTCTTTTCAAAAAGTGAAGTTTGGATAAGTAAAGGGACTGTTTTGGTTTCTTTTGCAAATGGGCCTAAAAAAATTTGGAGGCCCTAAATTTTTGGGGGCCCTGTACAATCGCCCAGCCTGCACAAGCTAGGGTCAGGCCTGCTCGCTCTCTCTCTCTCTCTCTCTCTCTCTCTCTTGTTGTGGTGGTTTGATGTTGTGGTTGCTTCAATTTGGGGGTTTGAGTTTTGATTTTGTGGTTGGGGGTTTCAAACTGGGTTGTTGGTGGTTCGATTGTGGTAGTTGAGTGGTGGTTGTGCTAGTTCAATGGTAGTTGTTGCTGGTTGATAGGTTGTGGTGGTAACTGACCGACATCGAAATCGTTGGTAATCGACATTTGGCCTTTACGATTTTGGCCATACCAAAGGCTTTCGATCAATAATTGGTTTCGTCATTTCTAAAAGGATTTTGGTCATCTCTAATAAATTCTAATATCAAATTACAACTAAATAGATATAATTTCTAAAAAGATATTTCAGCCATTTTTACCCCCCACAACTATCACCCTAAGAGCACTTCCACCCATTTGCCATGACAAAGAGAAAATACTATTCACTTTTCTTTTTTTTTCTTTTTTTTTTATACCTAAACAAATAATTTGGAGGAGATTTTCAGATAAGATTTTTGGTTCCCATGTGTCAATATTTATTATAAAATTCATATATCATAATTCGAATGAATTTTTTGGTATAAGATTCAAATTTCAAATTCAGATTTTAGGATCAAATTCTCGGGTGCCACATGTCGATATTTATTATAAAATACAAATCTCATATTTCAAATAAGATTTCCACCTTCTAAAATCGCGCCACGTGTCATCTCTATCTTCTAAATCTCTCTATAAAACCAGAGGCTCAACTCATACCTCTCACACCAGATCTTCTCTATCTTTTCATTTCTCAAATTTTAGATTTCGTACTCCAGTCTTAATGTTAGACATGAGGAGATGCTTAGAGAGGCAAGAGCGAGATATTAATGTCAAGCAGACGAGCTGAAGAAAAAGAGTGCAGCAAGAAGAAGATGAACAAGTTGCCATGGCAGTGGCTTTGCTCAATCAACCAAGCCAAGGCTGCCATCGTGGTTATAGGCATTCTCTTGGTAAGAATCTTTTGGAAGATTACTTTATCCCAAATTTTGTGTACTCTAATGTTGATTTTCGAGGGCAATATAGAATGCAACTCCATTTGTTCAATAAAGTCATGCATGATGTTTGCAATTACGATGCATACTTCGTTCAAAAGTGTGATGCTGTTGGGGTTTTGGGCCTTCTTCCGGAGCAAAAGCTTACAACTGTTATACGAATGCTGGCGTATGGTTCATCTGCTAATTAGGTGGATGAGATTGTTAGGATGGGGAAGTTCACTACTTTAGAGAGCTGGGTTAGATTCTGTGATGCAATCGAAACTCTCTACACCAAGGACTCCCTCCGCAAACCTACTTCTAGGGACCTCCAAAGGCTTCTATAGAAAGCCGAAGCTCGAGGTTTTCCAGGCATGATTGGAAGCATTGACTGTATGCATTGGCAATGGAAGAAAAGCCCAACTACTTGGAAAGGAGATTATGGAAACATGAAAGGGCAAAAAAGTATCATCCTCGAAGTCGTTGCTGGATTCGATATATGGGTTTAGCATGCCTTCTTCGGAGTTGCCGGATCTCAAAACGACTTGAATGTGCTAGGTCAATCCCCGGTATTCAATGATGTCTTGAGAGGTGAAGCCCCAAATATCACCTATGAAATCAACAATACCGTCTACTGGAATGGGTATTATCTAGTAGACGGCATCTACCCGAGGTGGACCACATTTGTCAAATCAGTTCCGCATCCCCGATCCGAGAAGGAAAAATTATTTTCTGCCTATCAAGAGGGTTACAAGAAAGATGTCGAAAGGTGTTTTGGTATCCTCCAAGCTCGGTGGGGAATTATTAGGGGTGTTGTGCGTATGTTTGATGAGGAGGTGCTGAGGAGCATTATGATGACTTGCATCATCCTCCATAACATGATTGTGGAGGATGACTATGATTATGATGCTCCAGACGTGTACGAACCAGATCCCATGAACACAGTATTGACAAGAATTTATGAAAGGCCCATGGGCCCAAACAGACAACCAGTGGAGCATGAACCGTTGGTTAGGGACGGTCGTTTCATGAACCGTATGATTGATCGATATACGGAGATTCAATCATCTTTTATTCATGAACGACGTCAAGTTGACTTGATGGAGCATTTATGGGCGGTGAAAGGCAATGACTGTGAATGAAGTGAAGTGAAGATGCTTTTTTTAACCTTGCTTTGTGTTGATGTTTTATTTTTAATTACGCTTTGGTTGTGGTTTATTTTTAATTATGTTTTGGTTGTGGTTTATTTTAAATTTTGCTTCGGTTGTGGTTTATTTTTAATTATGCTTTGGTTGTGGTTTATTTTTAATTATGCTTTGTTTGATGTATGCAATGTGTTGAATAAAAATGTATTTTATTGAATGATTTCTTTATTCACTCAAAGAAAAGCAATACAACTAATTAAGAATTGCTACTAATTAAATAAAAGACAAGAATTAGAACTACTTTAATACAAAACATTAAAATACAATGAAATAAAAGGCAACCAAACTAAGGGGGGTGTATTCAATTAGGATTATAAAGTGTTTAAAAAGATTTTAAAAATCCGGGTGTATTCAATTTGGATTTATATAAACTTTTAAAAAGTCTATAACAGTTTGGGTGTATTCAATCTAGACTTGTTTGAAATTTTAAAATGTCCATTTAAATGTGGGTGTATTCAATTAGAACTTGGAAAAAGTCCATTTAAATTTACTTGTATTCAAAAGGAGATAGATTTGGAAGGATTTAATTAAGTGTTGGAGTTTGAAGAATTTTTAGGGTTTAGGTATAAATAATAAAGGCCAGCATAAGTCCAACCTCCACCCCAAAGATTTCAGACGACGTGTTCTTTTTTTCTCTCTGCAGAAGACGAACCACCCTCCAAAGGTACACTCTCTCAATATTCTTGTTGGTTTTCCTTCTTCTTCCATGGTTTTTCTTGTTTGTTACTGTTCGTTGATGATTATTGGTTGATGTTTTTCTTGTTTTTATGGAGGTTTTGCTTGTTATTTGAGTGTAGCTTGTTTTTAGGGTTTCTCTTGGGGTTAGGGTTTACTGGTACTTCGGTGATGAAGCTTTCTCGAGTTCACTGTCAAGCAAGGTGAAAATATGATTGTCTCTATTTTTTTCTTTGGATTGGAAGGAAGAAACATGATTTTATTTTTTTTAATTAGCTATACGTTTTTTTTTCTTTCACCATGTGAGTGTTTAATCATCTTTTTTTCTTTGGATTGGAAGGAAGAAACAGGCTAGCCGCTCTTCAGCTCCTGCTTCTTCTCATAAAGCAAGGCCTAGTACCTTTTGGACTGTGTGTCATAAATATGTTTGTGCCTAATAAATCACAGCCATGAATTGACCGAAGGAGCCCCTTTTCTCGGCCCTGACACTTGCTCGTGAAACTAAAACGCGGCGTTTCGCCAAGATGTTTGGCCTTCCTAAAAAGCAAAGGAAAAGTTGCGAAGGCATGATCATCTCGCCCTTGATTATAGGCCGAGGCCGAAGTCGAACAAAATCACAGCCAAAGGTACTAACGTCAGATCATCAAGTGGCAGCAGGGTCCCACGCTTCATTTAATGAAGCAACGCCTCTGTTTATTGCAGCAAATCCACTGGCCACGAATAAGCATTTAATGCACGAGGGAAGGTGGGAAGTGATTGAAGTCAGGATTTGGTGATAGGAATCAGAGTGATTAGACGCAGACATTCTCACAAGAATTCTTGCAGCTTAAGAGATTAGGTCACCAACTATCAGAACAATAAATGCGTCTCCATGGCCAGAAGCGCAGAACCCACTATTAGGGCGGCGGCCGAGATTCACCAGGATTTATGGGGTCACACCACCATGCTTCACGATCCCAAATGTCGATTGGACTACCCACTTGCTCTAATCAGGCTCCACCATGCAGATTTTCAGCCTTGATTACTCCTCCAAGAACTCTTCCTATAAATACAAGGCTCAAGCTACATTCAAAGGGTTCAAACACCAAACAAAAGCCTCCCACGGAGCAAATTATATTTTCCCGTAATGCACTTTCAATATCTTTACTTGCTTTCCTAGGAGTAGCGTTAGATTGTAAGGAAAATCCGTTCATCAATATATCATACGACCCTTGATTTTCAAGGCGCCGGAGCACCATCTCTGTTACTCTCTCATTCACCCCATATATCATACGACCGTCGCTCCCTGAGCAACGTGCCGGAGCAACGCCCAAAAATCCACCATCAACACCACCATTAAACGGCCTTCTAGCTTAGGCCGTGAACCTGACGGCCGAGATCAGTTCCTCTCTCAGCCACAATCGTTTGATTAGGAGTCGAACCCAAACAGGCGCACCACTTAACCATTTTTCATCCGCATCACCATCTCGACGCACGGTAGACCGTGCTGGCACGCCCGCCCACAACCGCACCGCATCCAAAAGCAGGAAGCCACGTGTTAACGCACATCCCCTCGGCCCGGAACCCCAGGCCTTGAGATTTGCGCAGCCGACAAAATACAAAATGCAATATGAGTATCTCATAATTTATCTTAGTCATAATCTTCTTTGCCCCAATTGCCATGAACCATTTCTTACTGTAGAAATAGTTCCACCGCCTATGAATGGTTCCAAGTCAGCCACTGCATGGAATTCCTCACAGTAGCTACAGACTCCAAAGCATGAAACAACTAATAAAAACACATTTAATACAAGGAGGAGTAATGCCACCTCCGCAAGTTTCAACGCACTTGAATCATATAACCAAAACAGCTTTCAGTGGAGTCCATTCTTGAAAGTATCCGGTGCTTCTACGGCTGCCCAAGCTGCAAGTGTGGTTCAGTAGGCCTGTAACAAAAGTGATAATGTCTATGCAAATTGCTCTGAATCTATAACAAAAGTTCATACAAAAATATGGAAGTCTATAATAAAAGTTTATGCAAGTTTATTAAAAATCCGGGTAAAACCTATAGGAAATCTATCACTTAAAAAAAATCTTTCAAAATCTTATACAAACCTAATTGAATATACCCCCTAACTTAATGGTTTTGATCATTTAACCAATCGGTGTTGCTAGGTCCATCGTCACGGAAAAGTCTTCTTCTCGTAACATCCCTTCATTCTAGCTTCCAAAATTATTTTGTTTCAGGGGACATATGGCTTGTATCCATGGCCATGGTTTCCCAATCATTCTTCTCAATGTCTTGTTTGCATACATACTCCTTTTCTCTTGCATATTCTTCATTCATTGTCTTCTCGTCCGCATCTTTTTTCATGTCTAATTCAATTCTCATGTTGCCATTCCTTGCAATTTGCTCCAAAAAGTTTGCAACATCACTGTTGGAAGTAGTCCCTCTCTTTGCCTTCACCGCCTTTCGACCAATAGGCCTTGGCTCCTTTTGGATTGATGAGTCTTGACTCATTAGGGAATCCAAAGGCAAATCGGATGTCGTTGAATCATGGAGTGACGTCTCGTTCAACACAACGGTCGGACCCGTGGGAATAATTCTGAATCGTTTGCAATTTTTCACCACCTCCCAACATTGTTGATGGTTGAAAGATTTTTTGCCTTGTCCAATGGCACTGAACCACATTTGAGCTTGCATAATCTATGAAGAAGAAAAAAATGGAAATGCAAGTAACATTACAAAAATATTGCAAATGCAAGAAACGTTAAAAAGAATATTGAAAATGCAAGAAACAAAAAAACATATTGGAAATGCAAGAAACATTAAAAAAAAATTAGGACATTAAATTTAATAAAACGGAAATTACAAAAAATTTACCTCATTGCTAAGATTTTCGCCGCTTCGATGGTTGTCCCTCGCTTTTGACAACGCATCTCTCCATTTCCCCAACTCTTTATTCAAAATTTTCCACCAAATATCTGAGGCCATTTCTGTACAAGTCGAACCCAATTTTTCACAAAATACCGCATGAATTTTTTTTCACATATGACAGAATTTCATCTCATTGCCCGTGACTGGACAATGACCAACTTGGACCCAAGACTCACACAACAGAACATCTTCCATGGTTGTCCACGTGCCTTCGGCTTCGACGGAAGATGCCATAAGATGGTGAATAAAAATGAAAATTGAAAGTGAAGAAAAATTTATTTAGAAAGTGAAAAATAATATAAGGAGAAGAAAATGTATGAGGATTTGGTGTTGAAAGTGATCAACATTGGTAGGTATTTATAGATAAAAAAAATTAGAATTTTTTGATAATTTGTTTCAGATTTTTTAAGCAGTTGGATTTTAGGGAAAAAACGATGGGACGTCAGCAGCCTTCAGGCTGGAGGTCAAGCTGGTTTAGCCTGCGGGCTGGCCCGGTTACGTGGATCCCATAGCTTGCCTTGGCAAGCGTGGCCCGCTGGAAGCTCTTCCCTGGGCTTGGTCCCTGTCCTACCCGTGCTGGAGGCAATGGATGGAAGGGCTCTAATGGAACTTAACCCTTCGAACTAATGTTTCATCCGGTTAGCATCTAAACATATGTAAATAACAAATTTAACCCCTTATGTCAAATTTTTCGAATTTCATCTACTTTTCCATCTAAAAAAGTTACATGCTTGGCACATTTAGATAAATTAATAAAGATTGAATACTTGGACAATTTTTTAAATAAAAAAAAACTATAGAATAAAAAATCTCTACCCATCCCACATTCCCACCCACCACCTACCACCCATCAAGAGCTCAATCTATGATATCTCTCTCTAATTGGTCTGTGGTCGCCACTAGAGACTACTCTGTCTTCCCTCCAATCAACCAAGAAATTCTCCACCTTCCATCGCAACCAATGAACAATAACCAAACCCATCTTCGCCATCACCATCTTCTCCATCATTATCATCTTCATCTTCGTTGTCGTCTAGTTCCGATGAATCAAACTCGATTTATACGATGCCACCCGATACCCAACCGCAGTCAAATCGGGTTTAGAGGTCAACTCTTAACTCTTAACTTTAACTTTAGAGTTAAATGTTACAAGGCTTTTTATCACAAATGGTCCTTGACGTTTACGAAATTATCACGAATGGTCCTTGAGGTTTTTTTGTGACACTAATAGTCCTTAATGTTTGGACTTTTTATCACAAATGGTCCCTGCCGTCAAAAATTCTGTTAAGTGTATGATGTGGAAGACAAGTGGAGCCCACATGTACAATCACATCGTAACATGTGGATTAAATAAATAAATAAATATTTTTTTTGATGAAAATCCATTAAAAAACCATTTAGAGAGTAGAGAGAGAGAGAGAGAGAGAGGGAGAGAGGCTAATGGTTTTTTAATGGATTTTCATAAAATTAAAAAAAAATTATTTATTTATTTAATCCACATGTCACGATGTGATTGGACATGTGGGCTCCACTTATCTTCCACATCGTACACTTAATAGAATTTTTTACGGCAAGGACCATTTGTGATAAAAAGTCCAAACGTTAAGGACTATTAGTGTCACAAAAAAACCTCAAGGACCATTCGTGATAATTTCGTAAACGTCAAGGACCATTTATGATAAAAAAACCAATGTTACAAAACAAAAATAAGGAAAAGGGAGTTCAACTCTCTAGAGTTGCTCACTAGATCAAATTACTTGACACATCTACACGTTCAGAAGTTCATCACCTCTACATTCTAAACAACTACTCTGCACGATGAACCCCTACGCCATAAAATGGTGTACCGAGTCACATGAAAAACTCGATATGCGCCACCAAAAGTAAATCCACCGGATGTTTAGTCATGGCAAATTTTCATCGGGAGCTTCGCATGCAGACAATTTCTCAACTAAACTATTCATCATTGCCATTTTATAACCTCCACAATGTATCTTATATAGTTCTTTCATCCATTACTAACACTCCCACTACAACATCACTACCATTGTCTTCAAGGCACATCACACGTCCAATGTTCTTTTGAGGTTGTTCTTTTTCAAAAATTCAGGGTATTATTGACATTTTCATTCTTTATGCTAAATAAGCAAACTCTGATTGCTCCTATCAAACGTGGAGTCCCGGTCCACCGGGAAGGGATTTTTTCTATTGATTTTTTACTCCCTTCTAGCCTTACCCTTAGGGTTCTTCTCTTTCTCCTTGCTGCATTATGGGTACAATTAATTTATCATGTGACTAAAAATAAGATATGAAAGTAAACATTTCAAGCATATTCAGAGCATGACAGTATGACAATTTGCAGCCGACATGCCCCTATCAAGGTTCTGGCCAGCTAAAAGAAAATTCTCACGTGGCTGACAATTTTTTTTTAAAGATGGCCACCCTTATAGAGCTCAAAGCATGAGTACTAGGTATAAAGTGAAAGAGGACACCGCACCAACTTACAACCCAAAACATTTCACTAAAAAGATTGTCATAGGGCACTTAGGAAAAAGGGAAAAAAAGAAAAAGAAAAAGAGTAAAGACTCTAAGAAAAAAACACACGAAACTAAACCCTAAACCCTTCTTCTCCTCTCCTCTCCACTTCCTCTTATCTTATCATAATCATGACCGCTCATCTTCTCAAACTTGTTTATTAAGCCCCCTTCATTGTCTCAATTTTTTGCTTCCTCTTCAGATTTGCGGTTAATAGGTTAGTCCAAATATATTATCTTACATTTCCACATCTTGGAAAAAATAGAGTTTGAACCAAATCCTTCCTGAAGGAAAGAGTACCACCCATGCTATGAGTAACCCATATAAATTAAGTAATAATTCTTAATATTTATTCTAATTCTAAACTAGAAACTAATTAAATTACAGATAATGTCCAAGTCTTGCCACAATATGGACAAGACACATATGAATGAAAATTGGGATAGAGGTGTTGTTGGTGTTGACACGTGGAGGACTTGGGATTAGAGGTGTTGTTGGTGTTGACATGGATCCATGAGTAACAGATGGTGATGGTGTGATATTCCCAAAATCCACAGGAAACGACGTCCTTGGAATTTCCCCATGCTTTCACATTTGTCATTCACTATATAGTGAGTGCAATCCGGGTGAGAACAACCAAAGAAGAAATGCCCCAATTTCTACCATGACGAGGTAAAAGAGAACAAGTTAGATCTTGGTCTTGCTTCTTGGTGGTAATCAAGGCAGTGGTGCCTCTTCAAAAATCACATTCCCCTGCACCACATTATTAAACAATAATGTTTCCAACATTTATAGTCTCATATGTTATGAAAATATAAAGCAAGAAAGACAACATGCATATGCAATCATTTCAACCAAGAACTAGCATAAGAAATCACATACTAATCTTTTGTGTCATGTCCATATTGTGTCAAGACTTGGGTACATGATGCTTATTTTCTATAATTAACTTATATTACTATTACGCTAAATATTCATACCTATAGCCCTTAATTTCATGTCTGGTTGTTAGAACAATTTGTGAAAGTAGTTAAAATAGTTTTATGATTATGGTGTGTCTGCCAAATTATGATATGACTTTGAGGATTTAAACTGTTGATTTAAATCCAATCAAATAATTGCAGAGATGGGTATGTTGGCATGTTGTTAGTTTTTTGGTTTATGGACCAGTTTTCAGTTAGTTTTAAAATTTATTTCAAGTCTATGAATTTCTTGTTATAGTGAATTGTCTAAATAATTAACTAGAATGGTTTTAATGTTTTGTTTGATCATGTAGTACAGTCGAATGTGATTTTTGAAGTGGCACCCACTAGATCATCGCCTTCCATGCCTACAAGCAAGATCCAGCTTGTTGTTTTGTGCCTTATTCTAGCAGCTATTAGTGTGGGTCTTATGGGGTTGTTCGTAGGCTCTATATAAGCGAACGGTGAATCATAAGGTAGAAGGGGATTCGAACAATGTCATCTCTTCTTGAGTATGTGAATATCACACTATTTGGTACTCATGGATCCAACCCCACACTAATAGCACCACGAATATCAAGTGCTCCATGTGTCCTCATCAGCTACCCTGAATGTGGATTTTTGAATTGTCTCACATATTATTCATTTGTGTCTTGTTCATATTAGGATAATAATTGGGCACATGATGCTTATGTTCTTTAATCAGCTAGTGTTTGGTTAAATAACAAAAAAATGATGTTACTATTAGGATGAATACTGAGACTTATTGCACTTAATTTCATGTCTCATTGTTAGAACAATTTGTGAAATAGTTGTGCTCCATAAAAATAGGACACATAATCTTATTTTGTTTTTAATTTTAAGGTAGTTTTGGTTATATGCGCCTGTTCAGCATGTTGGTCGCCATGTTGAAGATCAGTCCTCAATTTGTTACGATAAGTATGATCTTACACTTGAAGATTGGTTACAAAATGTCAAAATTGTTTAATTATTAATGAGAATGACAAGGACACGGTTGATTTAATGGTTGGTAGTGAGTGTGTTTGTGATTTGTGGTGCAAACAAGTTCGGTTAGTATTGCTTCTTTGTGTTATATCAATTACAAGGCATAAAGTGAAAGAGGACATCGCACCGACTTACAACCCAAAACGTTTTACTAAAAAGATTGTCATAGGGCATTTGGGAAAAAAGGAAAAAAAGAAGAAGAAAATGATTAAAACTCTAAGAAAAAACACACGAAACCAAACCCTAAACCCTTCTTCTCCTCTCCTCTCCACTTCCTCTTATCTTATTATAATTATGGCCGCTCCTTTTCTCTAACTTGTTTATTAACCCCCCCTTCACTTTCTCGATTTTTCACTTCCTCTATAGATTTACAGTTGATAGATTAGTCCAAATATATTATCATACATTTCCACTTCTTAGAAAAAATAGAGTATGAACCGAATCAGGACCCATGCTACGAATAACCCATATAGATGAAGCAATAAGTCTTAGTATTTATCATAATAGGAAACCAAAAACTAATTAAGTTACGGATAATGTCCAAGTCTTGCCACAATATGGATAAGACACATATGAATGACAATTGAGATATCCACATCCAAGGCAGCTTAGGACACGTGGAGGACTTGGGATTAGAGGTGTTGTTGGTATTGAATGGATCCATGAGCAGCAGATGGTGAGGGTTCGATATTCCAAGAATCCACAAGAAACGGCGTCCTTGGAATTTCCCCATGCTTTCTCATTCGCCATTCACTATATAGTGAGTGCAATCCGGTGAGAACAACCAAAGAAGAAATGCCCCAATTACTACCATGACGAGGTAAATGAGAACATGTTGGATCTTGGTCTTGCTTCTTGGTGGTAAGCAAGGCAGTGGTGCCTCTTCAAAAATCACATTCCCCTGCACCACATTATTAAACAATAATATTTCTAACCTCCATAGTCTCAGATGTTATGAAAATATAAAGCAAGAAAGACAATATGCAGATGCAACCATTTCAACCAAGAACTAGCACAAGAAACCATTTAGATGAATTCATTTTCTTTTCTTTTTCCGTCAATTTTGAAATAGTATAGTGTACAACCACTACAAAACAGAATGCTTTTAGCGAGAGCGGTTTGTGGTCGAAAAAGGTCTTTTGCAGTCGGAAGTTTTCGGAAAAACGTTGGTTGGAAATAGTTTTTTTCCGACCACACCGTCAGAAATAATATATTTCCAACTCCCATATTTCGTCAATATTGCTTAAATTTCTATCGGAAATAAATTTTCAAAACGACTATACAAATTCATTTCCAACCATAACTTTGGTCACACAAACTTACGCAACTATTAGGAATAGTTTTTTTTTTTTAATCAAGATCTTTATTTTTTCGACGCTATATTTTCCACCAATGACTATTTGTCGAAAATAGTATTTCCAACCCTAAATTACTATTTGTGATCAATATAATTTGTCAGAATTGTGCATTTCCAACATGGAAGTGTGTCGAAAAAAATGTTTTTCCAACCACATTTATATCAATTATCAAGGGTAAAAAGTTGTCGGAATGTACGAATATTTTGTAAAAGAAATATAAAAAAATATTTCCAAGTAAAAATTGTTGTCTGAAAAATAATATATATTATTATTAGTAAAAGACCAATGTAACAAATTCCAAAAACTCATTACAATCCTAAGATACATTATATCACTAGTCCACGAAGACCACTTCCAACCGAATAAGGTGTTTAAATGCAGCTTTCAGGTCTTCATGTGACTTGTATGTAAATACGGCTTCCTTGAAATGCAAAACCTTATCTCATGATTCAAGTACATACAAATAATTATGATCCTGAATTGAAAACATATAAATATTCTTTTGGAAGGAAAAAAATATTATGAGGAATCAAAATACATAATATATGCCTTAACTGAAATAAAGAAACAAGTGATTGAACTAAATTTTACACACAACAGAAAGTGGCTTCTTATTTCAATGTTATTTCAAACGCAAACTCAAAATTTTAATCACGATTATCACAAATTGATCTTTATGAGGTAAAAAAAATGATTAAAAGTTTAATAACATACCTGAAACATGACAAAATGGATTAAATGAAGACTGAGGCAACAAACTGCTTCTAGCCCCTCTCACGTCACACACTCGGCTCCCTCGGGCTCTCAAGAGCCTCCTCCTGCTGGTCCATCCGCTCATCCTTCTGCTCCGAGCGATCCTCCCTCTCTGATCGTTAAAAGGTTCTCTACTTCCTCTGTGCAAACTCGTTTCGACTCTGTCACTATCTTTCGAAAAATTCTGTTTGAATGTGTGTTTATTCTCCGCTCTATGCCTAAAGATTTTCTAGCACTTATCAATAGGCTCTCTCTCAAACTTCTATGCACACACATTCACTAGTTTAATGAACACATTGTGAAGGAATTTTATGCAAATATTCCCTCTTATATTGACATAGATGATCAAGATCAATCCATTTCTGTCCTTCGTAGAGGAAAATATGTCTATGTCAGTGTCCCTATCATCGATTCCTTCTTCAAACTACCCCACACCTCTGCTGCCCTATCTCTTGTGTTCTGGAACAAAGCCGAGTCAGTTCCTTTAGAGCAAATCAATTCTGCTCTATTCAAACCTGACAGTCCTGTCAAACCTAAAGGTCCCTTCACCATTGGCAATATGACCCCTTTAGGTAGATGTCTGTGTTATCTGTTAAAATCCAATGTCTTTGCTCCTACCAACAAATCCAGAATGCCGAATCCCTTGTTGGCATGGCATATCTCATGACTTCTTCCTCAGACCCTGCACCCATAAGCTGACTCATTTTTAACAGTATCTTACATGCTGGAGTTCAAAACAAGAATGACAAATCTACTTGTCTTGTCTTTCCCTCCTTGATTACATCTCTTGCTCTTCAAGCCGGGTGTCCTGTGTTTTTCTCTAACTCCAGACGTCTTCCTCTCACTGTGGATGCCACCACTTTCAAACGCAGTGATGCTGCCTCCACCAGATCAAAACGCCCGCCTACCATTGCTTCTTCTTCCAGTTCTTCCTCTAACACTGCAATTCTTGCACTACAATCCAAACTGGACACCATGCATAATCTGTTAAAAGAAATGTCCAATGCCATTTCTGCCAACCAAGCCTCCATCATTGCCATTCAAAACTTGTTGGTGTCTCATGGTCTCTAGGGTGTTGTTCCCTCTTCAAAAACTGTTGTCCCTTTTGCTTCTCTTGATTCCTCTGATCCTACCAACTCTGTTGAGGAAGACATTGCTGATTTTGCCTCGGATGAGGACTTCATTAGCACGCTTCTCAAATCTCACAAGCGAAAATCTACTGAAGAAGCTCTTGGTGAATCTGGTAATCCTTCCCCAACTCCTGCTGCTTCTCCAAACATTCCTACGATGAGGAGGAAGCTTCCTGCTAGGAAATGTCGGATCTAATACTAAGAGGGAGCTATGTGCACATACTAAGGGGGAGCTATGTGCACCTACTAAGTTGGAGCTGCTGTCCCTTTGTCTTTTCTAAGACAAAAAGGGGGACAATTTTGGGGGACAATTTCAATTCTGTGTTGCTTTTATAAAACTATCTGTTAAACTTATATTTAATGGCTTTTATGGATTGTGTGTATATGGTGGAATCATTTAACTCTTCTTGTGAAGGTTGTGCAGGTACTTTGTCAAAATCAATAGGTTATTACTGTTGTTATACTAGAATTGAATCTTATGGTTTTGTTTAAGAAAAGGCCAAA
Source organism: Prunus avium (assembly GCF_965620075.1). NCBI lineage: Eukaryota > Viridiplantae > Streptophyta > Magnoliopsida > Rosales > Rosaceae > Prunus > Prunus avium. The sequence continues at coordinate 17,234,550 of NC_142287.1, read as the reverse complement.
GTGGGAGATTGTAAGGATTGTATTTTTAAGTTTGGCTCTTCTCTTGTAATTTTACAAAACCATTGTATTAATTCTTAGTTTCTAAGATAGATTAGAGGTTAAGCCTGAAATAGATTGAAGATCATCCCAGTCCTCACGTTGCTGCCAAAGGTAAAACTCACATGCATTTTCACTGGATTAATACATGTTCACATGTATTGATCCAACTTTCATTTTTGCTTGTTTGCTGCAACATTTCTCTTTATTTCAGGTTTAACGCTTTTTTAATCCTTCCCTTCCAAAAAGGGCTGACAAACATGTGAGAATAATTTACTTACTCTCAAACGGTTTTGTTTTCTAAAGATTCAAGCATTTCATTTGTTTATTAGTTTTTAACCCATACCTCTTGGTTGTTATCTTCTTGTCTACCACCTTCTCCAAGAGATGGGTTATAAACTATTTTTTTAATTCCACTCTTCAGACCTTGATTCAAAAGTGCGGCTCCTTGGGTTTATTAAAAAGACAAACACATGCCTTCTGTTTTATTCTCTGAGCTTGCTGTTTGTGTCTTGCACCGCTCCTTGGTTGAAATGCTTAGGACAGTAGCTTTAAATTAAAATATGTTTTTAAAACTCTCTATATAAGCTACGTGTTGGATAGACTTGGGTTTTAAAAGGGAAAATCATGCATTTTGAATAGATGTCACTTGCCTTCCTTCTAGTCATGCTTTTCAACTGAAAAACCGAGTGGGAATAAAACTCTGAAAATAGTTTCTTTCCTTTCAGCCTAAGTTCATATTCTTGAGGGTTATGAGAATGATTGCATTCAAATAAGTGCTTCCCCAAGATGACTTTAAATCTTTAATGGCTGACTGTTTTTCTTTACTTCAATCTTTACAAATGTTTCAGCTAGTATATGTTGCTTGAGAGTATACGATTGATAGTATACATATAAACTTCTCCAAGTATAAATTTACAAGATTTCGGCTTTAAACTATTTCTGTGTTGTTGTTATGTTGAATTAAACTTTATGCTTTAAATACATTACTTCTAGTTTATTCATCACAACACTTATGTTTCATTCGTCTAGCTCAATCATGCTCTATGATTGAGATAGATGAATTTGTGAAACCATAACTCACTCCATACATCAAATTACATACAACTAGAGCTTGGTGCTCTTGAGAGGATTTGCGGCTAAGAGAAGAAGAAATGGTGCTTGCTGAAAGGTTGATTGAAGCTGCCTATAGGTGATAGATTGAGCTAAGTCTTCCTTCATTTTCTTGTATTTCTTAATGAGTGGATTGGATCTCTCCTAGCTTGGTGCTCCCAGTTTTTTACCCACTTGGGTTTTCAGGGTCAACAACTCTTGTGTGTTGTTTACTTTCAGCCGTTAATTGTCTTACCTTGTTAATCACTTAATTGTTTGTATGTGTGTGTGTGAATTAACAAGAACTTTTTGAATTTGTTCGTCCTTGACCTGTAGCCTACTTCCCCCCCCCCCCCCCCCCCTCCCCCCCTTTTAGATACAAACATAGAAAGAATGAAGATAGAATATTTATGTACTTTAAAGGACCTAACATGATTCATTGAAAAAATTGCATGGTTGTGAGAGGTCTCAAAATGGAAAAAATATATGTATAGATAAACATACTATTTTGCTATTAAGATTGTTCCAAACTTTCCAAAATAGAACATTAAGCTACATAGGAACCAAAAGTTCATCCCAAAATAGAAATAGGTTGGTTCGGTTGCCTAGTTCAATGAGGGAATGAATTACAATCTTGCAAAGTTGGCAAAGCTAGAGCTAGATAACTAGAGTTGGGGCCACAACATGATAAATGAATCTTATTCGAGTCACCTCTTGGTCAAAGGGGTTTTTTTATGTAAAAAAAGATACTTCAAATTTATATGTTTGAACAAAACTCGTAAGTAGTTTTTTTACAATTTTTATGTAAAAAAATAATAATTGTGTTCATATACAGTTGGATATATATTTGAAAAGGTCTAAGGAAAGAGAAGACATATAACACTTGGTTCTTGAAAATGAAATGTAGGTGTTTCTTCAAGAGGTAATTGCAGCAGTTATAGATTTCCCAGAAATTTGAATGAAACAAACAATAAAGCAACCACAATCACACAATCTGCTACTAAGTTCTAACCTCAAATCTAACTTTGGGGAGAGAGAAAACATGCAACAATTATATGAAACAAATAAGAAATATATGATGAAGAGCATGCAACAATTAGACATTTCCCATAAACTTGAAACAAAAGAGAAAATACATACATCGGGGGTAGCAGGGGTGGGAGGTGGTGCAAGTATAGGTGCATCGATTATTTCAACCATGAGAGCAACAACAACCAGCAGAAGAAACCACTTGGACGAATCCATTTTCTTTTGCTTTTTCCTTCACTTTTGAACAAGTATAGTTCACAATAGAGAATGAATGAAGATACAATATTTTTTGTTGCTATAGATTAACATGATTCATTGAAAAAATTGCAAAGCTATATGAGGTCTCAAAATTTTAAAAAATATAGGTATAGATAAAGAGACTATTGGGCTATTATAATTTTCTTAAACTTTCCAAAATAGAATGTTAAGCTAACCTTAAAAGTTCATCCCAAAAGGGAAACAGGGTTGTTGGTGTGTAATCCTTCAGCCGCAACTTGGAGACAAAGAAACAATAAAAATGTTTATTTTAATAGTTGTTTTCAGTTTAAATGTACACCCTTGGATCATAGTCCATGTGGCAATACTCTTTTGTATCTAGCTTAAGTGATAGATTAAGACATGTGGCATCATCTCATGGGATGATACCAATTAAGGGCTGAGATTTTATTTCAAGTTGTTGATTGAAGGATCTCCTTTCCTCTTCCATGTATAACGGCAACAAACTCTCCATTGAGAGTGCGTGTGTGAATTCCAGATTTGATTCCATCATTCTCTCTCTGAAATTCTCTCTACATTCTCTGCAAGTTTCAAAAGGTTGCAGAAAATCTCTATTAAAATACACAGAAAACACACAAACAGTAACAAGGGTTGGTTCAATGGGGCTTTGAATTTCAGTCTTACAAAGTTGGCAAAGCCATAGCTAGCTAACTAGAGTTGGGGAATTAATGCTATACCCTCCATTTCTATTTCTTCTTTTGTCTATATGGACTGGATGGATTCCCTCTTTGTGTAAGAAAAGTGGTTGATTAGGTAAAATATATTATTCTACTCTACAAACTAGAAAACTAGAAAATTAATATATAAAAAAACCTAAATGTGGAATTATAGGGGTATTCTTAGTTGGGTGGCATTGAAGCAGGTTTGAAACTTTGTGTGATTGACAGTGTGGTTGTCTTTAAAAGTGGGAAGTGGCCAAGGAAAAGGGGACCAGTAGAGCCCAAGAGCTAGGTAAAATTTTGCAAAATTTACTTGATTAATTAATATGCTAAAGAGAATGGAAAATAGTACAAATAAAATAACTAAGAATCAAGTTTAAAGATATGAGACATATTATTTAATGCATTCAACTCCCATTTATCTCTATGTTCCAATTACAGTCATGAGCAATTCAATTACGCGCATTTCATCATAGTCAAAACACATGCAGCCTTAAAAACCTATTTTAGAGGAGAGAAATAGGAATAAGTGATAAAAACATTCAAAACTAATTAACACTAAGTTCTCTCCCACAACTTTTCACTTACCTGTCACATTTGGAAAAATACATCTCTACTAATTTCCTCTATATTAACAAGTTGAGTTGCTATGGATCCGAGGAGGGAGAGTCTTGTGTCGAATGATATGTTGCAGGGTTTTATGGAGGTTAGATGTACTAACCGCGCACTGAACTTCTCTAAATCCATCTCCATAAATTTTGTCAACTCTGGTTGCCATCTTGTACGCATGAAACCTTTTCAAAATCTTCATAAACTCAGCCTGCTCGATTGTGTAAGAGTCCAAATTATTCTTTCCCTCATCACAAAACCATTCCAACCACAGGTGTGCCATCGCTTCGCAAATACCTTCGCACACTCTGCTTAGTCTGCTATCCAATTTCTTACAACCTATTACAATTTACAAGTACATAAACCATCATTTATAGAATAAAATATAGGCTATATATTTCACTAATTATGAGGGGAAAATAGCTTAGAAAAAATTAATCATTCAAAGAAAAAAAATGATGTTTCATTACAAGAGAAAAATGGATGAAATTAAAAAAAATTAATCTTTTGTTCGAACCTTTAAGAAGTAATCATGCATGCATCATCTCATATGCCAATGTCGCACCCATTATAACACTGCATGTAATGAAACATTTATTGTATAAATTCGTTTTTGAGAGGAAACAAAATTTAAGGTACTATTTATTTGTTGTGATATTTATTCCTAAAGATTTCATAACTGTTATTATTTAAGAATTTGAGAAACTGATAGGGCAATTTTGACTCAACACTATTTACAAATGTATAATGATGGAAAAATCGATGGTTATATAATACATATAGAGTAATGCTGAAGTACAAAAAAACCAAGTATCTCATTTAAAAAATACATATGTAGCAAAGCCAAGATAAAGAATGGGAATCACAACTAAATATTCTTACAATAAAAAGAATACTCTCTTGTGTTCCAACTATATCACAACTAATTTTGTCAGTGGGTGGAACATCACTTTCTACCATCTGGAACGCCTGAAAAATATACAAATACAACACATGTACTCCATGAATATTTACTCACTTAACATAACAAAATAAGTAATAGCTATTTTATTTGCATACCTTCATTCCTTTTCTTTTATTAGTATTTTTTTCTTGAGATGTGCTCTTCTTTTCTCCTTGTTTTCTCTTTCTAACAATTTGTTCCATTTTAGATTGCTTCCTTTTAAATGGTGGTCGACCTTTGCTTCTGACTGCTAACGGGGTAAGTATCTTCTTCGAATTTGAAATTTCATTAACACAATTGTCAAAGCTCCTACCAGTTGGTGACTCGGGAGTTGGTTGAGTACTCCCACAAACGTTGTCCTGGTTAGACAATTGCTCCTTTAGTTTCTGCATCCAAGCCATCACAATCACACACTTTTCTTCAGAATCAGTTGCCAACTCCTTAATCTCATCAAAGGTCTTCTGCATCTTATCACACTGATGTGCTTCAAGTGTGGCATTTGACTCATTATAGCTAATTTTAATCTTTGTGTGACGTCTTGTCACATCTTTCCTCCATCTTCGCAAGATGTATTTATCTGGAATTAAATCCATCTTATGCTTAATCAAGACATAAATGGCATGTCTGCATAATATTCCCTTAAACTCAAACTTGGAACAATTGCACTTAACTTCGCTGTCAAATTCATGGAATATGACTGTAAAGTTTACACTCTCTTTTTTTCCCGCAATTATCATATCTTTAGATATTTGATACTTTAAAAACACACCATCTTCCTTGGTATCAACTACCTCACAATACATTTTACCTGTTAATTCATCTTGGAACTCCTTGAATTTTGCAATAGTGTACACACCCTGAGCTTGTTTCTCCATAAAGTAGTGGGTGCTACATTGGATATCTGCAGAGGAAGACTTATAATCTGCTTGGTTCTCTTTTTCTACCTTAGTCATCAATGCATTTTCATATTGTTCCACAAATTGCTTCAGGGTAGTCTTAGAATTTACGTGGTCATCAAAAAATGCATTCATACTCTCACTTCGTTGTGTGGTAGACATGCCCGCCCAAAAACTTCCTTTCACAAAGCTTGGCACCCAACGACGTCTTTCATCATATAAGCCTCGTAACCAATCATTACTCTATATAACTCATACTTCTCAATCATCTCTTTCCAACGATCTTCAAACTCAATATTGGTCAATGAATCATACACAATGTTCTCCAAGGTAAATTTAATAGATTCATAGTGTTTATAACTCTTAAGCTTTTCATGAAGCTTCTTCATTATATGCCATAAGCACCAACGATGCCTAGTGTTAGGAAAGACAATCTCAATAGCATTTTTCATGGCCCTGTCTTGATAAGTAATTATCCCACATGGAGCATGCCTAGACATGCATGCCAACCACACTTTAAAAAGCCAAACAAATATCTCAGTATCTTCACTTGAAATCAGTCCACATCCAAGCAAAATTGAATGCCCGTGATGATTGACACCTACAAATGGAGCAAATGGCATGTCATACTTATTCGTCAAGTAGGTCGTGTCAAATGTAATGGCATCACCAAATTCCTCATATGCTGCCCTACTCCTGGAATCTGCCCAAAACACATTCCGTAACCGACCACTTTCATCTAGATCAATTGCATAAAAAAAAATTTGCATTTTGAGCTTGCATCTTCAAGAAATACTTTTGAATTGTAGTTGCATCTCCTTCCCCAAGCTGTAATCTTCTAACTTTGTTAATGTAATTTCTACAATCCTTTTCCATGAATGACATATTCTCATGCCCTCCGGCTTCAACTACCATTGAATTATAATTCTTATTTACTCTTATTCCAGCTCTATCATTCACTTCAATCTTCCTTTTCATATACGAACTTATTGCACGATTCATTCGAAAATATCGAGCATCATCTGGATTCAATCCATGATTATGAACAAGTTTGACCGAGTTCACTTTCCACCTTCCATCCAAGCATATACCTGCCCTAAGTTGAGCCTTGCAATTGCATTTTATGCTTGGATATGGCTTTAGGACATTGCTTACAATACCTTGTGGGATCCCTGATCGAGAACATGATAAAGTCACATATTTCAACTCCCCACAATCTCCTTTCTTCGATGATCTCTTCTTCATTGGAAAACCTACTCGATTTGCATATTTTTTATAATAATCAAGCACCTCATCAGCTGTGTTAAAAATCATATTTACCTTAGGTTCTTGTTTTGTTTCTTCTAGGCTCATTGTATTTTCCAGTCCAATCTCAACCTCATCATTTTCTTCACTCATCTCCAAATTTGAATGGCTTCTTGAAGATTCTTCCACCCTAAATAATTCCAAATATTAATATAAACTTCCTGTAATACATGTGGGAACCGAATTAAATCACCCTAGGTCAAATAATTCCTTCCATTTGGGGATTATTTGCCCTAATTGGGAGTTACTCAATTTAATTGGGAGTTACCCAATTAAATTGGCAATTACCTAATTAAAACGGGGATTGATTTGATTCCTACCCCAATTAGGGATTTGATTTATATCAAATAAATCAAATCCTTAATTAATCAAATCTCGCCTAATCGGGGAGGAATAATTCCTTTCCATCTACGTAATTATTCCTCTGAAACCCTAGCCTCCGAGGCTCCTGTAAATACCTAGCTACACACAAGGGTTCAGGTACGTCTAAATTCCTACTGAAACTCTGCAGAAATTATCCTTCACAAACCCTAGCCACCATCTTCTTTCTCTCTCACACACACAAGGCTCCGGCCTCCACACACGGCTCCGGCCACCCGGTTTTCCTTGAAACACCCATCCTAACCTAGGCATCGGAGGGCCTTTGGCCAACACCCCCCGGGTGTGGTCCTTTTACTCCGATCTGTTTTGCAGGGAGAGAGAGGTGCGAAGAAGACGAAGGAATCTTTAGGCGAATATTCTCGTGGGAGGAAATTTGCTCCCACAAATTGGTGCTTTCATTGAGAGCGCGAAATTATACTCAAAGCGTGCTCCAAATTCATTTTCCACAACTTTTTCCAATCAACCATGGTCGATACAAGACGTTCGAAGAGTAACACAACCACGACGGGCCCGTCTCATGGTTTCGTGGTGGAAGCCTCTTTGCAACCTCACGGTGTTGTGGCTGCCAACGCCTTGCGTCCGCCTCTAAGCGCTTCGCAGCCACCTCCAACTGCCGGAATTATAGAACAGCCGCCGCAGACAGCTGCTGGAATTGCAGAACAGCCACCACGTGGTCTTGTGACCTGCACAGCCTTGCAGCTGCAAGCGCCAGCGACTGGAGCTGCTCTGCCGCGCCCTCCTACTGTCGGAACACAGCAGCAGCCACACCACTCAACTGCCGGACTTGCTACACAGCCCTACGGCTACTTTGACGCCTCCCCTGTCTTGGAGCAGATCCATCCCCTCCCTCCTCTGCCACCACACTTGACGTATGCACCTGTGTACACGTCTAATGGAGCCCTAGCCCATATGCCATTGGGCCCGATGCACACCTCTGGTCAGGTGGACCTTAACTCACGGGTTGATCAACTTACACAAAGAGTCGACGATCAAAACAACCTGATTGGCCAGCTACTCAGGCAGATCAACTTGAACCAAGGCCCTAACCTTGGACCCCATGACGAGGAGACGAGGACGCACGAGCATGTCAGCGAACAGTTCGAGAGGTCCCAAGCTGGTCAAGCAAGGGCAAACGGGCAGGAGAGAGAAAGAGATCGTGCTGGAGAGACACAGACATCTGCAAGTCATACTCTGAGTCGGTCGACGATTCGTTCGAGGTTAGGTCTAAGGACCAATGTACGCAAAAGGCTGGGCCCACAGTCCAATGTCCACGCCCGCTTGGGCCCACAAGGAAATAACCAATCCAGGCTAGGCTCACAAGGAGCTCGAGTTCGTGAACAATCGCGTGACGAGCGCAACAATCGACGCTCACCAGCCCGCTCGAGGACCAACACACGGCAACAAGCCGTAGAGGACTCCTCACAAGCTCAATCTCCTAATCTGCCCCACAGGCAGAACAACCAAGAGGATCGACCCTTGGGAACCGAGGAGGAAGTTAACCAGCGGCGCTCGAGACACCGAAGACATCGACCCGAACCACTAGCCCTGTGGGCAGAGGATGTCGAGAAGTTAGTGAATGACCGACTCCAAAGTCTCCAACTTAAAGGAAGCACGGATGAGGCCCTGCACAAAGAAATTGCTCAAGTCGACTGCTCACCCTTTACGGACGAGGTGGAAAGAGCTGCACCGCCGAAACGGTTCACAACGCCATCCATCACTCCGTTTAAGGGAGACTCTGACCCTGAGAGCCATTTGAGGCACTTTAAGAGTGCCATGATCCTGTACAAGGCAAACGACGCCCTAATGTGCAAAGTGTTCGCGATGACTTTGCGAGGAGCACCTCAAGACTGGTTCCACACTCTACCGTCCGGGTCGATAGGCAACTTCAAGGAGTTCGCCCTCATCTTCACAAAGGAGTACATCTCCTACAAGACGGTCAGAAAGCATACAGACCACTTGTTCAACCTGCACAAGAAACCAGACGAGTCTCTTAGAGACTACCTCAGACGATTCAAGGCTGAGAAGGCGAACATCATAGGATGCAATGACCAAGTTGCATCCTCAGCTTTCAAAAAAGGCTTGCTAACCAAACACGAGCTATACCGTGAGCTGGCTATAACTCCAAGCCAAACATTGGCAGAGGTCTTCGCGACGGCAGAGCGCTATGCACTTTGGGACGATGACCGTACTGCGGCGAAGAAGGCCAGCAAGCAAGCTGATCACCCGACAAGGTAGGCAAGCCAAAAAAGCAACAAGTTCGAGCATAAAGCCCGAGACAAGCGCAGATCGCGGCCCCAAGAGGGAGGCTCGGAAACAGGAACCTTCACTGAGTTCACTATCCCGATCCACAAGATCCTGGCACAAGTGAAGAATAAGCCGTGGGTGAGAAGACCACGACCTATGAGGGGAGATCCCTCTATGAGGGACGCCAGTAAGTACTGCGCATTCCATAGGGAGCATGGTCATTACACAAACAACTGCAACGCCTGGAAAAGGCACCTTGATGAGCTGGTCAGAGACGGCCATTGCACAGAATTCGTTGCAAAGAAGGTCATCCAGCAGATCGAGGATCGTGATGCAGCTGCCAAGCAACCTCCCCAAAAGGTCATACGGATCAACACCATTCTAGCTAACTCCCAGGAGTCCGGGCTGACCACCAAGGAGCGTAAGAGAAAGATCGTGCAGGCGACTTATGTCTCCCAAGTCACAACGGGCGTACCAGTCATTGCAGATACACCCATCATCGGCTTTCAGAAGAAGGACTTGATCGGGCTTGATCTGCCGCACAATGACGCCCTAGTAATCTGCATCCAAATTGAACAAGCTGTGATCGAGCGAGTTCACGTGGACTAGGGCAGCGCAGCCAATATCCTGCAACTATCTGTTATCCAACAGATGGGATTCGAGCCCAAGATCAGCAAACTTCCCAGATCACTCACTGGCTTCAATGGGGCCACGTCAATCACTGTTGGGACAATTGACCTAGACGTCTACTCACCCCCAGTGGTCTGCTCGCAAACCTTCATGGTCATCGACGAGGTCTCTCCCTATAACGGGATTATGGGCCGACCATGGATCAGCAAGATCGAAGCCATCACATCTGCTCTACACCAGAAGATCCGCTACCCCATCCCTGGATACGGTATCGGGCAGATCAACAGTGATCAAGCCATGGCAAGGAGATGCACAGCCCAAGGGCTCAAGAAGAGCAAACAGCTGCAGTTCACACCAGTAATGCAAGCTACTGACGTGGCAGGAAACACTCCCAGCAGACAAGCAAGCCCGAATAGGAAGGGAGTTGCTATCTCAAAATAGCAATTAAGGAGCCAGGATCAAGGCGAGGGAATCCGCCCGGAAGACTCCCCTGAAAAGGGTTGGAAGCCTGAGGATGACATTGAGTTAGTACCCCCTAATCCTGGCCTGCCAGACAAAGAAGCGCAGATCGGCTCGTGCCAGAATCCAAACGAGAAGGATTGAGACGAGGGAATCTGCCCGGAAGGCTCCCTTGAACAAGGTTGGAAGCCTGAGGAAGACGTTGAGTTAGTACCCCTCGATCCTGACCAGCCAAACAAAAAAGCGCGGATCGGCTCGCGCCTAAGCCTAGACGAGAAGGTGGAGCTGACCACCTTCCTCCAAAGGAACAAAGACATGTTTGCATGGTCGCCATCTGACATGCCTGGCATCGACCCGAACATCATCTGCCACCGACTCCATGTCAACCCTGCCAGCAAACCCGTGGTGCAGAAGAGACGCAACTTCGCTCCAGAGCGAGTTGCGATCATCGAAGCCGAGATCGATAAGCTTCTAGCTACCGGCTTCATTGAAGAGGTCTCCTACTCAGAATGGCTGGCCAACGTTGTACTGGTGGCGAAGCAAGAAAAGGGCAAATGGAGAGTTTGTGTCGATTACACCAACCTCAACAAAGCTTGCCCTAAAGACAACTTCCCATTGCCGAGAATCGATCAGCTCGTGGATTCAACTTCCGGCAATCAGCTGCTCAGCTTCATGGACGCCTACTCCGGCTATAATCAAATCCTAATGTACGAAGATGACAAGGCGAAGACTTCTTTCATCATAGAAAGAGGGACCTACTGCTACAAGGTCATGCCTTTTGGGCTGAAGAACGCCGGAGCAACCTACCAAAGGCTCGTGAAAAAAAAAAATTCAAGGAGCAAATCGGCAATACCATGGAAGTCTACGTGGATGACATGCTGGTCAAAGCCCCCAAGCGAGCAGACCACATCAAGAACCTTACTGAGGCGTTCAGCCTGCTCCGCTAGTATCGCATGAAGTTGAATCCAAGTAAGTGCACGTTCGGTGTATCGTCCGGCCGATTCCTGGGATACCTAGTAACTCAACGAGGTACGAGGCGCACCCATGCCAAATCAAGGCCATTCTCGAGATGAAGTCACCTTCAACAGTAAAGGAAATACAAAGTCTGACGGGCAGAGCAGCGGCCCTCAACCGATTCCTCTCGAGATCCACTGACAAGTGTAGACCATTCTTCAAGGCTATAAAAAAGGGGCAAAGAGATAAATGGGACGAGGAGTGCGAAGAAGCTTTCCAGAATTTAAAGACTTACCTCACTTCACCTCCCCTGCTCTCGAAGCCAGTTCCTGGTGAAGACTTGTTCGTGTACCTGGCGGTGTCCAACTCAGCCGTCAGCTCAGCTCTCATCCGAGAAGAACTGGGAGCCCAACATCCGGTATTCTACACGTCAAAAGCCCTTCTCGATGCAGAGACTCGCTACCCAAAATTGGAGAAGCTCATTTTGGCCCTTGTAGTTTCCGCGAGAAAGCTACGATCCTACTACCAAGCACATCGAGTCATCGTCATGATCGACTTTCCTTTGAGGTCAATCCTGCACAGCCCTGACGCGTCTCAACGACTCATGAAGTGGGCTATAGAGCTAAGCCAATACGACCTCCTCTACCGGCCGAAGACTGCAATAAAAGCACAGGCTTTGGCAGACATTGTCGCAGAATTCACGCCATCGGCCGAAGAAGAGAAGCTGGTCAGCAAAAAGAAGGAAAGTTCGATAGCAGACAAGACCTCCGATGAACCTGACCAACCTAGAGACATGTGGAAATTGCGCGTAAACGGAGCGTCGAACCAAAAAGGAGCTGGAACAGGTGTTGTCATCATCACTCCGAATGGAACCTTGTTGGAGCAAGCTATCACACTTGGCTTCCCAGCCTCAAACAACGAGGCAGAATACGAGGCATTGCTCGCTGGCTTGCTCTTGGCAAAGGAGCTGTCAATCAAGAAGCTGGCCATCTACTCAGATTCCCAGCTAATCACAAATCAAGCCTCAGGAGAATACATGGCGAAGCACCCAAGGATGATCTTGTACCTTGACAAAGTCCAAGAGCTGTTGAAGGTGTTTTCTACCTTCACCATCCAACAAGTGCCTCGAGCAGAGAACGCACACGCAGACGCACTAGCGAGCTTAGGATCAGCGCTTGATACCCAGTTCAGACGCTCTATCCCGGTCGAGCACCTTGACCAGCCAAGCATAGAAGAGGCAGAACAGCCAAACCTGATGCAGATCGACGAGGATCCTAGCTGTCAAGACCCCATCATTGACTACCTAGTTGACGAAAACTTACCCAAGGACAAGTCCGAGGCTCGAAAAATCAAACAGAAGGCTGTGAGGTACTACATGAAAGGTGACATGCTTGTTCGCAAATCATACTTCGAACCTCACCATACTTGCATCAAGTACCCGCAGACGCTCGAGGTTCTTTGCAAAATACACGACGGCGAATGTGGAAATCACGCTGGGGGCAGATCGCTTACCCAGAAGGCTCTCAGCATAGGCTACTTCTGGCCTACCATGCGCCAAGACTCCACGGAGTATGCTCAAAGATGTGATCGGTGCCAACGATATAAGCCGATCCCTGGCTTGCCAACTGAGGAATACCATCTGCAGAACAGTCCATGGCCTTTCATGCAATGGGCCATCGACTTGGTGGGACCTATGCCGATAGCACCTGCCAACAAGGAGATGATGATCGTCGCCACGGATTACTTCACCAAATGGATCGAGGCTGAGGCTTTATCCTCTACCAAGGAAGCTGATGTCGAACGATTTATCTGGAAGAACATCATCTACCGGTTCGGATGCCCGCAGTCGATAGTCACCGACAATGGTACATAGTTCGTGGGCAGGCAGATCACTGCGTTCCTTGCGAAGTATGGCATCAAACAGCACTTGTCAACCCCCAGATACTCGCAAGGCAATGGCCAAGCAGAAGCATCCAACAAGATCGTGCTGGACTGCTTGAAGAAAAGAGAGGAAGGTGCAAAAGGAAAACGGGTCGACGAGTTACCAGGAGTCCTGTGGGCTTATCGCACAACCAAAAGGAGATCAACCGGCGAGACACCATTTTCTCTAGCCTATGGGACAGAAGCAATCATCCCCCCACACATCACAGTCCCTTCCATGAGCATTGAGGTGGGCAGTCTTGACCAAAACTGCAAACAGATGAAAGTCAACCTTGATCTGCTCGAAGGAGAACGGGAAAAGGCCATTGTTCGAGTGGCAGCCTACCAGTAGCAGCTGACGTCTTACTACAATAAGAAGGCCAAGATCAGACAGTTTCGACCTAGGGACCTTGTGCTCAGAAAGAGTTTCATCACAGCACTAGGGCAAGGGTCAAAGAAGATGAATCCCAATTGGGAAGGCTCCTACGTGATCAGCCGACCTGGGGGCAGAGGAAGTTACACCCTTGACACTCTAGAAGGAAAGGAAATTCCAAGACAATGGAATGCACACCACCTTCAGAGATACTATCCATGAAGCCCTTCGCTCACCAGCTGGGCTCCTACCAGGCGACAGGCCTCCCTTACTTCCATTGAAGACAAACTGCTTTCGATGTTATCTACGTTGTCCATTTCTTTTATTCAATAAAGCGATGTAGTCACACCGACATCAATACAAGAGCAAGCTTTTCAATGAAGTATTTTTTCGAGCATTATGTCCCACAAACATACACATGCAGGCGACCAGCCTTACCTCCATTGCAGACAAGCTGCTCCTCGAGCACGAACTCAATGGAGCATTTCTCGAGTGTTATGTCCTCGACATACGCTCGCAGGCGACAAGCCTCACCTCCATTGCAAACAAGCTGCTCCTCGAAGCACGAACTCAATGGAGCATTTTTTTAGTGTTATGTCCCCGACATACGCTCGCAGGCAACAAGCCCCACCTCCATTGCAGACAAGCTGCACCTCGAAGCATGAACTCAATGGAACCTCCATTGCAAACAACCTGCTCCTCGAAGCACGAACTCAATGGAGCATTTTTTGAGTGTTATGTCCCCGACATACGCTCGCAGGCGACAAGCCCCACCTCCATTGCAGACAACCTGCTCCTCGAAGCACGAACTCAATGGAACCTCCATTGCAGACAAGCTGCTCCTCGAAGCACGAACTCAATGGAGCATTTTTCGAGTGTTATGTCCCCGACATACGCTCGCAGGCGACAAGCCTCACCTCCATTGCAGACAAGCTGCTCCTCGAAGCACGAACTCAGTGGAGCACTTTTCGAGTGTTATGTCACCGACATACACTCGCAGGCGACAAGCCCCACCTGCATTTCAGACAAGCTGCTCCTCGAAGCACGAACTCAATGGAGCCTTTTTCAAGCACTATGTCCCCGACATGCGCACGCAGGCTACAAGCCTTACCTCCATTGTAAGCAAGCTACTTCTCGAGTACAAATTCAATGGAGTCTTTTTCAAGAGCTATGCCTCCGGACATACACTTACAAGAGACAATGAGAATTGAAGTTTGAAAGAGAACTGAAAATTCCATAGCAAAGAGGCCAACCAGCCAAGTTCAACAAGAAATGAGCCTCATTCTGCTCAACCGGCACCATCTGCTCAGAAACCCCAGCTGCCTCCTCCTTTCGCATCTGCCCTAACCTCATCAGCCGTGCCACCTTTAGTGTCGTCTTCCTCCATTGCAGCTTCATCAACTACCTGCTCTTCAACTGCTTCTACATCCACAGCATTGATCTGCTCACTTTGAGCAGGGGGCAAGTCAAGATAGAGCTGCTCACCATCTTCATGTTCGAGAGGGCAACAAGGAGAAGCACCATTCATGTAGTCCAAGTATCCCAGCTTGTATGCATTAGCTGCAATTTCATGCTTGGATGCCTCCGTGGCTTCAACATGAGTGTCAAACTTGACCAGCCGAGCTATCACCAACTCCGAAATTGGTAGTTTGAGCAACCGAAGGACTTTTTGCTCGAGCAAATGACTCTTTACCTCTCTTGACTGCAACTTGCAACATTGAGTTAGCTCCGCGCTTGACTGTTTGTAGCTTTGCAGACGAGTCGTGACTGCTGAACAGAGGCACATTCCTCTCAGTTTGATCCCCGGATCGGTGCAGGTGACCCAAACCTTGCTTCTCTGCAGCTTCTTTATAAGGTAGATCACGGGTTTTGAGCAGTTTGGGCAGAGACTTGAGCATAATATCCAGACCTCCTGCATGGCATTCACCTTTTTGCTGTTCACACTAGCGAAGTGCTTGATCCCGGCAGATGAAGAAGGAGCCACTCCTATGGGGTCTTCTCAGCACACGAGACTGCCCTTGAGGAAGACTTTCTCGTGGCAAAAGGAGGAATTTTGGTTGAGGACTCCTTCTGCTCAACTAGCAGACCATCTAGGTCCGAGCCATACAGCTTCTATCTTCCAACATCTTCAACAGGGGGCAGACCACCAACCTCCTTCCGATGTTCGTTCAACAACTAGCTCCATTCACAGAACCTTGGTCATGTCCGGGCCGAGATCGAGCTTCTTGCAGATATCATTCTCTGCAAGCAGAAGACGGAAGTCAGTCAGATACACAGTAAAGTTTCAGAAAGACTATGGCAGATCAAAGGGGTACAACATACCATCACAGTAGGTGAGAGGAACGAGCGGACCGTCGCCGACCTCCCCTTCCCATCTGCCGATGACTTCCAGCACGTTCGTGTGCCACACATGATCGCCTTGACTCATATTGTCAAAAGATTAGCAAGTCAAATACCTCCTCAACTCAGGAGCCCAAATCCAAGAAGGAAGCCCAGTTACAGCTGGACAGCCCAACAGATAATTCACATCTCCTACATGCCACCACGTGCCATGCAGAAGCTGGGGGGGCATTTGTGGGAACCGAATTAAATCACCCTAGGTCAAATAATTCCTTCCATTTGGGGATTATTTGCCCTAATTGGGAGTTACTCAATTTAATTGGGAGTTACCCAATTAAATTGGCAATTACCTAATTGAAATGGGGATTGATTTGATTCCTACCCCAATTAGGGATTTGATTTAAATCAAATCCCTAATTAATCAAATCTCGCCTAATCGGGGAGGAATAATTCCTTTCCATCTACGTAATTATTCCTCTGAAACCCTAGCCTCCGAGGCTCCTATAAATACCTAGCTACACACAAGGGTTCAGGTACGTCTAAATTCCTACTGAAACTCTGCAGAAATTATCCTTCACAAACCCTAGCCACCATCTTCTTTCTCTCTCTCTCACACAAGGCTCCGGCCTCCACACACGGCTCCGGCCACCTGGTTTCCCTTGAAACACCCATCCTAACTTAGGCATCGGAGGGCCTTTGGCCAACACCCCCCAGGTGTGGTCCTTTTACTCCGATCTGTTTTGCAGGGAGAGAGAGGTGCGAAGAAGACGAAGGAATCTTTAGGCGAATATTCTCGTGGGAGGAAATTTGCTCCCACAATACATATGCAGTAATACACATTCAGTTGACATTATAGCCACCCAGTACCCATGAACCACACGCTAGCTAGACCCAACTAATTACACTAATCAATTTTTACAACAAACAAATTGCAGATTCAAGAAACACAAACTAAGAACCTGTACAACAATTTTTACAACAAAATTACACTAAAAATTGGGTATGTACCTCAATCTTCAACCTCTCTATCGGTTGGAGAAGAATAGACAAGTGAACCTCTCCATTCTTCAACCCACCCAATCTCCTAGGATTGCAAATTTCATTCTTATTGAGAAAACTGTAACTCTCACTAACAACAGTGGAGGATGGGGATGGATAAATTTGGTGGAGGAAGGGAGGCAATGAGAGAAGAAGAGTAGAGAATACGGTATTTGAGGATACAACAACAATGGAGGACGTTCTAGCGATACTCCTACTAGAGTGCAGCAACAATGGAGGAAGGGAGTGCTATGGAGACGTGAGGAAGAAGTTTAGAACAGACGTGAGGAACTAACCAGGATGCTAGGGTTTTTTCATTTGTCTTTTAATTTTTAATTTGTTTTGTTTTTTAAGGATTATTGAAAAAAGAATAAATAAAAAAATAGAATACACATGTCAACATTCATTAATTGACATGGCAAGACACCTCAGCTGCCACATAAGGTGGTCAGCTAAGGTGGTCAATTTTGTGTGTCTAAGTAGCATTACTCATACATATATATTACCTAGTTCATTGCCAGTTTCTAAATCATACTCTATTATCATCAAAACAGAAGAACTTATTTTAGGAGGTGATAAGTTTTACTGGAATACAAAATTGCTCCTTCAAGTATGCACCTCTTTCTCTATTCTCTTATTGTTACAATAATTAAAAATCAATAAGGTAAGGGTATGTTAGCTCAAGTAGTTAAGGCAATTATCCCGCATTCGAAGTGCTAAAGTCATCTATATAGCAGTTAGATGCACAATTTCCTAAAATTAAATAATAAAGGAAGTGTTGGTGTGAGACAACTATTCATTAGGAGTAGATTTTGTATTTATTGTAATTGCCTAATAAGAGTAGAATTAGGAAACTTTGTATATATTTTCTATTTGTATTCACTATGTATGTAAAGTATATATATCCTTCATTGAGAGAATAATAAACGTCTAAGTATTATTCTAAATTACTTTTGAGTGGAAGATGACTTGTGAGCTATGAAAATAAATTAGGGAGAATGCAATGAGAATTTGGGAATGAGGACCTATGAAAATGAATTTATAATCAAAATTTACAAACAAAAATTTATAATGAAAGGTATTTGAGAAAAGGTACTCTGGTATTCCGAACAAAAGTAAAATTGTTGTCACTTTGCCCTTGGTCAACGTCTTTTTAGCTTTACTACCCTAACGGGCAACGGCCAGCCACCAATGAAAGTTAGCAAAGGGTTTCCGTTAGTGAAGATGAACTATTTCGGTCATAGGCGGGATCCGTTAGTCAAAGTGTCTTTATTAAAGACTGTAAACGGAGCCCAAAGCTAAAATTAAGTACAAATCCCAAATTTAAAACGTAAGGCAAAATTATTGTCCTTTAGGCTTCATGTAATGAGGCCGTCGTTAGTACTTACTATGTACATTCGTATGTGGCTTTTAATGAAGTACCTATTTGCCCTTTTTTTTTTTTGTAATTTTAATGAAGTTCAAGTCTTTTTGTTTGATAAGGCAATTTGATTTTCTTTTTCCAAAAAATGTTGTTGAAAATACTTCAAATGCATGCCGTATTTCTTTATATTTTCACAAACACACGAGACTATGTTGTCTTTCTCTAATTGTGATTTGCATGCTCTGCATAATATTTTTGTTTGATAAGGAGGATTTTTCTTCTAGGCACGTGGAAGAGATTATTATAATGATGTAATCGCTTTATCTTTCCCAGTCAGAGACGCAAGCATATATACTCACCACTTGTATATATGTAATATTTTTAACTCTCATTGAAATCACACTCACGTGCTTTTTCAGAAGTTACAGTTAAATAATGTGAATTTGAAACTAAGAGGATTGTGAGGAGGAATGTGTGACTTGTGTTCGATTTTTTTTCCTCTCGAAGTGGTTGTAAGCAGTCCTGGTTCATAGGAATTGCAAGAAATTCAACCCCACCATATGAATGTTTGCTTATGGCATGACATACCCATGCACAATGTGTTGAAGATAGGTTTGCCAAAATGATGCAAGAAGGAAGTAGAAACAAACAGTGGATGTAAGGAGGAGCAGCAAAGAAGAAGATGTTGAAAGAAGGGTGCAGTTGCAGTGGGGACCGGTTGCTTTTGGCAGAGAGCACAAGATCAAGTCTTCAACTCCAGGCGACCGATCGCTCAATCCCGATGACTGGTCGTCATGTGAATAGTGTCACACATGATTTCGACGTTTTGGCATGTTTGAGTTGGTTTTCCTATTATTTTGGTGTTTTCTAGCCTAATTTAATAGGGTTTTAAGTTTCCTATTCCTAGTTAACTTGTAGCAAAAGTGCTATGCATTATAAATAGGACTTTTAGGGCTAGGTTAATATAAGAAAGAGACACAAGAGAATTCAAGAGGGAATTCTAGGGTGTTTTCAAGGGTATCCCGTAAACATAACCCAATAAGAATCCAAGGAATCCAAGCAACGGTGAAGGCATAGTGACGCTGTGAAGTTTGCTTGTGTTTAGTGAAGTCAACAACTTCGACCATCGGTTTGAGCCACTTCAGCTTTGAATCGGACCTTGAGATAAGAATTAAAGTTTCTATACTCAGTGTTACGAATGATTTGATATAAGTCTTGACCGGCGATTCTAAGGCTGGTCCGTCCCTAGAATAGTACCACAAACCACCACAGAGTGGTAGAGCGTCGTGGTGCGTGTGGGGGTTCTGAGTCGAAATTGTTGAGACTGTTTGTAGTACACGAGGTGGTAAGCATCGTGGTGTGCTCAAATGAGTCTGTAGGTACAAACGGATTGATGATCGGATGTCCCAATCTTAAGTTGTTATGTTTCAAAATTGTGGTGAGCGATCATCATTCGAGCGTGCGTGATTGTGCGATCTAGAATGATCTGACCGTTGGATCAGGCTTCAATTGATGTAGGGTGATGTCGGGACTATTTGGAGTCCATTAGTGCGATCAGATTTGAAATATGAGGTTGCTGGCATGGGGCGGATTTTTGGAGTGTCATTTGGACGTGTGGGATCCACATGACCTAAATAGTAACTTTTTGGACAATACGGGTCATTGGTCATGTTTTGACGTCGACTATACATACTTAATAGTTTTGTTGTTGTTTGGATGAGATTTGATCGCTTTGGACCCCCGGTTGGTCCAAAGGGCGTTTTCGTCATTGAATGCAAAATCTTGGATTTGTGTGAGATTGAGAATAAGGTGGACAACATGGTTGGTAGTGACATTTTTGAAGTTGTCGATGACGTTGGCGATTCACATGAGAGGTGCGTCCCGAGTGACGTGTGCCTCATTTTGCATGCAAGTGCACGATTAGTTGAGTTTTGAGTTTAAGGATTCGTTGAGCTGTTGAAGATGCAGCTTGGACGAGAGGTGAGTAAAACCATCTCAATTGTGTGTAAAATCACATATTATTATATTTAATATAATGTGGTTCTAATAATGTTAATTGATATAATTAACATGCTGTTGTGGATTTTGAGAAACAGTTTTGGTGTGAGTGTAAAATCAATTAAATGTGCTTTGATTTTAAATGAGTTTGCAGGTCTTTGCAAAATGAATGGTATTCTGGGGAATTCCCATATTATGTTGTGTTTGAATGGTGGTGTTCATAAGTGAATGGTCACGTAAATATATATAATTAAATATATATTGATGTGACGGATGTATTTGAGATAGAAAATAATATTGATGTGGAAAGACATATTTATTGTTTTCGACGTGTGTTGATGTTGTGATTAGAAGGATAGATGTGAGAATGCACTGACTCCTTCAATTAGAAGAGGACTCGTAGAGAGGTTTTGACCGTGGCAAGTAATTAGGGATTATAGCTCTGGGGTGCAAGGCTCCAAACCAATTAGAGCTCTAATTGTCGTCATTGCGGATGTTCATGAGGGTAACACATAGTTACTTGGTTTCGCCGTAGATTTGTGAACAGGCACTAATGGATGTGTACTTTAGTGTTTGTGAGTTGAGAGAGTCGAGCGTATTCTCACTTCTGTTGTCCAAGAGTGACATTTATGGGTTGTGTTTCTAATGGATTTGAAACAGGTTTTGGGTCAGCTAAGGACCAAACAGTTCTTATAAATTAAAAGAATTGTAATTGTGATGAGATGATTGAGTATGATTACCTTGGTTATACAAGGATTGTGGTATGTGTTTGGATGTGGTCACTAAATTCCAGCCAAGTCAGGTGGTCTCAATTCCAAGCCAAGTCAAGGAAACCAAATTCCAACCAAGTCAAGTGGTCTCAATTCCAAGCCAAGTCAAATGGTCCCAATCTCAAACCAAGTCAAGTGGGACTCAACTCCACAAGGTCTAGCCAGACAAAGAAATTATTATTTATAATGCCAATAAATAAGTGAAAGAATAAGTAGTCTTGGTTTGGGATAGGTAACTAGCTACGAAAATCCAAGATTTTGGGTTGTCTTACTAGCCACCTACGAGACCCAAAAACAGCTGGGTAGAAAGATAGGTTGAGATAGCACTACTACAAAAAGTGAAAAAGACGACCAGAAAAAGACTACGATAGAAGAAAAAACCGTCGTTGTGTTTAAAAAGACAACGGTATAACAAAAAACCGTTGTGGACAAGTGAATTAAACAACTAAAAAACTGAGGTACTGTTGAATTTTTTTTTATAACGACGCACACAAATTAAAAAGCGTCGTCTTATTAAAAAGGTTTTCTTCAAAGTTAAAATCTGACCAAAAAACAACCACAGCAGGTATGACAAGCGTCGTCTTTTAAAAATCAAGTGTCCTTTTTTTGGTAAAGACATGATTGTTTTGAAAGAACTGTCGTCTATTATATGTAAAGATGACGGTTTTTTTTTTTAAAATGGTCGTCTATTGTGAAGTAAAGATGACAGTTTTTTTTTAAAAAGGATCGTCTATTATATGTAAAGATGACGGTTTTTGTTTTAAAAAGGGTCATCTATTATGAAGTAAAGATGACGGTTTTTTTTATAAAAAGGGTCGTCTATTATGATGTAAAGATGACGGTTTTTTTTTAAAGGGTCGTCTATTATATGTAAAGATGAAGTTTTTTTTTTAAAAAGGGTTGTCTATTGTGAAGTAAAGATGACGGTTTTTTTAAACAAGGGTCGTCTATTATATGTAAAGATGACGGTTTTTTTTTAAAAATGATCGTCTATTATATGTAAAGATGACTTTTTTTTTTAAAAACATCGTCTTTTAAAACACGCTAAAAAAAGGCCGCTTAAGTGAATTCGCGCTCGACAAATTTTCAGATTTTCCCCCGTCTTTGAAAACCTTATCTCTCATTAACAAGCGTCGTCTTTTAAAGCACGCTAAAAAAAGGCCGCTTAAGTGAATTCACGCTCGACAAATTTTCAGATTTTCCCCCGTCTCTGAAAACCTAATCTCTTCCTCCTTGAAACCCTCCTGAGGTCTCTAAAACACCCTCATGAAAGGTTTGATTTGAAAGTGACCTAATCTCTCAATACCCTTCTATATCTTGCTAGTGAATTCTGGATTAGTCTCTTTGCGTTTCTGGTATGTTCTTTGTCTCCCTGATTTCAGATTTTCTGTCTCTCTTGATTTGTTTGGTTTGTTTACATATTTTTTTTTATTTCTGGTTTCTTTTTAGATTTTCTTATTTTGTTCTTAGGAGATGAGGAGGAAGCTTGCAGATTTATAACTTTTTCTTTTGCAGGTTTTCTATGTGAGTCGTATTTTTTTTTTTGTTGAAAATTTGTTACCTTCTCTTTTCACCATCATTTTCTTTATATATTTTTCCTTTTGCAGGTTCTCGATGGTCTTTTTTATGCTCATTTTACAAGTTTTCTATGGAAATATGGTCCAATGGTAAAATTTCTCTTCCACCTAATTTTATATGTTTATAATCTTAGCTTTTTTTCTCTCTTTGTCATTTTGATTTATTTACAGGGATGATGGAGGAGACTTCAGTTGTGCATCATTTTTCTGTTTGGATGAGGAAGGCTTGAATTAGGAGTACGTAGGTCTTGTTAGGAAAAGATTGTACTACTTAATTGGTAGGAATTATGTTTGTTGTAGAATAAAGATTGGTTAACTATGTAATAACTATTGAATCTTCAAGTTTTATGAAAGAAACTATTTTTGAGTGTATATATTCATTAATAAAGCATTATGGTTGGTTTTCCAGTTAAAATCGTTATATAGCATCATATGAAATCAAAAAGAACTAAAATATAGCAGTTTGGGAACTTATTAGACGACGGTTTTCATAATAAATCATGGTCTTTACAGATAATTAACGACGGTTTTTATAAAAAGGATCGTCTATTATATGTAAAGATGACGGTTTTTTTAAAAAAGGATCGTCTATTATATGTAAAGATGACAGTTTTTAAAAAAAAAGGATCGTCTATTGTGAAGTAAATATGACGGTTTTTTAAATAAAGGGTCGTCTATTATATGTAAAGATGACGGTTTTCATAAAAAACCGTCATCTTAACCTACAATACACGACGGTTTTCATAAAAACCCGTCATCTTAACCTACAATATATGACGGTGTTATTAAAAACCGTCGTCTTTCCTCATATAATTAACGATCTTTACCTCTAAACAACGACGATTTTCTTTAAAAACCGTCGTCTTTATAGATAAATAACGACGGTGAAAAGCCGTCGTAGTTTGACACCCAAAAAGATGGCGGTCGATTTAACGACGGTTTTCAAAGCATTACAACGACTGTGGATCCCCGTCGTCTATTTCGTTTTTTGTAGTAGTGTAGATTGGAGCCTCCACGCAGGTTGAAACCTTGCTGCGACAATATTTAGCTTTCAAAGCAACTTCTCCAACTTGATTTTTCAATATTGGTCGAAAATCTCACTAGCGAAGTTGGAGATGGCTAACAAGTGGCTGACGTGGTTTTTCGTTAGAAGACCTTGCAATTGGTCTCAAATACAGATGAAGGATCGAAATCCCAATGGAGAAGGTTGTTGAAATTATCAACATAAAGTCTTGGCGGATTTGGGTTAAAGTCCCCTTAAATTGACCATGGTTTGGAACAAAGAAGAAAGGCTGTTGTAGCTGTTGATTCTTTTCGATACAGATGCACTTATCGGGAGGTTCTTTGGCTTCTACAAGTCTACACCAAGTACTTTGAATGGACCCACGCTGTTTTTTTTTTTTTTTTTTTTTTTTTTTTTTTTTTTGGTAACAAAGAGGGCTAAGCCCAAACAACAACTAAACATAAATCAACCTAGACCTTAAAAGGCCATCCCTGTCTTCTTGGAGGACACCAGTAATACCACCAGGAGGCAAAACAAAGCAATGAACACCCAATTCCATCTCATGCCCCATCTTAGCCAGAGAGTCAGCAGCAAAGTTAACCTCCCTGAAAACATGAAAGATGCTGCAGTCCCACGCTGTTTGAATAAAGAACCATCAGTTTTGGATATGAATTATATATATATATATATATATATATATATATATATATATATATATATATATATATATATGTGTGTGTGTGTTTATATATATGTAGGGTGCGTGTTTGACAATCCAAGGTGAGTTGGATTGGTGAGAAAGTTGTTTTGGATTCCTGACCTGAGATAAGACATTAAATAATATGCTGACAGAAAGAATTTGTGATATTGAAATGTTAAAAGCCATATTGGCGATTAGATGGCTGTTTGGCCAACCAAACTTGATTGCCCATAGTCTGGGCTAGAAAAGCTTATTGATCCATTCAAATATATGTTATATGTTGTGGAGGCCTTACAGCCTGGTAGATCAGAGACAAGAATTAAAGGCCAACTAAGTGGCCTACAAACTCTCTTTTTCTATCTAAATATATAAATGTACATATATATATATATATATATATATATATATGTGTGTGTGTGGCAATATTGGAAACTAAGAAGTCATGTAGAGCTTGGCCAAGTTTCTTGGATGGACTCATTGGAATTCCAAGTCACCCACTACTAGAAATTTGGGCAATAGGGACCCTTTTTTAGAGACTGATAAACAAACAGTCCGTAAAAACAGCTATTTGGCATGGAACTTTATTAAACCGTCCCTATAAACATCAAGGGACACAAAACCGTTCCTATTGCAATATTAGAGACACAAAACAGTTCCAATTGCAATACTAGAGACACTATAAGGGCAGTAGCCCTCTCCATTGGAAGTTAAGTGCTCACCTACTCTAATAGTAGCTTTCACACAATCCCAATGGGTATCCCTCTCCATGTTTACTAAATTGGTGTACTAGCTTCACAATATAGGAAGCCATTGATGTGGTAGCTTTCACTCTATTAGGGTGGTAGCCATCTCTGTTAGAAGTGAAGCATATACACCTACCTACCTCAACAATAGCTTTCACTTTTGCTTGGAAATACATTTCATTTTGTCATGGTAAGTACAATTGATTGCTATGCCACTAAGACGACTATATATATATGTGTTGAGACCCAAAAAAGTCATGAGAAGCCCAAAGACATTTAAAGCCCAATATAACATATAATGTTGGTCATGCATTAATCCAATCTGTATTTTGGGAATTAATTCATTAAATAAATAATATTATTCATGCCTTGCGAAGCCAATAATACATTTTTCATATGTCAATCACCTATCAAGCTCACAAGAACCCAAGTTATGTGGTTTACGGGGCTTGCATGAAGGATTGTGGTGTGGAAGGTTACAGAGGTCCACAAGGCCCATGAAAGCTCTTGTATAATGGAGACTTTGGGCTAGCTACTCGGGAGCACCAAAGTCCAGGCCTATTACTTGGAGTTCTCGAACGTGGGTAAGCAAATGATATATTCTTTAAGCACTCCCTATTACCCACTAGAAACAAGTCAATTCCGACACTTCCTTTTACCCATAGGAAATAGTCATTTTTGAAAGCCTAGCTTTACCTGTTGGAAATAAGAATGTCCAAATGCTCCCTTTTACCCGTTGGAAATAGACTAGCTCCAACACTTGCTTTTACCTATTGGAAACCAAAGAGAGCCTTCACCTTCTATAAATTGGGAGGCATTTCCCAAGCAAAACCAACCCCTCTTGATTGTTCCAAGCCTCTCAAAAACCATGAGAAATCACCCCTCATTCGACTGCTACAAGCATCCCAGCAGCCATCAACCAATTTTTCTTCAGCCATCAAGCCCCCTCATTCCGCTGCTGCAAGCAACACAGCAGCCATCAACCCCCTTCTTCAGCCATCAAGCCCTTCCTTTAGCTACTGGAGCATCACAACAACTTCTTGCGTTGGCTACTGCAAGCATCCCAGCAGCCATCAACCCCCTCTTCAATCATCACACCTCCTTCCTAGCTGTTGCAAGCACCCCAACCATAATCTCCTCTCCTTGAAATCCATCATCTTCTCTATAAAGCCTCACCAAGCATAACTCCAAGTTTTTCCTTCCTTCCAAGCTATAAACACCATAGCCTTCAAACCTCAAGCTCTTCCTCCCATCCTCATTCTCTTGAAACTCTTAAATCCCCATAGCGATAGCCACAAACAATAAATTCTCAACACCCAAACTCAAGCATATCAAACACCAAGCCAAGCACAAGCATTCTCATTTGCTAAACTTGTGGATCTTTAGCTCCCGCACTCCAAGCTCTCATGCGAAGCTCATATAATCTCATATCAACATCAGCAAGTCATCTTTAACTCTTCGTCAAGCTGCCGGAAACATCAACACAAAACACGCAGCCGCTAGAAGAAGAACAGAGTACTACCCTCAGGATGCTTTGGGCCTAGTTCTCGCTAACTCAGAAAAAGGGGTAACGAATGCTTGATTCACCACCCTATGGCAGTCGAAGAATCAATAAGCCTAGACGAGCCTTCCGATGGAAAAAGACCCCAACAATATGATTTTTTTTTTTTTTATGATATTTACTAACCTCTTGGAACGTGTACTTGAGTGATAGTATTTACCGGGCTAATCTTGAGTGCGAAATTTAAATATGGGTCCTCACATGGTCTCACACAAAACAAAAAAAAACATGCCTTGTGATATGGTGTGGTAATCTTGTGTAGTTGGTCATCGGTTTGTTCATTAAGGTCATTTTATGAAGATTTTTTTTTTATTTCGAAAAAAGAAGTAAAAAAAAGGAACCAATGGAGCACACAAGTGTGACTCAAACCTGCACTTATAATGAAATTCAAAGTGCAAGAACCAACTTCACTAGAGCCACAATTGTTTAAATATGTTGTATGGTGACTCGTGTGTATATATATATTTCGTTCAAGGATTCCTCAAATAAACTTATTTGAGGGACACTCTTGTAAGGCCCACTCTGCATTATATATCCCTCAATGGAAGCTGTATATATATATGTAAAAAAAATTTGGGGCCCCTCCAAAACTGAGGATCATGTGCAATGACACTACTTGCACTGTGTTAGGACCGCCCCTAATGATTTAAATTATTTTGATGAAAGTTTCTTTATTTATGTATTTATTTTTTAAAGTGATTTAACTCAAAAAACAAAATTAAAAAAAGTTATAATCCTAACCCACTGTCACACCTGCATTCATCATTTGCGCTAACCTAAAAAGACAAACCCGAAGGGCTTTGGGGAAAGTTAATTCAAATTCTCTGACCCCAAAGAAAAAGCAAAGTACTAGTAATACAAAAGCAAAGTACTAGTAGCTTACCCAAAAATACAGTAACTTACCCAAAAATAATCGCATATGCATGTAAATTCGCATTGGCTATAGTAACAAAATACAGTAACTTACCCAAAAATAATCCACCTATCTAGTAATATTTTATCTTTGGATCACTAATAGGCAAATTTAATACTAACACGTTACGTCTTCTTGAAAAAGTAAATAGAAAAATAAACCTTCCAATACACATAATACTATCTTACCCCAAAATAATTACCGTATTAATTTTTAGTGTCCATGACCATGACTTACCTTTTTAAGTCCATTCTTAACTTTTCTTCTTGTTGACCACTCTCGCACACTATATAAAGGCCGACCCTTTCAAAGGGGGCTCTTCAAATTTTTTTTCATGTGTACATATTGAATGTATATGTGAGCGGTGTTGCACGGCCTTGACTACATACACCTCAGAAAAGAAAATTCCTCCCAAGTCAAAAGTTAAAACACGAGGTACAATCGCTTTAATTTTCTTTTTATATACAAGCGATATTTTACTTTAATCTAATCTAAACTACGGGAAGAAGATTCAAATTAAGGGCAGAGTGGAAAGCACATCTTCCTATAGTCAACTTGAGTAAGCTCATGTCTGCGGTAGAACAGCTTAATTAATTTCGATTACAACTTGACTATGCCTTATGCTATATGCATCTACTTGTAATGTTTCTTTCTGTTAATTAGTATGTATATCTATTATATATTAAGGTAAAGTACAAACTTTATGGATGGATAATTCTTTTTTTCTTTTTCTTTTTTTCTAATAACGCTGAAGTAAGTATATTTCATGTCAGATGTTGAAGCTAGGGAATTACCAACAAGGTAGAATGGAGGGCCATCCTCCAGTTGGCAGTAAGAACAAGGGCAAGGAAATCAAGATCGAGAGGGGCATAGAGAAGAAGCAGCAAACTAGAAGAGAAATCAAGATCAGTAGGAGGAGGAAGCATTACAAAATTAAGATGGCCAATGATGATGAGGCGGGCCCATCTAGTCGTTGTAATCCAATATTAGGGTATAAGCAACTTTTGCCACATCACCAAGAAATTGATGAGCTTGTAACTGAAAAAGAGTTTATGAACTTTTTTTCTCATCTCCTAGGTCCATGCATGGATGACTTGTCATCACTTACCAGTTCTTCAGAAGATTATCTCATATTGAAGACTCCATGAATAGGTTTAAGCTTTATTTAAACAATAATGCTATTTGTACTGGTTTTGTCTTTTATGAAACCTCATCACAATAACTATTTCTTTCTTTATTTGAGCATAACTTGATTGATTCAATTTTTTGTTTTTATTTCAATGGTGTAATTATAATTTTTTTTTAGCCAATTTTGAAAGAGGTTTTAAGTTTTAATGCCCCCAATGATAATTAAAAGATTTTTTCTTTCAAGCTAAATCAAACTTTTACCTTTTTTTACCATCTACTAATTGCTTTGTTAAATGCATCTGCAAATACGTGAAATTTTTTGTTTTGCCAAACGATAAAAATATCATTGATAAAAGCCAAAAGGCTCAAATACAATACTATCTACACATGAAATCAATCACTTGAATCTATACTTAGACCCAATACAAGTTTCAATGGGATACAAAAGGTAATCATGAATATGGTACTCCCCCAATAACAGCCCTAAGGGCTCGAATCTAGCAACAAACCAAAGTCGCTAGAGTAAAGCCAAGTGAAATACGTGAAATCTTAAGTAGTATAGTTTTCTTTTTGGAAAAAATCATAATGTTTTATGAGTTAAGTTCCTTAACAATGTGAAAAGAACTTGGGAGAAGCTTCCAAGTAACCCTAACTCTATATACAAGAGTCTAATGAGAAGAAAAACACACTCTAGTAAATTAAGTCATCTTTCACTCTGTTCATCTCTTTGTATTAGCACGCTCGTAAAATTTCTTTCTTTTAATTTATCTCACCCATCGTTCATTATGCTCGCATTAGAATTTAGGATCTATTTCTTATTCATAAATCTGAAATGTGATTTTTTTTTTTTCTTTTGTTGAATGTTGATGTTTCGGTCAATCCGAATGCACAACGCATGCTTTGACAGTTCGAATGAAAATTGATATTACCAGCATGAGTTACTATGCTTAACATACAAACAACTCTTATTACAGGTTTAAATAGTTTGGATTAACAATATATAGGTTTGACAATAAGCCCATTTTAGGATAAATTCCTGAATTATTGGTCTTAGTCTCAAGACTTCATGACCTAATTAGTTATTCCGCATTCTAGGATATAATTGGGACTATTATGACTAAGTGACCACAAAAATGAATTTACTCTAGAAAGAAGCTCGTGCATATGGTAGAAGATATAGCAAATTTGCTTGAGGGATTCGCAAAAGAAAAGAAAATAAGTAAGAACCTTTTGTTATGAAAGCATTCTTACATGCCCGCCACTCTAAATAATACCATAAGTATGGCCTAACAAAAAGAAAAACAATAAACAATTAAGAAAATTGACCCTATTCATGCAGCAATTGTGGCGGAATTTCTGATGAACTTGATTGTGATGGCAAAGTGAAATTCAAAATGTCGATGAAATCCTTGCTGCCCTAGTTGTAATAATATTAAGAGATATTTAGTTATATGCTCATTCTTAGCACTAATGATATAGATAAATCTTACACCATTTAATTTCTATAAATAAACCCAAACAAACCCAAAAAATGACAATTAGCCCTATTGAATTTAAGTTTGATTATTAAATTACTTTGATGCCCTATTGAGTGCTTTGGGTTTTTTTAATGAAGTTTTGAGGTTGGGCTTGTTTTAAGAAATCAATGGCAATTTTATAAGTTATAATATTAAGTCATGATAAGAATATTAATTTCAATTGTCCTCTCGTCTTTGCAAATCTCTTGGAAAATTGGGAGACGTCCTTGAGCCTACGAGTTGAGGAAGACCCCTTCAGTTGCTTCGCCTCCTGGCAAAACTTGCCATATCTCTTTATCTTTGGCCTTCTTGGTTTTCTGCTTCTCCTTGCTTTTCTCCATCTTGATTTCCTTGCCCTTGTCTAGCTAATTGATTCTCTCCTAACTTCAACACATATATTCCATGTAATATTATAGTTGTTGGTACCATGACTAACTGAGCAATTAGCTAGGCAAGATCAACCACGTTCCATGCTTTGAAAGGTCATCACCTTAGCCAAAGAAGCCTTACCATAAGTCACAACTAGGGGCAATGTCAAGAGTCCCACATTAGAAGACTACAAGAGATGGAGACTCCCTTTCACCTATAAAAGAAGACCACTCTCCACTCAGAAAAGGGGTCTTGGGTCTTAGGTCTTGACCCTTGGGCCTTGGACTCTTGGGCTTTGTACCTTAGGCCTTGGGCCTTCTTCCCTTTATCTTTGGGTCTAATCCCCTTGTACAAATGTAAACAAACATTATCATAATGAGAACATCCTTCTCTGTTTGGGCGTAGCTCATCATTCGGGTGAACCATGTATATATTGTCTTCTACATGCTTATTTACTTTACTCACTACTACAAAAAATGAAATAGACGACGGGGATCCACCGTCATTGTAATGCTTTGAAATCCGTCGTTAAATCGACCACCGTCTATTTGGATGTCAAACTACGACGGCTTTTCACCGTCGTTGTTTATCTGTAAAGACGACGGTTTTTAAAGAAAATCGTCGTTGTTTAAAGGTAAAGATCGTTAATTATAGGATGAAAGACGACAGTTTTAAAAACTGTCGTGTATTGTATGTAAAGATGACGGTTTTTTATGAAAACTATCATCTTTACATACAATAGACGACCATTTTTTTAAAAAAACAGTCATCTTTACTTCACAATAGACGACCCTTTTTTAAAAAAACCGTCATCTTTACATATAATAGACGACCCTTTAAAAAAAACGTCATCTTTACCTATAATAGACGACCTTTTTTATAAAAATCGTCGTTAATTATCTGTAAAGATCATGATTTATTATAAAAACCGTCGTCTAATATGTTCCCAAATTGCTACATTTTAGTTCTTTTTGATTTCCTATGATGCTATACAACGATTTTAACTAGAAAACCAACCATAATGCTTTATTAATGAATATATACACTCAAAAATAGTTTCTTTCATAAAACTTGAAGATTCAATAGTTATTACATAGTTAACCAATCTTTATTCTACAACAAACATAATTCCTAACAAGACCTACGTACTCCTAATCCAAGCCTTCCTCATCCAAACATACAAATGATGCACAACTGAAGTCTCCTCCATCATCCCTGTAAATAAATCAAAATGACAAAGAGAGAAAAAAAAAAGCTAAGATTATAAACATAAAAAATTAGGTGGAAGAGAAATTTTACCATTGGACCATATTTCCATAGAAAACTTGTAAAATGAGCATAAAAAAGACCATCGAGACCTGCAAAAGAAAAAATTTATAAATAAAATGATAGTGAAACGAGAAGGTAACAAATTTTCAACAACAAAAAAACATACGACTCACATAGAAAACCTGCAAAAGAAAAAGTTATAAATCTGCAAGCTTCCTCCTCATCTCCTGATAATAAAATCAGAAAATCTAAAAAGAAACCAAAAATATAAATAAAAAAATTATGTAAACAAACCAGACAAATCAAGAGAGACAGAAAATTTGAAATCAGGGAGACAAAGAACATACTAGAAACGCAAATAGGCTAATCCAGAATTCACTAGCAAGATATAGAAGGGTATTGAGAGATTAGGTGACTTTCAAATCAAACCTTTCGACCAGCTTTGATTCTCAAATACAGAACCTCCCTCTACATCTTATGGATCTGCGAAAATCTCTTAACTCTTTCATTGATATCGATTTTTTGATGATTTTGTAGAGAGTTTCATGAGGGTGTTTTAGAGAGTGCAGGAGGGTTTCAAGGAGGGAGAGATAAGGTTTTCAGTGACGGGGGAAAATCTGAAAATTTGTCGAGCGCGAATTCACTTAAGTAGCCTTTTTTTAGCGTGTTTTAAAAGACGACGCTTGTTAATGAGAGATAAGGTTTTCAAAGACGGGTGAAAATTTGAAAATTTGTCGAGCGCGAATTCACTTAAGCGGCCATTTTTTAGCGTGTTTTAAAAGACGACGCTTTTTTAAAAAAAAACCGTCATCTTTACATATAATAGACGACCCTTTTTTAAAAAAAAAAAACCGTCGTCTTTACATATAATAGACGACGGTTTTTTTATAAAAAGCGTCATCTTTACATATAATAGACGACCCTTTTTTACAAAAACCATCATCTTTACTTCACAATAGACGACCCTTTTTTTACAAAAAAGCGTCATCTTTACATATAATAGACGACCCTTTTTTAAAAAAAACCGTCATCTTTACTTCACAATAGACGACCCTTTTTTACAAAAAAGCGTCATCTTTACATATAATAGACGACCCTTTTTTAAAAAAAACCGTCATCTTTACTTCATAATAGACGACCCTTTTTTAAAAAAAACCGTCATCTTTACATATAATAGACGACAGTTTTTTCAAAACAACCATGTCTTTACCAAAAAAAAGGACACTTGATTTTTAAAAGACGACGCTTGTCATATCTACTGTCATCGTTTTTTGGTCATATTTTAACTCTGAAGAAAACCTTTTTAATAAGACAACGCTTTTTTATTTGTGTGCGTCGTTATAAAAAAAATATTCAATAGTACCTCCGTTTTTTAGTTGTTTAAGTCACTTATCCACGACGGTTTTTTTGTTACCGTCGTCTTTTTAAACACAACGACGGTTTTTTCTTCTACCGTCGTCTTTTTCTGGTCGTCTTTTTCACTTTTTGTAGTAGTGACTTACTCTGAATGTCACTGACTGGCGAAGGCAATAACCTACCGAAGGCACATACACATGCTGAAGGCACACGTCTTCACACATTATTCACCACTCCACATCTATCTAAGTTGACCCTCCCAAAAAGAGTGTAAACAATAGTTACATTATTCAGCATTATTAGAATTAAAAAACTTGAAATAACATTTATGAACTTCTATGTTAGCCACGCAGTGTTGAGATTATACAACCGATGATATTTTTCTGGCCATATATATAATTAAAATAGATTTTTTTATAATCATAATATAATTAAAATAGATTGATGCAAGTTTACATGTATGCATAAATATATCATAATTACGTAGACATATAAACGTATGTATTTTTACCTTGTAAAGCACAGCAAAACCTTGCACTATTTACCAAGAAACAAAGAAAGGCTACAGCTTTTTATTTGTAGATGTGGTTATGAGGAGGGTTTTTCACTTGTATGGAAGACAAAGAAAGTAATTACACAGAGGATGGGAGTGGACTTAAAGCAAGGTAAGTTTTGGGCAAGTCAACCATGAGTCAAAACGTGCACTCCAAATATTATTATGTATACTAGCCTCTCCGCAAGCGCTTCCGCGCCTTCGAGAGGCTTTTTTAAAAAAAGATTTAAATTTATTTCATAATTAAAAAAGATAATGAGTAGTTGTTTTCCGTAAATATAGGATCCATTATCTAAATTTTCTTTTAATTTTAATTTTCTTAATATGAAAAGTGTGAATTTACCATAATATTCTCATTTAATTAATAATTTCAATTCTTAATGTTTGCATTAACCAAGGGCATTTTTTGGTAGTTTGAATGTTTTACCATTCTGTGCCT
Source organism: Prunus avium (assembly GCF_965620075.1). Classification (NCBI taxonomy): domain Eukaryota; kingdom Viridiplantae; phylum Streptophyta; class Magnoliopsida; order Rosales; family Rosaceae; genus Prunus; species Prunus avium. Next base: position 17,200,107 of record NC_142287.1, on the reverse strand, counting down.
TTTGCTTTATATATATATATTTCATGATGAGAGTCGTATAAAAACGGTGGGTCTATTTCAATTTTTGTAGTAGTGATACTAATTTTATTATTCTGGCTAATTAGCCTATTCGGAAAATCATAAACTATTCGGTATTGGAAATAAAAGATGAACATCATTAGATAGAGAAATGGGTGGGTTTTGGGTAAGTTAACATTCTATTATTAGAATGTGAATAATGTGAATAAACTTTGCCTTGTTTTTTTTATTTTTGGGAAATTGTTTTTGGGTAAGTTAATATTGTCTTACACTCGAATAGTAATGTGAATAAACTTTGCCTTTTTCTTTATCTCTGGGAAATTGTTTTTGAGTAAGTTAATTTTGTCTATTACTTAAATGTGAATAATGTGGATAAACTTTGCCTTTTAAAAAAAAAAAACTGTTTGGGGTAAGTTCAAATCTTTACTTTTTAATATTTTGCCCAGTTCTTTGTGGCATGTTTTTGTTAGGCATTTTAATCTTCTTAATAAAAATTAGTTTTGTTCAGTTATTTGTTCCTTTATGATTAGTTTATGATCCCGAAATTTCAAGGTCGGCCCTTTGAGTTGGGTGCTCATTTTGAAGAATTTGAAATTAATTCATCCAACATAAACCCTAATTGACAGGACTCGTCCTGAACTCCTCGGAACCTGGGATGAATCCTGTGGTATTTCCGACATCATACTGATGTCGGGCCTACTTACTAAAGAAATAAGATTTTCTATTGAAATTTCGGCAGAGTCTCTCCTGAAAAACGGACATTCCCAAAAATTTTAAACCTGTCAAATAAACATTTAATAACACCAACCGGCAGCATGCACAAGACAATATCATGTAGTTTACATCTATGGCCTTCGGCCTTACAATCAAACCCTAACATGGGCCACACCAGAGCAATCTAAGAGTTTCAGTTTACAAACGAGAACATAAAGTTCAACAAGAATAAAACAAGGAAAAGTCATCCTACAAGAGACTAAGCTCTGAAGTTAGGATCTCGACTCGGCCGCTCGATACGAGTCTATCTACTGTTAGGGGGCACAAAACAGAAAAGTGTGGGTGGACAAAAACAAAGTTTGGTTATATTTGAAAACAACACTAACCCCACCGTTTGGAAAATAATGCTAAAAATATGCAATTGATATTATCCCTACATAATCATTGTGAAATCAAAGTATTCTCACTTCCCCGATATCATATAGTAATAACCAAGTCATATCTTTGACTTCAACCTAACTCCTTCCCAAATCATAGGATTATGAAACGGAATATAATCGATAAAAATAATGCTATTTTAAAACCAAGCCCACTCACAAGTAGTCCCACGCTACTTGACCCTGAGAGGGTCCCGCCTGCTGAGTACGAGTAGCCGGAGTACCTATTTCAGGATACGAGAGCGAGATTAATATAAAATACTTCAATCGAGCACTTTAAAATAACTTCCTAATTTCCTGGGAATCAAGTGTGTGTGTGTGTATATCGAGCGAGACATTCCTAAGGTCCAACTACGTGGTTTGAATGACGAAATAGTCTCAGAAGACGCTCGGTCAACCGAGTGGTCAAACTTCCCAAATTTGATCAACCGGGGCCACGACCTCTGATTTCTGATCCAAAAGTTCCTATAGGTTCAACAAGATTTATTAACCACGTTCTGTAAGTTTGGTTCAAATCGAATGGTCGGATCGCTCATGATCACACGATCAGACGGTTATCGATTTACGCAAACTTTAAGTCATTGAATCGGAGCATCCGGGGCTCTGATTCACGATCCGCGAATTCTTACACGATCCTAGAGATGCCTAGATCAACATATTTGAAATTGGAGTCGATCCAACGATCCGAACATATTGAACCATGTTAACGCCTAATATGCGTAATCCAATCGATAGTAAAATGATAACCAAATTCAAATCCGAGCACACCGTCGTGCTTGGGATGACATGGGGATCATTTTAGGACCAAATGGGTCACCCAAACAGTACCCGCGCACCTCTACACGCGCTGGCAGGGGGTGTGTGCCTAGAGAAATTCCGGTGATCGGAAAATCTCCAAACCGCCGATTAAGACTTATACCTACATGATCATGACAATGAGTGGAGCAACTTTTGTTCTTAGACCATGGCCAAAAAGTGAACGGAACTTGCCGAAAATCGGCCAAACTTTAAGTGATAATTTGAGTTTCAAAACGCAGAAATTGATCCTAAACAACCTAATCATTAGCTAGAACACATTGAGAGGATGAAAAAACATACCTAGATCGAAGAAATTAGCGGTCGGAATCGCTGGAACGAGTTCCGGGAAGTTTTGAGAAAAACCGGCCAAATGTTCACTTTTTCGGCGAAAGGAGCGGAGGATTGTGGCAGCTGAGGGGTGGGGTAGGAAGAGGGAGCAGAGCCGGTCACTTTGGTACGAGTCCCGTGGCCGGGGGTGGGCTGTGGCAGCGGCGGGAAGCCAAAACCCACCGGCTATTACTGTTTTGGGGGAGGGTGTGTCGTGCGAAGAATCGGGAGAGAGAGAGAAGAAATTTCAGATTTTTAAAAACCCTGTTCGAAATATTTACAATTTTGCCACTATGCTTCCTTTAATCGTAACTTTTCCGTTTCAACTTCGATTTGAGCCCACTATGTGTCTACGGACTCATCTTGACGTGATCTATGTCATGGTGCCATTCATTTCCCCAAAATTCTTCTGGATTAAAAAGTGACCAAAATAACCCTATCCCCGATGACAAAATTGTAAATTCATAATTTAAATAAATTAAATAATTTATCTAAGCAATAAAATTAGGGTCGGGGCATTACACTAATTAAGGCAGAATCACCATTTTTTAACTCTGAAAATATGGGGTTGTCGTCTTTTTTGTTGATCTCTGAATTGAAAATTAGAGCGGCTATATTCTCATCCTCCATATGACATGTATAAAAGTTCTTCACAGCATTAAAATGAGTATATAGGATGGCATTAGATGTAAATTATAATCCACTTGTTTCATTTACTAAAGAATACCACGTATGTAGAGGGCGGAAAAGATTCACATTTCTCTCCAAAATTTGTTTAAAGTAATGACCCAATAGATTTCTGGTCCTGCAAGATAGGGAAGCCTCACAACTGCAACAAATAAAAACATTCGCCACCTGAAAAAAAAAAAAAAAACGATTAATATTTGACAATGGCTAAAAAAACTAAATAAGCAGTACGACCCTATCAGTATATATTTCTTATCTAATGCTTGAAAACTTGTGTCATAATTGGAGTAAAAAAGATGGTGCCACCCGCTATACCTCTGCAACATGATGAACAAGCTGAAGACGAATTTGAACTTTTAGATTGACTTCTGTGTGAGTATTACACGTATATTCCCAACCCTAACTCTTTTGGATTTGTTTCCACCATCCATGATGGCCTGTTTGAGGACCAATAAAATATTAAGAAAGAAATGGAATAGTCAATACAAATAATCTATAAGAAAGAGAATAAGGGACCAGAAATTTTACTTGTTCATTACAAAATTGAATGTTCCTTGTGCAGCACGTTCGAGAAGGAGTTTTCTTGCCTCGATTGCAACGCCTTCAGTCTATACAGAGAGAATTTGATAAGAGGCTTATTGCATCAATGGGCAGCTTTTAGGTTTCTAAACTACGTACTCAGCCCTTGTACATACCTCCTCTGGAAACCAAACCCCAGGCTTTGTGCTTCCCTCAAGAATTGCCAGAACAAATGCAGCTGTTGCATTTCCAACTGATCTGCAACACAAATTCTATTTCAGTCACATCTCATTCAAATCCTCCAGTACGTACTTTCACATACATATGTCCACACCACAAATATCACATTCGATATCAACCTTGTAACATTTTACAGACATTTAAAAGAAAAGGGAATCAGGGTGTCCGTGATTGATTTTGGAAGGAAAAATAAACGAATAGGCCTCTGGATAACTTAAAACTTACACGGAGAGTCTCTTGTGACTGAATATGCCAACTGTATTGCGCCCGTCAGAGCACTCCAAATCAACCTGCCGCCCCACCAAAAAGAAAAAGAATGAAGTGAAGTGAATTGCGATGACAAAGACGTTGTGAATTATTATTCTTTCCCTCATGTACTAGTAAAAAAGTTTAACAAGAAGTTGAAATAACTGAAGACTTGATTCTGTGTTTATATCCTCTCACCCTCATTGATACACGCTCTCCAGCAATACCATCAACTCGTCGGACTACGGGGTCAAACAGGTCAACCATCTGTTGGACTTTGCTTCTGTCTCTCAACAGCTCCTGAAAAGTTTATACGGGCTAACAGTTAGTTACTCAAAATTAATGTGGGTCATTTTGGTGAGAATTTGTTTCGTAATCCTCACTAATCCCTTTGAAATGCAGAATATTGGCAATAGTCAATCAAATCTCATCTCATTTCTTATAATAAGGGTGAAAATCTAAATGCTAAGGCTAGAATTACAATTCTAGATTATCAGAGGGGATGCATGAAATCCCAAATGTCATAGCGTACTGCTGGAAGAAGACTAGTCATGGCTGCCATTCCCCAATTCCAAAAGAAGGGTGAAGTTCCAAATCGAGCACTGACAGTAGGTACTCCTAGGACCTCATGAGTACTTCTTACCTCTGGCAAATTCCTGAAAATAAGATTAGGTTTAGTACAACCCTTGTATTATAGCAGTTTCATACTTTATTAACTGAGCGGATAGACAGAAACCAACTGGTTCATCTAAATGGAAATCATTAAGCTTCAAAAGAAGGAAAATAAGTCCCGATCAGACTTTTGGGAGTTGATTAAAGGATGCAAAAGCATCTCGAGGACAAACTACTATGCAATCTAAGAGTTATTCTGCAATCTATCAAGTACTGCATGGCCAGTAACCCCTCGTGGACATAATTGACAAACTCAACCTAGCTATGAGAAAACTTATGAGACCATTATGGTACATAAAACTTATATTTGTCTCCCCTTCTTGCAAGGACAAGAAAATAAAATTGAAACAAAACTTCAGGTGAAACTTCTTCGATCGTGTTAATTATCTTTAGTGCAATTCCAGTATAGGGCTGTAAAACATGGTGACTGAAATATTACAATGTCAACAAGAAAGAACATAACTAGAAAAAAAATTAGAAATTATACCAAAATATTTGATTGACAAGTTTCTAATGGGGTTGCCCTTTCAGAAAATGTTTATGGGGGGAATTGTATACAACTGCATGAGACTTGTTGGGAACTTGGCATCATCTACATAATGACCCAATTGGTGGTAGCCATAATGGTATTACAGGTTTGATTTGTATATAATTTATTGATCATATGACTTGGTGACTTCAAACTCATGCATAAAATTGTAGCTTACAGAACTTACAACAGATAAACATCTTTCTTTCCAATTCCTTTTCCAAAGTCAATCGTCAGCATTCCACTATATGGCTTTAGTTTGATCTTTTCTCCTGGTTGAGTAGCCCATTATTGGTGTTAGGCATGATATACGGAATTCAGGAGTCATCAAACACAATAGAAAAGGAGAAGAAGAAATTCTAGAACAGCGTTGAAACTAACCTTTATTAAATGCAACAACCTCCTCTCCGAGAAGCAAAAAACTAGTGGCTAAGATAGTTGGACCAGCCCCGCCAGTGCCCGCTGTGTAGTAGTAGAATCTGATGAGAAGATATTTGCAGATATTTGTTAGGCATAGAATTCATGAAGACCCCATAGAGAAAAAGCACAAACATGCCATGTTATATGCGACTATGCATAAGATTGAATACGTTATCTCAATCAAGAAGCATTTCGAAATATCCCAAACATCCAATTTCAAGTTTGCTCAAATTTGAATAACAATAAAAAGACATGGAATGCGACTGGGGAAGACATTGACCACAGAGCTTGGGAAATGGGGCCAAAAAACGGTTTATTTCGAATTAATATGAAAGATAATTTTAGTAGAAGATACCATTCAATGACAAAGAATCTCAACCAGAAGAAAGTCCAATTTGATGCCAACTGATTGGAGAAATACTGTAAATGTAAGTTTAAAACAATAAAAATTAAACAATTCTTGGACTTAAAAAAGGTAATGGGAATTGCTACCTTAGCCTTTCTGGTTTGCCTTTGCTTTCACTTCTTGCCGCACGAACTAGTTCTGCAGCCATCACTGTCATTATAACAGTAGGAGTCAGTATCTAGGAGACAAGGAATAGTAGATATGACCCCTTTTCACTTTCACACAAGAATACCATCTGACGACACATCTAATTTATGAGTATTTCTATGATCTTCCATTGGTGTGTTTACAAAAAATTTGGTATGTTAACTGTGGACAAGAGTCCTTGAGATAATCCAAACCTCACATAGACAAACTCAAAAGTTAGGTTATTACGTTAGGAGGTTTAGTTGTTAAATTATACATGTAAGGTACATCTCATCTGAATTCAAAAAACCCGCTACTTGGAGTATCTCAGCCCAGGCTTTTTAGGTCTATCTAGATCCCGAGAGTAACAAATCTTAGCTACGGACCCAAATAAAAAGGAGCTTGGTACTTGAGATTATTATTCACTTGCATTTTATTTCAAAGAAATTTATCTTTGAAATATTATCTGGGACAAACAACTCCTTTTGTTTCATTTTAAACACAGTTCAAATATATGCACAAGCAAGTGTACCAAACTTTGTGGACTACAGAACAAAATGTGCTGATGATACACCATTGCTCACTCCAGGATAAATTCCACCAGTTGTTATAGCCGGAACATTTGCAGCTAGTGCTCTACTGTTGAAAGATTTTGCACGCAGTGAGTAGGCTGTATCATCACAAACATCAACATAGGCTGTCTGTGGAGAGAAGAAACACATTACCAAAGTCATACATTTATAGTAAATTTAAGATCTATTTTCCAACATAAACACGCACACACACAAACGAAACAAACATATGTCACTTAAAATTAAAAACACACAAAAAATTTCTTTTCTTGCGGGGGGGAGACAATCTGTGGCCATAGTAACATTCCTCACCTTTGTCTGTAAGGCAGCTTCCAATACAGTACACTTCTCTGCTTGTTGGAATGGCCCTGCAGCATGAACTACGAGATCCACATCTGCAGAGAGAAGTCGCTTAAAAACAAATTTGATAATCACTGTTATGAAACTAAGACCACAAAATACTACATGGACATAAATTATGATCTCTATTATATGCAGTGTTCTCCCAAATGTGATATTGTAACAGAAATATATGAAATCCCAGACACAAGGGCATATTTGTTCAGTAAATATTGGTTAAGTGAAAAGCATAGAATAGAATATGGAAAACTCTAGAGATAAATGATGTTTCTCTTTGTCCCAACATTTCTTTTTCTTTTGGCCGCTTGTCCCAACATTCATGCTCAATGCTTTCATAGTTCTCAAACCAAAAAGCAGAACAACATAACAAAAAAAGTTACATAGGTCAAGCATAAATAGGCAAGAAATTACAATTTTTGCCCCTTTATTCTTTTTTCTTTAACCTAGGTGCAGAGATAGGTGCTTGTGATACATGGACTACAGAAGACTACCCAAAATTTTGCAAACGAAAATGGATTCAGTTATTCTTAAATTATAAAGAGCTAAATTTCATTGGTACTCTTGGTTCATACCAGGAGTACAAAGAAGACAATAAAATTCTAAAGAAATACTTAGAGTAACTCAAAATGAGAATGTATACACCTTTCTTATGGTTAATATTCCCTAAATAATGGGTAAAGAATCAGCCAAGTACAATACTGATACTTATTTGGTGAAACCATTCAATACCCCAGTATGGGAAGCCAACTGAAATTAAATCATGGTATCATGGAAAAAGAACTTAGAAGAATCATTCACCTTTCAGAGCTGCTTCCAATGATTTTACATTGTCAATATTTACTTCAGAGAACTCTGAGTTTCCCCCAAGTGTAGCCACCATATTAGCTCCTTTTTCCCTGTGATAGAATCATAATTCCAGAAATGTAGCATCTCAAATTGCCAGCATTCGTAATCAGATTTGACCAACGAGATGTGAAAAAGTAACACATTTTCAAGAGTGTATTTTACCAGAAGATTAATATTGTTTAACTTTATGTCATCTAGCAATTGATCACTGATATTTACTTCTTGTGGACCACTAGAATTTGACATGCTCTGGTTCTCGACACTTGACTAAAAGTTGTTAGTCCAATCTGGTCTAGATGAGACAATGTGGAACAGGCAAAAGAAGCCCTTTTATTCTTTGAGCAATTATTAATGTTGCGCAGTGGATTTTAGCGAGGTGTGATGGATGGCAGATAAAAATGGCCATTCTCAGAGATCTTTCTTGAAATATATGCAAGTTGTAGATACTTCCCTTATCAAGTTATCTAATTTTTACAAAGAATATCAATCCAAGATGAACTTCTTCCAAGGTGTTCTTATTATTATCTTTGTCCTCTATATGCCATTGTATTTCTAGTTTTACTTCTAGTTATATCAAAACTCATAAATTGTTACAACTAAATAACTGAATCCTGTCATCATTGCCATTACATTGATTTCAACAATTCTAAATTTCACCTATTTTTACCAGCCAATAGATAACATCTTCTCAGGGAGATAAAAATACCAAGAAATTACAGGGCCAGTACCATTACCTCAAATTTATAAAGAAAATTACCTCATACCCAACTGAATAAGTCATAAAACTAAACACACACACACATATATATATATTTTTTTGGGTCTGTGTTGTGGTGCAACTTAGAAAATTCTAAAGCTAATATTTGTTTGCTTGATGAGAAAATGAGGGAAAAGAAGTTACAAGTTCCCATCAACACGTTTTATTACAAATTTCTATCTGGTATTGGAAAAAAAATCAAGTGGTTCTGCTAAAGATACTAATTTTAAACCATTATGTTTTTTCAAACAATTATCATTTTATTTTCTCCATCATGTTTTCTCGAAAACCAAACAAATATGAGACTGTAAGAGAGAGAACTGGGTTCTTTGTTGGGCATAATGGTAAATTTGATTACCTGTTTCGACCGCCAACGAGAATTTGGAGGTCGGGGCAGAGCTTGGAGAGGGCAATGGCAGTGGACCCTCCGACCCGACCCGTTCCGCCGAGAACCAGCACCCGCGAGTTTCGGGTCTTCTCAGGGAGCTGAACCCTGCTCCCAATTTGGGCCTCTGCAGAACTACTACTAGGAGAAGAAGTGACCGCAGCAGTGACATTACAAAGGCTCACTCTGCTCTTCAAATGCATATACACTGAAGAAGCTCCCGCCATTGTTCTCTCTGTACTCTATCACAACTCTCAAAACCCCCCTCACTCTGGCCTATCCTATCAGTTTTTATCGTTGGTGATGACGTGGCACTTTGTGTGCCTAATAATCTTAATTTGGTTTTTTTCATTGATATTAAAGTAGTTCTCTCCATTTTATTACTCATGTGAATGCGAATTATATATATATATATATACAGAAATTCTCTTATGCAGACATCCGAACGTTATTATCGTGCGGACGCTATGTATTTTGGTTACATTGGGAGGAAAGAAACTCTTTGGAGTTTCGAACTTGGGTGTCAAGCAGGGGGAGGCCACCACTGTGGTACATGCTCTTGACAATTTCATATATTTTTTGTGCACTATTGTAGCAGTGTGATTTTGTTGTATGTGGATTATCTCGTTATAAATCCTCGGTCATAAACATGAGTTTTTATAAAAAAAAAATAGCCAAAATTTACTCCCTAAATTCATAAATGTCCATTTTTATAAAAACTTTCAAATATAGCAAAAACCTTACTTAAATAGACTAAAATGCCCTCAAAATTAAAATCCTCATAAACCTAAAAGTCAAAACTCTTTCTTTTAATTACCAAAAAATAAAAATAAAAACTCTTTCTTCTGCACATTGGTTCAAAGAGGGAGGGATGTAGTTGATTTTTTTTGTTGGTCTGACTTCTCTTTACTAACAAGAATATATAAGTTGGGCAAGGAAGAAGCTTAGAAAGATGAATTGCGTCTGGTGATTCATAGTGAATATTTAACAACAGAACCAGATAAAATTCCGAAGTATTATAATAATAAGAAAACAATTGACCAAATTAATTAGCTCTAGTATTCTGTATATGAAGGAAAATTTTGAGTAGCAGAAGTGTGGCAGGCTTATGTTTTTTTTTTGGCGGGCAAAGTGTGGTAAGCTATATGAGAAAGTTTAAAGCTTATGTTTGATTTGCTTGCCTATATGTTGGTTACTGCAAAAATAGTCTGCAGTTGTTAGTAATATTATCATGTATATTTCAATTCCTAGTTCCAATCATGTTAAAGAACACAAAGAAGGAAAGGGAAGAACTGGTTTTGTTTTTAGGTTTTTATTTGGGTTTTAAATTTAAGGGCATTTAAGTTTTTTTTTTTTTGAAAGTTTTATAAAAGTTGACATTTATAAATTTGGGCTATTTATGATAAAAACTCGGTAAACATCTTTATGTTGCAAATGTAGGTTATGCCAGCTAGCCAAGACAGTAAACCCACCCATTTTTATCAAAGTTTAAAACCCCACACCCCTCACCACCTCCCCCCCCCCCCCCGGTACATTAGATTAATTTAGATTATCTCTTGTATCAAAAAACAAATTTAAAACATCTTTTTTGTTTTTTCGAAAAAAATATATATATTTGTGTCTATGTATTGAAGGGAAATGGGTGCTTACTTATGTTGGCCTCCTTGTAGTAGAGTGATTTTGTTATTAGTTGATGAGAGATTCTCCAATAAGTATTTTATATTAAGGATTGGTTACTTACTTATAATCTTGGCCATTGAATTGCATTCATTAAATGTGTTGATAGTGTTTTAGATACAATCCAATAGACGAGATTAAAAGTATGTAACCAAGCACGAACCCAGCCTTGTCGAAGTAAGGCTGGAGCCCAACCCAAAATTTTGAGAAAATTTCACTACCCAGCTGTCCAAAAAAATATACAGCCCAGCCAATACTTATATAGGCAAGCCCAATCATAAAATGCTTGGAAAACTTTCGATACTCATATAGGCTAGCCCAAATCTCTACCCAATCAACTATGTCTCCAACAAAATGTTTTTAAAATTCAAAAATCTGGAACCAGCTGGTGCGAGCCTACCCCGAATTCTTCTTTTTTCGTTTAATTTTCTTTTTCTTTCTCTTCTCAACCTCCTCCTTGACTCCTTTTTTCTTCTTATAATTTATTTCTAAGATTGTTTTATGTATAATTGGGAAAGTATGTTGTTCTTGAGAATATAGTTGAAAATGTAGAAGTAAATTATAGAAGTGTTTAATATATTGGTTTTTTTATCATAAATGGTCCTTGACGTTTACGAAATTATCACGAATGGTCCTTGAGGTTTTTTTGTGACACTAATAGTCCTTAACGTTTGGACTTTTTATCACAAATGGTCCCTACCGCCAAAAATTCTATTAAGTATATGATGTGGAAGATAAGTGGAGCCCACATGTCCAATCACATTGTGACATGTGGATTAAATAAATAAATAAATAATTTTTTTTTATGAAAATCCATTAAAAAACCATTTAGCCTCTCTCTCTCTCTCTCTCTCTCTCTCTCTCTCTCTCTCTCTCTCTCTACTCTCTAAATGGTTTTTTAATGGATTTTCATAAAAAAATATATATATTTATTTATTTATTTAATCCACATGTCACGATGTGATTGTACATGTGGGCTCCACTTATCTTCCACATCATACACTTAACAGAATTTTTGACGGCAGGGACCATTTGTGATAAAAAGTCCAAACATTAAGGACTATTAGTGTCACAAAAAAACCTCAAGGACCATTCGTGATAATTTCGTAAACATCAAGGACCATTTGTGATAAAAAGCCTAATATATTATATACAATTTATGAATTATCATCAAAACTATCGAAATTTTAATTTTTCGAAAAAATTAACCTTAGTCATTTTTGAATCACGAGTCTGTGCCTGTATGTAATCAATTCTTAACTTAAATACTTATTAAAGAATGTCCCGTCAATTAATTATTCAATTGTACGTATTGCTAGGTAAACATCATAATCCTATTGTTTACCATTTTGGACAGAACGGATCGAAAACAGGCCTTCTTTAAAAAAGACTCCAGCTATTAACTCTGGGTCCTCATAACCGGAAAGGCTAGAATGAGGAGCTAATTTGAGGAGGTTATTTGAGGAGGTGAAATCTCACCATCAATAACCAAAAACAAAGTACATGGGGGGGTGCATTGGGGGGTCCACACCCCTTTTGATGGTGAGATGGGCCTCCTCACATAACCTCCTCAAATTAGCTCCTCATTATAGAAGCACCCCCTCATAACTTGAAAAGACTCCAGCTAGGCATTCTTTAAAAAGCCCAAATAGACAAAGATAGACAAAGACTCGTCGAGCCAAATCAACACTATCCGAGCTCAACTAGAAAGAAGCATTTTATAGAAGAGAAAAGATAAGTTTTTCTCTTCTTTTCAACGAAATATCACTCATTTGACCAAATAAAAATAAAAAAGATCTTTCATTGGACAGTTTTTCTTTTCCGAATTTGGTGAGGTGAAATTGATGCTTTGGGTTTGTTTATTACAACACTGTTTTGGCCATTAATTAAAATATAATTAAAAGTCTTTACTACTAAATTCATTAAAATAATAGCAATCTCAGGTAATTCGACCCATTACATGAATCATATCAGTATATCTTTCTCTCTCCACACTATTATGGTCAATTTGGCAATATTGTGTCATGATTAATCCTATTGTTTAATTTTCCATTATCATGATTGAGAGTTTGGTCCCTATTAGTGTATGATTAACCATGTCAACATTCTAGCTTTGTTAGTGGGTTGTCAGTGTGTACAATTTTATAGTTTTAATATGTAATGTATGTGTGTTTTTATGTATACACATACATTAATGGAATACTACCTCTCCCTTTATTTAAAATATATGTGTAGAAGGAAAATTTACATATCCCGAGTATATACGCATCATTCTTCCTATCTCTCTCGTCATGTGAATTGTATGTACACACCCGTTTCAACTACATTTTTCTCATATAAAAGACCAATGGGCTTCGGCTCTGGTGCTACTGGGCTTTACCTTAAATGGTATGTGTTAAACAATAATGATTGGGCCTTATGACTAGGTACGTGGTGAATGAATGGTTTTTTGCAATGTGAATATACTTGGAGAAAATTTCTCTCTCCTCTTCTAAGTTGGTGCAGCTGGAGAGTCGGTAAGACAAGTACCAGTGTTTTTAATGTGAAATCTACCAAAAATGTGGCTTTTAATTAAATAAAAGGCCCTCTGGGAGATCAAAATATCTATGTGGCTTGGCTTGTCTTCTTTGTAAAAGGACAACTACTGATTGATAATGATTAGGGGGTCAAGGGCATATGACAACGATGCTGCCTACCGTTTCTAGCTAGTACCGTTGTCTACAACAATAAGGTTCCAATCAAAACTAGCGTTAGAATTTTTTTTTTTTTATTTTTTTTTTTTGAGATATTAGCGTTAGATTTATTAGAGGAGGGAGCAAGCAACTAGTGAAGATGAAAGCATACCAATGCACGCGTGGGTTAGTTCAGTGTGTGCCTGACCCCTTACGCCAAAGTTTGAGTCATCATTCTCGTATATTGGATTAAGTTAGAGTAATTTAGAGTATAGTTTGTATTCAAAAGAAAAATACCAATTAATCTTGGAAAACAAAGGTTCCAAAACCCTTAAAAGGGGGACAAAGTATGTGCGTTGTAATTTCTTTTTATAACCAAAAAATTGCATGGATTATCCGTCTGGTGTGGGTCATATATCGTTGTTACTCACGTGGTTAAAAAAAACTTACAATAATATAAGGTTTTTTTTATAATCATAAATGGTCCCTGAGGTTTGTGAAATTATCACTTTTCGTCATTCATGTTTTTTTTTTTGTTGACATTAATGGTCCTTAAGGTTACTCTTTCTACATGAAATTGGTTTCTACCGTTAGTTTCCGTCCAATTTTCTATTAAATTGCTTACGTGACACATATATAGACTCCACATATCCAATGAGATAAACGACGCATGGATTTAAATGAAATATAGTATATTTTAAATTTTTTAATACTTAAAATCCATAAATAAATAAAAACAAAATTAAGTTTTAATAAACAGATTAAAACTTAAAAAAGAAAAAGAAAAAGAAACATGCAGCCATCCTCCCCTCCCCTCCACTCCACTCCATCTCCTCCTTTCCCTCTCTCCTCCCCCCTCTCCTCTCTCCCTCTCTACTCTCTCTCTCTCTCTCTCTCCTCCTCTCTGTGTTCCCCCTCTCCCTCTCCATGTTAATCATCACTGCTCGCTCATTTTCAAATTAACAAAAACCCAAAAATTATTATTATTAATGGAAGAGAATAAAAATTGTACCAGGAGATAGATAGCACAGTGCAGATCAAAAAAACAAGCACGACGCTGTTCAATACCGGTGATTTTTAATACATGCTTCGGAAACTTGAACATCCCCAACCAATCGAAATTTATAGGGCGTTCACCATAAGAAGCAAAAAATTAATTCAGCACCTTAATTGCTTCTGATTAATTGAAATTAGGTAGAGAGAGAGAGAGAGAGAGAGAGAGAGAGAGAGAGAGAGAGAGACGAGTTGTTGGTGTGCTACTAACAACACTAATATTGTCCCTAACTTAATCATCCACAAAGCCTAGTAAGTGTGAGATTTTATCACAAAAGACCTCGATGTTATTAGTAGTATAACCGTTAATTATATTTTATATTTTATTTAGTCTAGTTTCCGATGTGTGACTCATATTCTTCAACACGCCCCCTCATGTGGAACCACCACATAGTAGGCCACACGTGGAGCCAAGTCCACATCGGAGTCAAACATTCAAACTCATTAGTGAACACCACGTATTAGTTAAGGGTAAACATTCAAGTCCAACATGTAAACACCACATGTTGAGTAAGGAGTAAGGGTAAAAGCCCCGTAATCAGTGGCAATTCTAGGCTATGGCAAGCTGGGCTAATGCTCGGCCGAAATTTGTGTTAAAAAAATATTATCCACACTCTTCTCTCTCCTCTCTCCTCTTTTGCCTCTTTTGCCCAGCCCAAATTTTTGTTAAAAAAAAATTACCTACACTCTCCTCTCTATCTAGCTTTTTTCGTTCTTTTCCTTTTCTCTTCTCTCCCTCTCTTTTTTTTTTTCTTTTCTTTTCCTTCTCTCTTCTCTCCCTCTCTTTTTTTCTTCTTTCTTTTCCTTCTCTCATCTCTCCTCTCTTTTTTTTTTTCCGTTCTTTTTCTTCTATCTTCTCTCCTCTCTCTCTTCTTCTCTCCCTTTCTTATTTCTTCTTTTTCCTTCTCTCTTTTTGTTAGAAAAATATTACTTACATTACTTATGATTATTAAATTTTTTTGTCTCGCACAAAGATAATTCAGAAATTGCGGAACATGATTGATAGGGCTATGGAGCTCGAGGTGGAAAGCCAAAAAACAAATGTCATAATAGACGTTTATAAAAGGAAACAAGGGGCGAAATGAGGTCACAACTCGCTAAAAAAAAAAACCTAGCTCCGCCAATTTTCTTCCTTCCCATTTCTCTTGATATAAAACTGGCTTTTTTAAAATTAATGTAGTCCCCTATTTTATCTTTCTTTTTAATGTGAAATAAATTTTTTTCTATTTTTTTCTTTTAATTTTTTTTTTGGTATTTATTTTAGTTTTTGTATTTGTAGATATAAATGCATTTGAGGGTAAGGCTTATTACATCTCCCCTCATTATGTAATCTTTTTATGTTTATTAATGAAATTCACTCGTTTTGTCAAGTTTATTATATAAGTTTTGCCCGATCAGCTTTCGAATCATGGAACCGCCACTACCCGTAATTCAGGCTCAATCAATATAAAACAACACCGATATTGTCCCCAACTTAACCACCTACAAAGCCCAGTAGGTATGAGATTTTATCACAAAATGCCTCGAGGATATTAGTAGTGAAACTATTCATTATATTTTGTATTTTATTTAGTCAAGTTTCCGATGTGGGACTCATATTCTTCAACAAGATTAGAGGGGCAGGAAGGAGGTGCATATATTTTTTTAGTTTCAAATTTTTATTATAGATTTTAAATTTTAAATTATTTAAAAATAAATATGGTGGGGTCCATATGTCATTATCTCATTAGATATGTGGGGTCTACATACGTGTCAAGTAAGCAATTTAACATAAATTGGACGGAAACTAACGATATGATCAATTTAATGTACAAAGAGTAACCTTAAGGACTATTAATGTCACAAAAAAAATATATTAAGGAGGTGATAATTTCGAAAACCTCAGGGACCATTTACAATAAAAAGCCATAATATAATACCCTAATGGCTACATTTGTCACCAATCTCAGTCCAAATCAAAATTTCCATCCAAATTCTGACAAAGGAAATTTTTATTACCACCTCTAGGCACCCCCCCCTAAAATTTTTAATATGAAAACACCTGTATTTTCAACCGAAAGGTTTCTGTTCTATTACCTATGTTGGTTTCATAGAATATTATGCCATGGTTGTTAGGAGTTCGTTGTTTGTTGTATGATATACTAATTAACCCCTTCTTACTTTGAACATTTTGGAAGAGGTCGTGTTAATTTACACATTTTGGGGACCTAATTGTAAATGCACAAGTGTTTGGCAGTTATTACGACAACAGTTAGTATTGGTTGATGCAAAGCCATCAGAAGCCGTTGATGCAAAGCCATCAGAAGTTTGTTAAAACTTAAAAGTCAAGTGATCGTCTCGCAGAAGAATACAACTACATTTCAAACTAGCAAAAAACAGAAAACTAGTTTTTCCCTATAAATATAGTTGAGGGGGTACATATGGTTTCAAACAAAAAAGTGCTTCGATCTTCTGCAATGGCTACCACCCAAGAAAACATCTATGTCATGCTCATCATCAGCTCCTTGTCTCTTTTTCTTCATCAACATTCATGCACTGCACACTCGCTTATGCAATGCAGATTGAATGGAATATATCAACTGGGTGACTCGATTTCGGATACCGGAAATTTGGCTCGTTTAGCTCCTTCTATGACCTGTAATAAGCCCCCTTTTGGGCAAAGTTTCTTCAAAGCAACAGGCAGATGCTCTAATGGAATGCTCATAATTGATTACGTTGGTAAGTTTGCTCAGAATTCGTGTTTCGAATTTCGGAGTTTGTGTTCCACAACAAACTGCGAAATTCGAAACCCCGAGATCCAACTTCACAAGAAGGAAGAGAGTTGGACAGATTATCTTTTACCTAAACCATTAAACCTTGTTTACTTTTTCCACAGCGCAAGCAGCTGGTCTTCCCTTTCTTGAACCCTATATGAAGAAAGAAGCCTCTCGCCATACTGGAGTGAATTTTGCCACGGCTGGGGCTACTGCTTTGCCTTCGAATGTTCGGGTACATTCCTTGAGTGAACAACTAGTTTGGTTGTCCACATATTTCAATGGAAGCAATGCAGGTTTGTCTCCTATATATATATATAATTTAATTTTTAATTATACATATACACAAAATTATTTTTATAGCTTTACTTAAAATGTACCTTTGTTTTTGGTCATGTTTGTAGATCGTTTCAAGAAGCTTGAGAGGGCTTTGTTCATAGTGGGAGAAATTGGACTAAATGACTACATTGCTTCCCTGAATGTGAAAAGTATTGAGGACATAAGGCATAACATGGTTCCAGAAATAGTCCAAGCCACCATGGATGCTGTTAAAGTAAGTTTCCTTGCAACCAAATTATTGCACATCATTTAATTCCCTTCTTCTGATTGTTATTTTAAATTTTATCCTGATGATTATTAAAAAATTTATTTGGTCTCTCCTACTGTTCGTTTTTATATTGGAAAGGTTTCGTGGACAAAATTATGAAGACCAGATTTATAGATCACATTATAGACCACATCTCTATTATAATTCTTAGATTAAAAATGCGATATATCGTCTATAACTTTACTATTTGTCGTATATATAAATATAGTCCATGTAGCAATACTCATATTCCATTTTGTGATGATTTGAGTTCTAATTATACGATCTCATATCTTCCAGATGGTCATTGGTTATGGTGCTAGGGCAGTGGTAGTCCCAGGACAATCCCCAATGGGGTGTTTGCCAATGCTCCTTTCGCGTTTACGCACTAATGATACAGCATCGTATGATGAGTTTCAATGCCTAATGGGGTTGAATAGTATTTCGAAGTCTCACAATCACCTTCTGAAACAAGCCATTGAAGCCTTGAAAAATGAGTACCGCAACGTTTCCTTCATATACAGTGATTATTATGATGCTTTCACATGGTTACTTCGTAATGCACATCAGCTAGGTAAAGTCTCTTTCATTATGCAAATTCTTAAAATTCGGAGGACTGTATATCAATGATTCAATCATATTATTCGTATCAGATTTATTGACTACTTTGTGGACCAACCTCTCTAATAAAGGTAGACCCCAATAATATATGTAGGACCCACCTGTATTAGAGAGGTGGTCAGTAATGCATCAGCTCATTATATTATGTATATTTGGTGAAGATATATATATCGTTAATTAATGTAAAATCTCTATATAAATAAATTAGGGTTTGATGCTATGGACAAGTCATGTTGCGGTGGTGAGGACAGAGCATGTGGAGCTCCTAATGCACCAGTTTGTGGTAATCCGGATGGGAGAATTAGTTGGGATGGTGTTCATATGACGCAAAAGGCTAACAAGTATATGGCACAATGGGTCATCCGAGACATCTTCTCCAACCTTAATTGCACTACATTTGATTTCAAATTATTTCTTAAGCATAAAAGCATTGGTACGTACCATTGAATACACTGGGAATAGGTTTCTGCGCCTCCTATCTTAGTGATTCCAGGCCGTTGGATAAAAGATCATAGATCAAAAAATCTGGTGGATCAAGACGATTATCAAAGCCCAACTGAGATCATGCATTTGCCAATTATTTTCGAAGAGGCCAATGCTTTAAATGTTTTATATAGTCTCCAAGAGAAGGAAGAGTGCCTAGATTCCGATGATTAATGAGGCAAAGGATCTTCTGAATTTTTTTAACCAAATTACATGTCTGACTGCAGATATGGGATTAGCCAATTTGATTAGAGTGGATGTGCTCCCACTCTGCACCCGAGTTCGAATTCCTCTCCGTAGTTTAGATTAGATTAAAGTAGAATATCATTTGTATAAAAATTTAAAAAAATTACATACCTAACGGCCCAAGTGTAAACATAGCCGACTTATGAGCATCGGCAGCTAGTTTGGCTATGCCTCTTTTTTCACCTACGCTCAACTTTAGTTTTTCTTCTTTGCAAAGTTTTTAGAGCTACGATAATTGTAGTTTCTTAGTTCTTAATTATGCTCATTTCAAATTTATGATGTATCAGCTCTCCTTCTTGATAGTCTAGTTTGGATTTTGTTTTGATGCAAATCTTTCAATTTATGCAATTTCAAATTATGCTCATTCGCATATGTGGATTAGGCTAGTTAGTCCCATAAATATGCTCATTGTATTTAAATTTAGGTTTGAATAAATCATATTGCATTTTATACTCACATGCTTTCTTGCTTTAGTTGATTTTTTGTGGGTAATTAAAAGCCATGTTTTTAAAGGCATTGAAAAGAAAACATGATTGTAACCCGAAACCAAAAACAAAAACAAAAACTCATGCTAAGGCGAGGTTTCTTCGTGAGATTTCAGATTCTAAGACGCGCACAAGATCTTTCACATACATGCATTTTCTACTCATGACAAAAAAAAAAAGCACAATCAATGAGAATACAAACTTTTTATTGCAGCCTAGCTACGTCGTAATTATTAAGGCACCCCACAATCAATGAGAATACAAACTTGATCTTATAAAAACATGGGATTTTCCATGCAACGGGAATGTCACCGTGGCGGTATCTCAAGTCAATCAAATACATATATACATATGATAAAATTAAAACGCATGACATTGTGTGATTGACTTAAAAAGTGTAGGTAAATCTTTCTCCCGTATTTGTTATATTTTATTATGAATGTGTAGCATCCCAATATATTGTTTGGCTTTGTGTATTGTGCAAGAAACAAAAAGTGTGTTTAAGGTAACCTATGAGATTAGATCATAACAACATTAGAGTCGAGCATGTAAAATCTCATAGTCATATCAAATTGAACACTAACCTAAATCCGACATGATGCTGGTGCAGATCAAATTGCGCAGAGAGGCTTACTGGTGCATATCAAATTGCTCAGAGAGGTTAGAAGCTCTTCTCCTTAGAAACCGATCCTTATAGCTTTAATTCTAGATGGGGTGAATTTCTGATTAGCTTGGGTGTTTCGGTTCTAGGAGGGAGCCTTTTATTTATGTGCATCTCTCTAAGTGTCCTTGCCCATCAAGGAACACTTAGAGATATCCTTCATGCTATAGAATTAATGTATTTCAATCCTTTTAGAACTAGGAACCCTTAAGCCTTTGTAAACAGCTTTAAACACTAATAACAGGCTACCTAATCGAGATAGGATATGAGTCCTTGATAAATAATAAGTCCTTGCAATCCTTCATTGATTAGAAGATCACCTTAGTAGGTTTGAGGCAATAAACCTTCTTACAGAGCATCATAACACCTCATCAACCTAAATAGTGTATCGTGTGAAACACACACCTAATTACTTATTGAAAATGAAAAGAAAAAAAAATGTAGCTATCACTGAAAGAAAAAATTATCATTTCTATATGTCATAGTTAGAATTCATTTACCTACATAAAAAGGGAAGTATGATTAACAACTTAAACTTTATCACGAAATTAACCATTAAACATCCATGAAATTATACAATTAAACATCACCCTTCATCAATATAAATTTCTTTCCCATATGCATCACTTTTATAGCTTAAAATTGTAAAAGTTTAGAATTAATGAGCAAAGATCTAAAAATATTTAACTGATGCGACAACTCGCCCAACACAAGTTAAATTTACCTTTATATAGGCTACATGTGTACTTTTAATTACACTATGTTGAGAAAATAAAAATAAAAAGAGACCAATCAAGGGGTTTTTTTTTTTTTTTTTTACACAAGCAATAGTACTGTTATAAATTAATCTAATTTACGAAAAATAGAATACAAAACTCACTTTATGACTAACAAGCGTAACCCACATTTGCGCACAAATCCAAGTTGGTGGATGTACAAAAGGGTAGGACGTTGACCCAATGACAAAATGGAGATAAAATGAGAAGTGTCAAAAAAGTAGGCTACCGAATTTTGTGTTCAAAAGGAGAGGAGAAGAAAAACGAGGGAGGGAAAGCAAAGCAAAATTTGAAAACCCTAATGTCTGGCTATTCATGTAAAATGAGAAAGCGTTTGGGTTTTGGGTTGGTGGAAAACGCAAATGCAGAGGTCACAACAATTCTATTAAAGTCACGAGTGGAATAGAATCAGGTGGATTCACCTCTCAACATGTTCAAGTCTTTTGGATGGGCCCCATAAATATATTTCATCTTTCTGGCACCACTCATAGAGATGGAGCTGAAAGCGACGTCGCATTGCATGCCAAAATACAGCTCTTCCTCCTACCACACTGCGTGCGTCTTGTATTGATTTATGAATGGAAGGAAGGAGAGGAAGAAGCTTGACCAAGTGAAGTGATGAAAGCCAAAATGATGGAAACAACTGGAATTTTTAATCCCTTGGGACATTAATATCTCCATAGATACTCAGATATTAAATTTGCCCTTTTGGTCGGTTGGTTGTTCATCTACTTTTTAGTACCTCTTACCTCGAATTCCTTATCCTTTTTTTTATCTCTTTTCACTTTTTTTTTTTTTTGGTCAAGTATCTCTTTTCACTTGAACTAAAAGAAAGATGCTGCAGATTAGGTCAGTTGATTAGATCAATTAGTCCACTTTTCTTGTATTCAAATTTGAATACCGTAGATTAGATTAATTTAAAGTAATTTAGACTATCACCTACATTAAAAAAAGAAGCAAAAAGGTTTGCAACTTTTTAATTTCTTTGGTAACAAATCATTGCTGCTGACCATATGGCACATATGGGTCAAAGTTCCAATTTGGATTATCATGTTGTTGATCTTCCCCCTCCTTTTATTGTAAGCCTCTTGGCAAATGACTCTGTTAGGATGATCACTGCTAGGCTTGTCCCAATGTAGTTTTCTTTTTGGTTTTTTCTTGGGCTTCGGCCCTCCTTGTAACCAAAAAAAAGTCTTTTTTTTTATGTTTTCTTCTTCAACAACCGCCAATATTTTTTATGTGTTTTTTTTTTGGTTTTTTTATAATATGTTTTATTATTATTATTTGATTTGGCTTTCTCTTTATTCATATTAGCCCCTTAGCACATGCTGATGCATGTGCCAATTGGTTTTTTTATTTATTTTTAGAATTAAGAAAAGATAACATGGGTAGTTATGTTTCATAAAAGTATGACCTATTATTTGATTTTGTTTTTATTTTTATTTTTTTAATATAAAAAATGTGAATTTACTATATTATCCTCATTTAATTAATAATTTCAATTCTTAAAGTTTGAATTAACCAAGGACATTTTTTAATATTTTAAATGTTTCACCTTTCTCTGCCTTTTGCTTTACATATATATATATATAGATAATTATAATCAGTAACAAATTCGAAGAGAAAGAGGCATGCGCAGTGACTCAAGATATGATGAATTATGATCTATTTGTCTAATTGATAATTTGATATGCATTTTTCACTATTAAATGTTGCGTAAGCCGACTCGCCATTAAATGTTGGGTTACTATTATGCAGAAAAACAAGTTTCTGACCCAAAAAAATTCAGAATTACTTCATGATCCGTGTCATCTTTTAATTTAATGGTGATGACTTTATGCATGTGGTAATGCTCTTTTGGCAAATTTACCAACCCCAAAAAAAAAAAACAAAAAGAGTTTGTTTTCGGCAAAACACCTTTGTTGACCAAATAGCATCACTATCATAAAAATGCACCAAGTTGCAAGTCTTAACACGCAAATGGTAAAAAAAGAATGTGAGTGCGATTTGTTGCTAGCCAAAAAGGAAAAAACAATTGGAGAAAGAAAGATAAAAGTGTCTAATCAAGACATGTCACATTGGTTCGTCATCAGTTTATGTCACTGCTTACCATATTAATATTATACTGTCTGATTGGGCACAGGCAAAGTCAGCAGAGATGCTCCAACTAATCTGATATAAGTTACCCAAATCTTTCTAAATATCCATGAAAATCGCACTTCAAGAGCTTTTTGTTAGTGCATTATTACACCTCATTTTCATGTTGTTGCCATCATGATAATGACAAGCTCTAAATTGTCCAATACCCCCATGAACAATCATGGTAGTTGAATTTAACACCTCTTTTTATTTTATTTTTTCAGCCAATTTATCCTTCAAACTCAATTTAAATCACAAACTCTCGTAAAAAAGACACATACGTATGTGTGAAACCCTGTATTTTTTTTTATAAAAAAAAGTATATATATTAATATTTTAGGAATTAAATATTTTTTTAAAGTTATTAGTTTGCATACTATATAATTAATATTATTTCTTTTATTTCTTTTACATAGCAATTCACGTGATATTTGTAATCAAATAAATCTTATTGGATAGCTTTCATTACATTAATTCATTTCAACCCAATTTTATATTTATTATATATTTTCTACACTTTACAAAATCAATGCATAGGGCTATATTCATGGAGGTGGCATACTACTCTCAAGCCACTAAGTACTCTAGTAAACCACAGACTAGTTGTGAGGTACAATTTTAGTTTCCATCTTCTACATCCATTAGATGGACTTTGCCAATTTTGGTTTGTACTTCTTGTATCATAGTTCTTCTTTTAATTGCTTTTGTTTACTAAATTTCATAGAGAAGAGTGAGAAGTAGAAAGTATTGGTAGGAAGTTGTGAAACTTTGGAGGAGCTTAAGGTGTTTGGGCTTGTGGTTGAGAGTTATACACTAGCTTTGGAATTGAGGTAGGAGATTTCTTGGGGAAGCTTTACAAAGATTGATTTAATTAAATTTTGTGAACACTATATTATGCATGATATTATTTTTTATTATTATTCTTGATATTTGGTGTTTACATGTTATTAATTATCATTATAATTTGATTAATGTTGACATGTTCATATACTATCGATAATGGATGAAATTCTAATCCTATTTCCGCCGCTAACACATCTAGCCACCCCTTACTCCACCATCGCCGCATTCCTCTCCATCACCACTGTAGTCACCTATCACCATGTCATACGTCAACGACTCAATTGTCTCACCTAATTCACCTAGTACTACTCATACCTCTATTGTGACGGCTCACACTAAGTCGTCCCTTAATCTACCCATGGGATTTGAATTGAATGGATCCAACTATGAGATAAGGGCTTCGATGATCAAACTCGATGCTACTATGCAAGGTAAATTGGGGTACCTAACTGGTGATACTGCTACCCCGGATTCCCAAGACCCACACTTTGGGAAGTGGAAGATTGTTGATGCTACTGTGAAAAGTTGAATGCTACGAATTATGGAACCCAATTTGTTGATTATGTTTCGTACTCTCCCTACTGCCAAGGATATTTGGGATGTTATTAATCAGATGTTTTATGATGGCTCTAACATATCCCAACTCTATGAATTGCGGTGCTAGGCTACCTGTCTCAAGCAAGGGGGTCGTCCTATCTCCACCTATTTTACCGAACTCAATGCGATCTAAGCTTGAATTGGACAAGAGACGTCATTTTCAGATGAAGTGTGCTAATGATATGAAGATTTTTCAGGCTGCTGTTATGGTAGATTGTCTGTGATTTTTTAGCTGGCCTTGATGATACTTATGATAAGGTGCGCAGTGATATTCTACGGAGTGATAAGGTTCCAAGTATTGAGAATGTATTTTTTATGGTCCGTCGCGAGGCTCAACGTCATATTACAATGCTTGGATCCAACCCCAAGCTTGGGGAACCTGCTGTTGTTTTTGCTCCCAAAAACACTGCTTTGGTTTCTCGGACTTCAGGATCTGGCTCTTCTGCTATTTTACCAAACTCAAGGCGATCTTGCTTGAATCGGACAAGAGAGGTCATTTTCAGATGAAGTGTGCTGACGATATGAAGATTTTTCAGGCTGATGTTATGGCAGATTGTGTGTGATTTTTTAGCTGGCCTTGATGATACTTATGATAAGGTGCGTAGTGATATTCTATGGAGTGATAAGGTTCCAAGTATTGAGAATCTATTTTTTATGGTCTGTTGTGAGGCTAAACGTTATATTCCAATGCTTGGATCCGGCCCCAAGCTTGGGGAACCTGCTGTTGTGTTTGCTTCCAAAAACACTGCTCTGGTTTCTTGGCCTTTAGGATCTGGCTCTTCTGTTGTTTCATCATGTTGCCTGACTTCTGCAGAAAAAGATAAACTGAAGTGTGAACACTGTGGTGATCGAACACATACTATAGACACATGTTGGGCATTGCATGGGGCCCCAGAGTAAAAAAGAATGGATGCACTTGAAAAAGGAACAACTAGATGGCAAAGCTCATATGACTGATGCCACCACCCCTACAGCCAACGTCTCTACTAGGCACGGCCACCTGGCAGCCTCCCCTGCTTCAGCCATGTCCATGGCCTTGGGTATCCCACCATCCATTGCACCTCCTCTGTCTTCAGGTAACTTTGGCAAGGCTTTCCTTGCTCATGATGCACGCGATACAGGTTGGATTATTGACTCTAGTGCTACTGACCATATGACGTATAATTCTGATTTATTCTCTACTAATATCATGCCTCATCGTGACATTGTTCTGACTGCTAAGAATGCAATTGCTCTTGTCATGGGGGCTGGTTTTGTACTCTTGACACCTACTTTACCATTAGACAAAGTGTTACTGGTTCCATATTTGTCTAGCAATCTATTATTTGTGCCATAAGTTACTGAGCAGTTAAATTGTAATTGTGTTATGCTGATGTATCCATATGTTGTTTTACTATAGGATATCTAGACTCGGGAGATCTTTGGTTGTGGTACTAAGGGAGGCTTTATTATGTGGATGAGGTGGCAACTAGTCGGGGTTTTCGTGCTGGGAGTGCCAAAACTTCTCAACATCGCCGGATTTGGTTGCTACATCGCCGTTTTGGTCATGCCTCCTTTGGTTACTTACAACATTTGTTTCCTGCATTATTAGTGGCATCTCAAAGTCTGCCTTCCAATGTTAGACTTGTATTTTAGCTAAGAGTCATCGGGTATCCTACCCTCTGAGTTGTAATAAACGCCGTATGCCATTTGATTTAGTTCATTTTGATGTTTGGGGTCCTTCCCCTATTTCTACTGCCTTGGGTGTTTGCTGGTTTGTGTAATTTGTGGATGATTCCACTTATATGTGATGAAACATAAAAGTGACGTGGTCACTATCTTTCTGCATTTTTATCAAATGATTCAAACTCAATTTATGCTTCCTATAAAAGTTTTTCGCTCTGATAATAGTGGAGAATTTATAAATTTAGCTTTATCTTAGTTTTTCCATATTCAATGTGTTCTCCATAAGACTACTTGTCCTGAGACACCACAACAGAATGGGGTTGTTGAATGTAAAAAAGGGCAAATCATTGTCGCTGCTCGTGCTCTACTGCTTGGTGCGTCAGTTTCAAAGCGATTCTGGATGGATGTTGTTACCTATGCAATTTATCTTTTGAATCGTCTACCTTCACGAGTTTTGGATTTCCGAACTCCTGTGCAAGTATTGACCCATCATGTTTCGGTCCCTTCTATGTTGACTCTATCTCCAAAAGTGTTTAGGTGTGTCGCGTATTTTCACCTCCATATGAATCAGAGGAGCAAGTTGGACCCTTCTGCTCTCTACTATGTCTTTCTGGGATTCTCTCCTCACGCGAAAGGCTACCGATGCTATCATCCTGCTACTCGACGTCTGTATGTCTCTGTGGATATTACCTTCATTGAGGATGAGATGTTCTTCTCTGATACACCTGAGCATGTCCTTTAGGGGGAGACTAGTAGTGTAGGACATGATTGGCTAGATTTACAAGGCGAAATTATGGTGGATGATTTGATACAAGGGGGAGCAATGATGGAACCAGTTAAGCCTACTGATTTGGCCAAAACTCACGCTTTGGCCGACACCATTGCTTTGGCCGAACCCAAACTTGCTAGTTTTACTGATGGTGCTGAATCGATTCCTCCCCCTACTTCTCAAATAATATCCGATCAAGCTCCTCTAGATATTCCTAAGGTAAGCAATTCTATTTCTACAGCTGAAAATTCTTATATTTTACCACCTAGACGGAACCGTGGAGTTCCACCTTATCGTTACTCACCATAAGGCAAAACAAGATATGTTATTTCCCATTATGTGTCTAATCACAAGTTATCTCCTGAGTGTAAGGCATTTGTGACCAAAATGGATAGTAAATAATACATGGGATATTGTTGATCTACCAAAGGGAACGAAGCCTGTGAGATGTAGATGGGTGTTCACCGTGAAATATAATGCATATGGTACTGTGAAAAGGTACAAGGCAAGATTAGTAGCTAAATGGTTCACTCAGACGTATGGAGTTGATTATCGTGATACTTTTGCACTTATGGCTAAAATGAATATTGTCAGAGTTTTGATGTCCTTAGCAGTAAACCTAGATTAGACCTGAGGCAATTTAATGTAAAAAAATACATTCTTACATGGTGCACTAGAAGAAGAGGTGTACATGAACCTTCTACCAGGATATGACGTCACTGGTGACACAGGGAACGTGTGCAGATTAAAAAAGGTGTTGTATGACTTAAAGCAATCTCATCGGGCATGGTTTAGCAGATTTACTGTAGCCATGAAGAAGTTCAGTTACCAACAGGCCAATACTGATCATACTCTGTTCGTTAAACATAAGGCTAGTAAGGTGACTTTTTTGATTATTTATGTTGATGATATGATTGTGACTGGTGATGATACTATAGAAATCGAGGAGTTGCAAAAGCATTTAACATCTGAATTTGAGATGAAATATTTGGGCAGTCTAAAATATTTTCTAGGTGTGGAAGCCACTATCTAAACATGGCTTATTTCTTTCACAAAGGAAATATGTCATGGACCTGTTAGCAGATACTAGGATGCTTGATTGTAAACCAGCTGAGACACCTATTGTGGGGAATCGTAAACTTGGGATTTATGTGGATCATGTCCCAACTAACAAAGAGAGATACCAGAGGTTAGTTGGGTGATTGATCTATTTGTCATTGACACGTCCTGACATTGCCTATGCGGTAAGTGTTGCTAGCCAATTTATGCATTCACCTAGTAAGGATCATATGGCTGCTATGATGCATATTCTGAGTTACTTAAAGTCTGCTCATGGTAGAGGTTTATTATTTAGAGAACATGGTCATTTAGACCTGGAAGGTTACATTGATGTAGATTATGCAGGGAATATTACAGATAGACGTTCTACATCAGGTTACTTCACCTTTGTTGGCGGTAACCTGGCTACATGGCGTAGCAAGAAACAAAATGTTGTATCTTAGTCTTCTGCAGAGTCCGAGTACAGAGGGATTGCCCAGGAGGTTTGTGAGATACTTTGGTTGCGGTGGTTGCTTATTGAAATTGGGTTTAAGCCAAGCAATGGTACAAAGCTCCACTGTGATAATCAGTCTGCATTTGAAATTGCAAATAATCACGTGCAACATGATCGAACTAAGCATGTAGAAGTTGATCGACATTTCATTAAAGAGAAGATAGAGCAAAAGCTAATTGCTATACCTTTTGTGCCTTCTTTATATCAGCTTGTAGATATGTTGACCTATGACTTGTCAAAATGACATTTCAAAGACTCACTTTACAAGTTGGGCATTATCAATATATATGCACCAACTTGAGGGGGAGTGTTGGCGTGAGTCAACTAGTCCTATTAGGAATAGAATTATGTAATTACTGTATTTTATTATAGTTACCTAATTTGTGTATAGTTCCTATTTGTACTCACTCTATATCTAATATATATATATATATATATCCCTCCTTGAGAGAAGAATAAATATATCAATTTAAACCCTAATTACTTTTGAGTGGGCATTCGGAATCGCAGTGGTAAAATGCATGGAAAGGGACAAGCAGATTTGCTTGCCCTATTATATAGATTAATTGGTGGGTAGAATCGAAGCTCAATCATGCATTATTATCTTTTATTTGTTATGTGATTGCATGTCACTTAATTTAGTTATATCAATTTACTATAGTAAGGTTTATGTCCCTATTGAGTTGTGGTTTTGCCCACCCCTTTATAGACTTTGCAGGTTTAAAACCCAAAAGACTGATGGTAGGCGAATCAAGGTTGAATTAGATGAGATTGATAAAACTTTATTTATTTCTTGTACTCTTCTAAGATTTTGGAGCTATTTTTAAGAGAGGTTTATTTTAAATCCCTATTTTGACCCTTTTTATTTTACTTTTTATTCTCACGCATCGGGTTCAGGAATTTTATCCAGATCCAGGTGTGAACATACATGTCATATCTTAAGAGGGCAATTTGGTCTTTCAACCTTTCCTTACCTCCCCTAATGTCCCTCCATTAATTCCCGCCAAATCAAACTCATTTATCACACAATTGAACCCCAAGTTCTTTGCAGGAATTAATGGAGAGAGACATTTCTTATGGTAATTTGGATGAAATTGTTTGGAAACTAATGAAATGTGCTAAATTGGCTATTTAAATTGAATCTTAGGGATAAATTAGTTGAAAAATATAATCTAGGGTTTTAAAATCAACTAACGTGATTGTTCAATGAGGTATTCAGCAGTTTACCCTATAAACATGGCAAGTCGCCTCTGTCTTCACCAGCATAAGAACCTTATGGTTCTAATATAGGCACCTAAAGATATTTTGTGATTAGGTTGAAAAGGGCAAACGAAAATCCTCTTAAGAAACTATAACAAAAAAAAATGACTGACGTGGATTTATAGCATTAATGCTTTTGAAAATAATCAACCAATAATGAGAACACCATTTTTTTTTCGGTTGAAAGAAACTTGTCATTGAAACCCAAAGAAAAGTTTGTTACTGAATCTTTTAGTGAGGAAAAACAAAGTAGAGAGAGACGACAAAAAAAAGTTTTTTTTTGAAGAAAACCATTTCACTTTCCCCTCTTTCTTTAAATTTTTTATTTCATTAAATTGATTTTTATTTCTAAATCAGCAAAATCAGAAATGATACTTGAAAAATCAGATTTCAAGAAGAATATTTCGTTATATTATTGCAATGAATACGTAGGCACATATATAGTGATGGATAGATCCTACAATCAAGCTATTACTCTAAGGGCTTGTTTGGTATACCGTAGTGGACTTTAGATAGGAGTAAATAGTCTATATCAGGTGTTTAGTTTCAACTTGTATTATTTAATTACCTGACTATTTTATATGAGTTGGGCTTTTAATACCCTCCTTACCTGACTAACTAATACAACTTACACACTCCGATTTAGATAATACACGCTTAATTATACAACTAGGGAAAAAGAACACACACGTCCATGTGAAAAATCCAACGACGTTATTTTCATCTTCTTCTCCCTAGGGTTCTTCTCTGCTATTTTCTCCAAGATTATTCTCTTCACTCTTCTCCAGGTACTCATCTATCTTTCTCTCTCATACTCTCTCCATTATGCTTCTTTTCTCTTCTTCTTTCTTCATCTTCTCTTTCTTTATATATTTCTTCTTTTATTAAATTTTTGTAGAAATTAGGTTATGAGTTTTTCCTTTTTGACTTTTTTTTTCTTGCTGTATTGGAACAATACATGCGGCTGTGTATCTAACTCAATAATCAAATAATCATCATGCAGCTGTGTATCCAACTCAATAAATGTTGCTGAGTTTTTCTTGCGTTTTTTTCTTTATGTATTTCATCTTCTCCAGGTATCCAACTCAATAATCAAATTATCATCCCAAGTCAACAATTAGAACAATACATGCGGCGATGTTTTTCTTTCTGTATTTTTTTTTTTCTACTTTTGGTGCTTTGTTGGTTTGTTTTTTGGTTTTTTCTGTCTTGCTACTGTTGGCTGTTGATTCTCTTCTTGCCTGCTTTTGTTGGGCTTCAATATATTCTTTTTTTTTTCTTAATTATATATATATATGTAAATTATATTGTCTATATTTCCACTTAAATTATCAAAGAATTTTTGTAAAAAAAATAGTCTGATTCGATGTTATCCGGAATAGCACCAAACACAATATAACTTAGTTAGACTACTCTCCGAAACAGATTAATACTATCCGACAGAAATTAGTCAGTACAATCCGACGTACCAAACGAGCCCTAATTACACAGTTATACTATCTTTAGATTAGGAAAAAAAATCACAAAGATAATTACAATGATTTGTTGACTATCAACCCAATACATCAACACTCCCTATCAAGTTAGTGCATAAATGTTACACATGCCCAACTTGCCCAAAAACTTTAAGAACACCTCATTTGAAACTGCTTTGATGAGGATATTGGCCAACTAATCCTTTGATCGAATCTTATGCAACTCCACAATTTTCTCGTCCAACTTCTCCTTGATGAAGAATTTGTCTACTTTCACGTGCTTTGTACGATCATGTTGAACCAGATTATGGGCAACATCACATGTTGTTTTACTATCACAACATAATCAAATTAGTTGCCTAGGCAAATATCCCAAATCCCGTAAGAGTAGTCTTGGCCATAATACTTCACAAACTCCAAGTGTCATATCTCTATATTCAACTTCTGCACTTGAACGTGCAACAAGATTCTGTTTTTTGCTTCTCCATGTAACAAGATTACCACCTACGAAGGTGAAGTAACCTGAAGTAGATCGATTTCTCATTGAGAAACTCGCACCAGCACATAAAAGTGGAATATACAAGGCCTTGAAAAGAACTAATCTAAGTCATTTCTCCACTTGGAGCACAGTAACTTGATTAGAAGTTAAGATTATTAATCGCAAATCACTAAAAAAAACAAAATCAAATAATATATTAATTAATCTCTTTTTATTGGGTATAGCAAAGTTCCAATTGTGGCACGCCTATCAAACAAAATAGTTGGATCATTCTGAGTCACGTTGCTTGGGCCCTAAGTAAATTCTACTTCCAACTTGATCCAATAAAGAAGAGGGCAGTTGTATTGTTCACACAGTGTGCCTGGTCTCACTTCTCCTATTGGGGAGAACAACTTGCTAGAAACCCATGAGCTCCAACTCAACTAGTATTAATATATGAGTAGGGAAATGGTAGGTTGTGGGTTCAAGTCTTATTGTTTGTGTAAACATATTTGTTCAAATGAACACTAAAGTATTTTATTCATCTTTTTCTCCTCCCTCACCTTTCTCACCTTTCTCACATATCCTCCCATGGTTTTATTTTTTTTGGTCAGACATGTGACCATTACTTCATGATATGCCCACTAAACACAGCACAAACAAAAGATGGAGTACTTGAAAGCTTTATTATAAACAACCAACAATAAGATAAGTGGCTTGGCTGGCTTTCCTTTCAACTCCATTGATTTTAATTAATTAATTAATTTTATAACCATCACCAAATAATAAAAAAAGATTATCAAATTAATTATATCCTCACAAAGTGATTTATATCTCAAAAAGAAAAGCACGCTATAAAAGTAGCGACGAATAAGAGACACGTCGTCGTTGGCTAATAAGACTGGTTGGCCTTTCTGGATCATTCAAAATTTCAACTTGGTTTGAGTTGCGGTGTGATAAGAGGGGTTTCATTGGTCAAATCAGGTCAAACTTTTAGAATTAAAAAAATCAAGAAATGAGGACGACAAATATATATGTGATTAGGCGTCATGTCAACAACGATTAAATAATTTTAAATTAAACAAGGGATTGTCGAAGATTCTTGTTGCGTGCTTATCTTTACTTTTATGGCTGATTTTTATTTGAGATATTTAGTGAAATACCCATTTTTAGCACTAAAACTATAAATAAACACCACACCATTTAATTTCTATAGACAAACCCAAAAAAACCCCAAAAAATGACAATTGGCCCTATTGAATTTAATTTTGATTATTAAATTACTTTGATGTCCTATTGAGTATTTTGGGCTTGTTTATATGTTTTGAGGTTGGGTTTGTTTTGAGAAATCAATGGCAGTTTTGTAATTTAAAAGAAGTTAAAAGCCTTTTTGTTATGTTATAAATGAGTTTTGAGTGTGTTTCTAAAGTCCATTTTATATGGGGTATTTTTATAATTTGGGCTCCTATATTGGGTATATTAGTGAATCTCCCTTTTTATTTTTCCGATACAACCGATATCTACTAGGGAAGGGAAATCGAACTTAGAATCCACGGTTGATTCACTCAGCCAAAACTTTACTCCATGGTGGTCATGTTTTACCTTTCATATTATTATATCGTGTGTAAGACTTGTAATTAAGCACTGAAATTTTATGTTTCTTTTCTTTTCGGCAATTTTATTTGGTTGATCAAATAAATAATAAAGCTCTCTTTCGTTTGGGGAAAAAAAAGATCAAAGGAAATTTTATTTTTGTCAAATTTGTAGCTCTGTCAAATATATTTGAGGATTTGTGAGAACAATAACATACCAATCTAGAGGGTTCGATTGCAACTTTTTAATCTTGTTGACTGAAGTCCAAACTGAGAGTTTGTAAAGACAAAAAAGTGTAACTTACTTAGCCTTTCTTTTTCAACTACGTTGCATGCTAAAGATTATGTTTTTTCTTTCTTTTGCCAACGGAGTCTAGCCAAGTAAAAAAGAGAATTGACTTGCAAACTAGTTGTCTCAGGTTCGAACCCCTTGACATCATGGTAGGGTGCGTTTAGTGCTTGTTCCAACCAAAAAAAAAAGATTATGGCTTTTTTATTTGGTTTTCTTAAAAAATAAGAAATTACAAAAGAAAATTGCTAACAATCCCATAATCAACAACAGTATGGGTCAAAAAGTTGACACACAATTAGCATTAGTAATTTGGTTTTACTATTTCGTGGATATTTAGTAGGCACCGACCCCAACACTTTATAAAATCTTTTTAATTATTGACCGAGAAAAAAAAGATATTGAGCACGTGCCTTAAAAGTGTAAAGGGCACCCGTTTTCTTTTATTGAATAGTCAACCAGTACCATTGTCCCATAAACAGAAAATGAATGTACGGTCCTGATCGTTTATTACTTTGACCCAACAAACTGTACCGTCGAGATCGACTAGAAGATCTCAGCAAATAACGCGACACAAGCAAAATCTCGTGACATTCGATAAAATCGAGCCGCAATAGCGTCGGTCATGAGCAGTTATTGGCGTTAATAAATGCGGCTTCAATTTAATGTTATCGTTTAATTTTTTTCTGGGTGTGTGGAAAAGATGCTTTATTCTTTTTTTTTTGGGTCCAAAATAAAGATGTTTTCTTCAAAACAAAAGAATAGCATCATAGCAAAGGATACACTAGTGATGGTTTGAAACAATTGCTCTTCTAGAAAATGTCTTGGATTCGAGTCTTAGTATCGTGTAGTATATGTGAATTTAGTATACTATCTCTTTCAATAGAAAATGTCTTAATAAATAAATGAAAAGAATAGCGTCATAAGTCATAAGAGTGTACAATGGATAACAATGAACCATTCAATAATATCCATCCAATACCCAAACATGAGAAACGGGAACAATAGCGTAATTTTAAACTTGAGCACTCTTCTTCATTTTCTGTTTTTTTGTTGTTGTTGGAAAAGAACCTTTTCTTGTATTTAAGTCTTTTAACAACAACAAAAAAACATAATATTGGAAATTTACATCTATTTATTTTAATTATTAAAGCAGGGAAATTCGAACTTAAAATTTATTCCAATATTGAAAAGAAAAGTACTATAGTTTGAAGCATTTTGTGGTCAGGGGCAAGCCGAACTCCAAACGGAGATTAATCCCACCCTTTGGGTTTGGAGACACCTCGTGGTATTTACCAAAAAAATAAAAGTACTATTGGGCTATGTACTAATTAAATTTACACAATTGTGGTATCGATTATACTTCATGTGACACTAGACTACCTTTTTCTTGAAAACCCTAATCTCATCTCTCCCAAAAAACCCTCTACAAATGTTTTCACTTTGAGGGGGGAGGAATCCTCCCCTCTCCCCTCCTCCCCTTTCCACTTCTCGTCTTTCCCCCCATTTTCAGAGACAAAAGGTTTCTCATATTTGTCTTCGTTTTGTAATGATTTTCCTCCACTTATCACAGGCTGATACGTTGAATCTCCATATGTGTTTAAGTGTCAAATCTCTATCACCATTCTTTTTTAGGTTTCTTCATGTTTGGAATAAGTCACAGAGACTCTTTGGGTTTCATGTGTAGTCTTCACATCTCTTTTTGTGAGAGTTTTTCACTTATCCTTTATGAGAGTTTTCCACCTCTCCTTTGTGAGAGCTTTCCACCTCACCTTTGCGATAGTTTTATTTGTATTGTTATGCTTGGTTGTTCTGAGTTTGAACTCTTAGTTGGGATGCCTATGCCAGAGTTTCTTCAATCTTGCGGGATCATTAGTGGAGGAGCCCCAAATTATCTTCATTTTGATGTTAGATCGCTATGTTATTGTAATGGCTCTTTTGTGACTAGTTTGTATTGGCCCTTTGTTGGTTGAATTATGTATGCATTCCCATAATTTCTCAACAACAACAAAACTACCTTTTTCTTTTGCAACATTTTACCATATAAACTAAATTTTGTGTCAAAATGCCACATATCGTCAAGATTATTAGAATTTTTGTTTAAAAAGAGTCACGTGGTCATTATTATGTGTCACCTTATCACTTGAAAATCTTTTTTCTTGTTAGATTTCCACTTGTTTTTGGGTTACCAAATTATAGCCTCAATAATATTCAAGCTTTGGGGAAAGGTTTTCAAGAACCCCTTTTTTAAATTCTTTTTATCAAAATAACCTTGGGGTTTGGAAGAGCATTGTATAGGCTTTCAAAAACTAATTTTAATTTTCATGATCATTTGATGGAGTAATGATGTTTCAAATATTGTAGGATTGGACAAACCATTCTTCAATATCATAATTAGTTTTGCAAAAAAAACCCTAACAACTCTCTCAGTCTCAAAGAAAAACCTCAATGAGGGGGAGCAAGAAGAAGCATCATTGCCCTTTCTCCCTTATCCTCTATTCTTTTGGTTAGTGAATAAGTCCATTTGGGCTTTTTGAATAAGAAGCCCCTAATCGCGATTTCTTTTAACTGATGTTCAGTTCGAAGTTCCCCATCACCTCTTATGGGCTAATTCCTCAGTCAAATTATTCTCCCAAAACCATCTCTCTACAACTTCTCACATTCTCTATATTTAATTCTACCTCGCATTTGAAGGAGAGTTTGTTGCAATCTACTCGATTGGTTTTTGCCATATTTATTTGGTTGAAATAGTTGTTCGTTGTTATGCACAATTGTATTGCTAGAAACCTTGTTTTCCCCAGATCATAAGAGGTTTTGCATTTGCTTAAATGCTTGATGCAGTGGCGAGGTTGACTGCAGGGCTTCTTCAGGTGGTGGCGATAGGGTTCATTCAGGCTCATGTGTTGTTTTAGGGTTTTGCTCATTTTGGGTTTATGGGCTTTATTTGAGATTATACTTAATTGTAGTGATGTGGGGCTAGTAGTTGTTGATGTGTCTCCTTTGGTTTGGCTTTTTAGCATGTGATTAGTTTTGTTGCCCTCTTAGGCTCGGTGATTTGGATGTCTCGTTCATGTCTTAGTTGTATCGTTGAAAGTTATCTAATGAAGTTGCTAGTTGATAAATAAAAAAATTATTGTTGGAATCATGATTAAGAAATTGGGGTTCTTGGATTTATTGCATGATAAAAAAAAAAATTGGAAAGGATAACTACAATAATTTCAGCCTTTAGAGAACAAAACCATGTATATAATTTTCGTAATCCAAAACTCTTAAAAGATCCAAACTCAGGTAATAGTCATGATTGAGTTTGGGAGCAAGTCTGTGACCATGAAAATACATGGGCCTCTCATGAAGCTGTAATTAAATTATTTAATCTTAAATTGAATTAAATTAAATTAAATTAAAATGTAATATAATTTACGAGCTAATAATTAAAAAAAAAACAGGGAAGTTTTGGGCAGAGGAACAAAAAATACAAAAAATATAAGAAACGAGGAAAACGGTGAGGAAGTACTTGTTGTGAGGTGGTAGCTTTACAGTGAGGCTAGCTGGTTCTTAGCGGGAGCCAGCTGGCAAATGTACGGCGGCGTATACGCAACTACCGTCGCCGTTTCCTCTTTTCAGAACGCAGCTGTCTCCGAATATAGCAAACCCACACAAAACCTGACTTCTTTTTTAATAGGAAAAAAATAAATATTTTATTGGAGAGAGAGGCCAAAACCCTTTCTTACACATTTTTTTTATTTCGATTTTGCCCTTTTTCTTTGTCTATATGGCAACTGGGTCCTAGTACCTCCTGTAGTCCGTTGGCCCTGGTCGTGGGGTGGCATTTTGGGCGGTTTCGTTCTAGTTTACCAAAAATGCCCCTTTGTCATGAATTAATTAGTTTGGCACGTTGGGGTTGTGATTTTATGGCATAATTTTTTGGATTTATAATCCTATAATCTCACGTCAATTATTTCCTTTTGTCTTTTTGATGATATTATTTTTAGGGAATCTTTGATCATATGTTTATTTGAACCTAACGCGTTTGAATTATATCTAAGTAATTCACATACAATACATTTACTTATTACTAATTATTATATTTAATCTAATATAAGGACAGTTTCATCGATATCCATCTATTATAGTAACATCAAAAGTACTTATAACTCAAGTTGTCATGAGTATTGACTCTTACATCCGAGATCCTGTGTTCGAAGCAAATCTCAAGTCTTAGATATATGTTTTGACAACTTTACAAGTAGAAATAAAACATCTAAGCATACCCAAAGACATCGACATGCATAGACTTAAATTTAGTCATCACATCACATGAGATGATAATGCCCACGAAATTTCCACTTATAGCAACACATAGTTGCATCATGCTTATCAATTCAAAGGCCACAAAAGCATGCCTCTTAGTCCTCTCCCTAATTGGAAGGCTCATAATCTGTCATCCCAAAAAAAAACAAAAAAAACAAAACTCTATCCATCTCTATCTTTTACGAATCATGATGAATTTTTACCCAACGAAATCACCCCCACCCTCCCCATAAGGATTTCACACACGAGTGAAAAATCTTCGATTTCCCACTGAAAACCCCACAAGATCTTTTTTTTCCCCCAAACGGTAAAAAATCGCCGCAGGATACTGTGACAAATCCGACATTTCATACGATCCACAAGGGCAATTATGTCATTTTGACAACTATTTAAGTATGCACCATTTCGCATTCCAACAATACTGCCTTGGCAACGCGCCTCTCTCTCTCTCTCTCTCTCTCTCTAGCGCTTTTTCTCGAGCGGGTCATCCGGTCTACTTTCCCGGTCACTGTCGCCGGAAAACGCACCGGAGATCAAACTCTGACCACTCTCCGTCGAGAAACTCAAACTGTTCGAACCCTCTGAACCTCTGCTTTGGACCGTTGGAGACAGTGAGAGTGATAGAGAACTCAAAAACTCATAATCAAAAGCCAACGAAAGGCCTCAAGACACAAAACCCAGACGCGTTCATGGTGACACGGTGTCGTTTCACTGGAAGACCGACGAGACGACGCCGTTTGGCGTTGCGATTTTGAATTGGGATAGGGGGCGTAGATAGTTTGGGATATGGGGAAGGTGGCGGTGGGATTGGCGGTTGGGGTGGCGGTGGCGGCTTGTGCGGTGGCGACGGTGGTGGTCGGTCGAAGAATAAGGAGCAGACGGAAGTGGAGAAGAGTGGTTGGGGTTTTGAAGGAACTCGAGCAGAGCTGTGAAACCACAGTGGGGAGGTTGAGGCAGGTCGTAGACGCTATGGCTGTGGAGATGCACGCAGGTTTGGCCTCTGATGGTGGCTCCAAGCTCAAAATGTTGCTCACTTTTGTGGATAAACTCCCCAATGGGTAATAACTTTTAATGCTTCAGTTGATTTTCTTTAATGGGACTTTTGGTTTTTAGTTTCTTGTATCTGTTTCTTCAACTGGGTTTTGGGTTGTTTTTAGGTGGTTTTAGGAGAAAATGTTGTTCCTTGATGAAAATTTGGGTGGTTATTTCGTGTGGTTTTCTCATTGGAGTTTAATGGGTTTATCAATTCTATTTGATTTTGGGCAAGAATGTAACTTCATTTTAATGTTTTTGATTTTGATTTGATATTTGGGGATTGTCTTTGCCTACGTGTTCTGATGATTTGTTGTTTTGTCACAGTTTTTTTCTATTTCTTTTGCGGCTTCTCTCACTGTTATAATTCTTGTTTAATTTATCTTTTGTTACTGTAGTTCCGTTCCCCCTCTTTTATGTGCATTTCGTATTGCCATCTGATTTGTGTTGTCGCTTAGTTCTATGATCTGCCCTTGTTTAAATTTCTTAGAAAAGATGGAATTGTTGGATGTTGGTCTTGTTTCTGCCTTTGTTCTCGATTATACTGATATCCGAGCTCTTCAATTGTTGTAAGTTATTTAATTTTATAGTGTTCCCTGTTGTTTTGACATTCGACAATGATGAATCAATCATATCACTAATTTGCTGGGAATATTTTTTTTCCTTGAAAATTTTGCAATATACAGTTCTTTCTTCCATTTCTTTCTGTTCTCATGTTGAATGTGAGTACAGTAAATTCTTTAGGAGTGCGGTGTTAAGATTTCACATGGACTTTTCTTTTTCATTTCTAGTTCTCCTTTTTCTTAATAATTTTACTTTTTCTTTCTGTATTAACACAACTTTTTTTTTTGTTTGTTTATGTATTATCACAAAACCTTTCTACAATTTTTTTCTCAGTCAGTGTGTTATTACCCGCTTTTGTTTGATTAATGCAATGTCTTGTTTTAAAATAAGCAGAGACCCCACTACCTTTGAAGGGTCTGTCATTTGAAAAAAGTATTCTATAGATGAGTTTGGTGATGGTGATGGTGATGGTTAGTTTACAATAAGAGTGCAAAATTGTCTACTTTGTTTTTGCATGGTTTAGCATGACAGCAATTTCATTATTCATTCAGTCGTATAGTGTAAAATTATTATGCAGTTAGATACCCTCTTTGCATAAGTTGTGTAATAAATAAGGATTGATTTTTTTTATTTGGAAGGCCAAACTATCCCCCAAGGTATAAATTATTGCTCATGCTAGGTGAAATGCTTGTGATATGATTCAGAGAAGAGGGTCGATTATCTGTCTCTCTCCCCATTGGTTAGTACGGAAGAGAATTCTGAAAGTTTAGATCACTTGTTCTTCACTGCCTTATTGCATTAAAGCTATGGCTTAAATTTTGTAAGGAATCTAATCTATGTTGGGAAGATCTGGAAATTTTTTGGTTGGCAGAATAAGTTGAAAGTGTTTTGTGATTGTAGTGTGATGGCTGTATTTTGGGTGGTGTGGATAAAGAAATAGAAGAATTTTTGAAAAGTATGGTGGGGTGGGTATGGATCCTTTGTTGGAGAAAGCTTGATTTTTGACCTCTTTATAGGCTTTGATTTCTGTTGAGTTTAAAGACGTACCATTCTTCTTTGGGAGCACATAGGCAGGATGTTGTCATTTTCTTTAGCTTAAATCTGATGTAGTAGCTGGTTGATAGTGTGTAAAGTTCTTGTATTGGTGGACAGCTTGTTCATTTCTTATGTACATATTCATTTTGTTCTTTATAAGTATTTTTTCTTGATAACAAGTGTTGAGACTAATTATTTTATCTTTTAATTTCTTGGGGTAGGAGCGAGAAAGGAACTTACTATGCGCTAGATCTTGGGGGTACTAATTTTAGGGTCTTACGGGTTAAGCTAGAAGGCACGAGGTCCTCTACCTTGGAACATGATGTATATCGACAACCGATTCCTCAAGATTTGATGACTGGCTCGAGCGAGGTGACTGAATTTGTACCTTCAGATTTCTGTAACTGTTTAGCACATACTTCAAAGCTTCCAATGTGCTGCTGTCATGGAAACTGATGTGTTTCAATTGCTTGCAGGATCTATTTGATTTTATTGCTTCATCGTTAAAGGAGTTTGTTGAAAGAGAAGGAGATATTTCTGAGCTTTCACTGGACAGAAGAAGGGAGCTTGGATTCACATTCTCTTTTCCCGTGAAACAAATGTCTGTGTCATCAGGCACTTTATTAAAATGGACAAAAGGGTTTTCCATTGAAGACATGGTTAGTTGTATGGTGTCCATTAAATTGTACTTCAATAAAACTCACCTATTTTAGGGAACATTGTGAAGGCAAGAGCATAGTTGCTTAGAATATTTTTTTCCTTGCTGATGCTTAAATAAAATGGTAGCTCTAGTTTTTCTTTGCATGCCCGAGCATGCATAACAAGTCTTCCATGGTGCAGTATATGAACTGAGGCTCAGTTTTTTAGGTTGAGTTTTACTTTGTGTATGACCTCAGAAAGCTGATTCTTCATGGCCCAAACCAAATAATCGTCTTGATGTTTTATTATTTCATCACCTAAGAAAAGCAGTAAAGAAGATTTGAAGATTCTGGAATCTTCTTAATAAGTTGTTATCTTAGTGAGTAATGTGTGAAAAGCTTGCCACTTTCCTCTGCTCTCCTGATATAAGCGTGGTTTACAATGTTTTGTCAGGTTGGAAGAGAGATTGCAGGATGCTTAGAGAAAGCAATGACCAGGAAAGGCCTAAATATGAGGGTCGCAGCACTTGTAAGAAAGCTGTTTCTCATCTTTACATAACATTGCTAATTGCTTCTTGCATATCCCTACTGGGATCTTTTTATTTTTAAAAAATGGAATGTTCGGAATGGGAAAAGTCTTAATATTATTGTGTCTACTATGTCATAGGTGTACTGTAAATCCTCAATCACATAGGAGGCAAGCTTATCACTGCAATTACTTCATTAATTTTTTTTAATTATAGTTTTTTTTCCTTTGTGCATTACATATGATTTTTAGTAGTATTATCGTTGGCCCTACACACCTTTTGTTGAATTGAAAAGATGCATGGACTCTTGAATTGTTTTAGTTATGATTGCCAAAATATGGATTCTTTGGCAAAGTGTGAAAGTGAGTGAGGATAGAACAGAATTCACATGCCAAAATCCCCTACTTTTTTTGCCTTGGCATAGTATGGATTTCATCTTGATGCTGATTAAGGTTAAAATATGGATTTCATCTTTATGATGATTAAGGTTAAAATTTGTACCTTTTTTTAATAAAAAGAAGTAAGGGCATGATTTATCTGAAAGGGAAATTATTTGTTAGATATTGCATGCTCATACCAAATTAATGAAATGGCTAGTAACAAGGCCCTGATACCTTTTATGAAACAATATTTTGTTAAATATAAAGGAAAACAAGGTTTGTGATTTATTGCAGTCAAAACAAATTAATGTCGTGGGCAGTAAGATGGCCATGATACCTTATATGAAGCAACATATATCAATTTAATTCTAATTGGTTATGGACCACATTTTCTACTATGTATGGCTTTCCTAGATCCATATATTACTCATAACTCTTTCATTTATTTTTATTTTGGGTGCTGGGAAAAGTAGGTACTACTTAATAGCCTTTAAATACTAACCCCAATCACTACAATTTCAGCATAGTTGTGAAATGCTATATTAGATTCCAATAAATCAATGTCTGAAGGCCACCAGAGGAGTGGGTGTGGAAAATTTTGCTGTGCAGTTAATTTGCATTGGGATAATGCATGCACCGTACAATATTTATGATTGCGTTATCTTCCTTGCATGTGTTGTGTTAGTTATTTAATGTTAAACACTTCTAAACCAAGCATAGCATTAAAGTTAGTGGTGCTACACTTGTTTTTAGGGAAAATCAATTAATCTAATGAAAACCATTAATTGGTTTATAATAGTAAGATAAGGGATTCATTTCTGATGTAACTCTTAATCCAGTAAATTTTTTCATTGTAACTTGCGACTGGAAATCTTAAATTTTTATTTATTTATTAATGACTTGATGGAGATACATGATGATATTCTGTGAATGAATTATCCTTTTTATTTGTCAAGAACTGCAACGCAACTTTTGTGTGCATGTGTCCCTGCACGCTCATTTGTGTGATTCTGCATTTGCTTTTTTTGGTTGCGAAATTTGGGAACATGATTTCTCTGTTTGTTTACGCAGGTCAATGACTCTGTGGGATCATTAGCACTTGGACATTATCACGACACAGACACTGTTGCTGCAGTGATAATTGGAACGGGTACTAATGCCTGTTATTTGGAAAGGACAGATGCTATAATTAAGTCTCAAGGGCTTCTTACAACATCTGGAGGCATGGTATCCATTATCTTGTCTCCCTTCAGATATACGTACATATATCTATATATCTAATTCTTTTACCATGACGAGATGATGTTTTTTTTTAATATCTCTTGACATGAAGTCGTAATTTTAGAATAATATTTTTATATTTTTTTGTTAGGTTGTCAACATGGAATGGGGAAATTTTTGGTCATCTCATTTACCAAGGACCGTGTATGATATTGAATTAGATGCTGATAGCCCCAATCCGAATGATCAGGTAAGATTCATTTTATTGCTCTGTTGTTGCTTAATTGTGCAGATGCTTAATCAAATATGAAGTTTTATTAATCTCATTATGTAAAGCATTTTTCAACAGGGTTTTGAGAAATTGATATCAGGAATGTACCTAGGTGATGTTGTAAGGAGAGTGATTGTCAGAATGTCACAGGAGTCAGATATTTTTGACCCTATTTCTTCCAAGTTATCAATGCCTTTTATTTTGAGGTATGCTCTCTGTGTCTCTGTGTCTCTGTGTCTCTGCCTCTCTGCCTCTCTGTCTCTGTCTCTTTCTCTTTGTCTCTGTGTCTCTGTCTCTCTCTCTCTTTCTGATGCACTTGCTGGGCATGCTCATCATGCCATCTGCTGATGGTGATAGTTTTTGATTGGCTGAATGCAAAATGGCATTATGAAAAATAGTTAATGTTGAGATGTTCAACTTGAGATTACTTATCAATTACTATTTATTGCTGATTGTCAATGTTGCTTTGGCGAACAACTACATCCCATACCTTAAAAACTGTTTTTACCGTGTAATTTCCAGGACACCATTGATTGCTGCAATGCATGAAGATGACTCTC
Organism: Prunus avium; assembly: GCF_965620075.1. Taxonomy (NCBI): domain Eukaryota; kingdom Viridiplantae; phylum Streptophyta; class Magnoliopsida; order Rosales; family Rosaceae; genus Prunus; species Prunus avium. Next base: position 17,155,837 of record NC_142287.1, on the reverse strand, counting down.
CTGACTTGGAAGAAGTACGACGTATCTTAAGAGATAACCTGGAGGTAGACAAGGCATACATCTTTTGTATTGATTCTTTGTCTCTCAAGGCTTTCAATTTTCTAATAATATGATTTACTGACCTGGCCGTTTCAGATTCCGGATGTCCCTCTAAAGGTTCGAAAGCTCATAGTCAAGGTGTGTGATGTTGTGACCCGTAGGGCTGCTCGATTGGCAGCTGCTGGTATTGTGGGGATCCTGAAGAAGATTGGTCGGGATGGGAGTGGTGGAATCGCAGGTGGAAGAAGTAGAAGCGATCAGAAAATGAGAAGGACGGTTGTGGCAATGGAGGGGGGTTTGTATACAGGTTATACAATGTTTAGAGACTACTTACATGAAGCATTGACTGAAATATTAGGGGAAGATATTGCCCAACATGTCATAATCAAGGTCACTGAAGATGGATCAGCCATGGGAGCAGCTCTCCTGGCTGCTTCACATTCATCCTATCCTGTGGATAGCGTACAGTTGCTATAAATATATATATTCATATATACATATAGCCCCTGTAAATGTAGAATTCATTTTCCATAGTTGATATCTGTTTGTATAAAGGGAAGGTTTGTCCATATTTTTCTCTAGTAATTATTTTTTCTATATATTTATGCTGGCAATGCAAAATTATTGTATCATTTTTTTGTCAAAATTTCCTTAAATGGCAGGAATGTTAATCATGTCAATTATTACATTCGTCCTAACATAAATAGGAGAAATTATACAGTAGATATTAACAACACAAAAGAACTTTTGACAATTTTTTTGATGTTGAAGAAATTATGATAGTTAATATAAGAACAATAAGTAGTGGATTGAATGAGAACACCCATGGCCATGGCTTCGCAGAGAGAACCAAAGAGAAAATATTGCCAAGTTTTGGGCGGTGAGAAGGTGCTGTTTTGACTGTACACGCAGTTTTGACTGTACACGCAGTTTTGACTGTACACTTTTCCACGAAGGTTTGATGGGTGACTTTAACGACAATATCAAACGAACGATAGTTACACATTTTCTTTTAGTAGCTATATCCAGGTGTCATCATATCATTCGTCTGTACTACCACTTGGCAACGCCACGTGGTTGTACAGTACCATTGTATAATTTCCCAATAAGTAGGCTTATTTCATTTTAGTAAAAAATATTTTTAAAATTGGGAATAGGAATGACAATGGGTCGAATCAGTAGTGGGTGGGTTGCCATTTCCATCCCCATCTCCGTTAAGCATTTTTCCTCCATTCTCGCCTTCATACCCGTAATATTCAAGTTGGGGATTCCCTATCTCCGCCTTCATTGGGGAACAAGTTCCCCGACTTGCCCCATTACGAAGAAAAACCAATGTTAAATGAGAAAAAAGCACTATGAGCACAAGATATGTTATGTTGCACCGACACTCCAAACTGTAGTGTCGGAGTGTCGAACACGCCGACACGCCGACACGGCTCCGACACGCCGCCGACACACGTTGGACACGGTCAACAGCTGGGACACGGCTCCGACACGGTCAAGACACGGCAGTGACCATATTGAAATTTTGAAAATAAAAGTTGGGGTCTAAACGTGATTTTTGAAACTTTGGTGGGCTGATTTGAAATATTTTTAAAAAGATGGGTTAAAAGTGGAAAAAGACTTTTTAAAACCTAAATGAATATCACATTTTCAGCAGCCACTTCAGTTCCTCCGCACAGCTCTTCTCCTCTTCTCCAGCTTTTGCAAAGGTAAGTATCTTTTCAATTTTTTTTTCCCTTTGTTTTCAAATTCTTTTATTTATGTTCTCTATCTCTATTTTCTTTTCTTATCTCCCTCTTCACAGCAGTAGAAGAGTTAGTGATGCGAAGTTGAAAATAAAAAATGCCCAAGCTAGAAGAACTGTTTCTTTGCCCACATCAAGCAAAGAAGGTTCTTCGAGTGCTAGTGCTTTTGATTTGGATTTTGGCATGAATGAAGAGGTTTTGGAACCAAAGAAAAGGAAGGGAGTTAGTGGACCTCTTGAAAAAGCCTTCCAAAACAATGCAAGGGAGCAATTGGATAGTGTAATAGCAAGGATGATGAACATGAGTTATTTATTTTGTTTGATGGAATTATGTGACATTGAAATATTGAGAATTAATTAATTATTATTTTAATTGTCGTGTCCTAGCCGTGTCCGTGTCCTACTTTTTTGAGATTTTTCGTGGCCGTGTCCCCGTACCCGTGTCCGTGCAACATAGAAGATATGTATCAATTCCATTTTTATTAACTAAAAATCTAGACTATTTAAAAAAATTAATACATGTCAAAATTACATGTTCAAGAATGATCATCATTATAGAGGTAGCACTACCATCATACATCTTAATAATATAATTATATGATAAAATAAATTACATATATTCTAAATGGCCATTGTAATCGAAACCCCCCAAAGACCCTTACGTATGGGGAAAATGAGGATAATATGGTAAATTCACACTTTTTCATATTAAAAAAATTAAAATTAAAAGAAAAATTATATAATAGAACACAACTACCCAATATCTTTTTTAATTCTAAAATAAATTTATAAGGTGTGGGTGATAAGCAATTACATTTAAAAGAATACATGAAAATAAAAGTAAAGTAAAACTTAAAAAATAAAAAAACAACACGTTGGGCTAAAACCGAAAGCACAACCCGTCAAGTAAGGAAGAAATAAAGAAATTAAAGCACAAGTTTTTTTGGTCTGAAAAAGAAAAAAAGAAAAGAAAAAGAAAGCACAAGTTACCCACGATAATAGGCGCCAACGGAATCCTAATCCTCCTCTCCTACTAAGTTTCCCATTTGCAGGTGAATTGTTACCTCACCAAAAGATCAAGGCAACCTAATTGCAATTGATTTGGATTCTAACTTCTCTTTGAACAAGGCTTTGGAGTGGGGTAGGCTATAATATATAAACCCTAGAGTTGTAGTTAGCCTTTGTATCCATTAATTTCTTAAACGGTTTCTTGCTTCTTGTTAGCCGTGTCTGCAATTCGAAGCTCATACTTGTTGTTAGCCATGATGTCTGCAATTCGAAGTTCATACAAGGAGAAAAACAGCGAGTTCCGGGAAGCAATGGGGTTCTGTTTGTCTGTTTTTACAATGGTTGCTCTTACTTTGTTTTTGTGCCTCAGTGTGGAAGAGCCAAAAGGCCCTGAATTCAGCATCAACGGTGCTTATCTTACCCGATTTAATTACATCAAAACCAACCATACTCTCTCCTACAAGCTCCCCCTCAACATCACCCTCACAAACCCTTACAAGGATCCCTTTGAGTTGATTGACACCCAAGTCACTGCATACTATCAAAAAGAAAGATTTGGCCTTGTCACCTTGATCGACAGCCGGACAACGTTTCGCCTAGAAGCCAAGAATACAACCTTCTTTCAGAATGCAGTTGTTCAAGGGTGGAAGCCTATGGTGTTTGAGGAACCCGTGCTTCCCAATACTGCTCACTTTTACAGTATTGACGTGGTGATTGCTTTCATACAAAAGGATCTTGAGATTGATTATACATTGTCAGGCGAGGTCATGTGCAATCTAAATGTTCCTTTGAGTTTTAACGAAATATCTTGCAATGGTTACAAGCCTACAAAGTGCTTCCAAGTTTTTCTTGAATAAATATTGTTTGTACCGTATCTGACCCTCCACTTGTACAACGACACGTGGATCTTAGAAACTCGCTCAAGTACCCAAGGCCTCGGACAATCGGCATCGGCCACCGATGGCATTGTCTCAAAGCTGCGAACAGCCATTACAGGCCCAGCTCGTCTATAATCGGCATCCCTTACCGATTGTAGAGAATCAACCTCGAAGTATCAGCCCAAAATATCTAAAGACTCGTGTCGACCTCAGAGGGCCCTCTCACGAGTCCCACATCGATAATGAGTACTAAGAGCATACAAAATGCCCTCTATAAATAGGCCCCTCCACTACAATACAGGGGTAAGACTTTTAAGCTTGACTTCTATACTTTTATATGGTCAACAACAAGAGCTCTTAAAAACAATCTTACTTGAGCATCGGAGGGTCTTAGGCTGGTTTCACACCGGTTCCATAGACCTCACGAACCTCAAACTCTCTTCTATTCAGGATCTACATCCAAGGACCAGAAGGATCTGCATCTATCACTCAATCGATCTGCTAGATCATCCTCATCACTTGTAAGTTGCACTCATCTCTATCTGTTCAGATTTAGCGCCAACAGATTGGCGCCGTCTGTGGGAATCGCTTATCGATTAACCCATATCTAAAAAAGCTCTGAGACCAAAAAATGAATCCATCTTCGGTCCTCCCTTCCGATGGCCCTATCCTCGGCCTCGGCGGCGAGCCAAGTCTAGCTCCCTTGCTTCAGACACCACGAACAGAAACGCCTGCTCGACCGACCACCCTGGAGGCTCGTATGGAGACCCTACAGCAGGATATGGCAAGAATGCAGGAGCACAACAATATTCTCGCCTCTAAACTGGATGACACCCAGAGGCAGTTGCATCATCAACAAACACTCTCCGCCCAGTTGCAGAACGATCGGGAACCAACCACACAACTTCGGCAGGAGAAATCGTTTAAAAGCGTACGGAAGCCCACTATCCAGGATAGAGGGAAGCAGCAGGCCGTACACGAACCGACTGTCTCCCAAAGACTGTTCGTGCCCACTCCAAAGGAGCGCCATCCCGAATATCGAGTTTATTCCGATTGCCGCGATAGGATCAACGATCGGCGGAGGGAACGACAGTCCTCACCCATCCAGGTCCGGGCGAAACTCGATGATCCACGCCTGGAGGCACTTGGACCAAAATCCCCCATACGCCAAAGGTACAGTACGATTGGTCTGGAAGAAACGGACGAATCGGATTACGTTCCAACATCTCCAGGAACCACCATCTCATCAGCGGGGCCCTCTACACAACGCTACAGCCACCGATCGAACCAGGACAACGATCGGCGAAAAGGAAACTACTAGAGAAGCCCCAGTCGAACGGCAGACCAAGAAAAATGAGGTCACAATGCTGACCAACGCACGGGGAACCGAGCGATCGAGCCCTTTGGTGACGATCTTCCCTATACCGATCCGACTATTCGTCTCCTCCTACAGAAGATGAATCGCATCGAGAAGGAACAAAACCAGGCTCGGACACCAACGTGGGGAACGGTACAGCCAAGGCCATTCACCAATCGAATCCGGACATTCAGACACGAGAAAGAGGTCCAAGCACTCCGCATATCGTTCTACTCAGGGGTGGAAGATCCCGTTACCCACATTCATACCTTCCAATCAGCTTTGGGTTGCAAAGGACTGACGGATGAAGGCCAATGTTTGCTATTCCTCTCCACCCTGACCGGAGCCGCTCTGAATTGGTTCTACCGAATGGAGCCAGATACGGTTGACACTTTTAATCAGTTGAACCTTCCTCAACCATTTTATGATTCAGACCGATCGCCTGTATTCCGCTGATGACCTCTATACAGTTCGGCAGCAAGACGATGAGCCATTGAGAGAATATGCGGCTAGGTTCAGCCATGAGTACCCCAGATGTCCAGAAATTGACGATAGGGTAGCCTTCGGTGCCTTCAAAAGCGGCATTCGGTCGTCTCAGTTTCGTTATTTGGTCCACAGCAGCAACTGGACCACCTACTCCGAATTAATGAAACAGGCAGCTATCCACGCCAAGGCCGAGCACTTCAACTCCAAAGGATCGGCTTCGGCCCTACCAAACAAAACGGTACCGACCGGTCAGCCTTCGACACAGCACTATGACCGATTCCCGGCGGATTCGGCGACAAATCAGGCCCCCTACCGAACGGCACCCCCTGCACCTGCTTTTTCCGCGCCACGAAACAAACGGAAAGACCACTTCCGAGATCGGCAGGACACCAACAAAAAGGGCAAGGACTCCGGTAGGTGAGGCGACTTCGACGAGCCGAAGAGGAATCGGCCAGAGCAAATCTTCACTTTGCTCAACACTACTTATGAGCATGTTCTCCTGACCGAAGGGGACATAATACCGAAGCCGAACAACCGAAAGCTTCCTCGGCAGAGCGAGAAGGACACCGGTGTGTTCTGCCGATACCATCAATACAATGGCCACGACACAGAATCGTGTATCGCCCTTCGGAAAATTGTAGAGCGCCTCATCAACGAAGGAAAGCTGGATCAGTATTTGAGCACTAAACCAGCCTCGGATAAACCACCGAATCGGCAGATCAATATGATTAGTGGAGGGACACCCATCGCCGAAACTAGCAACCGATCTGTCAAAGATTATGTGCGTGTCGTTCGGTACCCCTAGATCCTTAGCGTAGATGAAGGCCGCAACAACAAAGTCCAGCGAATCGGTTGGGAGCCTATTACCTTTTCTGAAGAAGAAGAGCGAGGCATCATCTTCCCCCACTCTGATCCCATGATCATTCGAGCCGACATTTCAGATTTCGACGTAGGCCGAATCCTCATCGACACCGGCAGTTCGGTCAATGTACTATTCGCCGACGCTTCCAATGCCCTCGGCATAGATCCGCAACATCTGAACAAGGACATCACCCCTCTCCTAAGCTTCTCTGGTGACGTGATCGAGCCAATCGGCAGTGTCCTACTTCCGTTTGCGGTTGGCACCATTCCCAGACGAACGATCATCTATACCCACTTTTTGGTGGTCGATTGCCCAACAGCGTATAATGCCATCATCGGCAGGACGACGCTCACCAGAATGAAAGCGATACTGTCACCACACATGCTCCTCCTCAAGTTCCTCACCCACGCTGGCGTAGGCCAAGTGCGAGGGGATCAGTTGAGTGCACGGACATGTTACGTTTCAGCAACCAAAGGTTCGGCACGAGCCACGCCTCGCGAAGCATACTCGGTAGCTGCTAGCGCTATTGTGCCGAACGGCAGAGGGGCGGACAAACCGGATGATCCCAGGGATGAAGCTGTCACCCCACAAGCACAACCCGTTGAAGATTTGGAATCGGTCGTCCTCTCCGAAACAGAGCCCGACCGACAGATTCGAATCGGTACCACCTTGAGTCCGGCACTATGTACCGACTTCATTGTCTTCTTGCGCGCCAATACAGAAGTCTTCGATTGGTCGTACGATGACATGCCTGGCATCGCCCCGAGCGTCATCAGCCACAAGCTCAGCATCTGCCCCACTTTCAAACCCATCCGACAGAAATGGCGGGCCTATGATACCAAACGGTATGAAGCAATGAGAATCGAGGTGGAGAAATCAAGGCCCTGCTCGACATGCAGATTCCGAAGACTCAAAAGGATATCCAGAGCCTCACGGGGCGTGTCGCCGCTCTTGCTCGATTTATATCCAAGGCTACCGATCGGTGTGCCCCTTTCTTTAAAGCCCTCAAAGGAAGCAAACGGCAGGTTGTCTGGATCGCCGAATGCGATCGCGCTTTCCAAGACCTCAAGGCCTATATGAGCAGGGCGCCCCCTGTTGTCCACCCCTCTTCCTGGCGAAGAGTTAATTCTCTACCTATCAGTATCGGCAACGACATTAAGCTCCGTGCTCATTCGCAAGCCGAATGGCATCGAGCTTCCAATTTTCTATACTAGCCACGCCTTGCAGGATGCCGAGATTCGGTACCCTGAGCTGGAAAACCTTGCCTATGCTCTTGTTCTCTCAGCACGCAAGCTTCGGCCGTACTTCCAGGCTCACAACATTACCGTTCTCACCAATCAGCCACTACACCAGATACTACAAAGACCGGAGACATCAGGTCGGCTAGTGAAGTGGGCAATTGAACTCAGCGAATTCGACATCCATTATCACCCTCGGCCTGCCTAGAAGGGACAAGCCGTGGCTGATTTCATCTCCGAAATGACTACCTCTAAAGGATCCAATCCAGACAATACCGTTTCGGAATCAGCAGCATCATTCGCCCATCCAACCGAGGGCACATTCATTTCATCACTCCCTCTGTGGACTCTCTACGTAGACGGCTCATCCAACTGACAAGGCAGCATGGCCGGCTTAGTTCTCAAAGCCCCTGACCAAACTACCATCGAATACGCCATCCGATTCCAATTCCAAGCTTCCAACAACGAAGCCGAATATGAAGCTCTCTTAGCAGGCCTTCGGCTCGCCAAGGGAATGGGCGCTCGACAGCTGAAAATATGCAGCGACTCGCAACTTGTCGTAAATCAGGTGTTGACTGAATTCGAAACCAAAGACCCTTCGATGGCTGCCTACTTGACACATGCCCGCCGATTGCTGCATCACTTTGACGCGTTCCAGGTTCAACAGATCCCAAGATCTGAGAACAGCCACGCCGATGCCCTATCACGTCTGGCATCAGCAATTGACGACAACGTCGGTCGCCACATACCGATCGAAATCCTCGCTCGGCACAGCACCACGGAAAGCAAAGTACATGCCGTTCGGCAGGATCCAATATATGCTTACCTCTCAATCGGAACTTTACCAGACGACAAAACAGAGGCCAAAACTATCCGCCGCCGATCGGCACGTTACTTAATCTTGAATCAGACTCTCTATCGGCGTGGCCTTTCCTTACCATTGCTTCGGTGCCTGACCTCGCAGCAAGGAGAGTACGTCTTACGAGAGATTCACGAAGGAGCCTGCGGAGACCATTCTGGGGCCCGATCTCTGGCATTCAAGACCATTCGGCAGGGGTATTACTGGCCGACCCTCCATACCGATGCCACCACACTCGTCCAGAAGTGCGATCAATGCTAGCGTTTCGGCTCAGTTTCGAAACTGCCTGCCGAACCGCTCACCCCGATTGTTAGCCCGTGGCCCTTCGCTCAATGGGATTTAGACCTCATCGGCCCCATGCCCCAAGGGAAGGGACAACTCAAGTACGCCATCGTCGCTGTCGACTACTTTACAAAGTGGACCGAGGCCGAAGCTTTAGCAACAATCACCACAGCCAGAGTCGAACATTTCGTATGGAAGAATATTATTTGTCGATTCGGCCTCCCGAACGCGATCATCACCGACAACGGAAAACAATTCGACTCCTCTCAGTTCCGGCACCTATGCCACCGATTCGGCATCAACTTGTTCTTCGCTTCTCCGGCACACCCACAATCGAACGGCCAGGTAGAAGCCATCAACAAGATCATCAAGAGGACACTGAAGAAGAAGCTTGGGGCAACTAAAGGAGCCTGGCCCGATCTCCTTCCGGAAGCACTATGGGCCATCAACACCTCCTACCGACGATCGACTGGAGAAACACCATTTTCCCTTGCTTTCGGTACCGAAGCTGTTGTCCCAGTCGAGATCAACGCACCCTCGTGCCAAACGGCATCTTACAAATCAGAGCAAAACGAAGCCCTGCTCACTCTCAACCTGGACCTCATTGATGAACACCGTTCCCAAGCTCAGCTTCAGAATGCTGCCTACAAACAGTGGACCTCTCGCTACTACGACTCGCGCGTCAGACGCAGATCGTTCAAAGTGGGAGACTGGGTTTTACGCAAAGTTTCTCTCACCACCAAAGACTCGAACGACGGCACCCTTGGTCCATCCTAGGAAGGTCCTTATGAGGTCGTCATTGTCTGCTGACCAGGAACTTACCGACTGCGTGGTACCGATGGTCAGACCCTCAGCCATCTTTGGAATATAGAGCACCTCAAATATTACTACAAGTAACGTGACCTTCGGTCATCACCCTCTGTACAGGTGCTCGCACCTTGGGTTGTCACCTTCGGTCGTCACCTTTGTAATCGGTTTATTTCAACACAATCCCTATTCTATACATATGGCATTACCATACAGCAATATTATATCAACAATATTCTACATAAGGCATGCACACATACAGAATTACGGAACTCAGCAAATTAAACCAAAACCAAGTTGCCATAGATATAAAAGGCCACCGCAGGGCCATCTGTCTTTACAACATGCCATTCGGCATGTTCAAAACTGTTATACAACTCCAAAAATGCGGATTGAATTAACCAAGTCTAAGAGGAGGGTGGATCGGCTTCGGTCGTTACAATATCGGCATCAGCTGACGCAGGCACAGGACCAGTCGACGGCTCGGCAGTAGAGACATTGGCAGCCCTCGGCCCGGAATGACCTTCTTCCTCCCCACTGCTTGAATAGGTGTCATCGGTTTCCTCGGGCTCGGCATCCTCACCCTTGTACGCCTCCACCATCTCTTCGGTCACCCCTTCCGGCAGTGGCGGCGGATCCCGGAGAATGTTCAAGTTCAGCTTCTTCTCAGCATTGTACCGTTTGAATCGGTAGACAAAATCGTCACATTGCTCCATGACTTCTTTGTCTACCAGAAGCGTGAACTCCTCCGACGCTTGGTAGTCAGCAACGGCTTTCGCCTTCGCCTCTTCTACCTCCTTGGCATGTGACCGTTCGGCTGCATCCATAGCTACCTCCACCGCAGCCTTCGCCTCCTGCGCTGCCACCAAATCCAGCTCCGTTGCCGCCAATTTTGACGTTAGCTCCGCTATCTTCGCAGCATTTTCCTCGGCACACCGGTCTGCCTCCTGAATGAGCTTTTCGGCATCAGCGATCTTCGAACGACCCTCTTCAAACTTCTTTTGGTACCGTTCGGCAGCATTGATGGCTCGCTTCACGCAGAGCCACATCTCCATATTAGCCTGTAACACATACAAACTCAGTATGCCAAACGCATAACCACTTTGAAAAACAACAAATTAAACACTTACTGCAGCCTGAAGCCGGAAAGCTCGCCCGGTCTGCTAGCGCAACGTCTTCATCGACAGTTGCTCGATCTCTGACAGCTCCATTTGAGCGCCATCGATCATACTGTTGATAAACGGCACAGCCTTCCGAGGGCAAGCAATGTTCACCGGCTCCTCCTCTCCCTCTCCTTCATCATCGGGAATCACCATCGATGTCCCTTCATTCGGCCCCCTTGGCCGCTTCGGCAACGGCGTTGCGTCGAGGGCACCCTCAATCATCCTTTTTCCTGTTACTTGGAGGTGGACCTCCCGAACAGTCTCAGCCTCGACCGCCTGCTTCTCCCGGCGGTGATCCGCCACCGTCTGCTCATCCCCAGAGGCTCCTGCCACCTTCTTCTTCGGCCTGGGGGACTGCCCTTTCTTCGGCTTCGTTGCCCTATGCCCCTCCAACCGCCTCCTAGTCGCCTCGCTCATTGGACGCCTACCTGCCACTGCCAAAACACAAGCCATATCGGAAACGGTAGATATGAAAAGGAAGAAGCTCACGACACCTGCCGAACAACATCACTCACTCTGTCTTTTCTCCTCTTCCTCTTCCTCCTTTATCCTTCGGTCGTGTTCTGATTTGCCGATCAAGCCTGCCTTGTAAAGGTTCCGGAAGTATAGCAACTCCTTGAAGAAGCGATCTTCTTCGGCAATCTTCGTCCTCACCCTCTCGATTGCTTCCACCTCTCTGATCGGTGCAGAAGGCCGTTTCAAGGACACTGAAACACAAACACCCAACGGTCAAAAAAAAAGAAAAAAAAAAAGAAAAAAAGAAATGCCGAACGGCAGGCTCTACCCTACCGACTGTCTGAAAAGACGTAGGAATCCTCCTTTCCACGATCACTCCCGGTGCCGATTCCCAATCACCGGACACAATTACTCGACGCTTACGCCACGTCTTCTGGGAGCTCGGCACCCCAACCACAAAGTGTCCACGCTGCCCTGCCGATAGACAGTTGGACTGCACCCACCCCCCATTATCAGCACTCTTTGCCCTCGTCACACTATACAGTTGGGCAAACTGTTCGTAGCTTTGCTCCCCCTCGCCAGCCAAGCTGAACGCTGTGATCGTCCCGAGCAACGTAATCCAAAAGTTTGGATTGTACTGCCCTGGTGCATACCCGATCGCAGCCAAATCTTCTGCATCGAATGTCTCAACGGTAGCCGAAGCCCATGCTTAAACACATCGGTGAAGAAGACTACGCCCTTGTCATTATCACTGAGCGACTCTAAGGGCCCCGGAATTCGCATCCCTACCGATTCGGGAATATTGAACTCCGCCCGAATCTTCGCCAACTCAGCCTCAGTCAGTGTGTTCGGCTCTAAATCATCTACTCCGAACAAAGGTTCCGTGGGCTTCGCCATCGGAATCCGTTGCCTCCCCCTGACAACCCTCAACACCCCTTCCCCTGGGGCGGCAACGGACACGCCACCCCCATCGACCTCACCACCCGAAGTCGAAGGCTCACCATCTTCAGGCACTCTCGTCGAAGTGCCCCCAGCCTCGGCACGCACTCTTGCCCCCTCCACTATCTCACAGCTTGAAGAGCTCCCAGAATCGGTACTCTCACTCCCCTCGGACGAACTCCCCAAGGACGATTCGTCCTCATAGGCCCTCGGACTACGCCTACCCTCGGATTCGGTATCTGACATCTACAAACACAAACGAAGGGAAACTAAGTGCTATGCTAGAATCAAAATCTTGTTCTACCTCCTAAACACTCATGTTCATACTTGTTCATGCTTGTTCATACATTGTTCAAACAAACAATCAACAAATTCAACACTTTGATTCATACAAATGCCACAACACGGCAACATAGCTTGTTTGCACGGTGGTTCAAGTTCGCCGGAAATCGCCTCCGCCTTGTTCACGCTCGCCGGAAATTGCCTGCTCAGCCTTCGCACGGTTGCCGAAAATCGCCTCTCACAAGCTCTCTTCGCTCTAAAAAATTCCAAGTATTTGAACTCTCATCCCCTCCTCACATTTATAAAGCCGATCTAGCATCGGGAAGCGAAGCGACGCATCGGGATACGAAACGACGCGGCTCTTCACAGCCATGCCGACACGTGTCACGCATGCATGGGGAAGACCAAACGTTGTCAGTTGAAACGCTTCCAATCCTCAGAGACGCTTCAACTTCCCGAACGTGGCAGATCTAGCCACCTTCGAGCACAACTCCACTAGCAAACGGCATGCGCACATCGATGAGTTTTCACTCACCTCTCGTGCCGAACGGCAGGCGCACATCGATGAGTTTTCACTCACCTCTCGTGCCGAACGGTAGGCGCACATTGATGAGTTTTCACTCACCTCTCGTGCCGAACGGCAGCCGCACATTGATGAGTTTTCACTCACCCCTTGCAACAATCGGCACATCATGCCGTCTTTTATCCAAGCTCACTCGCTTGGGCACTTGGGGGACTACATACCACCATCGGCAACTATGAGACCATTGTGTCCGGGTCAGAATGCTGAATACATATTCAAGTCCCCAACCGAGAAGCTTCTCAATCGGCAACTTGGGGGACTACTGTTTGTACCGTATCTGACCCTCCACTCGTACAACGACACGTGGATCTTAGAAACTCGCCCAAGTACCCAAGGCCTCGGACAATCGGCATCGGCCACTGATGGCATTGTCTCAAAGCTGCGAACAGCCATTACAGGCCCAGCTCGTCTACAATCGGCATCCCTTACCGATTGTAGAGAATCAACCTCGAAGTATCAGCCCAAAATATCTAAAGACTCGTGTCGACCTCAGAGGGCCCTCCCACGAGTCCCACATCGAAAATGAGTACTAAGAGCATACAAAATGCCCTCTATAAATAGGCCCCTCCACTACAATACAGGGGTAAGACTTTTAAGCTTGACTTCTATACTTTTATATGGTCAACAACAAGAGCTCTTAAAAACAATCTTACTTGAGCATCGGAGGGTCTTAGGCTGGTTCCACACCGGTTCCATAGACCTCACGAACCTCAAACTCTCTTCTATTCAGGATCTACATCCAAGGACCAGAAGGATCTGCATCTATCACTCAATCGATCTGCTAGATCGTCCTCATCACTTGTAAGTTGCACTCATCTCTATCTGTTCAGATTTAGCGCCAACAAATATGATTGCCATTTGGAGCCTCCAGAAGTAGGCTCGAAACATTGGATGTGTTAATTAATTTCAATTTTCAACTTGTGCTTAGCCAGACCATTTGTAGTTAACTTAGCTTCAAATAGGTTTCTGATTAAGTTTTTTTTATTTTTTATTTCCTTAAAGTTACATTTTATTTTCTCTATTTGTTGGGCTGCTTTTAATAATAGGGTTTAGCAAAATTCCACCAGTCTACCTATATATTTATATCCGCGTTCTGTCCATTGGCCGTCAGGAACATGTCATTTCTGCCAATTTGGGAGCTATTACATCACATTCAAATAAAAATCACCTTACTAATAGTCGAAATTGACAAAGAATATGGTAATATAACATGCAAGACTTTTGTGCACGTTTCTTGGGCTAATGTAGCCCCTATAGGTTTGGGGGCATTATCGAACTGGGCCACGGATTTTCAATTTTATCAATTTGCATTCCAACGTTTTAATAATCGATCAATTTGATCATTTAGTCATTTGTTAAATTGACTGTTTAGTCCTCTGTTAAATTGATAATGTGACAAGTGAGGAACCCACTTTTCTGCTTATATTAAATTGATAGGAAAAAGCCACCACTTCTTTTTGGCTAAAATTCATAAGAGTCATCAAGGGAAGACAAGTAATGTATAATATAGAATCAACTAGAAAAAAGCAAAATGGCAGTCAATTGTTGAGTTGAAGCCTCCACACAGGTAAAGGTAATGACACGCTTCATTGCTTTGCCAATAATAGTATGAGAATGTAATAATACAAGTGTTTGTGGTTTTAATCTGATGATCATTAGTAGTCTTCTCGTTATCAGTTCAGTTGCTGCAAAACGAGTAACATCTTGCTCTCTCCCTTTCTGTGAATATGTGTAAGCAGCATACTGTGTGTCTTCTGTGTGTTAATGTACTTCATTTCTTAGTTTATGCTGGAATTGGAAATGATTGATGGAATTTTGTTCTTTAAATCTTAAAAATAGAACAACTTTGGTTTATGGAAAGTGTCTCCAATTCTGCTCCTGCTAGCTAAGTTGATCCTCTGAAAACCTTATTCTTCTTGTCAACACGGATCAATCCATAACATCAATTCAAAAAAAATTCAAGTATCAATGAAATGGTATTGTGTATATCTTTTGAACGTAAAAACAGCTGCCCACCCACTCTGCATACATGCATCATCTGAATCAGCATGTAAGGCTACTTGAGAAACTCACACTACACAAAAGTTAAGCCGAGACAGTAAAAAGAATAACAAATGATTAGGTAGACACAGCTTCTGTATAAGTTTGTTCAGCTTCCCACCGATGCCCTTCCGGCCTTCAAAAGAGAAACATATAGCAATTCATTCCAAGTATCTGGAACCCCAGGCAAACACCAATGGCTGCAATCCTGAGATTGCTCTGCAGTAATCTGTTCTTCTACTGTCTTGTATTTCATTCTGTAAATGGAAGGGTGTCCGTCTTTTCTGTAATCTGTAAGCTTGCTTATGTTTAGATATGTCACTGGAGTTTTCATTTCTTGAAGTACATGCTCTAGAGCTCTCATCTTTGAAGGGTAATTCCCTAAATAAGTCTCATTAAAGATTGGCTCTGCTTCTTTGTGGCACTGCCCACCTGAGTTCCATTGCCCTCCGCTACAACCAGATCAAACTGTTTCAGAATTGGTCTTTGTGGCATAGTACATGGGCAGAAACTGAAGAAGGATCTCCCTTATAAAATGCTAACATAAATTTCTGTGATGCTATTATGTTAAGAGGAAAATCTAAACAAACTTAAACTTCCTAAAAGGTTTACTCTAGATACCTCCAACAATTTGAGAGCATAAATAGAGGTGAGGCAACGAAACGAGAAAACATTGTCCTATACCTGAAATGGGTAACTGAATATCCTCTGAAGAAAACCTGAGTCCTCTTGACATCAATGTTCTTGTCAACCCACCTAGCCCAAGTGGTGAGAGCCCTCTTGTATGCTTCGAGAACCTTCAGTCTGGGATGCACCATAGTTGCCTTCTTGGTAATAGTCTTCCCTGTCAAACCACCAAATGCAAAAATGAGAGAGTTTACAGTCAAGTGACTTCATTTTTTCATTGGTAGAACATTGCCTTTAAAATTTTCTTCTCTTTACATGTTTTACAGTTTTAATTCACAGTATCAGCAACCCAAGGGTTGTAGGACCGTTGAATACCAGAGAGCTAAGTTCGAACAGCAAGGAGGAAAGCAATTTAACAAAGCAAATACACACCCTTTAGATGTTTTCTCATGAGTCCACCAATGGCCAGTGTTAAAAACGATCACATCAGCATCATGATACATAGAAGTTGTCCGGTCCATCAAATCCAATCTTAATGTCTCAAATGAACCATTTCGACCAGTGAACGATGATTCCCTAACAAGGAATGGAGAAGCAACAAAATCCACTGAACAATTATAATCCTGCCAGTGCAGCAATTGCATAGACGATCAGAGATTTTCAACCGAAAAAATGATGTTGTGACAACATATGGAGAATATAGTCATGGACACTTGCCTCAACTCTGAATGCATAAAATAAAAGCCCTTCTTTTTAAATTCACTCTTTCCCGAAATCTCATGAACTCTTCTCTTGTATCGAAGGCTGTTGCGAAGAATACACACCAGAGACTCCCACATGTTCCTATTCGGTGAATCCCCCACAAACACCAACCTCTTTCTTTCCTCTCAACCTCTCCAGAAAATCGGTTGCATTCAGGCTGAGGATGACATAAGTAATAAACAAGGGTATGAAAAAAGAGGACTTCAAAGATTACTACATAAAATGTGAGAGCACTTTAAACATGGTCCACACTCCAATCACGCTCAACCAATATCACATGATTAAATTATGCCCATTGCATTTTCATACACACACACACACTATATATATAATATATATTTAAACACATGATAAAAGAAATTCTTCCACGCAGAGAGGAAATACATTTTTATAAGTTCTGACGACAGAACAAACTTTTCATTCGATGATTTTATATGAGAATTAAAGCTCAAAAACATCTTAAAAAAACATCAAGAAATGAAGATGGATTTTACCTTGGGATGTCACACTCATTTGGCTGCCATTTCCATTTTATAAAAGCATTATCTGGCCTCCCATTTAGGTGACAATTAAAATCCCTATCAATGTATGGGCAAGAACCTCCAGGATAATATGGCTTTGAATCATCTCTTACCCACTTACCAAAATACATATCACATTTCTGATAAGAATCAGTCTGCATTTTCCTGAGTTGAGAATCATAGTCGATGATCTTGTTTTTCTCCTTCGAATTTCCTAGATGAGCTGTCTCCCGAACGCTTTTCTTCCTCTTATTTTCTGTGACCTTATCATCCTCATTACTAGAATTCTTTGACAAACCGCCTTCAATTGTTTTCTCTGCATGCACATCTTCTATGCCAGAAAGGCTAAAATTCCCAATCACCCTCCCCTCTTCACCACGCAAGCTTCCATTTTTCGAAAGCTCAGTGGAGTTTCCCAAATGGGCAATCTCTACTTCAGTTCCTCCCCCATTTGAACTCAAAACTTTACCCTTTTCAGCAATTAATGACCCATTATCACTGTTTTTCTGTTGATTCTTTTCGTCTTCAATCACAAAGCTTCGATCTTTAACCTCCTCTGTAAAATTTTGAAAATGGGTATTCTCCAAAACCGTCCCTTTCCCATTGGACTCTACAAAATTTGGATTTCCAGCAACTACAGAGTAATTTGCTTCATGGGTTCTGTTCAGAACCCTTCCTTTTTCAACCTTATGTAAAACTATACTAGGTCTTTATAACTTAACACTAACCTTGTTCAGACATCTTGATTTCTGAAGGGATCGGCTTAGCTTCTGAGAGGATCTTCTTCTCTATGCAACACCGTAGGCTATTTCTCTAGATGGGGTGAGAGCTGAATTGAGCGTATATTGTTGCTAGAGAAGGGACCTCTTTATATAGATGCATTACTCGAAAGCCTTGCCCATCAAGGAGCTGTCGAGTAATCTGTTTGCATTAGGAGTGGTTTGTTCAATCCATATAGGATTTGGAATTCTATTACTCTTGTATTTCAATTAGAATAGCTTCTATACAAGAGTAATCTGATAAGTCTGAGTCTATCTCCTAATCATGCCAACCTCTCGAGTCCTCATTAGATTAGAAGACCACAATTTGTGTTTAAGACAAAAGATTGTCTTACATTCTCCCACTTGGTCGATTAATCATAAGAGTGTTTGCATAGATTACTTTAAGGCCTTGTGAGATATGACTCAAAACAATTCCTACTAAGCAATTGTCAACTATAAAGCATGAAGAGGGGCTATCAAGACTTCTGTGAATATCTTGTACTTCAAGGTCTTTATAACCACACTCATCACCCTTTAAAGCCACATAAGCTTCGATCAAGATTGAACAGCAGAACAACATGATATACTGTAAAAGCTTTAGATTTTACCATGTTTGTTCAATGTCCCTGATTTGACTGCCAAGGTCTAATTATAATCACTGTCATGAACACATTTCTGTGCGCAGCTTCTTTAAGCTAGCAATGCTGCTCAATGTCATTCATGTATTTCAAACATAATAACAAATAAAAAAAGAAAATTTTAAGATGAAATTAACTTGATTTGAACCAAACTGTACCAACATCCATCGAAAACTACAGAAAATAAACAATTGTTTAAACTTGAAGAAAAATGAGCTCCCACTGATTTAGGCATCCATATCAGCTGTCAGTCCCATGCTTGAAACATGTCTATGGAAAACAGCATTTGGTATTCCTTTAGTAAGTGGATCTGCAATCATTTGATCTGTTCCTATGTGATCTATGGTGGTGTATCCTTGACTGATCTTTTCTTTTACAATTATAAACTTTACATCCAGCAGCCTTGAACCTCTTGTTCTTTTGTTTCCCTTAGCAAAAGTCACTGCTGCACTATTATCATTCCATAGCTGAATAGGTATGTGAATTGATTCTACCACACTTAAACTAATGATGAAATTCCTCAACCACATAGCTTGTGAAGTGGCTTCATAACATGCTAGGAATTCAGCAAGTATTGTGGAGCCAGCTGTGGGAGGCTGTTTTATGCTTCTCCATGAAACTGCAGCTCCTCCAAACATAAACACAAAACCAGATGTTGATTTTAGTGTGTCTTGACATCCCGCAAAGTCTGCATCTGCGAATCCTTGTAATTCCAAGTTCTCACTTCTCCTAAATACCAGCTTGTAATCCTTTGTTCTTTGTAGGTATCTCATAACTTTCTTCCCTGCAACCCAATGCGCTTGTCCAGGATTAGACTGAAACCTTCCTAACATGCTGACTGCAAAAGCCAGATCAGGTCTTGTACAGACCTGCACATACATTAGGCTCCCTACTAGTGAAGCATAAGGTTTGTCAGCCATTTCCAGCTTTTCTTGTTCAGTTTTAGGTGCCTGCTCAGTGCTTAATTTATCACCTCTTGCGATGGGAACATCACTGCCTGCACAATCTTGCATATTGAACCTTTTGAGCACTTTCTCTATGTAAGATTTCTGTGATAGCCCAAGTAAACCTTTCTCTCGATTTCTGCTTATATCTATGCCCAAAACATAGCTTGCTTCTGCCATATCAGTCATTTCAAAGTGTTTGAACAGAAAACTTTTACAATCATGCAGCATAGTGAGGTTTGTGCAAGCCAATAAAATGTCATCTACATATAGAACCAAAATAATGAATTGTCTCCCACTGATCTTCATGTATATACACTCATCCAATGCGTTTTCTGTGAATCCATATGCTTTTACTACCTTGTTAAATTTCAAATACCATTGCCTTGATGCTTGCTTTAATCCATAAATTGATTTGCACAATTTGCAGACCAAATTCTTCTCATCTTCTTGAATGAAGCCTTCAGGTTGCATCATATAAATCTCTTCTTCAAGGTCTCCATTTAAGAATGCAGTCTTAACATCCATCTGATGCAAATGTAAATCAAATTGTGCCACAAGAGCCATGATTATTCTCAATGAATCTTTGGTTGAGACTGGTGAAAAAGTCTCATTATAGTCGATTCCTTCCTTTTGTGTGAACCCTTTGGCAACCAATCTTGCCTTGTATCTATCCACCTGCCCTTTTGAGTTTCTCTTTGTCTTAAATACCCATTTACAACCTATTGGTTTGCAACCTTGAGGTAAGGTTACAAGCTTCCAAACTTCATTGAATTCAACTCTGATTTCATGGCTGCCCACCAGTTTTCACTCTTTTCACTCATCATGGCTTGTTTGAATGTCATGGGATCTTCTGTTCTATTTATGTCATGTTCAGCTCCTTGCAGGTACACAAAATAATCATCTGTCAATGTTGGCCTTCTTACTCTATGTGATCTTCTTAATTCTGTGTTCTGCTGCATTTCTGCATCTTCATTTATTTGAGTTATGTTCTGATTTTCTGCTGGCTGTGTCGAATTATTTTCTATCTGCATTGGTTCTGCATTTTCAGTTTGATCTGTGACTGTGTCCTCAATATGATCCGGTTGTAAGTTGTCTAGATTTGTTTGAGACAATCTAACAGCTTCTGCAGAATTCTGTGCTATCAAACCATCTGCAGTGATCTCATCAAAACTGAAATTTTCTTCTGTAGTTTTCTCTCCGTCAATTTCGATGAATATTGCTCTTGATGTCTCTATGAATCTCATGGTGTGATGAGGGCAGTAGAACCTGTAACCTTTGGTTCTCTCAGGGTAGCCTATAAAATAACAGCTTATGGTTTTGGGATCTAGTTTCTTTTCTGCAGGATTATAAGGCTTGGATTCTGCTCTACAACCCCAAGTTCTTAGATGTTTTAGGCTAGGTTTTCTTCCATTCCAAATCTCATAAGGGATCTGATTTATGCTCTTGGTTGGAACTCTATTTAAAATGTAATTTGAAGTTTTCAATGCTTCTCCCCAGAGGAATATTGGTAGGTTTGTACAGCTCAACATGCTTCTTATCATGTCTTTCAATGTTCTATTCCTTCTTTATGAGATTCCATTTTGTTGAGGGGTACCTGGATTTGTGTATTGAGCTATAATTCCTTCTTGCTGCAAGAATTTTGCAAAGGCTCCAGGATTTCTTCTAGTCTCATCAAACCTTCCATAGTATTCTCCACGCCTATCCGATCGAACTACTTTAATTTTGAGGTTCAGTTGATTTTCTACTTCAGCCTTGTAAATTTTGAACATGTCTAAGGCACTTGATTTTTCTTTTATGAGATAGACATGTCCAAACCTTGAAAAATCGTCTGTAAAGGTTATGAAGTAGATAAATCCTTCATGAGTTGGGTTGGGGAAGGGACCACAGATGTCGGTATGAATGAGTTCTAAGATACCTTTGCTTCCTATTGCTCCCTTTTCCCTTAAATTTGTCAATTTCCCTTTGACACACTCTATGCATATTTCATTTTGATTATCATGATTCATTGGTGGCAAGATTGATTCTTTGCATAGTTGATTAATCCTTTCTTTTGAGATGTGACCAAGTCTTTTATGCCATAATTCATAGGAGATGTCATTGCACATTTTGGTTTGCACAGTGTTAACTTCCATTTCAGTTCTTTTGCAATTTAATTGAAACATTCCATCAATGAGCCTTGCTTTGCCAAATAACTCTTTATTCTTGAAAATAGAACAACCAGTGCCATCAAAATTCAAATTAAATTTTGATTTTACAAGCCTAGTAACTGAAATTAAACTCTTCTTCATAGAAGGAATATAAACTACTTCATCTAACTCCAAAACAAAACCAAACTCTAATTCAATTCTAACAGTTCCTATGAATTCTACTTGAACTTTTTCTCCATTGCCAACGAACACCTTTACTTCATCCTTGCTTGGCAACCTCTTTCTTATGAATCCCTTTGTTTTTCTGTTTATCCAGCCACTTTTTGTACTTTCTGCATTCTTTCTTCATGTGTCCTGCTTTCTTGCAGAAAAAACATTTCATTCCAGTCGATGGTTTCAGATATTTTTCAGTGCTGCTGCCCTTTTCTTTTCCAGCTATTGCATTGTGCCTATTTTCCTTTCTCTCCTTGGTCTGAACCATGTTCACCATTTTTGCTCCTCTTTCCCTTATGATATTGTGTTCCTGTTGAACACATATAGTGATCAGATCATTCAATGTCCAGCATTCCCTCTGAGCAATGTAGGTTTCTCTAAGAGACTTGAAATCCTTTGGCAATGAGTTCAAAGCGAAGTGTACCATCATGTCCTCATCAACTGTCATTTTCAGTTCCTGCAATTTGGTTCCTACATCGATCATGTTCAGAATATGTGCCCTCACACAGCCTTGTTCATCATACTTCATGTCGATCAACTTGTTTAGCAAAGTGCTTTTGAGTGCTTTCTCAGATTCCTTAAACCTCTGTGCAATTGCCTCATAGTACTGCTTAGCATTTTCTGACTTAGGAATGCTACCCTTGACTGATGATGCCATAGCCCTTTGCATAATCAATATAGCCATTTTATTTGCTTTATTCCACCTAGCAAATTTTGCCTTGGTTTCTGCTGAAGCATCTGCAGCAGGTTCTTGAGGAGGGTTTTCTGTGAGAACAAAATCGTAGTCCAGGAAGCCAAGAGATATTTCCAGATCCTGCTTCCATCTCAGGTAGTTTGATCCGGTCAGAGTTTCGATGGTGTTGTGGTTCACTGTAAGGATTTTACAAATCATATAAAAACTGTCCCCAAAAACTTTACTTAAATATGTCAGTTTATACCTGTGGGTTTAAAAAGCCATATTCCAAAATCCCAAACAGCAAACTGCACAAACTTCCTGCGCAAGAGAATTCACATCTGTGGATGTAGAAAAATCCTGCTAGTTTGTGTAGTCTGCTGCTCAGATTGTTCCACCAATATCGTTATCAATCTATAAATTCCCATATGTGGATGGAGAAAGTATAGAAGGCTACTTATATTGATGCAATTTTTGATCAAACTGTCGTCTCAAGATCTCTCATACAAACTGAGCAGCTGTGGCTTGCCCAATTTGCACAGTTGATCCCAAAACTTGATCAAAAAACTTTGTATGATCGAGCAGTGATACTATATGCCCTGGATCATACTTAAACAGATAAAATATGCATGCTGATGAAAATTTCATGTTGCAGCTTTATCAAATAACAGAAAATTTATATACAGATTTGTTGAAACATGGATTAGATTAAGAAACAAAGCCTAGAGCTCTGATACCACATGTAAAACTATACTAGGTCTTTATAACTTAACACTAACCTTGTTCAGACATCTTGATTTCTGAAGGGATCGGCTTAGCTTCTGAGAGGATCTTCTTCTCTATGCAACACCGTAGGCTATATCTCTAGATGGGGTGAGAGCTGAATTGAGCGTATATTGTTGCTAGAGAAGGGACCTCTTTATATAAATGCATTACTCGAAAGCCTTGCCCATCAAGGAGCTGTCGAGTAATCTGTTTGCATTAGGAGTGGTTTGTTCAATCCATATAGGATTAGGAATTCTATTACTCTTGTATTTCAATTAGAATAGCTTCTATACAAGAGTAATCTGATAAGTCTGAGTCTATCTCCTAATCATGCCAACCTCTCGAGTCCTCATTAGATTAGAAGACCACAATTTGTGTTTAAAACAAAAGATTGTCTTACACCTTATGCTCCAAATCAATAGATTCCTGCGTTTCTGAAGTACTAGCACCATGAGAGAAAGAACCAGAACTACTTGAAAATGAGAAAGGCCATGAAACAGAACCAGAATTCAGACCAACACTATAGAATCCTTGTATCGAAGGTTCCACTGTAGGACTTTTTAAGGAGTTGCTGAACAATAGTACACCAAGTACAACAATAGAAACTCCAATCCCCAAACCAAACCCAGAAATCACCTTTCTTCTTGGTGAAAAAAACTGCTCTGGAAATGCAAGCTTCTTCCAAACCATGGCTGAAGACAATGCATACCCAGCTTGGGGACAAAGCGCGAGAGAGCAGAGGGTGTAAATGAAAATGTGAGGGAAATGTGAATTCCGTTTGCATGAAGCCATGTTGTGTAGATCCAGCTTCACCAAAATGGATTCAGTTGCATCCTCAACTTGTGATACTCGCAAGTGCACGAACCGTTCGGTAGTATAGCGTATGTAAGTGCGAGGTCGATCCCACGAGGATTGGTGATTGAATGATTCAATTCATTTTCCCCTACACAAAACAGAAATGAAAAAGAAGGGAAATAAATAAAACAAGGAAGAAAGAAAATAACTAACTCAAGCAGATAAGTTCCCAAGTTCAATTAGATTAACGGATTGATTCTAGCTAATGTATGATTAAGCCATGGTGTGTGGTCATAACCTTGTGTTCCTAATTCCCTAATTTGATCATTTGTTGTCTAACCTAAAATTAAGCATTAGGAACCCATTAAGCGTAGAAGAACAATTTAAACAACCAAGCATGTATCTAATCCCTGTTGTCGAATGTCCATACATACTCTTCCTATTCATAGTTCAATTCGAATTAAAGTATGGTGTCTACTCTTAATTCAAACCAAGATAGCTAACATGCAAGCCTAAATGGTGATCAATCATTCAAACTAGCATATTAACTTATAAGCATAATGAATAAGAACAAAAATCATAATTGAAACTTGGAAACTAATCAAACTTGAAACTAAAGAAAAGAATTTACATAACAATGAAAATTAAAGTAGAACTTGGAAAGACTTAAAGGAAAATTTCAGCACAAAGATCTCATTATAACAATTGAAAACTAGAAAGAGAAACTAAGAGAATTTGAGGGAGAGAAGGGAAGGGAGCTCTAGAGAAGTGTTTGAGAGCTCCCCCCCTTGGGGTGTGTTTACAAGCTTGGGAAACCTCACTATATATAGGCCTAAGGAAACTGAAAATCTGAATTAAGTATGGCTAATGCATACAACACTTGTTTTATAAAATCTGAAATGGTTGATGCACTTCACTAATGCATACAACACTTCCATTATAAAATCTGAAATGGTTGATGCACTTGTATTAGAAAATCTTGAATTGGTTGATGCACCAATAGATCCCACCAGCAGCCCTAGCTCATCTTCATGTCACCATGACCAAGCTTCCAACCAGAAATGATAGCTCATACCTAGCTCACCATGACCAAGCATCCAACCAGCACATGCTGAGGTCAGCATGACCAGCAACTTCAAGGGCTTACAACTTGGGCTTCTCTTAATCAAATTAGGACTTTAAGCACTCAAACTTGAAGTTCAGAATGTCTTCTTTCCAGCCATATATCATTTGGGCCAATCAAAGGCCGGAGGAGGAAGTTAAGGCCAAAACAAATTGCTAACTCATTTTGCGCGCTGATAAAATCCATCCTGAGCATGGCTCTGTGTTTGCTAGGTAACAGACTCCATATTTATCCAATTGGGCTGAATTTTGGATATGTTATATTACACACCCATTGGAACAACTTTCATGAAGAATGTGGCCTCATCCGAGCTATGTAGGTTGCTGAAACAAAGCTTGCAATATGACCTACGAAACTGGGCTGGCAGGGGACTGTAGCCAAAATTGAGTTTGTCTTTAAGCTCTTCATCCATTCATCCAAATTAGGCCATAACATGCATGGATTGCATCATTTACTATCCAAAGCCATCATTATTACCTAAAGCTCAATGAACTGAAAGATAAACACAAAAAGGATTAAAAGCACAAGTTTAACTCAAAAACATAACCAAATCATAAGCTAGAAGGGTACAAAATGATATGTAAATATGCACCGATCAAATACCCCCAAACCTAGATTTTGCTAGTCCTCGAGCAAAACAAAAGGAAAACAAAGATAAAAACAAACAAGAAGTTAACTAGACCACTTTCGTAGGTAACTCGATTGCATTGAGCATATGCAACAAGCCTTTAAACCTCTAGGCATCCCTAGTAGGAGGAGTTGTGTCTCCTGAGGGTTTAACAGATACGATACCCACAAACGTTTTACTGACTTTGTAAAACAAGGTAATTAGAAAACTTAAAAGATTGTTAGTCCTTAAGCAAAATAAAAAACAAAAACAAAAAAAATAATTACATTAACAAAAACAAAACAACACAAAACAAAAAAAAAATTACAAAAATAAAAAGAACTCAAAACAATCTTTCCGAACATTTTCTGAAGAGAAATGACTCATGCACATGACTCAAAAGTTTTAACAATAAAAGCTCAATTTTAAACATTATTCACAAAGCGGCAAAGTTCAAAACATAATATGCTCAAAGTGTGGTAGTGTGATAGCCAAATGCAACAAATTCCCCAATCTTAGTTTTCACACAATTTCAAAAATCATACAAAGCACAAGTTCAACTTCAAATCTCACCAAAGTTGTCCTCTCACAAATGAATCACTCGGAAGATGGCTATAATGCAACACTCAGTTATAAACATGAGATTAGAGTTAAACCATAAAGACTTAACTCGAAATAGAAAGATGAAGAACTTGCATTAATATGATCTCAAGAAGGATGCCAAACACTTAAAAGTAGAAAAATGAATGCAATTCAACCACATGACATTTAAGATCAATTTAGGTCTTTAACATAGGTTGTAATGGGGCCAAGGGTGTAAGGTGAGTAAGAAATGAAAGGTATGGATAAAACAAAGTCCAAGGAACTCAAAATATAAGAGCATAAAACAATTGTTTACAAGACTTCGAATCATCACAATGAGAATTTATTTTTCTTTTACATGATCAAAACTCCTTATACCTTCATTTACATTGATTCACTCCTTTCCTGAACAACCACCAATTTATTTTGAAGGCCCAAAAATGAAACCCAAAAATGAAATTTCATTCAACCACCACTTAATCACAATTTTTCTCTTTTCTTTTCTTTTCTTTCACCAATTGAGTGAATTTTTTTTTTCTTTATGTAATATCCCTTCCCAAACTTAGCATGAAAAACACATCCGAATTAGAGCTCATGAGTTCCTTAGAAAGGTAAATTCTTGTTTTTCGGGCTAAGGAGAGGAAATATAATTGGTAAAATGAAAGAAAAGGTTTACATGTAGGCTCAAAATGGTTAACAATGGAAAATCATGCTTAAGCATGCATAAGGTTAGCTTGAAAGGCACAAACGACCCAAAGAGGGCCTTAATATCACTTCTTAAATGTCATGAAATCAAATTGCATAAGAATGAATGACTTTTAAGTGTTCAACCAAATCAATGAATAATGAGATCAAACAACAACTTTGATGACAAGAAAATAAGAGTATGTATATAACACTCATGAATTGAAGTACAAGGCTCAAAAGCTCACATTATATGGTTATATAAGTCTAATTTATGCTTGATACAATTCTTTGGGTCATGCAAATCCTTTAATTGGAGAATTATGAAAAAAAATGGCAAGTGCAAAGAAGGTTTCGAACATATCATGCTAGAACGATGCCAAATTAATTATATATATATATTTTTTTACAATAAAAATTTACAAGGAAAAAAAATTAATAATAATAAATAAATAAAATTCAATTTTCATTTAAGTCATGCAAACATTTATCACAATCTCATCAAATGTGTTCGGAAAGTGAATAAAATCAAAATCAAAATAAAATAAAAATAAAAATAAAAATAAAAGCAAGAATTAAACAAAATAAAGTAAAAATAAAAACAAGCAAATAAAAAAATTTAAATTAAATTAAGGAAAAACCAATTTTACATGCTAAACTCCAATACCCCCAAACCTAGAAATGAACATTGTCCTCAATGTTTAAAAATTAGGAACAAGCAATGTCATAACAAGAAATGAAAGGTACTAAAGTAAATATAAACCACAAATAAAATAAAAAATAAAAAAAACACAAATAAAATAAAATAATTACAAAAATAAAAATTACAAAACAAACAAACAAATAAACAAAAAAGAAAAAAAAAATGAAACAGTAAAACACTCGAAACAGAAAGCCCTAAACAGACAAAACAGTAAGCCCTAAACAGACAGTCTTACGCAAACCAAAACCCAAACAATTGAAAGCCCAACCCAAAAGAAAGTTAGCCCACCTTGAAACCTAACAACGGTGAAAACCTAACCCACAATGAAATCTGAAGCCCCACACGTTTGTTATTATTTTTATTTATTTATTTATTTTTATTTATTATTTTTTTTTATTTAAAAAAAACGTGCAATGGGAGCGCAAAGAGTGTGATTTCTGAAAGGGAAGAGCGTGGTCCCTGATGCCTTGGTTCCTGGGAAGTCACGGGTGAAAGGGGTGAGGGACGTGTCGCCGCGCAGAAGCAGCTGTCACATCCCCCAAGCCAGAATTATTGGCTTCTTGGGTGAAGCGGGACGACTTTTTCACTAGAAGGTGGTGAAAGGTGAAAATGCAATTAAGGGGGGTTGGGAAACGGGTGCGGCGACATATAGAGATAAGCCGTAAGGGCCGCACAGAACTCAGAACCGCAGCGGCTAGGGTTTAGCAGACTAAGTCTATAAAAGGTAAAAAGAAAGGGTAAAAAAAACACAAACTCAGAAACACACAAAAGAGAAAAAAAAGAAAGAAGAAAAGAGAGTGAGAAATCAAATGGCCTCTAACTACCCATTTTCGTTGGATCTCAACCTAGCTCCACCGACTCAGACACGAGGCCAAGCAGCGGCACCAGTATGGATGCCCTACTTTGCTTCCGCACGGGGGCCTGTGACAGTAACTGACTCAATACTCCTGGACAACGATGTTGCCATTGGAGTGGCTAGAAATTTAGTGACTCCTAAAGATATACGTGTGCTGGGAACAAGGGATGACAACCGGGTCGTGAGCGATGCCCTGGCACTAAGCGTGCAGAGTACGGCAACAGTCGCAAGTTTGGGTCATCGCCTACTTGCGAAGTCCCATGAGGTAGAGGTGCTAAAGGGTCAGTTGGCGGCGGAGCGAAGTATGGTTGAGGAGTGTCAGACTGCTATAAAAAGCTTGAAAAGGGAGAGGTCAAGGATAGTGGAGGTGAATCGACACCAGCTAGAAGTATTGCGGGACGAGAATAAAAACCTATCAAAAATGGTAGAGTTGTACTCTCGCGACATGAGAAAATAGCTGGAGGACCTAGACCGACCGGGTAAACGCAAACAAGCAGATCGCGAGAGTAGTTACACTCAAGCTAAGATTGCGATCTTTGGGAGCTCAAGTGATGAGCCCCAAGAAGCTGTGTGTGAAGCCCTGGAAGAGGACAGCCAGAGGGCCAAACTCAAAGCTCCAATGGTCGAGACACCAAGCACCGAGAAGAAATGATTTCCTACTGCATTATTGTTGTTTTTATTTTATTTTGTTGTTTTTGTATTTTCGTTATTTTGTTTCGGAAATAAAAGAGTAAGGTTGCAGAAAGAAAAAGAAAAAGAAAAAGAAAACAAAGACGACAAACGGAAAAGAAAACACATTTCCCTAACTAAAATAAGATAAAGATGATAGCCGAAAGGGAAAAGCAAAAACACAAAGCTCTAGAAAATGAAAGTAACGGGCAAAAACATTAAACACCAGAAAACACGGAAAAAAGAAAAGTAAAGTAAAAGTAAAGGTGCTCCCCCTTGAAATGGTGTTGGCTCTCTCTCATCAGCATATGTCTATTTAAACCACACCCCTGCAAGCGGATGATACCCAGCATTTCTTCCTGCAAACTCAAGGAAAAACATCAAAAAATTCAGAAGCAAAACAAATGGCATCCTCATGCACTCACCTTGATGATCTCAACCTTGAGCTCTCACTTGCACCACCGAATGCCCAGACAAGGGCTCCTCCAAACACTGTCTTTCCAAACTCTTCATATCATCACGGCACGGCCTCAAACTTTGCTGAGGCAATACCGAACTTTTCTGAGGCACTGTCAAACAGAGCAGTGCTGCTAGGAGGCATGATTAGCAGCAAGCTCACTCCGACAGATCATCTGCATGTGGCACAGAGGTCTGATAAGGCAGCGGTAGAGGAGTCCCACAATTTAACTGTGCTCCACACGGTCTCCGCTACCAATTTGGGCATGCGATTACTGGCGAGGACAAGGGAGTGTGCCGCGATGAGCGAGGAAATAGCTTCCTTGAAGGCTATGGTGGCGGACTTGCAGAAGCGGCTCTACTGTGCCAATCAGCACGTGGAAGCACTGCAGAGAAAAAATGAGGACCATGTGGAGCTGCTGCAGATTCTACAAGTGCGAGAAAATAGAGGCAAGCCATGATGATGATGGAGATGAAGAAGATGAAGAAGATGATGAAGAAGATGATGATGTTGTTTTTTTATTTTTATTGTTTTTATTTTTGTTTTGTTTTTTTTGTTTTTTGTTTTTATGCAATGTTTGAATTGAAATAAAGTTTGTTTTTAACACTCAGAAAAAAAAAAAATTAAAAAAAAAAAAAAAAAAAAAAAAAAAAAAAAAACTAACTAACCATACCACGTAAATAAATACATAAACTAACTTAACAAAACAAAAACAAAAACAAAACAAAAACAAAGACTTAACAGAAAATAAAACAAAGAAAATAAAAATAAAAATAAAAAAAACTTAATTTAAAAACACACGAATATACAAGCAACTCATGGATGACCAGTTAAGGGCCTCAGAAAACACAGCCAGGGGATCCGGGAAGGTTGGAGGGGTCACAATGGTCCCGCTTAAAACCCAAACTTCTTAGACACCGAAGGTGTCGCCTAAAGAACTCCTAGACACTGTATTAACGGAAGTGCTCACTGGGGTTACCATAAGTCGGCTCATATGAAAAATCTTTTTTTTTTAATTTAAAAATTTTTAAGATAAGAAATAAAAACAAATTAAGATAAAATGAAACAACAAACCATAAACAAAAATGAACTAAGTACTGTAAACAAATTCAAACAAACAACATAAATTGTTGTACTAAAAGAAACAAACCAAGAAACCAAAGAAAAAAAAAAACAAACAACACTTTCTATCACCCGTTTATCACCATTTGGACAGATTCGTTTCTATGTTTTTCAGCTTCGACCTATGTTCAGTTTTTAGGCTATAACTTTCCAACTGTAAGTCCAAATTTTACGTTCTTTATATGGTTGGATTCAGCATAGAAAAACAAAGACCTCATCGCGGACCAAAAGGCAAAAACAACTACGGAAATAAACAGAATTCAAAGAAGAGAAAGGATTGAAATGCTCCCCCTTGAAGCGATTAGGTCGAGCGTGATGCACTTGGAGGTCGCGACTTCTCCCATTGCTCCACACTTCCCATTCTTATGATTGAGGTTGCCATCTCTCTCCATTTATTATTGAGCTATAATAAATTGCTAAAACAAACATAGAAAACTTGAAATAGAATTAAAAGGATTAGGAAATAAAAACTAAAATGAAAAGGAAAATCAACACACATCCAATTCCATGCTTCAAAGCAACAAGCACCAATGGGTTGTGTAAGCTGGGACTTAAACCCAGTTCTCTTGCTTGTTGGGCAATTGTCCTTTTCTGTTGGACTACAAACACAACTTGTCCATTAACGTCATTAACTTTAAAACTTGAAATTGTTCAGTTAAGAAAAAAAATAAAGTAGGAAAGCCAAATAGAATCAAACAATGTTACCGATCCCCGGCAACGGCGCCAAAAACTTGTTGTGTAGATACAGCTTCACCAAAATGGATTCAGTTGCATCCTCAACTTGTGATACTCGCAAGTTCACGAACCGTTCGGTAGTATAGCGTATGTAAGTGCGAGGTCGATCCCACGAGGATTGGTGATTGAATGATTCAATTCATTTTCCCTACACAAAACAGAAATGAAAAAGAAGGGAAATAAATAAAACAAGGAAGAAAGAAAATAACTAACTCAAGCAGATAAGTTCCCAAGTTCAATTAGATTAACGGATTGATTCTAGCTAATGTATGATTAAGCCATGGTGTGTGGTCATAACCTTGTGTTCCTAATTCCCTAATTTGATCATTTGTTGTCTAACCTAAAATTAAGCATTAGGAACCCATTAAGCGTAGAAGAACAATTTAAACAACCAAGCATGTATCTAATCCCTGTTGTCGAATGTCCATACATACTCTTCCTATTCATAGTTCAATTCGAATTAAAGTATGGTGTCTACTCTTAATTCAAACCAAGATAGCTAACATGCAAGCCTAAATGGTGATCAATCATTCAAACTAGCATATTAACTTATAAGCATAATGAATAAGAACAAAAATCATAATTGAAACTTGGAAACTAATCAAACTTGAAACTAAAGAAAAGAATTTACATAACAATGAAAATTAAAGTAGAACTTGGAAAGACTTAAAGGAAAATTTCAGCACAAAGATCTCATTATAACAATTGAAAACTAGAAAGAGAAACTAAGAGAATTTGAGGGAGAGAAGGGAAGGGAGCTCTAGAGAAGTGTTTGAGAGCTCCCCCCCTTGGGGTGTGTTTACAAGCTTGGGAAACCTCACTATATATAGGCCTAAGGAAGCTGAAAATCTGAATTAAGTATGGCTAATGCATACAACACTTGTTTTATAAAATCTGAAATGGTTGATGCACTTCACTAATGCATACAACACTTCCATTATAAAATCTGAAATGGTTGATGCACTTGTATTAGAAAATCTTGAATTGGTTGATGCACCAATAGATCCCACCAGCAGCCCTAGCTCATCTTCATGTCACCATGACCAAGCTTCCAACCAGAAATGATAGCTCATACCTAGCTCACCATGACCAAGCATCCAACCAGCACATGCTGAGGTCAGCATGACCAGCAACTTCAAGGGCTTACAACTTGGGCTTCTCTTAATCAAATTAGGACTTTAAGCACTCAAACTTGAAGTTCAGAATGTCTTCTTTCCAGCCATATATCATTTGGGCCAATCCAAGGTCGGAGGAGGAAGTTAAGGCCAAAACAAATTGCTAACTCATTTTGCGCGCTGATAAAATCCATCCTGAGCATGGCTCTGTGTTTGCTAGGTAACAGACTCCATATTTATCCAATGGGGCTGAATGTTGGATATGTTATATTACACACCCATTGGAACAACTTTCATGAAGAATGTGGTCTCATCCGAGCTATGTAGGTTGCTGAAACAAAGCTTGCAATATGACCTACGAAACTGGGCTGGCAGGGGACTGTAGCCAAAATTGAGTTTGTCTTTAAGCTCTTCATCCATTCATCCAAATTAGGCCCTAACATGCATGGATTGCATCATTTACTATCCAAAGCCATCATTATTACCTAAAGCTCAATGAACTGAAAGATAAACACAAAAAGGATTAAAAGCACAAGTTTAACTCAAAAACATAACCAAATCATAAGCTAGAAGGGTACAAAATGATATGTAAATATGCACCGATCAAGCCACCGACGTAGAAAGTAAACACGGTTAAAAAAAAAGCTGCTATGTTAACACCTAAATAAACACGACCAATTGTTCTTAGTAAGCGTCGTATAACATAATGGAATCTACGTCGGTATATTAAAAAAAAAAATGCCGTGTTAAATCAATGTACCATGACACGAGAGATAAATTTATTGACTTATTATTTCGGAGTGTACTACGACGGTACCTTCTCTGTAAACCGCCGTCTTAATTTTTATTTCTTTTTAAGATTTATTTATTTTTTAATTTTGGTAGCCTACGAAAATTAAAATGAGATCCCAAGAGGTATGATATCTTACCATTGAGATCTTTGGATCCTGATCATAATCGAACCACCAAAGTGAGAAAGAAAATATTTTAAATACACAAAATCCAAAAAGAAACCAGAACTGAACTGACCACGGCAAACTTTGAGAAAGACAATGTTTTGAAAGTTAATGATGTGTGTGTTTTGGTGTCTTTGAGATACACCAAAACGCATACATCATTAACATCCAAATTATTGTCTTTGAGATGTGAGAGAGAGTGATGATGTATGTGTGTATGTGAGAGAGGAAGACAAGCCTCTAGAGAGGTCAGAAGAACTTGGAATCCTAAATGAAAACTGAAACTGAAAGAAAGCGTCAAATTTATACAATAAATCTTTAAAACCCACGGCGGTCCTTATACACATATCGCCGTCTAATTGGACAAAATCACATTGGTTATTCTTTAATGGAATCCACGTCGTATAATATAATGGAATCCACGTCGGTATATTACAAAACAACGACGTGTTAAATCAATGTACCATGACGCGAGAGATTAATTTATCGACTTATTATTTTGGAGTGTACTACGACGGTACCTACAACACTACTGTCGTATTTATCTACCATGTCCTAAGTTCAAATTACCGTCGTATTTTTTATATTTATATGTCCGC
Source organism: Prunus avium (assembly GCF_965620075.1). NCBI lineage: Eukaryota > Viridiplantae > Streptophyta > Magnoliopsida > Rosales > Rosaceae > Prunus > Prunus avium. Next base: position 17,121,754 of record NC_142287.1, on the reverse strand, counting down.
CTTCTCTGTAAACCGCCGTCTTATTTTTATTGCTTTTTAAAATTAATTAATTATTTTTTATTTTGGTAATATCTTTCTTAATATCTATTAGAAAGAACAACCAAGTATCTTAACACAAAACAAAATTTAATTCTCAAGTCAATCCTCAACAACATTTCGTCTTAATTGAAAACTGAGAGTTTAAAAACTCTCTCTCATGGGAAATCTCTACTGATCAATATTTAATAGGAGCAATATTTAAAAGGCAAATCTCTACTGATCAGATGAAAGCAGTACTTTTGAAATATGAAAATAAATCTGAACCAATCAAAATCAACAAACGAGTGTGAAAAGCTCACTTGAGAGCATCAGTAATGACCATCCTCTTTATCTTATCATAAGGAGGTGGAACACTTTTGCTTCTATCCATTTGAAATCTGAAATCGATAAGAAGCTAAAGTGTCCACATTTGTCCTTCAGATACCCTAATTGAAAACTGAGAGTTAAAAACTCGTGAAAAAATTCATATTTAAACAAATTTTCGTAAATATCCACGTCGGTTCTATTACAAATAGCGACGTCATATTTAACTAATCGACGTCGTTTTTTAATAATTCGGGACATATAAATATAATTAACCACGTCATCCCGTAAACTGAGGCCAACGACTTTTAAAATCAACAACGTCGGTTATGCATAAGGGGTAACATGTAATTCCACTTCTGCAAAGTAAACTTTTGTCGTGTATTAACAAGAGAACGACGTCGTTTTCAGAACCCCAAAGTAACCACGTCGGTTTCTTAAAATAAATAGTCGTTGAATTTCTAAGGACAACGCCAGTTTAGATAAACAAGCGCCGTCATAACCACGTTAGAATTCCAAAAGTCGTTTGGCTTTAGTGATAACCACGTCGGTTTCTACTTATTTTCCGTCGTTATAACTAAATACTAGGGCGATTTTTAATAAAACCGTCATTGTATTGAACTTTGGGAAAATATATAAACTTTTCGTCACTTGACCTAATAAGATGGACTTCTAGAAAAATCCGGACTTTAACAGGAACTTTAAGGAATGGTGGGCGGAAGAGCAACTGCATGGGTGGCCGGGATATAATTTCATGAGGAGGTTGAAAGCTTTAAAGGGGAAATTGAGAGTCTGGAGTAAAGAGGTGTTCGGAGATGTGGCTGCTGCCAAGAAATTGGCAGAAGCGCGAATTGCTGAAATTGATAGGCTTGAAGGCATGCACGGGCTGGATAGTGTCAAAATAAAGGAAATGGCTGATCTTATTCTCTTGATTGGTGATTTGGTCCTTAAAGAAGAGATAAAATGGAGACAAAGGGGCAAAGTGGAGTGGGCTAGAGATGGCGATGGGAACACAAAGTTTTTCCACCGTTTAGCCAATGGTAGGCGAAAGAGGAATTTAATCCAGCGTGTTTGGGGTTATAATCCAGCGCATCTCATTCTAATTCCTTTCTGAATTGGTCTAATAACAAGACGCCACGTGTCAATTTCTAATTTCTAATCCAGCGCATCTCATTTTAATCCCTAAATCCTTTGTACCATATCTGACCGGCCTCTCATGCCATGACATGTGGAAAGGATCTGACACCAAGTAGGGCCCAGTAGCCCACGCTGGCCAGCCCAGCCTTAAAATCGGTATGCGCCCTTGGCACCCAAGACTGATTCTAGGCCCAGCCCGGCCAGTAGCCTACGCTGGCAAGCCCAGCCTTGTAATTGGTAAGAGCCCTCGGCACCCACGATCAATTTCTAGGGAAAAAGAAAACACGCTTTCTACCACTACTACAAAAAAGGCAAAAGATGACGGGAATTCACCGTCGTGTATCGGGTTTTCAAACCGTCGTGAAATTGACTGACATCTTTTCCAAAGTAAAACCACGACGGTAAATCACCGTCGTTGTTATAACAAACAACGTCATTAACAAAAAAAAACCGACGTCTGTATACTGAAAAATGAGCAAAAAAATTGTCAAGGATAAGAATAGACGACATATTTTATACAAAAAACGTCGTGTAAATAAATACAATACGTCTTTAAATAAATAAAATACGACGTTATTAAAACATACTACGTCCCATCTATTTATATAACCGTCGTGAAATGATTTTTCCACTTCGTTTTTTCCATTAATATTGACGTGGAAATAGCTGTTAGGGTAATTACTTACGACACATGTATTTCTATAAATGACGTTATATTGAATAAACAACGTCGTCCACAACTAAAAGACAACCGTGTTTCAGAATTTATACGTCATCTTTAAACACAAAACCGTTGTCTAATATTTTTGAAATGGCACAAATTTCTAGTCGATCGCTGTATAAATTTATATTAACGACATGATCTGAAAAAAAATGACGTGGAAAATATGTTAGGCTCATGACTTACGACATATTTATTTCTATAAACGACGTAGTATTTTATATACAACGTCGTGATCATGTAAAAGACAGCCGTGTTTCTAAATTTATACGTCGTCTTTACCAAAATAATAGTCGTCTAATCAACCTGAGACGGCGAAGTTTTTCAGCCAATCGCCGTGGAAAATATATTTAACGACATAAGAATAAAAAAGAGACGCGGATATTCCCATATAACGTTGTTTTTGTAAAAGAATGACGTCCAAATATCATTTTACGTCGACAAATGTACCTCTGGATTTCAAATAATGTCGTGAATTGTTTATTTTTCACTTCGTTTATGACATAACAAGCGACGTGGTAAAATTTTAAGACAACGATTTTTGACTTGTTACGGACGAGTTCATGATCTAAGACGTCGTCTTTTGTAATGTTCAGGTTCGATATCTCGCCTTTTAGACGTCGGTATTATGGTATTGGAGTCGTGTTATTTGTAATTACAAGTCGGCTCTTTATGCTTTTCCGACGTGATATCGTTAATAACTGTTTCACAATACCGTCGTCTTTCTTCAATTTTACTTCGCTTTTAGACGTCGGTAAATACAATGCCGTCGTTGAATGCTCCAAAACGTCATTTTTTATTGACAATTTTATGAAAACAGACGTTTGTTTTTCACAGTTTTATGAGGACCGTCGTTTTATAATACTGAACCAGTATTTTATGTACTGATTGTTTTGTGGCCAAAACCTGCATAATGAAAGTTGTTGGCTGCGCAGATCTCATGGCCTGGGGTTCCAGGCCGAGGGGATGTGCGTTAACACGTGGCTTCCTGCTTTTGGATGCGGTGCGGTTGTGCGCGGGCGTGCCAGCACGGTCTACCGTGCGTCGAGATGTTGATGTGGATAGAATGGTCAAGTGGTGCGCATGTTTGAACTCGTCTTCTAATCAAACGATTGTAGCCGAGAGAGGAACTGATCTCGGTTGCAAGGTTCACGGCCTGAGCTACAAGGCCATTTAGGGGTGGTGCTGATGGTGGGTTTTGGGCGGTGCTCCGGTGCGCTGCTCAGTGAGCGGCGGTCGTGTGATATACGGGGTGAATGAATGAATAACAGAGATGGTGCTCCGGCGCCTTGAAAATCAAGGGTCGTATGATATATTGATGAATTGATTTTTCTTACAAACTAACACTACTCCTAGGAAAGCAAGTAAAGATATTGAAAGTGCATTACAGGAAAATATAATTTGCTCCGTGGGAGGCTTTTGTTTTGGTGTTTGAACCCTGTGAATGTAGCTTGAGCCTCGTATTTATAGGAAGAGTTCTTGGAGGAGTAATCGAGGCTAAAAATCTGCATGGTGGAGCCTGATTAGAGCAAGTGGGTTGTCCAATCGACATTTGGGATCGTGAAGTATGGTGGTGTGATCCCATAAATCCCGGTGAATCTCGGCCGCCGCCCTGATCGTGGGTTCTGCGCTTCTGGCCGTGGAGACGCATTTATTGTTTCTGATAGTTGGTGACCCAATCTCTCAAATTGCAAGAATTCTTGTGAGAATGTCTGCGTCTAATCACTTTGATTCATGTCACCAAATCCCGACTTCAATCACTTCCCACCTTCCCCCGTGCATTAAATGCTTATTCGTGGTCAGTGGGTTTGCTATCATAAACAGAGGCATTGCTTCATTAAATGAAGCGTGGGACCCTGCTGCCACTTGATGATCTGACCTTAGTGCCTCTGGCCGTGATTTTGTTTGGCTTCGGCCTCGGCCTATAATCAAGGCTGAGATTATCATGCCTTCACAATTTTTCCTTTGCTTTTTCAGGAAGGCCAAATATCTTGGCGAAACGCCGCGTTTTAGCCTCACGAGCAAGTGTTAGGGCCGAGAGAAGGGGCTCCTTCGGTCAGTTCTTGGCCGTGATTTATTAGGCACAAACAAAAGTGAAGAAAACACATAACAATTTATTACAAAATTAATGTCATACAGTAGTGCTGTTTAGGGCATAAGTAATTTCATAAATTACAAGAGCATCATTCAATCCATATATCTTCACACCCATCTCGAATATTTTGACTCCCAAACTCACCCACCAGTTCATCAAATGTGTCAACATTTGGCATCCCTCTAGTAAATGGCTCACACTCAATTCTCACATCACCTAAGACATCATCACCAATAACATCATTATATTTTCTATTAGGCATTGATAACACTACCGACCAACCACGATGCATCGGGTCGTCAACAAAAAATACTTGTTTGACTTGAGAAGCCAAAACAAATTGGTCATTCCTATGTCCAATTTTACTCAAATCTACAAGGGTAAATCCAAGTTCGTCGACTACAAGGCCGGAAGTACTATCTATCCAATCACACCTAAAGACTGGGATTGTAAACTTTGGTAGTCAAGGTCCCAAATTTCTTGAATGACACCATAAAAACCCATATTTGAGAGAATTGGGTTTTTATCCTTGGCACTAGCAACTTGCATGGTATGTGCAAGTAAATAAACTCCACTATTTTGAACTGTCCGCACATCATCTTGTGCCTTGATGTTAAATTTAACACCTTTAATAAGATAGCTCTTATATAATGGCACTGCTATGTTTGGACCAGCTGCTAGCCACCTTAAATTTTCTGATACGCCATGATTGTCTCCCTCATTAAGTTCACTTTGAACCTGCAAATTAATCATATCTTAATTCAATCGAACATAGAAAGAAGAAAATTAAAAGTCCAATATGTTATTGAATAACATATACCTTGAAGCGTAGCCATTGAATGAAAGTGCTATTGTGCTTATCTTGCAGCCACTTTGTTCTCTTTCTAAATTTTGGATAAGCGGCCTTGATGTGGATCATATGTTCCCTACATGACACGAAAAATTCAAGCATTACGGTCCCAAACATATAAGATAAACATAAGGAATAATTTAAAAATGGAAACTTAAAGAATAAAACTCATACTCGATATAAGGTAGGACTTCCTCTGTATTCTCCAAGACATATAGATGTGCTTGGTTCAACAGGTCCCGATCAACTAAGCTCACTGTGCAACCTGATAATGGCTTTGAAACTCCTATCTTTTGACTTGATGGCACTCCAATTGTACTAATATCAGATAAATGTTCAGTGCAAAATTCTACAGCTTCTTCAGCTATATAACGCTCAGCAATGCAACCTTCTGGATGAGTACGGTTCTGAACATACCCCTTTAGAACTTTCATATATCTTTCGAACGGATACATCCATCTAAAATATACTGGCCCACATAGACGAACTTCTCTGACAAGATGTACTATTAGATGAACCATGATATCGAAGAATGAAGGTGGTGTTTGTGCCTGATAAATCACGGCCATGAGCAGGCCGAAGGAGCCCTTTATCTCGGCCCTGACACTTGTTTGCAGAGGCTGAAACGCAGCGTTTCGCCAGGGTACTTCGCCTTCTTAAAAATAAAAGAAGGAAATGCTAAGGCACGATCATCTCGGCCTCAAGCATAGACCGAGGCCGAGGCCGAACAAATTTGCGGCCAAGGCATTAAAGGCAAATCATCACGTGACAGCAGGGTCCCAGGCTTCATTTAATGAAGTAGTGCCTGTTTAATGCAGCAAAACCCATTGGCCACAAAGTAGCATTTAATGCATGAGGGAAGGTGGGAAGTGACTGAAGTCAGGATTTGGTGATGAAGATCAGAGTGATTAGACGTGGACATTCTCACAAAGATTCTGACAGCTTGAGATGTTGGTTCACCAGCTATCCAGGCAATAAATGCGTCTCCACGGCCAGAGGTTCAAAACCCACGATCGAGCGCGGCGGCCGAGATTCACCAGGATTTCTGGGGTCTCATCACCATACTTCACGATCCCAAATGTCGATTGGATTGCCCACTTGCGCTAATCAGACTCCACTATGCGTAAATTCAGCCTCGATTACTCATCCAGGGACTCTTCCTATAAATACAAGACTCGAGCTACTTTCAAAGGGTTCAAACACCAAAACAAGCTTCCCACGGAGCAACTTATTTTCTTCTGTAATGCACTTTCAATATCTTTACTTGCTTTCCTAGGAGTAGTGTTAGGTTGTAAGCAGAATCCATTCATCAATATATCATACGACCCTTGATTTTCAAGGCGCCGGAGCACCATCTCTGTTTGTTCGCTCACTCACCCCATATATCACACGACCGTCGCTCCCTGAGCAGCGCGCCGGAGCACCGCCCAAAACCCACCACCAACACCATCACCCAACGGCCTTGTAGTTCAGGCCGTGAACCTAACAGCCGAGACCAGTTCCTCTCTCGGCTACAATCGTTTGACCAAGAAGACAGATCAAACAGGCGCACCATTCACCCATCCAACACTCACCAAAACATCAACGCACGGTAAACCGTGCTGGCACGGCCGCGCACAACCGCACCGCACCCAAAAGTAGGAAACCCCGTGTTAACGCACGTCCCCTCGGCCCGGAACTCCAAGCCGTGAGATTTGTGCGGCAGACACTTTTGGCACGCCCGGTGGGACTTTTCTCAAAAACTTATGGTGGAAACTAGGGCACAGGCAAAGCTAAAAAACAAAGCAGTCGAAATGACTTCTGAGACTCCTGAGTCCACCTCACCAATCACAAGTATCGAGGCCGAGCATACGGTCGGTATCTCGGCCGGCGCTCCAGTAACGACGGATCGCATGGCCGAATCCATGCAGGAACAGGCAGTGGTGGAGGAACTGATGTCCAAGCAGGCTTACAGGATAGAAACATCCTTCATGGCCGCGATGGACAGGTTCTCCTCAGAACTGCGAACGCTCTTTCAAGAAAGGATGCCGGTGGCCTCACCTGCCACACCTCCCAGAACAGGACCCAGGAGCCAAGAGCGCGATAGGATCGAGCCTTATGGCGAAAGCAGCAGCCTCGGCGTCTCGGCCCATACCCAAGCATCCGGCTACGGCCAGCATTCTCTGCCACCAACAAACAGCTGGGGGCAATCCCAGCCCGTTTGGACGAATTCCGGACCAACCTACTCGGCGGAGATAGCGCGCGGACCGCTCCATGCTTTGGCCGTATCACTAGGGCACGGCAGCTTCACACCTCCCGCGGTTCACCCGCTCGGCTCGGTTCATACTGCCGCCGTCCATACCCATCCTGGCCCAAGCAACGCATCCGCAGTAACGATACAACAGTACGGTCAGGGGAGCCTGACCGTCTCACCACCTCTGCAGGCGTCGTTGTGTCCGTTGGGCTCCCACCTGCACTATGGGTCGGCCGTCCCAGCAACAACGCATATGCACGCTGGTCAAACCTACGGTGCTCATCTAGCATCGACCAGCTCGGTCATCCCGGCCGAGCCTTTTGTTCAAATGGCCCAACAAGCAAGGCCTCAGAACGAGGTGCCACCGGCCACGCGGCCGTTTGCAGCCCAACAGGAGGCACCACCTCAAGGGATCCGGCTCGAAGACGTCCGGCGGATGATCGAAGACGGCTTAGCTCAGAGGCGGCCGGACATGCCAAGATACATGAGGCCGTATCCGCCAGAAATTGACCGAACCCTCCTTCCCCGGAACTATCGATTGCCAGAGTTCATGCTTTTCTCCGGGGATGGGCATACCTCGTCCATTGAACACATCGGCCGTTTCACGGCCCAGTGTGGAGAGGCCGATTCGGACGCTCAGAGACTCCGACTTTTTGTTCATTCGTTGACCGGCGCGGCATTTTCGTGGTTTATAAACCTTCCGCCGAACTCAATAAGGGATTGGTCTGATATGGAAAGGGTGTTCCACAAATATTTCTACCAGACCAATCGAGAAATTACGGTCCCCGAGTTGGCAAGAATGAGCCAAGCATCGGACGAGTCACCTCGCGATTACCTACAGCGGTTCAAAACATGTAGGAATTGGTGCCGCACGAACCTACCAGAGAGGGAGTTCGTCAAGATGGCCGAGGAAGGATTGGAATTCGAATACCGGAAGAAATTCCAGGGGATCGAATTTCGGGACATGCATGACCTGACCAACAAGGTGGACAGATATGCGTCCTTGTTGAAAGAGGAGATGCAGAAGAAAACGGCCTCAAAGGGAACCTATTATAGGAATCCCATCGTCAGCTACGCCGAAGCAGACGGCTCCGCAGAGGCCGAGGGCGATGAGGTCGAGATGAGCTCGGCCGAAGTCAGCATAGACAAACCCTTCGTTTGCAGAGGGCTCGTTAAAACTGACAACAGCCGCACAAAGATCCCCAACGCCAAGTTCGCGACCCGGGAAACGAAGGCGTACACTTTTGACTTAACAAGGGCCGAAGCTATCTTCGACCTGCTGGTGGCCGAGAAGAAGGTCAAATTGTCCTTCGGCCATAAGACTCCGAAACCCGAAGAGCTAAAATGAAAAACGTTTTGCAAGTACCACAGTTCTTGGTCTCATAACACCAACAACTGCGTTGTCTTGCGAGACGTTATCCAGAAATTGATAGATGAGAAGAAGCTCCAGTTTCCGGAGAAGGCGGCCATGCAGGTCGACTCCAAGCCATTCCCTCCACCTGTCGTGAAGATGGTCGATGCTCAACTCCCGGCCGAGGATAGAGGAGTTCGCAGTTCGGCAAAAGGAAAGGAGCCTTTGGCCGAACTCGGGCCAGCCCTTTGCGAACGATGCAGGTGTAAGATCGGCCAGCCCGGGCCGCAGGAGAACAAGAGGAAGGCCGCCGAGCCATCTCAAACGGCCGCAAGAAGATTCGGTGGTCAGTACGGTCGACAGCCGACCAAAAGAGCTGTTTTCAGCCGACTAGGGCCACAAAACCGCAGCGCCTCGGCCAGTCGCGAAGAAGAGGCTCCCCCAAGATCGGTAAAAACGTTCAAACCCCCAGTCATGAAGGATGACCGTTGGTACCATGCACGGCCGGGGGGCAGGACCGAACCATTGACGAAAACCCAGCTGAGGAGAATGCAGAGGCAGGTTCAGCAGGCCAGGATGCAGACGAACGAGGTCGAGGGCTTCAAACGCCAAAAGAAAGTGGCGACGGTTGACAGGCTGTCATCCGAGCTGGTTGTCTCCCCAGCCGTAAGAGCAGCCGGCACCAGGCCTTTGAGGGCGTGGCGCCCTAGGCACGACGAAAGTCCCCGTGGGTCGCCGGCCATTTCAACCCAGCCAAAGGCCGCGGTCGCGGAAGGAACGGACGAGGGTGTCGTCGACATCTACCACGGGAAGGATCCCCCTTTTTCGGCCAACGGTCTATCCTTCCTCAAAGAATTCCATAAAGACCATTCGGCCGTGGATCTATACGGTATGACCCCTGAGAACCAAGAAATCGTGGAGTTGGCCCTCAAGAACACAAAGGCAGAAGCACTCCTCATCACCAGCGGTTCTGACTCGGCCATTAAGGCCGTATACCAGGCAAACAGGGAGTCCAGGGCAAGAGGCCTGCCGAGTTACCAGCCCAACCTCGACGGATTAGAGGCCAAAGTTCCCTTCAGCAGGGACGATTTGGATTATCTCCGCCGGTACTTCACTGTGACGCCGACGGATACGTTCTTTGGTTTGACGACCGAGGAAAAGGGCCGAGTGAGCCGCCTAGACGATTACCTAGCCGCCAGGGACGTATTGGCAGAGGCCAGACGGACCCTCAAAGTGGAGGTCGAAACCTCAGAACCCCCCGCGGTCAAAGCATCCATAACCGATAGTGCGGGGGCCGTAAAGCTGATGGACGAGGGTTTCGGAGATCCTCTCTTTGGACACGAGGCCGAGGACGACCCCATAATGGGAATCTCCGATGAAGAATATGAAGGAATCCTCGGAATGGTCGAGGAAATAGCTCTCACTGAAAACGGCTCTGAGACCAAAGAGGAAGCCGGTAGGGGAAACCCGCAGGAGCCGGAGGAAGTCGGCATCAACATGGTCCTGGTGCTGCCATTCGAGTTTTCAGCCCCGAGAGGGCAGACCAGCGGTTTAGAGGATGACGTGCCCGAGGAGCAATTTGATCAGAGGCAAAAAACTAAGGAGGAATTGCTGGCCGTTGCGTTTAACGAGGTAATACCAAGAGACGAGCCGAACAAATACCGGCACTTGAAGCCGTTGTACATCTCGGCTCACATAGAGGGCGTGCCCATATCCAAGGTCTTCGTTGACTGTGGGGCGACGGTCAATATCCTTCCCTTTTCATTAATGAGAAGGCTGGACAAGTCGAAGGAGGACCTCATCCCCAGCGACGTGGTCATGAGTAGTTTTGTCGGCGATAAGTCAAAAACCATTGGCGTATTGCCCCTGAAGATTACCGTGGCCGATCAGATGAGGGTCGCGGCCTTCTACGTGGTCGAATCAAGCGTCGACTACAACGTGTTACTCGGCCGCGATTGGATCCATCAATCTGGGTGTATACCATCTTCCCTTTTCCAACTGTTATTTTTCTGGGACGGCCAAAAGGTGTCCATACACCCGGCCGACGAAAAACCATTCGAGGCCAACGCCGTCCAAGCTCGGATTTACGACGACGATGTTGGATGGGTTGTCCTCACCGGCCACGATGCGAACGGCCGACCAACCAGGACTACGGCCCAGAAAGTGCTGGAGTTAGGCGCCGAGAATATCCGACAGGATTTGGCGCGCGAAGTGTTGATCGACCTCACCAGCCTTTGAATGATAGATAAGGCCACTAAAGAAGAGGGGGCAGCGGCCGTGAGGGATTTGGTAGAGCGTCTGCTGGAACACTGGGCGGCGGAATCCTTACGGCCAAATTCACCAATCAACCTGATCGAATTCCTCCATGAAGCGGACGAAACGGACGCATTGACGTTGGATGACCTAGAAACAGCGCCCGCCGAAATGGAGGACGACTACCCTGAAGTACAGGACCCTTTGTTAGAAATTAATGTAGGGACCGAGGCCGAACCACGGCCTCTTTTTGTAAGCCATCTTTTGGATCCTGAGTTAGCGGCCGAGGTTATCGGCTTGCTCCATGAATATAAGGACTGTTTTGCTTGGGATTATCATGAGATGCCTGGTTTGCCAAGAAGTTTGGTCGAGCATGAATTAAGAATCAAGGAGGGGTTCAAGCCTTTCCAACAGCCGGCAAGGCGTTTCTCGACCGAGGTACAGCTTAGGGTAAATGAGGAGATTGAACGGCTCCTTAAAGCCGGCTTCATACGAACGGCCCGGTACGTTGAATGGCTAGCCAACATTGTGCCAGTTTTGAAAAGGTCTGGGGCTTTGAGGGTTTGCACCGATTACCGAAATCTGAACCTCGCGACCCCCAAAGACGAATACCCCATGCCCATGTCGGATCTCCTGGTGGACGGAGCCGCAAAGCACGAACTCCTGTCTTTCATGGATGGCTATGCGGGTTACAACCAGATTTTTGTGGCCGAGGAAGATGTTCATAAAACGGCGTTCAGGTGTCCAGGAGCAATCGGAACCTACGAGTGGGTGGTCATGCCATTCGGCCTGAAAAATGCCGGCGCAACATATCAGAGAGCCATGAACCTTATTTTCCACGACCTTATAGGCCGAACCGTTGAAGTCTACATCGACGATGTGGTTGTAAAGTCCCCGTCTAGAGCTGACCACGTAGGACATCTTCGACAGGCTTTTGACCGGATGCGAGCGCATGGCCTAAAAATGAACCCGAAGAAATGTGCTTTTGGTGTCACCGCCGGGAATTTCCTCGGTTTCTTGGTTCACCAACGAGGAATCGAGGTCGATAAAAATAAGGCTACGGCCATTATGGCGGCCCCTCTGCCGAGAACTAAGAAGGAGCTGCAGTCTTTCCTCGGTAAGGTGAACTTCTTACGACGCTTCATTTCTAATCTGGCGGGAAAAATTCGGCCGTTGTCTCCCTTGCTCAAACTCAAAGACACCGAGCGGTTCGTATGGGGAGCAGAGCATCAGGCGGCCCTCGATGACATCAAGAAATATTTGTCCCAACCGCCGGTCCTGATGCCGCCGAAAAGGGGGAAACCATTAAGGCTTTACATTTCGGCTTCAGAGGGTTCTATCGGCTGTCTGCTGGCTCAGAACAACAAGTCTGTGCGAGAACAAGCAGTGCACTATCTGAGCCGCACCCTCAACACGGCCGAATTGAACTATTCGCCGATCGAAAAACTATGCCTAGCCCTCTATTTCGCGGCCACTAAATTGCAGCATTATATGCTTCCTTCGGTTGTTCAGATCATTTCTAAAACCGATCTCATCAAATATATGCTTACCCGGCCGATCATCCGCGGCCGCATCGGGAAATGGACGATGGCATTGTCCGAATTCACCTTTCAATACGTGGCTCAGAAATCGGTCAAGGGTCAGGCTTTGGCTGATTTTCTGGCTCATTACCCGGCCCAGGGACAAGAAGAGGAGTTGGAAGTCGAGATTGGTATGGCCCGCATGGAAAAGAATTTTTGGACCATGTTCTTTGACGGTTCCAGCATCGAGGCCAGGTCAGGAGCCGGGGTTGTGATTGAATCCCCTCAAGGGCAGAAGTGGCAGTTTGCTTTCCAACTCGATTTCAAATGCACTAATAATCAAGCTGAGTACGAAGCGCTCATCATTGGTCTCGAGATTTTAAGAGAAATGAAGGCAATACTTGTTTTGGTCTACGGCGACTCTCAGCTGGTGATTAACCAGCTAACTGGGGAATACCAATGTACGAGTGAGAATTTGGCCGTATATTATGTGACGGCCCTCAACACGGCCAATGGATTTTCTAGAATTTCTTTTGTTCATATACCGCGCGCCGAAAACGGCGAGGCCAATGAGATGGCCCAGGTAGCGTCTGGCGTAAACATCCCAAGCACTGACCGTGATCGTGTGATAAGAATCGAGAGACGCACCTTGCCAGCCTTGACCGAGCGAGGAATGACAGCGCAAGTGTTCTCGGTCGACATCATTGACGAGATCGACACGGCCGAAGCCGATTGGCGCTACCCCATAGTGAAGTATCTACGTAACCCTTCTGGCAGCCATGAAAGGACTACGCGGTTCCAAGCTCGGTGTTATTTGATTTATCAGAATGAGCTATACCGATAGGGATCAGACGGTTTGTTGCTCCTATGTCCTAGCGCCGAGGACATCAAGGTCATCATGAGTGAGTCTCACGAGGGGATTTGTGGTGCTCATCAGTCTGGGGTCAAGATGAGGTGGTTGGTCCGGAGGCACGGCTATTACTGGCCGACCATTCTGAAAGATTGCATAGAGTATGCAAGGGGATGTATCAAGTGTCAAATCTACGGCCCCATACAAAGGGTACCGGCCGAAGCCTTCCACCCGGTTACCAAACCATGGCCATTCAGAGGGTGGGCCGTGGATATCATCGGAAAAATCCATCCGGCCGCGTCCAACCAACACGCTTGGATTTTAGTGGCGACCGACTATTTCACCAAATGGGTCGAGGCCGAGTCCTATCGGTCAATATCCAGCGCACAGGTGGTCAAATTCTTTGATAAACACATCGTTCATCGGTTCGGTATTCCAGAGACTATCACGGCCGACAACGGCCCGGTATTCGCATCGGCCGAGACGCGGGAATACACTGAAAAGATGGGGATCAAATTGATCCACTCAACACCTTACTACCCTCAATCCAACGGACAGGCCGAAGCAAGTAACAAAGTAATCAAAGGGCATCCTAGAGAAGATGATCGAGGAAAAGCCTAGGGCGTGGCACGACTTACTCCCCGAAGCTCTTTGGGCTTATCGAACCTCAAAGCGGTCGGCCACGGGCACATCTCCTTACGCCTTAACCTACGGTCACGATGCCATCGTCCCGATGGAGTTAAAGGTTTGGTCTCTCCGCGTGGCCGAGCAGCCTCGGCATGAGAAGGAGCGTTATGCGCAAGCCATGGCTCAGGAGTTGGAAGATTTGGAGCAATCTAGACTCGATGCCTACAACTTGATGCAGGCGCAAAAGCAAATCGCGGCGAGGGCTTACAACAAAAGGGTTAAGCCAAAGGCTTTCGCCGAAGGCGATCTAGTTTGGCGAGCCGTACTTCCTATTGGGACAAACGACCCTCGGTTCGGCAAATTCTCGCCCAACTGGGAAGGACCATTCATCATCGAGCGAATTCTTGGCCGAGGTGCATTTCAGTTGAAAGATAGAGATGGGGAACGACACAACTTGCCGATCAATGGCCAATATCTAAAGAGGTATATCCCGTCATTATGGGAGACGGCCGCGGAAGGGTTGTGAGATTTGCAAACGACGGAGCGGGGTATACAAAGTAACCAAGACAAATTAAAAGAAACCATACTTCATTTTATTCATTTAGGATGAAAAGAGGGTGCGTTTACAAAAAGACGGCCAGGTCCTGGCCGAGTACAAACACATAAGAAAAGTCACACCCTAAATCTACGCGCTTCGATTCCTCGGTCCTTTCTGCGAGACGATCAGACATTTCCCCCGAGGCAGGACCTTCGCTACCTATGTCGTCATCATCCACGGCCAGCCTACGCCCAGGGCCTCACTCCAGGCCATGGGAGGCGCATGGGCCGTCACTCCGGACACGGATGGCCACTGCCATTCTAGTCGTGGTAAGCAATCGCCATTCCTGCGGTAACAGCGGCCGTCGTTCAGACCGTGACTGCGGCCATCGCTCCGGACATGGTAAGCAGTCGTCATTCCGGTTATAGTAGAAACCATCACTTCAGCCTTGATAAAGGCCGTCGCTCCGGCCATGGGTGCAATCCGAGTATTCGGCCGCACAGATTCGGCCACGGCGAGGTCATCGTCCCAGATCTTCTCGCCCTCATCAAACTGCCAAGTCATCTGGACCAGGCCAAATTGCCCAGTCATGCGACTCAGCAGGTTTGGCTCCTTGGTTTGGAGGAAGCTGCAGTAAGGATCATTAGGACAGTTGGTAATAAGGGAGGGCGAAGCCCAGGCCGAAACCCAGGAGTCAAAAAAGGGTTCCAGAGCGATTGAAGCAAGAAAAAAAAAGCTCGCTGGATAATAATGTTAAGTTTGAGGAACGAGGGTGAAGTAACTGGGGAAGGACAGTATGAACCTTCAAAAAAAAAAAAATGATGAGTTCAGGAAGCCTGGGAGTGTGAAGGAAAATACAAAGGAGTTTGGGTTTTTATACTAGCACTGGAGCTCAAAACGGAGGTTTGATCTCGAAAGATGAAACGGCCTGACAACGCACTCAGAGCACGCGAAGTTATGACAGTGACCGTCGTTTCATTTGACGAGGCGACGCGACGCCCTGGGCAATGATGGTCTGCGCGACGTGCTTGAGGCATTAAATGCGCGGAATGCGCCGTCTGGCCTGCGCATTTAATGCCCCAGTTGTCAATCACTTCAGAAAGGAATGCAAAGGGTCCATCCCTTGGAATCCATTCGACCCCTACCCATGCCGAGGCCGAAGAATCCAGGGATGTGGGGGCAATGTTTGTGCCTGATAAATCACGGCCATGAGCAGGCCGAAGGAGCCCTTTATCTCGGCCCTGGCACTTGTTTGCAGAGGCTGAAACGCAGCGTTTCGCCAGGGTACTTCGCCTTCTTAAAAATAAAAGAAGGAAATGCTAAGGCACGATCATCTCGGCCTCAAGCATAGACTGAGGCCGAGGCCGAACAAATTTGCGGCCAAGGCATTAAAGGCAAATCATCACGTGACAGCAGGGTCCCAGGCTTCATTTAATGAAGTAGTGCCTATTTAATGCAGCAAAACCCATTGGCCACAAAGTAGCATTTAATGCATGAGGGAAGGTGGGAAGTGACTGAAGTCAGGATTTGGTGATGAAGATCAGAGTGATTAGACGTGGACATTCTCACAAAGATTCTGACAGCTTGAGATGTTGGTTCACCAGCTATCCAGGCAATAAATGCGTCTCCACGACCAGAGGTTCAAAACCCACGATCGAGCGCGGCGGCCGAGATTCACCAGGATTTCTGGGGTCTCATCACCATACTTCACGATCCCAAATGTCGATTGGATTGCCCACTTGCGTTAATCAGACTCCACTATGCGTAAATTCAGCCTCGATTACTCATCCAGGGACTCTTCCTATAAATACAAGACTCGAGCTACTTTCAAAGGGTTCAAACACCAAAACAAGCCTCCCACGGAGCAACTTATTTTCTTCTGTAATGCACTTTCAATATCTTTACTTGCTTTCCTAGGAGTAGTGTTAGGTTGTAAGCAGAATCCATTCATCAATATATCATACGACCCTTGATTTTCAAGGTGCCGGAGCACCATCTCTGTTTGTTCGCTCACTCACCCCATATATCACACGACCGTCACTCACCCCATTTAACCAAATTTGTGCTTCTATTTCATACACTCACTTATGCTTTCTTGAGAGAATTAAAACATAGGTTCTGAGTGATTGAGTGTTATCTGTGAGAATTAGAGTCGAAGCATGTTCTCTATTCAAGGTTTGAGTGTGCTTGCTTTGAAACTGTGTGCCTTTGAGCTATAGCTTCCACTTGTACACACTGATTGATGACCTATCTTGGCAACTCTATGGTGTTGGAGGTATGACTAAAACTTTCTTTCATTTTCATTAGTTGATTTCAAAGTTGTTTTTCTAACCATTTTGTTTTGTAGAGTTAGAAAAACGTTTGTGGGTATCGTATCTGTTAAACCCTCAGGAGACACAACTCCTCCTACTAGGGATGCCTAGAGGTTTAAAGGCTTGTTGCATACGCTCAATGCAATCGAGTTACCTACGAAAGTGGTCTAGTTAACTTCTTGTTTTGTTTTTATCTTTGTTTCTCTTTTGTTTTGCTCGAGGACTAGCAAAATCCAAGTTTGGGGGTGTGTTAAGCTTATAATTTCATACATATACATGCCCAATTTACTTACTTCTTTTGCTTAGTTCCTATAATTCTAAGTTATTTCCCTCCCTTTGTGTGTTTTGTAGGCCAATAGAGCAAGAGAGCATAATTCATGCAATTCAAGCATGTTAAGGCCTAATTTGGATGAATGGAAGAAGAGCTTAAAAGACAAACTCATTTTGGCTACAGCCCCCTGCCAGTCCAGTTCCGTAGGTCATATTGCAAGCTTTGTTTCAGCAACCTACACAGCTCGGATGAGGCAGCATTCTTCATGAAAGTTGTTCCAATGGGTGTGTACTATAACATATCCAAAATTCAGCCCCATTGGATAAATATGGAGTCTGTTACCTAGCAAACACAGAGCCATGCTCAGGATGGATTTTATCAGCGCGCAAAATGAGTTAGAAATTTGTTTTGGCCTTAACTTCCTCCTCCGACCTTGGATTGGCCCAAATGACATATGGCTGGAAAGAAGACATTCTGAACTTCAATTTCGAGTGCTTAAAGTCCTAATTTGATTAAGAGAAGCCCAAGTTGTAAGCCCTTGAAGTTGCTGGTTATGCTGACCTCAGCATGTGCTGGTTGGATGCTTGGTCATGGTGAGCTAGGTATGAGCTATCATTTCTGGTTGGAAGCTTGGTCATGGTGACATGAAGATGAGCTAGGGCTGCTGGTGGGATCTATTGGTGAAGTGCATCAACCAATTCAGATTTTATAATGCAAGTGTTGTATGCATTAGTGAAGTGCATCAACCAATTCATCTTTTATAATGCAAGTGTTGTATGCATTAGCCATATTGAATTCAGATTTGTCACTCCCCTCTCCCTATAAATACCACATCCATTCCACATTCAAGACACAACAAATCCTGAGATTCACAACCCCCACAATTCACTCCAACCATCCTCAAACACTCTCAAAATCCCAAACACTCCAACAATCACCAAAACAACTCCAGCAAACCTCTCTTCCATTTCCCTACGAATTTCATCTTCCTTAGCCATCACCACTCACTCAAACTCATCCCAAATCACCTCCATATCCTTCATACATCTTTCTAGAAGTGGGGAAGCTCTTGGAGAAGCATTAGAAGTGGAGAAGCACTTGGAGAAGCCTTGGACACCACAAGAACTTCAGAAAAAGGGTTTTTCTACTCTTATTGTATTCATTATGTTTTCTCATTTCTGTTCAAGTCTCTTTTCCATTATGAGTAGCTAAATCCATAACTAGGGCTTCGATGTAACCTAAATATTCTGGGTTTATAAGTTTGGAGTTTCAAGTTTGATTCATGATTCATGTTCTTATTCATTATGCTTATAAGTTAACATGCTTGTTTGAATGATTGATCACCATTAGAACTTGTTTGTTAACTATCTTGGTTTGAATTAAGAGTATACACCATGCTTTAATTCGAATTGAACTATGAATAGGAAGAGTATGTATGGACATTCGACAACAGGGATTAGATACATACTTGGTTGTTTAAAATGTTCTTCTATGCTTAATGGGTTCCTAATGCTTAATTTTAGGTTAGACAACAAATGATCAAATTAGGGAATTAGGAACACAAGGTTAGGACCAAACACCATGGCCTAATCATACTTTAGCTAGAATCAATCTTTGAATCTGAATTAGACTTGTTACTTGAATCTTTATAACCCAGAATTGAATTGTTATGGTGATTCGAATGCCCTAGTCTCAAAATCTGTTTTCCAACTCTTAAAACCACTCTTTGTTACATTTGTTTACTTGTTTTTGTTTGCAATTTCATTTTGCTTCTTTTGTTCAACAATCACAACCACTCTTGTTTTAAATTCTGTTTTAGACATAACCTCCTACTTTCTTGAATTTGGTAATCTAAGTACATAACTAGTTTTAACTTCTCAGTCTTCGTGGGTACGACCTCGTACTTGTCTTGCTATACTACTAATTGCCCCGTACAATTGCGAGTTAACATAATATTAACAACAAATTTTGGCGCCGTTGCCGGGGACTGAACGAAAGTTCTTCCCTGGTTATGTGCCCAAGGTTACCCTATTCTTTTTAGTGTTTCTAATTAATCTAATTTTCTGTTTCAGGTAGTTTATGTCTAAAAATCCATTACTTGAACAAGTGAGGTCTTCGTTCCAACGTTCTAGATCTTTGAACGCAGGACCATCATTGCAACCCAGACGAGTGACCTCTGAAATTCAGAATCGTCTAGAAAGGGAGTTGTCAACTGCAAAAGAGCAAGCTCTTGCTACATTTACAAGTCTTGCTCTCCACACTGAACTTCCCGGTTCTTCACTTTCAAATTCGGAAGCAAGTTCAGACCAAGAAGAAGAAGAAATGATGGCTGCCATTGAGTTCATGGGAGAACTTGATATCCCAACAATTCCAGCATCTCCTTCAAGCATTTTGCTGCCCACTGTAGCTCGAAATTATGAGCTTAAATCTTCTCATCTTAATATGCTGCCTTCCTTTTATGGTTTACCTAATGAAGATCCATTGACTCATATAAAGGATATTTTTAATGTTGTGAGTTCTTTTCCCTTGACAGGTGTGACAGAAGATCAACTTCGAATGAGAGTGTTTCCATACACTTTAAAGGATAAGGCGAAGTATTGGTTGAATTCTTTGAAGCCTGGTTCACTCACTACATGGTCTGCCATTCAAAAGAAGTTCCTAGAAAAATACTTCTCCACGCAAAAGACCGACATGCTTAGGGACAAGATCTTGTTATTTGCACAGCAAGATGATGAATCGTTTTGTGAAGCATGGGAGAAATTCAATGGGTTGCTCAACCAATGTCCTCATCATGGGATTCCATTGAAGCTTCAAATGCGTATGTTTTATAAAGGACTAACCCCTTCTAGTCATAATATAGTCACCAATTTTGCAGGTGGTTCTTTTAAAACCAAAACTCCAGAAGAAACGTACGAACTCTTTGAGGAGATAGCAATGGAGACCCAACATACGGATACAAGAGGTAAACGTGTTATTAGTGGTTCTAATGATGCTTCTAGTGTGCAGATTTCAAAACTGGAACAAAAGCTAGATGCTCTTCTTGCATTAAACTCAAGAAGCCCTCCGAAGGAAGTGTGTAGCATTTGTGAATCTCATGACCATGCTACCACAGCTTGTCCACTTGGGGCTGGATATCCAGAATTTGTGCAAGAGCAAGCTAAGTTGGTAAATTCCTACAACCAAGGTCCAAGAAATGATCCATACTCTCAAAGTTATAATCCAGGTTGGAGGAATCATCCAAACTTTTCATGGAGAAATACCCAGAATCAAGCAAATCCCCCTTCATTCCAAAGGCCACAACAATCATCATCATCATTGGAAGATATAGTGAAGCAGATGGCAATCAACCAATCCAATTTTCAGCAAACTACACAAGCTGCCATCTCCAAATTGGAAGTCCAATTAGGCCAAATAGCTGCTGAAATAACTCAAAGAGTGCCTGGGAAATGGCCAAGCCAAACTGAGATCAATCCAAAGAACCCAGAAGCCAAGGCCATTCATGTGCTCAGATCAGGTAAGATCATTGATAATAAAGATGATTCTAATCTTTCAAATGATGTTGTGATTGTAGAAAATGAAGAGGAGGAGACCATGGCCACGGAAGGAGAACAACTCAAAACTTCTCAATCTGCTCCTAAGGCCAAATCAGATTCTCAGAAATCCGATCAATTCCAATTGCATAAAAGGGATGACAAATTTGTGCCACCACATCTTCAAGAAGATAGATACGTGCCACCCGCTCCATATGTTCCACAGATTCCATTTCCAGGCCGTCTTAAGAAAGCAAAGCAAGATAAGGCTTTTAAAGAGATTTATGATATTTTGAGTAAAGTTAATATCAATTTGCCTTTGCTTGATCTTATTGAACAGATTCCTGCATATGGAAAATTCATCAAGGACTTGAAAACTCACAAGCTCAATTTCGCTCCAAATGAAGGAGTAAAGCTCGACCAGAATGTAAGTGCTGTATTGCAAAGGAAGCTTCCACCAAAACTAGATGATCCTGGCAGCTTTGACATTCCCATTAACATTGAAGGCAAGAAGGTTGGAAGAGCCATGTTGGACTTGGGAGCAAGCATCAATGTTTTGCCATATTCAGTTTATCAAGAGCTTGGCTTAGAAGGGATGAAGAAGACTTCAATGCGACTTGAACTAGCTGATCATTCTATAAAATATCCAAAAGGTATTGTAGAAGATATTCTAGTTCAAGTTAATACACTAATTCTCCCTGCTGATTTTGTAGTGATGGACATGGAAGACAATCCAAATGGAGATCGTGTTGATCCCATTCTCCTAGGCAGGCCATTCATGGCCACTGCAGACACAATCATCAAAGTGAAAGATAGCACTCTCTCCATGACTGTTTTGGGTGAAACTGTTGAATTTAAAATGCTTAATGCTCTATCTCAACCTTCTATCTCTCTTGATTCTTGCTTTTCAATTGATGTTGTGGATCATGAGGTTTCTTCCAAAATTTTGCAGAGAAAGTCTAATGATGCTCTAGAAGCTGTCTTAACACAAGAAGAGGAAGATCTTTGTGAACCGGAGTTCCAAGAAGTGGTGGCTGCCTTAGAAGTGTTTCCGCCATACCCACCATCCTTTAGGCCACCAATCGAGCCTCTTGGACCATCATCCACGAAATTGGAGCCATCCATTGTCATCCCACCAAAGCTAGAACTTAAACCTCTTCCCAATAATCTTAAATATACATATTTGGGTGCTAACGAAACTCTCCCTGTTATAATTGCTGCAGGTCTCTCCTCACATGAAGAAGAGAGCTTAATTAAAGTTCTAAAAGAGCATAAAACAGCCATTGGGTGGACCATAGCAGACATCAAAGGAATTAGTCCAAGCATGTGCATGCACCGGATTTTAATGGAAGAAGACAGCAAACCATCTCGTGATGCCCAAAGGAGGCTAAATCCCAACATGAAAGAGGTGGTTAGAGTTGAAGTTTTAAAGCTACTCGATGTAGGAATCATCTACCCAATTTCAGATTCTAAGTGGGTGAGCCCTGTGCAAGTTGTTCCAAAGAAGTCCGGAATCACCGTTGTGAAGAATGAGAAGAATGAGCTAGTTCCTACACGAACTGTCACTGGTTGGAGAGTTTGCATTGATTACAGGAAGTTGAACACATCCACTAGAAAAGATCATTTCCCCTTACCTTTTATTGATCAAATGCTTGAACGTTTATCTGGCCATGCTTACTATTGTTTTCTTGATGGTTTTTCAGGTTATAATCAAATTCCCATTGCTCCGGAAGACCAAGAGAAAACCACATTCACATGCCCATTTGGTACGTTTGCTTATAGAAGGATGCCATTTGGTTTATGCAATGCCCCAGCAACTTTCCAAAGATGCATGATGTCAATCTTTTCAGATATGGTGGAACGATTCATTGAGGTATTTATGGATGATTTTTCAGTTTTTGGTTCCTCTTTTGATAATTGTCTTCACCACTTGTCTCTAGTGCTTAAAAGATGCCAGGAAACAAATCTGATTTTGAATTGGGAGAAGTGTCACTTCATGGTGAGACAAGGCATTGTACTAGGCCATGTGATTTCAAGCAAGGGAATCGAAGTGGATAAAGCCAAGATCGACCTCATCTCAAATCTTCCACCCCCTACCTCTGTTAAAGGAATTAGAAGCTTTCTAGGTCATGCTGGATTCTATAGAAGGTTCATCAAAAATTTCTCAAGCATTACAAGGCCATTGTGTAATCTCCTTGCTAAGGATGCTGTTTTTGAGTTTAATGAAGCTTGCATGGAAGCTTTTTCTACCTTGAAGAGGGAGCTAACTTCAGCCCCTATTATCATAGCTCCGGATTGGTCTTTACCATTTGAAATAATGTGTGATGCCTCTGACTTTGCTATTGGTGCAGTTTTAGGTCAAAAGAAGAACAAGCTGCCCCATGTGATTCATTATGCTAGCCGGACCTTGAATGATGCTCAAATCAACTACTCCACAACAGAGAAGGAGTTGCTTGCTGTGGTTTTTGCTTTAGAAAAATTTCGTTCTTACCTTGTTGGTTCTAAAGTAATTGTTTATTCTGACCATGCAGCCCTTAGATACTTGCTCACTAAGAAGGATGCCAAACCACGCTTGATTAGATGGATTCTCTTGCTGCAAGAATTCGATTTGGAGATTCGAGATAAGAAGGGATGTGAGAATGTGGTAGCTGATCATTTGAGCAGAATTGTGGTTGAAGAAAAAGGAGGAGCTGTGCTACCCTTGAATGAGACTTTCCCTGATGAACAACTATATGCTGCCCAAGTCAAAGAGCCATGGTATGCTGATTTTGTTAATTATCTTGCTTGTGGTGTTCTTAGAAATGATCTAACTTCTCAGGATAAGAAGAAGTTCTTTTCCATGGTGAAACATTATGTATGGGATGAACCTTTCTTATTCAAGCATTGCCCGGATCAACTCATCAGAAGATGTGTTCCAGAAGAAGAGCAAGAAAGCATACTTAGGCATAGCCACGAATTGGCCTGTGGAGGTCACTTTGGAGCTAAGAAAACAGCACTTAAAATTCTGCAATCTGGTTTCTTTTGGCCCACTCTATTTAAAGATGCATTTAATTTTTGTGTTAAGTGTGATAGGTGCCAAAGGATGGGGAACATAAGTCGCAGGAATGAAATGCCATTGAATAACATACTTGTTGTGGAGCTCTTCGATGTGTGGGGTATTGATTTCATGGGACCATTCCCATCTTCCTTTGGTTATACTTACATACTTGTTGCTGTTGATTATGTGTCTAAATGGGTGGAAGCCATAGCCACCAAAACCAATGATTATAAGGTGGTGCTGAAGTTCTTGAAGGATAATATTTTCACAAGGTTTGGTACTCCAAGGGCTGTCATTAGTGATGGAGGCAGCCACTTCTGTAACAAGCCATTCGAAGCACTCATGAAGAAGTACAACATCACCCATCGAGTCTCTACACCATATCATCCGCAAACTTCTGGTCAAGTGGAAATAAGCAATAGAGAAATTAAGCACATCCTGGAGAAGGTGGTGAACAATACAAGGAAAGATTGGGCAGCCAAGCTCAATGATGCATTATGGGCTTATAGGACAGCATATAAGACTCCTATTGGAATGAGCCCTTATCGTCTTGTGTTTGGGAAAGCTTGTCACCTGCCAATGGAGCTTGAACACAATGCTTTTTGGGCCATCAAGAAGTTAAATTTTGATCTAGACAAGGCAGGCCATGCAAGAAAGTTTCAGCTGAATGAATTGGAAGAAATTAGACATGAGTCTTATGAGAATGCAAAGCTTTACAAAGAACGAACCAAGAGTTACCATGACAGAAACATTCAACGGAAAGAGTTCTCCAAAGGTATGTCAGTTCTTTTGTTTAACTCACGTTTGCGTCTCTTTCCAGGAAAATTGAAGTCTAGATGGCAAGGCCCATTCACCGTGGTCAATGTTTCTCCCTATGGAGCTGTGGAGATTCAAAACCCTAAAGATGGCTCGACTTTCAAAGTAAATGGACAACGTTTAAAGCCATTCTATGAGGGAGTTTCAGCTGGCATCCAAACTGGCCATGTGGTAGATCAACTTCCCTTCGTACCATCAACTTAGCTGATTGCACAATGTCTTGCCAAGACAGTAACTAAGGCGCTTCTTGGGAGGCAACCCATGTGTTCAAGAAGAAGGTGCTTGGTAGCAATCGACCTAATCGCATCAAGGGGGAGCATTTCAATCCTTTCTCTTTACTTGTTATTATTTTAAATTTCTGTTTTTTTTTTTATTTATAAAAATTTAAAAAAAATAAAAAAATTTAAAAATTTAAAAAGATTTTTCATATGAGCTAACTTATGGTAACTCCAGTGAGCACTTCCGTCAATACAGTGTCTAGGAGTTCTTTAGGCGACACCTTCGGTGTCTAAGAAGTTTGGGTTTTAAGCGGGACCATTGTGACCCCTCCAACCTTCCCGGATCCCCTGGCTGTGTTTTCTGAGGCCCTTAACTGGTCATCCATGAGTTGCTTATATATTCATTTTTTTTATTTTTTATTTTTCCTAAACCTTCTTCTAAACTTTTCCCTTTATCATTTGTTTGTTCTCAATCATCTTTTGTATGCTTTCACATTGAGGACAATGTTCAATTCAGGTCTGGGGGGAAGGTTTTCAATTTCAATTTTCTTATCCATTTGTGTTTTCAATTTTCGTTCTCTTGTCACAATTTTATTTTTTATTTATTTTTATTTTTTTTATTTTTTTATTTTTATTTTTTTTAAAGAATGTCATACAATCAATGCTATGGAGCTGCTATTTGAGGTTTTCATATCAGAATTTTGCACTTCACAAAGCTTTTGCTCTTAGAATTCTGGTGGCTAAAGTACCACGCTCAAATTCTTGAAGGAAAATAGTGGAGACTACCCTAGTGAGCTATATCGAGCCTAATTGCTTTCTTGAGAGGGTTTAAAGTGTTCTATTTCTCATCCATACTTATTTTCTTCAATTCACTCTAATTGATCTCATTATTCCATTTTGATTGAATACTAAGGATGATTCTCTTTTGCAGATATCATGTGCTTGCTCTCATTCATGAATGAACTCATTGAAGTGATGCTAGGCTATGTGTGCATAACCATTCTATGTGCTTTCTTTTCACCCTACCTATATGTGTGTTCCATCAACCCTCTTGAAGCCAAACACTTAAAGCCTTTTCTTCTATCACCCTCATCATTTCCCTACCTTTGTATCTCAATCTGAGATACTTGACCTATTGTAGCCATACCCTATAGCTTAGAAATATACCAAGGTGTGCCAAGATAAAGTTTGAAGCAAGGAAGTTGCAGCCATGTACCTAAATAAAGATGATGTGAATCTGTGGAATGAAGTTAATGAAGATGCAGATCAAATCAACGAAGATGAAAGTGTTTCGATTTGATCTAAGTGTGAAAAATAAAGTCTATGCCAGGAGATACCATGAAGTTTGCTGCCATGCCAATCTAAATCAATGATGCCTTGCAGATTAATGAAGCATGCAACCTTGGTATGTTCTTAAGTTATTTGTTTTTCCTTCCAATTCTTCCATTTCCCCTAAACCTTAGCCTTTCATTACAACATTGTGAAAGACCTAGCTGATCTTTGAGGATGTATTCATGGGTGCTGGTAAGTATGTGTGTATCTCTATTCTTAGTATTTAATTCCTTTCATGAGATCTAACCAAATTTGTGCTTCTATTTCATACACTCACTTATGCTTTCTTGAGAGAATTAAAACATAGGTTCTGAGTGATTGAGTGTTATCTGTGAGAATTAGAGTCGAAGCATGTTCTCTATTCAAGGTTTGAGTGTGCTTGCTTTGAAACTGTGTGCCTTTGAGCTATAGCTTCCACTTGTACACACTGATTGATGACCTATCTTGGCAACTCTATGGTGTTGGAGGTATGACTAAAACTTTCTTTCATTTTCATTAGTTGATTTCAAAGTTGTTTTTCTAACCATTTTGTTTTGTAGAGTTAGAAAAACGTTTGTGGGTATCGTATCTGTTAAACCCTCAGGAGACACAACTCCTCCTACTAGGGATGCCTAGAGGTTTAAAGGCTTGTTGCATACGCTCAATGCAATCGAGTTACCTACGAAAGTGGTCTAGTTAACTTCTTGTTTTGTTTTTATCTTTGTTTCTCTTTTGTTTTGCTCGAGGACTAGCAAAATCCAAGTTTGGGGGTGTGTTAAGCTTATAATTTCATACATATACATGCCCAATTTACTTACTTCTTTTGCTTAGTTCCTATAATTCTAAGTTATTTCCCTCCCTTTGTGTGTTTTGTAGGCCAATAGAGCAAGAGAGCATAATTCATGCAATTCAAGCATGTTAAGGCCTAATTTGGATGAATGGAAGAAGAGCTTAAAAGACAAACTCATTTTGGCTACAGCCCCCTGCCAGTCCAGTTCCGTAGGTCATATTGCAAGCTTTGTTTCAGCAACCTACACAGCTCGGATGAGGCAGCATTCTTCATGAAAGTTGTTCCAATGGGTGTGTACTATAACATATCCAAAATTCAGCCCCATTGGATAAATATGGAGTCTGTTACCTAGCAAACACAGAGCCATGCTCAGGATGGATTTTATCAGCGCGCAAAATGAGTTAGAAATTTGTTTTGGCCTTAACTTCCTCCTCCGACCTTGGATTGGCCCAAATGACATATGGCTGGAAAGAAGACATTCTGAACTTCAATTTCGAGTGCTTAAAGTCCTAATTTGATTAAGAGAAGCCCAAGTTGTAAGCCCTTGAAGTTGCTGGTTATGCTGACCTCAGCATGTGCTGGTTGGATGCTTGGTCATGGTGAGCTAGGTATGAGCTATCATTTCTGGTTGGAAGCTTGGTCATGGTGACATGAAGATGAGCTAGGGCTGCTGGTGGGATCTATTGGTGAAGTGCATCAACCAATTCAGATTTTATAATGCAAGTGTTGTATGCATTAGTGAAGTGCATCAACCAATTCATCTTTTATAATGCAAGTGTTGTATGCATTAGCCATATTGAATTCAGATTTGTCACTCCCCTCTCCCTATAAATACCACATCCATTCCACATTCAAGACACAACAAATCCTGAGATTCACAACCCCCACAATTCACTCCAACCATCCTCAAACACTCTCAAAATCCCAAACACTCCAACAATCACCAAAACAACTCCAGCAAACCTCTCTTCCATTTCCCTACGAATTTCATCTTCCTTAGCCATCACCACTCACTCAAACTCATCCCAAATCACCTCCATATCCTTCATACATCTTTCTAGAAGTGGGGAAGCTCTTGGAGAAGCATTAGAAGTGGAGAAGCACTTGGAGAAGCCTTGGACACCACAAGAACTTCAGAAAAAGGGTTTTTCTACTCTTATTGTATTCATTATGTTTTCTCATTTCTGTTCAAGTCTCTTTTCCATTATGAGTAGCTAAATCCATAACTAGGGCTTCGATGTAACCTAAATATTCTGGGTTTATAAGTTTGGAGTTTCAAGTTTGATTCATGATTCATGTTCTTATTCATTATGCTTATAAGTTAACATGCTTGTTTGAATGATTGATCACCATTAGAACTTGTTTGTTAACTATCTTGGTTTGAATTAAGAGTATACACCATGCTTTAATTCGAATTGAACTATGAATAGGAAGAGTATGTATGGACATTCGACAACAGGGATTAGATACATACTTGGTTGTTTAAAATGTTCTTCTATGCTTAATGGGTTCCTAATGCTTAATTTTAGGTTAGACAACAAATGATCAAATTAGGGAATTAGGAACACAAGGTTAGGACCAAACACCATGGCCTAATCATACTTTAGCTAGAATCAATCTTTGAATCTGAATTAGACTTGTTACTTGAATCTTTATAACCCAGAATTGAATTGTTATGGTGATTCGAATGCCCTAGTCTCAAAATCTGTTTTCCAACTCTTAAAACCA
The DNA here is from genome assembly GCF_965620075.1 of Prunus avium. NCBI lineage: Eukaryota > Viridiplantae > Streptophyta > Magnoliopsida > Rosales > Rosaceae > Prunus > Prunus avium. The sequence continues at coordinate 17,093,224 of NC_142287.1, read as the reverse complement.
CTCTTTGTTACATTTGTTTACTTGTTTTTGTTTGCAATTTCATTTTGCTTCTTTTGTTCAACAATCACAACCACTCTTGTTTTAAATTCTGTTTTAGACATAACCTCCTACTTTCTTGAATTTGGTAATCTAAGTACATAACTAGTTTTAACTTCTCAGTCTTCGTGGGTACGACCTCGTACTTGTCTTGCTATACTACTAATTGCCCCGTACAATTGCGAGTTAACATAATATTAACAACATGAACCTAACAGCCGAGACCAGTTCCTCTCTCGGCTACAATCGTTTGACCAAGAAGACAGATCAAACAGGCGCACCATTCACCCATCCAACACTCACCAAAACATCAACGCATGGTAAACCGTGCTGGCACGCCCGCGCACAACCGCACCGCACCCAAAAGCAGGAAACCCCGTGTTAACGCACGTCCCCTCGGCCCGGAACTCCAGGCCGTGAGATTTGCGCGGCAGACAGGTGGAAAGTATTTTTCAAGCAAACACAAAGTAACTACTACATCTTCTTCCAACTTATCTAGCTTGGAAACATCAATCGTCTTTGCACATATAGCATTGAAGAAGAAGCACAAACGAGTTATTGCATATCTTGCAGGCTTCTCCAAAACAGAACGAATTGCCACAGGGAGCAATTGTTGCATTAAGGTATGACAATCATGTGATTTAAGGCCAAAAAATATTGAATCTTGTAAAGATACAAGATTTTTTATATTTGAAGAATAACCTTCAGGGACTTTCATACCATAGAAAGAATTGCAAACTGCTCTCTTCTCTGCTCTTGACAAATTTCAAGGCCCTGGAGGCAAACGAGTACGTCTTTCTCCATACTCGGGTTGCAAATCAGTTTTGACCCCCATGTTCAATAAATCTAATCGAGCAGCAATCTCATCTTTATTTTTTTCAGGGATCTCCAGCAATGTACTAATGATACTATCACAAACATTCTTCTTAATGTGCATAACATCTAGGACATGCCTCACTGGAAGGTATTTCCAATACTCAAGATCAAAGAATTTTTGGTGAATGCAGAAATTTGCTTGCATGAGGCTTCCAAAAAAGATAGTAGCAAGAGAGCATAAAATTGCTGCAGGAGGAGGTTCATGTACAAGCAGTAGCTAAAAGGATTTCATGATCTTAATTTAATTGTCATGAATTTTTTGTTTTTTGTTTTCCTTTTTCAATGGTTGCAATACTAGCTTCAATTACAATATTTTGGTGTAACGAGTTTTGTTTTAAATAAAGACTTATTCAATTGCATCTGTTCCAAATTCGGTTCAATGGTTAACTATGATAATTGTTATCAGTAAATACAAAGAGGAATTTAAATTAGTTCTTGCATTTGTTTTAAATTCTTTTCAATATGATCAACTATGATAATTGGTTTATTTTTATAAAGGTTATCAATGAATACAATACAACATATGTTACCAAATTATTGAAAAAAAGAACTTTTAAGGACAATTCAAACTAAAAATTAAAAACAGGAAAAAGCGTTTTACCCAAGCTAATAAAAGGTATTTCAATTTATGGGACAAAACAAGGAAAATTTTCAATTCCACCAAACAGAATTTTTTTTTTTTATAAAAAAAACACAAATAATCCCCCTAGCTCTTGAAGCTCATTAGACTAGAAGCGTGTGCAGAGAGGCTTTTTTTTAATCACGCGCACTATGCGCGACTTACAAAGTTTAGTTTTAATTTTTTTGTAATTGTATTTTGCTAGATGCCTATATCAACAATTTTAATTTTTTATCGCCCTTATTTCTCTAGATGCCCGTCTCAACAATTTACACGCTATAAAAGGAAAAAAAAAACTGTTGAGACGGGCATCTAGAAAAATAAGGGCGATAAAAAATTAAAATTGTTGATATAGGCATCTAGCAAAATACAATTACAAAAAAATTAAAACTAAACTTTGTAAGTCGCGCGTAGCGCGCGTAATTAAAAAAAAGCCTCTCGCACACGCGGAAGCATGTGCAGAGAGGGTAGTCTATACTAAACGTTAGGCGTGGGCACAGTCCAGTTTGGACCGGTTTTTGTTAAAATATAGAACCTGAACCGAAAATACAGACCGGTTCAGTTTGGACCGATTTTGCTTAAAATTCATACCAAAATCCGAACCAACCCGGACCTGCCGGTTTCCAGTTCGGTTTTCGGTTCTCACGGTTTGGGCTTGCTGTAAAGCCCAGTTTGGTTTTTTTGTGTATTTAAGCTTCAAGACCATCTGATTTTAAAAATTTTTGGGCCTTAAACATCACAATTGGCCCAATTCCAATATTGAAACAACTACTATTCTTTGACAAAAATAATAAAACAATCCAATATTAAATTTAAAATTACAACCAACAAGAAAATACAAATTTAATTACAACCAAAAAACAAAACAATATAAAACTTACAACCTAAAAACAAAACAATAAAACAAATTTAATTACAAACAAATTACAGAAATAGAACATATTCAATTTTCTGCAGAGTCTTCAATCTTTCTTTTTATCCATGCTACTTCAGTACCTGTTACAACAACGTTCAAAGATTTGAATGCCACTGAAGAATGAAAAAATCGAAAGTAAAAATAGAAGAGTATCAAACCTCAGTAACATCAGCCCAAAATCATAAAAAATCTCAATACCATATCAGAAGAAAAAAAAAATGAAACCAAAAGTTAAAGAAAAGCACCAAAATGGCATGTTGACAAATAAATGTTATACGCATATCTGCACAATGAAGACGCTGACCGGCTTCGGACTGGCTCTTTACCCAGATCTACAAGAACTTAACTCAGATCTCCAAGAACTTCACCCAGATCTAGAAGAGCTTCATCCAGATCTACAAGATGAACAAATATATATACAAAGAAACAAAAAAAATGAAGAGAGAAATAGAAATAGAAAAACAGATTGCAAAGAAAGAGATATAGAGGGTAAGAGAGAAACATAAAATCAAGGGAAAAAAAAATCATAGTAAAAGAAAATCAAAGAAAAAGAGGAAGAAAAAAGAAAATAAAGATGAAATGAGATGAGAAATAAATAATATGAGAGAAAGAAGAAAAAAGAACCGAGAGGAAAAGAGCCATAAGAGAGAAGAAAAAAGAAGTTCAAACCGGAGAGGAAAAGAGACGGAAGAGAGAAGAAGGAAAGAAAAAGAGAGTTGAAAAATTCTGACAGGGAAAGTAGAGAGAGTGCGTGAGAGAAAGAGAGTGGAATGAAGTGAGATTTGATAGGTTTAGGATATTAAAATATGGGTTGTTGGACTTGGGCTTTTTTGTTGGTATATTGAAATAGTTGGGTTTGGGCTTAAAAAATTTGATATTTTGAATATAAATATATATATAATATAAAAATATATATAAATTAATTCTATTGGACCGGTTCGGATTGGACCGGTTTTGTAGAGTGGAAAATCGGGACCGGAACCGGTCTGAACCGGTTCGGTTTAGATTTGTCTCGGTTTTTGACTTTTTTAGTCAACACGGTTTTTTTCGGTTTTTTCCGGATTAGTTTGGTTCGGTTTTGCGGTTTTGCGGTTCCAATGCCCACCCCTACTAAACGTTAGTTTATTATCTTATCAAAATAATAACTCTGGACTGGATTGTTGAATTCTATTTTCGGTTTGGGCTTTTGTCCATCAAAATTCACAATTTTTAGTTCAGATGGGCTTCTTTCAATCAAAATTAGGCCAACCTCTGCTCTGCTGGGATTCATTGCACTTGGGGGGTAGGGGTGTGTGCAGCCCAAGGACCTGTGTCCTCCCGCAGCAGGTCTCAGGACTAGGCATATTCCTAGACTCTGAAAAAGGTTAATCATATTCCTGCAATAAAAAAAACAAAAACAAAAAAGGTTAATCATATTGTGTTGGTCTTCTTCTTATGACTCTACATGACAATTGCCACCAATCACGCCACTGATCACACTACAAATTATTGGGAACCAGTTATGCTAAAATCACGGATTCACTCCCAAAGAAAAAAGCTGAAACAACTCCAAACCCCAAAAACAACTTTTGTTTTGAAAAGGAAAAAGAAAAAGAAAATCAGTGGGATCCATACACTCATTAGTGAGAAACACTTGTGTGAAACGGAGATAGCATTGTTATGCTATCCTCAATAAATCACTGTATTCGACCTCCCACTGAGATGTCAATACATCAAGCCATGCATTTAAGCCTTTCACACTTTTTCATATTAAAAAAATTTAAAATTAAAAGAAAAATAAGATAATAGATCCTCTTTTTATAGAATACAAACCCATTATCTTTTTTAATTCTAAAATAAATTTAATTTTTTTTAAAAAAAACCCTCTCGTAGGCGCGGAAGTGCGTGCGGAGAAGCTATTACTCTTTAAAGCAGTATGAACAACAATATGACTCACATTCTAGACAGTTCGATTAAACAACATTCAATGGTTGTGATTGCATCATTGACAACAGCCAATAACATAACACTGGCAACATTCAATCGTTAAATTGACACTTGTTTACAGCAAATGAAACGTCAATATTAGAATCAATTTGTTCTCTAAGGATTGCAAAACAATATTTTCTATTGTGGAAATGGGGATGTCAAATTATTCCTTGGCTTCTTGTACTCTCCGAGATGACAGCAAACAAGATGAAAGATATAAAAACATCTCTGACGGAAGAAAGTGTGCAAGTCCATTCATGTCACTCTGAAACTCATACAATTCATGTCCAGAAGCCAATCAATTTTAATCTCAAAATCTATGTTTTCTGTGTGTTTCTTCTAATGAGCGAGAGAGAGAGGCCTTCGTGCCTCCAGTATATTTTTTCCTTCTTGGGTTTTGAGTGAGCGAGAGATGAGAGAGAATATGAGAAACTTTAATAATAAATGTTTCCGACTTTTTAGTATTATACTTCCAAAGATATTAATTGTTTTGGAAAAAATAAATAAATGTATAAGTCAGATGCAATCTCAACCATTCAAAGTGTTTAAATTTAAAAATCTAAAAAGTGTGTCAAAATGTGTCCCACGATCCTGATCCTATATTTATATATACATAAATTCTCTTATGTGGACGTCTGGACGTTATTATCGTACAGTCGTCATGAATTTTCTACTATCCCTCCATACTTTCATCTTTGTGAAATAATAATAACATGAAGACATTTGAATGAGAGAATAACTATATATAAGTTGTTCTCTAATGCGGATGTCCTTATTTTGCTAATGTCCAAACTTAATATATTTTTTTTCATTCTTTATGCTAATAAAATCAGTTCAGACACTTTTCTCACTTTTTCTAGTACTAGTACAATAGAAACCAGGCTCTAGCAATACCAAAAAGTCAAGCATCACCTCTAGATTGGGCTTTTCTTCATTGGTGCCTTATACATAGAACTTGGGGGCTGTTTATATGCTTTAGTGCCTTTTTTTAATGATAATAATATGGAAAAAAGAGAGATACACAAATAATTAAAAAAAATAAAAGGAAATGGGTTCCTTTTCATTCAATGAATGAATGAATGAATTCTCGTCATGCAAAAAAACAAAACTAGTCCGGACAGTATGAAGTATCCGGACCTCCGGACTTGAGAATATCCCTATATATAAGTCCCTTTGAAGGATTTCTCAAATAATTTTATTTGAGGGACAACTTTTAGGGTCTCTTACAAAATTTTTTCAACAATCCAAACAACTATTTTTTAAGTCTACATTCATAGATCATCCTTACAAAAAATTAGACAAATCGGAAATCGTTTCGATATCCAATTATGTACTACAAAATCAATAAACACGATGCTTCAAGAAAGTACTAAAATTTCAATAATTCAATTGAGTGGTTAAATGATATCGGATTCAAGTGATTTTTTTTGTAGAGATGATCTTTGGATGAGTATCTACAAAATAGACGGTTTGGATTAGTGAAATACAAGAGTGTCCTATTTGAGGGATCCTTCAACCGAAGCTTCCTGTATATATATATATGTAGTCCCCTTCTATTGAGGGATTCTTCAAATAGTTTTATTTAAGGGACACCCTTAAGGGTTCCTTACTAATTTTTTTTTCAATGATCCAAACAATATCTAGTTTTTAAGTTTACATTCATAAATCATCCTTGCAAAAAATTAGACAAATCGAAAACCGTTTCGACATCCATTTATTTCCTACAAAATCAATGAACATGGTGCTTCAAGAAAGTACTAAAATTTCAATAATTCAATTGAAGGGTCAAATGATATCAGATTTAAGTGATTTTTTTTTTTTTTTTTTTTTTTTTTTTTTTTTTTTTTTGTAGAGATGATCTTTGAATGAATATCTACAAAATATATGGGTTGTATTAATAAAATACAATACGAAGTGGGCCCTACAAGGGTGTCCCTCAAATAATTTGAGGGATCTCTCAACTGAAGCTCTCTATATATATAAACCAAGTAAAGAAATCAACAACTTAGGTTGGAACTTGGATTTAAATTTTTTGAATGAAATACTTTGAGGCTTTTTAAATATTTACTTGGGCCTAATCAGGTTGGAAATATCAACTAATCCAAGTTTACCTCAATTACATGAAACATAATTTGGAATCTACAAATAATAGCTTAAAGTACCAAAACAAAAAGTTGATTGTTAGATGCGGGGTTGAGTGAGGCACTGAGCCTCCCTCGAGCCAAGGGCCTTCATCTACAAGCTTCCATTTCAATAATAATAATTTGTTAGTTGCTAACTGCCCATGATGGGTAGGGTTTGCCTTGTTGGTGTAGGGTCTAGATCAACCCTCATACAACCAATCACTTTAATGTCCTACTTAATTACAAGCCCGCTTAACTAGGCTCGACACTTATAAAGCCTAGTGTAAGGCCTTATAAGTCTTTATGTCTATTAAGAAGTTTTTGATGTGGGACTCTAGGTGTTGTGTTGATTTGTTTTTGTAGAAAAGCTGGAGATATATAACTTGTATATATCCGATGTGAGTTGCGTTTGTTAATAGTACTCATTCAAGAAAGCATTTCGAACATCAAGTTGTTGTTGAAGTGACCAATTATAAGAAACAACAAGAGATAAAATAGTGCGAATAGTGGCCAGTTTGACTATCGGACTAACTGTTTCTTCATAATCAAAGCCTTCTTTTTGATTGAATCTCTTGGCAACAAGGACCATGTCTAATGTGCATCATATTCATCATTCATTGTAACTCTCCATTGGCTGTATTTGGAAGCATGGGTGAAGCTTGTTGGTTCAATGGATATGGGATCAGATCACTCGGTAGAGAGAGCATGAGGGAATGGATGAGGGCTTGTCTTAGAGTAGAGTGGTTTTGTTTCTGGACCGAAATGGACGATGAAGTTGAGACTCTTGAAATTTTGTGAAGGATTCAGCGTATCTGGAGAATTGGGAATAATAGATGGGTAAAAAGGTGAAGTATGAGTCGATGCAGAGGGTGGGGTTGTGACATCGGGTACAAAAGGTGGGTTCGTGAAAATTCGTGATAGCAAGTGCGATGAGGCATGGAATTTGGTGGTGGCGATGAGGAAGGACGCATAAGTGAAGGGGTTTGGGGTTCATATGGAGAGGAAATTGCATGGGGTGCTGTATCGTGTGATGAAGAGCTAATTGGGCCAAAAGAGGTAGTAAAAGGTGATGCGCATGTGGAGGTATTTATTTGTGGGGAATTTGGAATGGGAATGAGTGAGGAGTAAGTGCTAGGCCTAAGATTAGTTAGACCTATAGTTGAGGGTTGGTCGGCAGGAGAGAGAGAGAGAATGAAGCCTACTCGAGTTCAATGGAGATGTAATCTGGGGCTACTTGTAAGGAAAATTTGTCTCATCAAAAGTCACGTTCCGGGATATATAAATATGACATGAAAAAGGATCAAGACATCGATAACCTTTATAATGATCATCATAGCCAATAAACACGCACGAAATAGATTTAAGGGATAACTTATGCTTGTTGTATGGCACCATATGAGGAAAGCACGCACACTCAAAGCTTTTGAGAAATTATAATCCGTTGTGTGGCGAAGTAATTTCTCATAAGGAGACAAGTGATCAAGCTGATGAGTTGGTAAGCGATTGATCAGGAAAATTGTAGGTGAGAAGGCTTCAACCCCAAAAGCTAGGGGGCAAACGGGATTGGGCTAACAATCAGAGGCCATCGCAACAATATGTCGATGTTTCCTTTCCACCACTCCATTTTGTTGGGGAGTGTATGGACAGAAGATCTAATGCGAGATGCATTGATCATTAAAAATATCATGAATAATCTGCCGGTAAATTCATTGCAACTATCAATTTGCAATTGTTGGATTTTGGAGCTAAACCGATTTTCCACCATCTTTTTGAATGTAATAAATTTAGTAAGAACATCTAATTTCTTAGCCAAGGGATATAACCAAGTGAACCGAGTGTTATCATCAACAATGGGCAAATAATAACAATATCCAAATATTAATAACAATGAACTTCAAGGACTATTGGGACATTGGAATTTTTAGAACATACAAGGACCATATTGTAGTTACATTGGAATTCAAGGGCCTATTGACAATTATTGAACAATATGAGGACCAAATTATAATTTGGACAAAGTTGAAGGACCAAAGTGCAAATAAACACAAGTATAAGGACTTAAATGATAATAAGGAATATTTTGTAACAATTTTGGATGTTGGACTAGGACTCAGTTTCCCAAGAAAGGCATGTTTGAAGTCGAAGGCGCAGTAGGCAAGTTAGGCTTAAGCATCGAATTCCAGGTAGGGGGACTCACTTCTGGACTTGTATTTTTGTGTATGTATGACATAGTAAATATTGTTGTATGCAAAAGCTGCATTGTTTTTTTGATGCAATATGTGCTTGGTTTTATGGATGCTTGGCTTTGGATTTCCAAAGTTTGGAGGGTACTTGCTTGCGGGTAGTAACCTCGATGACCTGAGGGTGAAGGGGCATAACGTCTTCCTTGGGTTTCTATCCCCCAAGCCTCCAGAGAGGCTACACAGACAGACTTCTAGTCGAGGAGGTGTAGCCGGTACATGGACACTTTCGCTACCGTACTAGGTGTAACAGGGATGAAAAACACCTTTAATTTTTTGACCTTTGCTCGGCACTTAAACTTGTCCTAAGTCAGCCTTCTCGCACCTCCAACTTGTGAGACTTCAAATTTCACAAAGCGGAACAAGTGAATGTCGACACACCCAAGCAAGACTTGCCTACACTGGAAAACTTACACACAATATAAAGGTAAAGTTCCCAACCTTCTATTTCTCTCAAATAGCAAAGGATTACAAGCACTTAGTTTTGTTGGACTACCACATCAATTGGTATCTAAACACAACCTTCTCAAGGTCTATTTATAAGCATAAAATATGTAGATGACACCCCCATCTACTAAGGCATCGTTGGTAGCCCCTAGGTTCGCCACCTAGACATTTAGTCTTATCACAAAATTGCACAGCCCCTCTCTTAACGCCACCCAGCAGCCCACTATGCCTTGAGGCTCACTCCTTGAAAATCTCCTCATTACTTGGAGCATGTAGCCACCTCCATGTAAACCTCCCACAACTGCCCCATCACTTATCCACATCCAGAATTTCAAGCTACAACATTCCCCAGTCATGTTCCAACTCTTTTGAAACCGCTCAAAACCCTCGGGCCATGTTAGAGTCCCACTCCAGCACGTCTGCCTGCATTCTGCCACGTCCTGCGCACGTTCTATGTGTTGCACGCATGCTGCTCGACAGTGCTGCACACATCTACATGCGTTGCGCGTCCCTGTGCTCCACTGTGCGTCTGCCTGCACTGGGCGCTGCTGTGCTGCGCTCTTGCACGCGATCCGCGTCTGCTTGCGCTGTGCGTCTACCTGCGCTGCATTGCACCCTGCCGAGGCAAGCTGTCGACGCCTTGCCATGTCTCGCTGCGTATGCTAGGCGTTGGCTGCCCATGCCATGCCATGCCAATGTTTTAGCTGTTTACTCTCAACCTAAAACACCATTCCCCTGACCTTGTCTTGCTTCCATCGTGCACCACCGTTGCACCTTTGGCTTGCCTTGGCATGGTGCATAACACCAAACCATGCCATGATCTATGCTACTTGCTAAGGGTCTTACAAATCACCCCCACCACAAGAGTCCAACGCCTTCGTCAACTTAACTCCTTGGTAGCCTTTGTTCATCTGAACATCTCTTGGCTCATCTTGAACCACTTCTCCATTGATCTCCTTCATAAACTCGTCATCACTTGACTCAATTAGGATCACCTCCATCTTGGACTCTTCCATAGGCTCCTCCGCATCGTCACTTGAGATCACAATTATCTTGCCCTTAGGCTCCACCATAAGTTCATCCTCCCACTGCGGCTCATCCTTAGCCTCGGGGTTTTAACTACTTTTCCCAAACATAGCATCCTTTATAATGCTCTCAATTGCTGAGCTCACACATGGCTCATCCTTTGACTCACTTTCTGAAGGGTCTGAAGTCGAAGAAACAGATTGGGCCACATTTGCCATCAACTCATCAAACCGCTCCTCAAAGTCCCTGTGCCTCGTGGACATATAGGCCAAATTGAAATCGAACTCATCTAGCACATCCACATAAATGCTAAAGTCATCTCGAATGGTACTTGTGCTGTACATGTGACTATGCAGAACACAAATCCTTGCCATAAACTTCCTATCCAGTAGGTAGATCTTCCAAGTATCAAGGGAATGTACTAACGCCGCACACTGCATTTCTTCTAGCCCACAATTCAAATCCCAATTCGGCTCCATGTTTTGAATTGCCTCTATAAGCATACCTCTATGCACCAAGGAAGTATCAATGAAAATCTCCGAGGGTTCCATGGAAAACACATCCACGAACACCTCAATCACCTCCAACACCGGTTGCTCAATCACATCGTCTCCCAAAGGATCTTCCGGTAGGAGAACTCTTAGTGAATTCAATAAAACCACTGGACTCACCTGGAGATTGTTGCCTTCTTCAACACCTCCTTCTCTTTCAGTCACGATTGCATTCAAGTTCTACCTCTAGTGGTTGAACATGTTACTATTCGTAGTCCAAATTCCACAAAATCGTGGCCTTTGTCTTAGTAAATACTGTAAAAAAAAATTTCAACCTTCCTTTTTCTTTTCTACACTTTCCCCAAGCAGTACCGGGGGGTCAGGGTTAAAGTAAAATTGCCACTGTTTCGTGGTTAACTAACCACTTATAATAGCCACAGTTCTTTTGTGACCGTAAGAAAAAAATAAGGCTGAAATGTTGAAATGGTCCCTGTGTTTTACCTTATCGGCCAATTTAGTCCCTGTGTTTGTATTTGTTAATAAATTTGATCCTTTCTATCAAAATTATGTTAAAACCTAAAAAAAGGACATTTAAAATTAATTTAAAATATGTAATTAATTATAAAGATTTAAACTCAAATAATAATAATGCTAAAATGATTAAAACCCACACAACCTCAACCTCCAATGGTCTCGATTCCTGTAGGAAAAAAAAAAGGTTCTTAGTCGAATTGATGCCTACTCTTTTCTTGCTGCAATTTTTCTTCTCTCTTATGTTTTAGATTTTCTCATACTATACCCTTCATCTCTCTCTCCTCTCCAATCCATTGGCCTGAATGTCATTGACTTTTGCTGCAGCGAGGATGATCAATTGGCGGTAGAGCCATCAAGGTTACAGTGACCGGCTATGAAGATCTTCGTGACTTGTCAGAGAGGAAGCCGAGAGAGAGAGAGAGAGAGAGAGAGAGAGAGAGAGAGAGAGAGAGAGTTGTTGCGGTTTAGGTGGGGTTGGAATGGTGGTGAGGGTGGCTATGGGTTTGGGGTTGGAGTAGTGGTGGTGAGGGTGGTTGGGTTTGGGAGGTGGTTGAGGTGTATCCGTGAAATTGGGGAAGGTGAAATTTAAAAAAAATATATTCCATTTTCAGATTGAATTTAAAATTTTATAATCAATTACAGTTTTTTTAATTAATTTTAAATATTTTATATTTTATATTTTTAAGGGAATGGACCACATTGACTAACATATACAAACACAAGGACCAAATTGGCCAAATTGATAACACAGGGACTAAATTGGCCTATGAGATAATACACAGGGACCATTTTAACATTTAAGCCAAAAAAATAAATATTATATAATAAGAGCATCTCCAATTGCCTTTTCAACAATTTGGAATGCTAAAATAAGTGAGTCACATCAACAAAACTCCCTCCAATAAACTTGTCCCACCAAAGCTGCAACCCATTTCTCTATCTTCAAAACTTAGAAGTCGACCTTGGCTCTTCAAAACATTTAATTTTACTTTGGAATAACAAAACTTACATTGAAAATCATAAAACCCTACACTTTTTCTTTTCAAATAATAAATACTTACACTTTCTTCACATGTTTTTCAATTTTTTTTCATTTTTCCATAACACTGCATTAATTAATTTGAAGAGTCTACTGAAGCAAAAATTGTTAAAGTAGCAAACAAACCTTTTCAAATTGCCACATAAGTCAACAAAATTTTAATATGAAAAGTTTAATTTTCTACTACCATTGAAAATGTTCTATGATAAGTTTGTTTGCCACGGTCGTCGTGTCTAATTTTATATCAACCACGAACTAAACGTGACTTATTTTTTACAAATATACAGTAACCGTGGCTTTTAATGGCCACTGATGGCTCATAGTGGCTAGACAAATTGTTGCGTTTGCCCCTTTTTTATTGTTGTTTTTGCCCCTTTTTCTCATAGTAGTGTTAGTTCTTAAACTAAGCTTGAAGCAAACTTGGGTTAGGCCAATTGATCAGGGCAATGAATCCGCCCTTTTGCATCTAAGTTTGAGTCCTCATCTCCATAGATTAGATTAATTTTAAAGTAATTTAAACTATCACATGTATCCAAAAAAAAAAAAATCAGACTTTAAATGCCCCTTTTACCCATGCAAGTGACCCACTCAAGTGCACACATTGGTTTGAATTGGTCATTTTATATGGAAATTTCAATTATGACCAAAATCAGATGTACGTAGTAGGTTAGATTACCGCCATAATATGTAGGTTATGTTTTTATATAAGTAATTTGGGGGAGGGGGAAAACGAACTTAGGATCTCGAATGTAGGGATAAATGTTTTTAATCACTTGAGCTACAAGTTCCTCATATGTAAATTTATATTAGGTACACATACAAGCTCCTTATATGTAAGTTTTTTTTTTTTTTGTGTGCATTTAAATAATCTCTTTGTTAGAATTTGGAAATGATAAATGAGTGCAAATGACACAAGAAAATGCTTATGCATGAAAAAAAAAAACACAAGGAGGTAACAATTATGCGTATATTGTAGGTTCAGAATACATTGAGAAAAATCCTTATAAGTAAATTATGGATCACTCAATATCTATTGTACACGAACTGAGTGAATATACATGCCAAAACTTTTATACTACATCAATCCCCAATGAGGTCGGTCCAATTTTTGTGACATAATCTTATGAAGCAATAGTTTTCTTTTAAAATTTTTTTTTTTAAAAAAAAAAAAAGTAAATATGCAGAACTGCAGTTAAGAACATCTCACACACACTACATCGGATAAAAACAAAAATTTTAAGCGCTATAAAAAGAAAATAAAAAAGAAAAAGAATAACTCACGCACACTCTACGCGTGATTAAAAAAGCACAAAAAATATTATCGCGTGCGGGGAGGCTAGTGATGAGTAAGACTGAGACATATCATATATGTTCATGTCAACAATATTATCAAGCAGAAATAAGGGCTGTAGGGGGCTTAAAGCCAACAGGGATACAAGAAATAACATAAATAGTAAGTTTATGTTTGAACCTCCTCAACACCAAGATCTTCCCTCCACCCCAATGATACAATGACAGAATTATCTTTCTCAGGTGCTTCTTTGATCTGCTGCTGCAGTCCTTATTGCTCCTCTTGGACCGCCTCATCTCATCTGTCGACCCGTCACCACCAGCTTCTTTATCATTTTGATCTCCTTCTCCTAATTCCCAGTCGAGAGGATAGCTCCTGAGGAACACCCTTCTGTTATTGTAGTCTTCATAACGAAAGCTTCTTGTTCTTGTTCCCATGTTTTCTTTGGAATCCATACTTGATTCAAAATTAGTAGCTAATTAATCAGTTATATATATATACATTAGGGAGGGGGCCATTAAGCTTAGGAGGAAAGACTATAATTAATAATAAAAAATGATTGTATATATTGTTGAAATTGATTGGTTAGTTTATTGTTTGGCTTTTCCAATGTTGCAAATGAGCATTATACCTCTTCAATCTTATATTATTAGGGATATTATTTTCATATGAATCGATCCCCTGCGTACTCTATGCGTTGTTATACCATTTTATTTAATGTAATTCTGGTGTGTGACTGATATTCCCATGATGCTTAGGTCATCAACCAGTCTCTTGACACGTGCTAACGCTTGTGCTAACGGGCTTTCTAAATATCAAAATTACAATATTACTAAAAAGTTTTAACAAGCAATAGTTTAAATTATTCTAAATTAAACTAATCTAAAGAGGATGGATTCAAACTTGACGGCAATGGGGGCAACTCACTATTGGCCAACTGACCTAATGTAATGAAAATTTAAAGAAAAAACACTGAATGGATCTGAAATCAAAATTTTAGAGGAGGATAAATGGCTTTTGATTGGTTTATTTATTACTTATTTATCGTTTATATGAACTTGTTGAATATGCTCCTTAGATTCTCTCACAGAACTAAGAAAAGAATATCAAAACCCACGTAGATGTTGATAAATTAATAAATACAAAAACCCGCCTAGATAGATGTCACAACAACATACCATTTTCTCTAAATACAATACCATAGAAGAAAGTTACGTATGAAAGACAAAAAAAGCATTCAGACAAAAAGAAAAAGAAAAAGAAGAGAGGGCATAATATAAGCAGTGTGCCGTGGGGGATGAAAGATCCTACTTTTCTTTTTCTTTTTTTGAGTAAAAATCCTAAGCATACCACCCACGGCCAAGGCACGTGAAAACCACAACAAATATTTTTCCTTCTCTTGAACTGATTTGGGTCTTTTCTTTTGTCTTTTATCCTTTTTAATTCAAACGAGATTATATTCTTCATTTTCTTTTATACAAGGGATAGTTTATATTACTATAAATTAATCTAATTTACGGAAATGGTGATTTGAACTTGAGTGAAAGGGGGTAGCCTCACTGCTCTAGCTAACTAGGCTAACCTACATATGCAAATTCTCCTTAATGATATGCCAAATTAAGTTAAATTCTACATATATGAGTTAGGTTAGGATAGTGAATTCGGCTTATGAAATTACCTGCAGGATGACTAACAATGCCTAGAAGGGGGTGAATATGCCAATTTAAAATTATAATCAATAAACAAAAAATAAACGTCGGTAGCAAGATTGATATGACTTAGCAATCCTGAAACGTGCTGAGCATAAAATAAAGGAACTCACAAATAATTATTTTAAGTGGTAAAACCCCATCTCTGGGGAAAATCCACAGGACTCCTCAGTCCAACATAAATCCACTATAGAACGATAATTACAAGAAGTACTCACACACTTATCCTAGACACATTCTAGATAATGTTTACCGACTTCTTCGTAACTCAACTTTTGTCACGAGATGATCTTTTGACACTCCTTATGTTGAACGCAATACTGGTCACGATTGCTTCAAGCTCGCAGGAGTTCTTCCAACTCTCCTTATGTTGAATCTGATATTGGTCACGATCGATTCAAGCTCACTGGAGAAAAACCGTCACCACGGTCTTGGTGCCCTCAACCGTATGAGTCACTGAACATGCAAATGAATGCAATATGAATGATAAAATTGTTTGATAAATCACCAAGTAAACATGGAACATTTGATGATTTATCTCAAATAAAAACCCAACTTTCCAAAGTTTAGGGACTGAAAATATGATCGTGAAAGCTCTAAAAAACAAAGAAGACAAAGGTCTTATTTTTATAGACTTTTTCTTCACAAGAAAGAAAACATGTTGAAAATCAAATTACTTGCTTTGCACGAATTGAATAAAATCAAAAAGATATTTTCCTATTCTAATGATGATCACATGTGAAGCCCAAAACAATAGAAAAGGAAAGTTCCAATTTTAAAAGAATGTTTTTGATAATCACACTATTAAAGGAGTCCTAGTATTCTTAGGTTAATACCAAGAATATAACACCACCTTTAATATTATGATATGATTAAAAACATGATTTCCAAGCAAGTTACTTAAATATAAGTAATGATTTATTCATGAAAGAAAGAAATAATAAATAAAAGATATTGCAAAATATGCCTAAATGAGATGCACTCCTAAATGGATTCTGTTGATACCGTGACTAACCGAGCAACTAGCTAGGTAAGATCAGCCACATGCTATGAGAGGTCATCACCTTAGCCAAAGAAGCCTTACCACAAGTCACAACTCTAAATAAGGCAAGGAGTCCCACATTGGAAGACTATAAGAGGTGGAGACTCCCCCTCACCTATAAAAGAATACCATTCTCCACTTAGAAAAGGGTCTTGGGTCCTGACCCTTGGGCCTTAAATTCTTGGGCTTTGTACTTTAGGCCTTGGGCCTTCTTCCCTTTATCTTTGGGACTAATCCCCTTGTATAAATGTAAACAAACATTATCATAATGAGAACATCCTTCTCCGTGGACGTAGCCCATCATTCGGGTGAACCACGTATACCTTGTCTTCTGCATGCTTATTTACTTATGTTAAACGTCACTGATTGCCAAAGGCAGTCTCTTGCCATAACCTCCCGAAGATATATACATGCTGAAGGCCCATGTCTTCACACATCATCCACCACTCCACATCTATCTAAGTTGAACCCCATTTTTAGCATCAACATATTCTAATTGATTAAAATCAAGGAAGATTAGGGAAATAAAATCATATTAGATTCCAATAAACGTTCCTATTATGAATGCATGAAAAATGACATGTCTTACCCTTCAGATCAAATGTCTCATATGTGTTAAGTCACAATTATGGAATTTGGGGATTGCTGAGCTGTTTCAATCTTGCAGTTTTTGGAAATTAGAGACAACAATTTTGCTTCAACCCTCCAGCTAAATGACACTCCCAAACCTATACTAAGTTCTAGGAAATGCCAACACAACTTCATACTAACAATCTCCCGCTTTGGCATTTCCTAGACAAAACACCTATTACAACTCAAAAGAAATTACTTGGGATTTAACAAATGAAATTCTATCTAAACGTGAAGCTCTTAATCACTACACAACATGAAACAACAAAACCAGTGAAGCATGTGGGAAAAGAAATGTAATTCAAAGCAAAATTACAATACCACTCCCCCTTAATTCCACAACACAATCTCTCCCCCCTTTTATCATAATTTCACACAATCATCTCTCCCCCTTTTTGTTAGGAAATCCAAAGGGCAAGGAAAATACACAAATGAGCAAATATAAGAGCATAATGAAATCACCAATTTAATGCCCAAGAAATAGCAAGATGTCAGAAGACAAAAAGAAAGGGATAACAGTAGCATGCATTAAAGTGGCAAAAATATGAGAGAATGATTATCACCAAAAATCAGAAGAATTAACCATTGAAGTCCTTGGGGAACTTTGTCTTTTCATGACTAAAGGAGAGACATAGTGAAAGGATCGGTGTGTCCGATTCTAGATGTTCAAAAGGTGCCTTGAACCACACACATGCAGTATGCAATTGTTTACTATGGAATCACAAATTCGAACCTCAGCTCAGAGCACGCCACGTGGCCTTTTTATATTAAGAATGACAAAATTGTTGTTGTTGCAATGAGAGGGGAGCAATCAGGTCTACATCGGCTATACCAGACCCCCTTGAGCTAAGAAAACCTGTCACGACCTGATTTGAGAATAAGGAGTATTCACAAATTAGGGTGTTAGTCATACTATAGTCGTAAGAATAAAATCCTACAATCATGATATGATGAGAAATAGAGCCACAAATAATACGAAATTTACTTAACAACACAAAATCAGAGTTGCAGTAGTTCGTAGTTAAAAACACACTAAGATCCTTAACAAACGGTTGACTACTTACAAATATTAATTATACAATTCCACAATAAAGGCCTAGTAGCTTGGTTGAGACTCGTTTCCTCAAACTACTCCTTGAATCCTGCACAATCTATTAGGGTATGAGCATTCTAATGCCCAATAGAGTACCGTCAAACCCCTCAAGGTTAGTTATCACAATTAATTAAAGTGTCATGCATCAAACAACACAAGATACATAAATTATGCAACCAGATCAGATAAATAAATTTGCATATGCGGTGATGCCATGAACTCACTCCCTTCTAATCCCACTAATTCATACTTTAGGGCACCAAGCTTGCATGTCCCATACTATGCATTTTACCACTGTGGCTCCGAATACCCTAAAACATAAACTAGCGCCCATCCGTCCCTTACCCCATTTTTCTTTTGTTTATGAATTTCTCAACTTTCACTTTTCATTAGAGGGCCTGCTCCCATCACCTCAATATATTCAAGCCGTGCTCCTATCACCTGAATATATTCCACACATTTTTTTTCCAGGTATATCTAAGACCTTCTCCTACCACTACTACAAAATAGTTAAACCACGACACAAAGTAGACGACGGTGCATCTTAAAACCGTCGTTATGTTTTAAAAGACGATGTTGTTTTTAAAACCGTCATGATATATCATCTTATACACTACTAGCGTTAGATTGATTTTTAAAAGATGACGCTTGTCACTAACAAGCGTCGTCTTTTAAAACACGCTGAACAAAAAAAAGGCCACTTGATTTTTAAAAGACAACGCTTGTTAGTGACAAGCGTCATCTTTTAAAAATCAAGTGGCCTTTTTTTTTTTTGTAAAGACGATGGTTCTTTCAGAAAACCGTCGTCTATTATATGTAAAGATGACAATTCTTTCAAAAAAACGGTCGTCTTTACATATAATAGATGACGGTTTTTTGAAAGAACCATCATCTATTATATGGAAAGACGACAGTTTTTTTAAAAAAATCATCGTCTATTATATGTAAAGACAACGGTTTTTTTTAAAAAAAAGCGTCGTCTTTTAAAACACGCTAAAAAAAGGCCGCTTAAGTGAATTTGCGCTCAACAAATTTTCAAAATTTTCCCCGTCTTTGAAAACCTTATCTCTCATGAACAAGCGTCATCTTTTAAAACACACTAAAAAAAGGCCGCTCAAGCAGGGGCG
Organism: Prunus avium; assembly: GCF_965620075.1. NCBI lineage: Eukaryota > Viridiplantae > Streptophyta > Magnoliopsida > Rosales > Rosaceae > Prunus > Prunus avium. The sequence continues at coordinate 17,074,017 of NC_142287.1, read as the reverse complement.
GTCCTACGCCAAGGGCAGAGTAGGCTGCCGCCTACTCCAATTTTTCCCAAATAAATAATTACTCATATACAATCATGTGGGGCCCAATTTAGAAGTACACTGCCGCCTACTCTATTATTAAGATATATGATTTATACCCCACTTCAAAAGTACAATCATGTGCGCGAGTGGGGATTAGTCGAGGTGCACGCAAGCTGGCCCGGACACCTCATGGTAATTACCACAAAAAAAAAAAAAAGTACAATCATGTGGCTCCTAGACTAAACAAATGGGAAAGTAAACATAAAGAGAAGAAAAACATCCCCCCAAGGTTTGTATCTATTATTATTATGATTGACCTTTTGACATAAATTGTTAAAAATTTATCCTTTTTTTTTCTCTTTTCTTGGCACAGACACGTATCACACTTTTTAACTGCTTGTGAGTTTTTCTCTCAAACTCCATATCAAATTTAATTAGTTTAATTTATTTAATTACAGTTTGTTAATCTTTCTCTTGTTTTCTCTCTACCTATGTTTTATTTAGTTCGTGAAATTTTGATTTCTTCTTTCTATTGATTTTATTGGGCTTTTAGAGATATTTGCTAATCGCTATTCAACTCTAAGTATGTACTTTCTATTCCTTATAAATTTTCTTGCTTAGTATGTAATTGTATGTCCCTTTGTTGCAATTGTGAACTTGTGTTGGTGAATTTTAATTTTATTTTATGATTTCAAAATATGAAAACTAGTCGAGGACAATTATGATTGTAATGAATAGATAATATGATTTGTTTTTGGGTTTTTGTATGTCTTGTGAGAGTTTGAATTTTCGTTGTTTATATGTTGCAAGAAGCCCCCACACATATGAAAACTTTGTTTCGTATAGAGATGTATATTTGAGGGTAAGGCTTAGTATGTCACTCATGTCTAGTTAGGTGTATATGTTTATGTGTATTAATGAAATTCACTCGTACCGTCGAGTTTTTAGCTTAAGCTTCGCCTACTTGACTTTTGAATCCTGGATCCGCCACTGCTCTTAAGTGAATTCGCGCTTGATAAATTTTCAGATTTTCCCCCGTCTCTGAAAACCTTATCTCTTCCTCCTTGAAACCCTCCTGAGCTCTCTAAAACACCCTCATGAAACTCTCTACAAATCATCAAAAAATCGATATTAATGAAGGAGTTGAGAGATTGAGGTTTTCGCAAATCCATAAGATGGAGAGGGAGGTTCTGTATTTGAGAATCAAAGCTGGTTGAAAGGTTTGATTTGAAAGTCACCTAATCTCTCAATACCCTTCTATATCTTGCTAGTGAATTCTGGATTAGTCTCTTTGCGTTTCTGGTATGTTCTTTGTCTCTCTTGATTTGTCTGGTTTGTTTACATATTTTTTTTAATTTCTGGTTTCTTTTTAGATTTTCTAATTTGGTTCTCAGGAGATGAGGAGGAAGCTTGCAGATTTATAACTTTTTCTTTTGCAGGTTTTCTATGTGAGTCGTATGTTTTTTTGTTGTTGAAAATTTGTTACCTTCTCTTTTCACCATCATTTTATTTATATATTTTTCCTTTTGCAGGTTCTCGATGGTCTTTTTTATGCTCATTTTACAAGTTTTCTATGGAAATATGGTCCAATGGTAAAATTTCTCTTCTACCTAATTTTATATGTTTATAATCTTAGCTTTTTTTTCTCTCTCTGTCATTTTGATTTATTTACAGGGATGATGGAGGAGACTTCAGTTGTGCATCTTTTGTATGTTTGGATGAGGAAGGCTTGGATTAGGAGTACGTAGGTCTTGTTAGGAAAAGATTGGTTAACTATGTAATAACTATTGAATCTTCAAGTTTTATGAAAGAAACTATTTTTGAGTGTATATATTCATTAATAAAGCATTATGGTTGGTTTTCCAGTTAAAATCGTTGTATAGCATCATATGAAATCAAAATGAACTAAAATGTAGCAGTTTGGGAACTTATTAGACGACGGTTTTCATAATAAATCATGGTCTTTACAGATAATTAACGACGGTTTTTATAAACCAACCGTTGGATTTATAGATAATTAATTACGGTTTTTATAAAACAAATGTCGTCTTAACCTACAATCCACGACGGTTTTCATAAAAAACCGTCATCTCAACCTACAATCCACGACAGTTTAATTAAAAACCGTCGTCTTTCCTCCTATAATTAACGATCTTTACCTCTAAACAACGACGATTTTCTTTAAAAACCGTCGTCTTTAAAGATAAACAACGACGGTGAAAAGCTGTCGTAGTTTGACACCCAAAAAGATGGTGGTCGATTTAACGACGGTTTTCAAAGCATTACAACGACGGTGGATCCCCGTTGTCTATTTCATTTTTTATAGTAGTGTTCTCCTTAGATATACCTTGACCCAAACACAATTCCAAAACACAATCGTATTTATGATGCATATGTAATGCTGCTCAAACATCATTTATCTATGCGGAATAATAATACAGATAATAACAATAACATTTCAAGTTTAATCACATGAATAATAATATTCACCCAACATCAAATAATATCCACGGAGCAACATCAATAATAATATTCACATAACATCAAATAGTATTTCATCGAACATCAAATAATATTCACCGAGCAAAACAACAATAATATTCATATTTATAGTACTATATATAAGCAACAAGATTAAAAGTGACATAGTCCAATCATCGGGAAAATCAGGAAACCCTACCTTGTGTCTGACTAGTTAGATTACCGAATTACCTTCCAATCCTTCTATTTCCACTCGAGCCTAAATCGAACAATAGGGACAAAATAATAATTGGTGCTTTTCCTTAATAAATTTTTTGGTCAAAAAGTTATGGGTCTCGGATGATCCCGAAGCCAACATTAATGGACTTCAAATGTAAAACCAAGTTGGGGAAGATGACAAACGACACCAACTTCGCACCACATGCGCTTAACACACATATGGTGATTGTATAGCACTATTCATTGTCTTCCCCAAAAGACCACTTTTTTCCTCTGTTTTCCACTTCATTTTTAGCATAACTTACAATAGAAAAACTAAAATTGAAACTTGTAACCTTAGCTTTCTATACATAGAAAAATTTGTGAAAACGGAGCTATAGTTAGTGAGAAATTCGAACCCAAAGATAGACCCAAAAATCTGAATTTTCATTTTACAGCTTCCTTTGTTTTGGCAGTTTTGAAAACCTAACTTCACTCCAATATTTGATCCCCCAAAACTTAACCAAAATCAGTGAAATCAAAAGAGTTTTGACCCTTGCTATTCCAAGTTTCCAAAACATCAAAACCTTCCAAAAAGTACTTCATAGATCAAAGGAACATGAGAGCCAAAGTAAGGCCCATGAACTGAAATTTCCAGAAAAATACAAAGTTTCAGAATTTTCTCAAAAGTCTCTTTCAACACACCTCAAATACCATCCTTAAGGCTCGAAATCATACTCCAACATCATACCCTTGGCCTAAGCTTCCCAAAAACAAGATTTGGATCTAAAGTTTGAACACCCAAACCCAAAAATTTATCAACACACCCAAAATCCGAAAATCTTGGTTACAAATTCTTCTTTTGATTTTCTTATGCCTTCAAAGGTTTATGAATCATTCTCCAACTCAATTACAACTATAAATCTACTCAAACAATTAATTGTACAAAAACTCAAGAATTGAAAATGAACTTAGAACAAGAGTCCCACCTTTCACCCTTCCAATTGCTTCAACACTTCACACATTTCTTTCTTAATTCTCTCATGGATATAGTAGCAATAAACTCCATCTCCCTTATTTCCAAGTCTTCTCCTCTCTTCTTCTTCTTCTTCTTCTTCTTCTTCTTCTTCTTCTTCTTCTTCTTCTCTCTCTCTCTCTCTCTCTCTCTCTCTCTCTCTCTCTCTCTCCCTCCCCAACAACTCACCTCTCTTAGCTCTAAAAAAAATTCAGCTTCATTAGGGAAAATCCTTAGGCTAGGTGAGTCATAACTTTAGGGTAGGTGACTCGCCACTTTAGACTTGGTGACTCATCCTTTCATAATGGTGGATTTGAAAGCTTGAGGCAAGGGGGAAAGAATGGGAGGAGGGTGGGTTGATGCCCTCCACGTTTTTTTTTTGGGCTATAAGGGTATTTTGGTAATTTTCACACCTAGGGGTATTTTGGTCATTTTGGCCCAAAATTCAGAAATGATTTCCTACGTGTTCGTTGAGTGAACTAGTATCGTACTACCTAAGAATCATAATGGTCTCAGTTCAATTTCTTAAATGTCCTTTGTAACATTCACAAAATGTTACGTAAGGGCATTTTTGTCCAACTTGATATTAAACACACTTAATCCAATAGTCTCAAACCAAAATCACTTACCCATAATCATTCTTCACCATAATATTATTTTTCATTGAAATATGAAAATCCATCGTGAATTTTTTTCGGGGTATTACAAAACCAGCCCATGTCAAGCCCAAGAACACATAGGCTACCGGGCCTGGAAGCAGGCAACATTCTCTTTCAACCCAACATGGAACAAAGAACGTCAGTTGAGCACAATCTCCTTAGCAACGGAGGAATGCTCGGATCAGACTGTTTGCTGAACAGAGCATACGCACCAGTAGGTATCACCACTAAATCTGGAATGGATCAAAACCACCATCCTACAATAAAGGATAGTGTCGTTGTGGGCTAACTGCTTTTAAGTGGGGGGAGAATGTAATACCCTAGGTTGGCGTGTTGAGTCCCACATCGGTAAATTACTAGGTTGATCTGGGCTTTATAAGCGATTGCCATTAAGTTCTAACATGTGGTATTAGAGCCACTCATAATACAACTAAAGAGTCCTATTTGTTAAACCCTAAAGTCAACGACTAGAAACCATAACATGCTTTTAAGTTTTCATTTTAGTTTTCACGTTAACGGTTTAAGTGATATGAGTACTTAAGGATATCGTGTTTGTTTTTTTATCAAATCAATCTAATACAAATCTTTTATTGAATGAGGGTTGACAAGTGATATGCGGGTTTGTTAAGATGTTTTGATATATGGGTACTTGGTGGGCACTTGATGACAGGACCCGCCCGAATTCCTTGGAATCCGTGACGGATCCTATGGTATTTCCGACATCAAACTGATGCCGGGTCCACTTACTAACCATAGCCTCTTCTCCAAATCCAAGGAAAAGAGGGACAATACTTTCTGCTGAAATTTCGACAGAGGCCCTGAAAAACAGTCATTTCCTAAATTTTAACCTGTCAAAACACAATAAAATAGTCATAAACAGCAGCATGCACAAAGTAGTAACACAAAATTTACATAATAGGCCTCTGACCTTACATTCAACCCTAACATGGGAGATAACAGAGCATATCTAAAGAAATTCAGCTTACAAGCGAAAATAAAGTTCAACGAAAATCAAGACGAATAAAAGTTATCCTATAAGAGTTCGGGGCTCGACATTTCAGGTCTTGACTTGGCCACTTGGTTCAGGTCTAGATACTGCTTGGGGGGCACAAAATAGAAAACTTGTGATTGGACAAAAACAAAGTTTTATTATATTTGAAAACAACATACTAACCCTACTGTTTGGAAAATGATGTTGAAAACATGCAATTGAAACCCAATTTATTCGTATATAGTCCATTAAAACTAAGGTAAGATCTATATCCCATAATAGTATACTAATACTCAAACTCACTCAACACCCTTCCCTTTTTCTCAAACCACTCTCACTCAAAACGCGTGCCCATTGGCACCGTGAGTGAGAAAGGATCCTCACCGATAAATAAGAACAAAGATATATGTATAAGTGTATATATACGACCACTACCAAACTTGTAACGGGGATTGTTTGACTAGACTATATGAAAGAATCCTCAATTGACCATGTGGCTAGGGAATGAGCCGTCCAACCAGGGGACTGGGCTCACCAGCACGCACAGCATAATCCTCAATACTCGTACGCCTGTGACAAGTCCTACGCGCGTAGACTAACCCCGCTAAGGGTCTACGAAACACCCTGTCAAGGGTGCCCAGGTTCCGACATATCCAACTATCCCAAAATTCCAAGTATCCGATCCAAGTATTCCAAAACCGGGGAGGTACATAGGGTAGTGCCTAAAGCACTCCAGACTAATATAAACCACAACCCAAATTCCATTCCATTATCTCTTTCTAACAATCCCATGTACCCAACCCATATCCAAGAATACATAGTAACTCTGAAAAATAGCATATAACAATTCAAAATAATCACAGTCTGTAAATATCCAAATATACTTCCAATACTCCCGTAACAATATTATATTCAAACATTTAAATAATATAATAACTCATTATGCATAGCTTTCCATCTTTGAAAATAATGATTATTATTTAAAAACAATGTCCACTCACAGGTAATCCAAAGCTGCTTGACCTTGAGAGGGTCCCACCGGGCATGCCAAAAAGTGTTGGCTTTCGCGAATCTCACAGCCTGGTGCTCCGAGCCGAGTGGGTCTGTGTCAACACAGGTCGTCCTTCTTGGATTTGGTGCGATTGGATGCGTGGGTAATCGGTTCATAATTGTATATCATTTTGTACCCTTCTAGCTTATGATTTGGTTATGTTTTTGAGTTAAACTTGTGCTTTTAATCCTTTTTGTGTTTATCTTTCAGTTCATTGAGCTTTAGGTAATAATGATGGCTTTGGATAGTAAATGATGCAATCCATGCATGTTAGGGCCTAATTTGGATGAATGGATGAAGAGCTTAAAGACAAACTCAATTTTGGCTACAGTCCCCTGCCAGCCCAGTTTCGTAGGTCATATTGCAAGCTTTATTTCAACAACCTACATAGCTCGGATGAGGCCACATTCTTCATGAAAGTTGTTCCAATGAGTGTATACTAGAACATATCCGAAATTCAGCCCCATTGGATAATTGTGGAGTCTGTTACCTAGCAAACACAAAGCCATGCTCAGGATGGATTTTTTCAGCGCGCAAAATGAGTTAGCAATTTGTTTTGGCCTTAACTTCCTCCTCCGACCTTGGATTGGCCCAAATGATATATGGCTGGAAAGAAGACATTCTGAACTTCAAGTTTGAGTGCTTAAAGTCTTAATTTGCTTAAGGGAAGCCCAATTCGTAAGCCCTTGAAGTTGCTGGTCATGCTGACCTCAGGATGAGCTATTATTTCTGGTTGGAAGCTTGGTCATGGTGACATGAAGATGAGCTAGGGCTGCTGGTGGGATTTATTAGTGAAGTGCATCAACCATTTCAGATTTTATAAAACAAGTGCTGTATGCATTAGCCATACTTAATTCAGATTTTCAGCTTCCTTAGGCCTATATATAGTGAGGTTTCCCAAGCTTGTAAACACACCCCAAGGGGGGGAGCTCTCAAACACTTCTCTAGAGCTCCCTTCCCTTCTCTCCCTCAAATTCTCTTAGTTTTCCTTTCTAGTTCTCAATTCTAGCTTTCCTTTTGCTTCTTAGTTGTAATTTATTTTTCATTATGTAAATTCTTTTCTTTAGTTTCAAGTTTGATTAGTTTCCAAGTTTCAATTATGGTTCATGTTCTTATTCATTATGCTTATAAGTTAATATGCTAGTTTGAATGATTGATCACCATTTAGGCTTGCATGTTAGCTATCTTGGTTTGAATTAAGAGTAGACACCATACTTTAATTCGAATTGAACTATGAATAGGAAGAGTATGTATGGACATTCGACAACAGGGATTAGATACATGCTTGGTTGTTTAAATTGTTCTTCTATGCTTAATGGGTTCCTAATGCTTAATTTTAGGTTAGACAACAAATGATCAAATTAGGGAATTAGGAACACAAGGTTATGACCACACACCATGGCTTAATCATACATTAGCTAGAATCAATCCGTTAATCTAATTGAACTTGGGAACTTATCTGCTTGAGTTAGTTATTTTCTTTCTTCCTTGTTTTATTTATTTCCCTTCTTTTTCATTTCTGTTTTGTGTAGGGAAAATGAATTGAATCATTCAATCACCAATCCTCGTGGGATCGACCTCGCACTTACATACGCTATACTACCGAACGGCTCGTGCACTTGCGAGTATCACAAGTTGAGGATGCAACTGAATCCATTTTGGTGCAGCTGTATCTACGCAACAAGTTTTTGGCGCCGTTGCCGGGGATTGGCAACATAGTTTGGTTCTATTTCTTTTCCCTACTTGTTTTATTTTTATTTTTCATTTTCATATTTTTCTAGACAATTTCTTGTTTTAAAGTTCATGACGTTAATGGACCAGTTGTGTTTGTAGTCCAACAGAAAAGGACAATTGCCCAACAAGCAAGAGAACTGGGTTTAAGTCCCAGCTTACACAACCCATTGGTGCTTGTTGCTTTGAAGCATGGAATTGGATGTGTGTTGATTTTCCTTTTCATTTTAGTTTTTATTTCCTAATCCTTTTAATTCCATTTCAAGTTTGTATGTTTGTTTTAGCAATTTATTATAGCTCAACAATAAATGGAGAGAGATGGCAACCTCAATCATAAGAATGGGAAGTGTGGAGCAATGAGAGAAGTCGCGACCTCCAAGTGCATCACACTCGACCTAATTGCTTCAAGGGGGAGCATTTCAATCCTTTCTCTTCTTTGAATTCTGTTTATTTTCGTAGTTGTTTTTTGCCTTTTGGTCCGCGTTGAGTTCTTTGTTTTTCTATGCTGAATCCAACCATATAAAGAACGTAAAATTTGGACTTACGGTTGGAAAGTTATAGCCTAAAAACTGAACATAGGTCGAAGCTGAAAAACATAGAAACGAATCTGTCCAAATGGTGATAAACGGGTGATAGAAAGTGCTGTTTGTTTTTTTTCTTTGGTTTCTTGGTTTGTTTCTTTTAGTACAACAATTTATGTTGTTTGTTTGAATTTGTTTACAGTACTTAGTTCATTTTTGTTTATGGTTTGTTGTTTCATTTTATCTTAATTTGTTTTTATTTCTTATCTTAAAATTTTTTTTTTTTTTTAAAAAAAAAAAGATTTTTCATATGAGCCCACTTATGGTAACTCCAGTAAGCACTTCCGTCAATACAGTGTCTAGGAGTTCTTTAGGCGACACCTTCGGTGTCTAAGAAGTTTGGGTTTTAAGCGGGACCATTGTGACCCCTCCAACCTTCCCGGATCCCCTGGCTGTGTTTTCTGAGGCCCTTAACTGGTCATCCGTGAGTTGCTTGTATATTCGTGTGTTTTTAAATTAAGTTTTATTTATTTATTTATTTTTTTTGTTTTCTTTTCTGTATAGTCTTTGTTTTTGTTTTGTTAAGTTAGTTTATTTATTTATTTACGTGGTATTGTTAGTTAGTTTATTTCTGAGTGTTAAAACACATTTTTATTTCAAACGCTGCATTAAAAAACAAAAAAAAAACAAAAAACAAAACAAAAAAAAATTAAAAAAATTAAAAAAAACAAAATTTTAAAAAAAAAAAAACTTCTTCTTCTTCTTCTTCTTCTTCTTCATCTTCATCATCATCATGGCTTGCCTCTATTTTCTCTTACTTGCAGAATCTGCAGCAGCTCGACATGGTCCTCATTTTTCCTCTGCAGTGCTTCCACGTGCTGATTGGCACAGTAGAGACGCTTCTGCAAGTCCGCCACCATAGCCTTCAAGGAAGCTATTTCCTCGCTCATCGCGGCACACTCCCTTGTCCTCGCCAGTAATCGCATGCCCAAATTGGTAGCGGAGACCGCGTGGAGCACAGTTAAATTGTGGGACTCCTCTACCGCTGCCTTATCAGACCTCTGTGCCACATGCAGATGATCTGTCGGAGTGAGCTTGCTGCTAATCATGCCTCCTAGCAGCACTGCTCTGTTCGACAGTGCCTCAGAAAAGTTCGGTATTGCCTCAGCAAAGTTTGAGGCCGTGCCGTGATGATATGAAGAGTTTGGAAAGACAGTGTTTGGAGGAGCCCTTGTCTGGGCATTCGGTGGTGCAAGTGAGAGCTCAAGGTTGAGATCATCAAGGTGAGTGCATGAGGATGCCATTTTTTTTTTTTCTGTTTCTGGATTTTTTGATGTTTTTCCTTGAGTTGCAGGAAGAAATGCTGGGTATCATCCGCTTGCAGAGGTGTGGTTTAAATAGACATATGCTGATGAGAGAGAGCCAACACCATTTCGGATTTCCCGGGCATGCTCGACCTAATCGCTTCAAGGGGGAGCACCTTTACTTTTACTTTACTTTTTTCCGTGTTTTCTGGTGTTTAATGTTTTTGCCCGTTACTTTCATTTTCTAGAGCTTTGTGTTTTTGCCTTTCCCTTTCGGCTATCATCTTTATTTTATTTTAGTTAGGGAACTGTGCTTCCATTTCCGTTTGTCGTCTTCGTTTGATTTAAGTTTGGAAAGTGTGCTTTCTTTTCCGTTTTCTTTTTCCTTTTGCAAATTTACTCTTTTATTTCCAAAACAAAATAAAGACAAAAACAACCAAAAAAAATAAAATAAAATAAAATAAAAACATCAATAATGCAGTAGAAGTCATTTCTTCTCAGTGCTTGGTGTCTCGACCATTGGAGCTTTGAGTTTGGCCCTCTGGCTGTCCTCTTCCGGGGCTTCACGCACAGCTTCTTGGGGCTCATCACTTGAGCTCCCAAAGATCGCAATCTTAGCTTGAGCGTAACTACTCTCGCGATCTGCTTGTTTGCGTTTACCCGGTCTGTCTAGGTCCTCCAGCTGCTTTCGCATGTCGCGAGAATACAACTCTACCATCTTTGATAGGTTTTTATTCTCGTCCCGCAATACTTCTAGCTGGTGTCGATTCACCTCCACTATCCTTGACCTTTCCCTTTTCAAGCTTTTTATAGCACTCTGACAATCTTCAACCATACTTCGCTCCGCCGCCAACTGAGCTTTGAGCACCTCTACCTCATGGGACTTCGCAAGTAGGTGATGACCCAAACTTGCGACTGTTGCTGTACTCTGCACGCTCAGTGCCAGGGCATCGCTCACGACCCGGTTGTCATCCCTTGTCCCCAGAACACGTATATCTTTAGGAGTCACCAGATTTCTGCCCACTCCAATGGCAACATCGTTGTCCAGGAGTATTGAGTCAGTTACTGTCACAGGCCCCCGTGCGGAAGCAAAGTAGGGCATCCATACTGGTGCCGCTGCTTGGCCCAATGTCTGAGTCGGTGGAGCTAGGTTGAGATCCAACGAAAATGGGTAGGAAGAGGCCATTTGATTTCTGATTTTTTTTTCTTCTTTTCTCTTTTGTGTTTCTGAGTTTGTGGTTTTGTTTTTATCCCCATCTTTTTCCTTCTTATATACATAGTCTTTGACAAACCCTAGCCATTGCAGCGTTTAAGCATTTCTGAATCTCCAGCATTCCTCGAGTCCCACAACCTTCTCGCTTTCCAACCATACCCAACTCATTTATCACGACATGTCTTTTCTGAACGGACGCGTTCAGTAAAGCCTTCGCGCCTTTCCATGAGCCCGTAATTTCTGCTTGTGAAATCTGCGGCGCTTCTATCTGTCAACACGTGTCTCGCTCAGTCTGCCCATGACTATCCATGAGACGACATCAGGGACCACATTCCCTCTTTTTTAGAAATCCCGTTTTGCGCTCATAATTCACGTTTTATCTTTTTAAGAAAAAATTAAAATTAAAATGTGTGGCCTTTGGATTTCATTGTGGATCAGGTTTTCACCATTGTTTTGGTTTCAAAGTGAGTTAACTTTCTTTGGGGTTGGGCTTTCAAACGTTTGGGTTTTAGTTTGCGTAAGACTGTCTGTTTAGGGCTTACTGTTTTGAGTGTTTTACTGTTTCGTTATTTATTTATTTGTTTGTTTGTTTGTTTTGTAATTTTTATTTTTATTTTATTTGTGTATTTTAATTCAAGTGTGTTTTGTGATTTATATTTACTTTAGTACCTTTCATTTCTTGTTATGACATTGTTTGTGGCTAATTTTTAAACATTGAGGACAATGTTCATTTCTAGGTTTGGGGGTATTGGAGTTTAGCATGTAAATTTGGTTTTTCCTTAATTAAATTTTTTTTTTTTATTAAGTCTTGCTTTTATTTTTATTTTTATTTTATTTTGATTTTTTTTAGTCACTTTCCGAATACATATGATGAGATTGTGATAAATGTTTGCATGACTTAAATGAAAATTGGATTTCATATAAATAAATAAAAATTGGCATTGTTCTAGCATGATATGCTTGAAACCTTCTTTACACTTGCCATTTGTTTCATAATTTTCCAATTAAAGGATTTGCATGATCTAAAGAATTGTATGAAGCATAAATTAGACTTATATAACCAACCATATAAAGTGAGCTTTTGAGCCTTATACTTCAATTCATGAGTGTTATACACATACTCTTAATTTCTTGTCATCTAAGTTGTTGTTTGATCTCATTATTCATTGATTTGGTTGAACACTTAAAAGTCATTCATTCTTATGCAATTTGACTTCACGACATTTAAGAAGTGATATTAAGGCCCTCTTTGGATCGTTTGTGCCTTTCAAGCTAACCTTATGCATGCTTAAGCATGATTTTCCATTGTTAACCATTTTGAGCCTACATGTAAACCTTTTCTTTCATTTACCAATTATATTTCCTCGCCTTAGCCCGAAAAACAAATATTTACCTTTCTAAGGAACTCATAGGGAATGGGTGTTACATTTCGAAAGAAAAAAAAAATATATATATATCACACAATTGGTGAAAGAAAAGAGAAAAGTTGTGATTAAGTGGTGGTTGAATGAAATTTCATTTTTGGGTTTCATTTTTGGGCCTTCAAAATAAATTGGTGGTTGTTCAGGAAAGGAGTGAATCAATGTAAATGAAGGTATAAGGAGTTTTGATCATGTAAAAGAAAAATAAATTCTCATTGTGATGATTCGAAGTCTTGTAAACAATTGTTTTATGCTCTTATATTTTGAGTTCCTTGGACTTTGTTTTATCCATACCTTTCATTTCTTACTCACCTTACACCCTTGGCCCCATTACAACCTATGTTAAAGACCTAAATTGATCTTAAATGTCATGTGGTTGAATTGCATTTTCTTACTTTTAAGTGTTTGGCATCCTTCTTGAGATCATATTAATGCAAGTTCTTCATCTTCCTATTTTGAGTTAACTTCTTTATGGTTTAACTCTAATCTCATGTTTATAACTGAGTGTTGCATTATAGCCCTCTTCCGAGTGATTCATTTGTGAGAGGACAACTTTGGTGAGATTTGAAGTTGAACTTGTGCTTTGTATGATTTTTGAAATTGTGTGAAAACTAAGATTGGGGAATTTGTTGCATTTGGCTATCACACTACCACACTTTGAGCATATTATGTTTTGAACTTTGCCGCTTTGTGAATAATGTTTAAAATTGAGCTTTTATTGTTAAAACTTTTGAGTCATGTGCATGAGTCATTTCTCTTCAGAAAATGTTCGGAAAGATTGTTTTGAGTTCTTTTTATTTTTGTAATTTTGTTTTGTTTTGTTTTGTTTTTTTTGTTTTGTTTTTGTTAATGTAATTATTTTTTTTTTGTTTTTGTTTTTTATTTTGCTTAAGGACTAACAATCTTTTAAGTTTTCTAATTACCTTGTTTTGTAGAGTCAGTAAAACGTTTGTGGGTATCGTATCTGTTAAACCCTCAGGAGACACAACTCCTCCTACTAGGGATGCCTAGAGGTTTAAAGGCTTGTTGCATTCGCTCAATGCAATCGAGTTACCTACGAAAGTGGTCTAGTTAACTTCTTGTTTTGTTTTTAACTTTGTTTTGTGTTGTTTTGCTCGAGGACTAGCAAAATCTAGGTTTGGGGGTATTTAATCGGTTCATAATTGTATATCATTTTGTACCCTTCTAGCTTATGATTTGGTTATGTTTTTGAGTTAAACTTGTGCTTTTAATCCTTTTTGTGTTTATCTTTCAGTTCATTGAGCTTTAGGTAATAATGATGGCTTTGGATAGTAAATGATGCAATCCATGCATGTTAGGGCCTAATTTGGATGAATGGATGAAGAGCTTAAAGACAAACTCAATTTTGGCTACAGTCCCCTGCCAGCCCAGTTTCGTAGGTCATATTGCAAGCTTTATTTCAACAACCTACATAGCTCGGATGAGGCCACATTCTTCATGAAAGTTGTTCCAATGAGTGTATACTAGAACATATCCGAAATTCAGCCCCATTGGATAATTGTGGAGTCTGTTACCTAGCAAACACAAAGCCATGCTCAGGATGGATTTTTTCAGCGCGCAAAATGAGTTAGCAATTTGTTTTGGCCTTAACTTCCTCCTCCGACCTTGGATTGGCCCAAATGATATATGGCTGGAAAGAAGACATTCTGAACTTCAAGTTTGAGTGCTTAAAGTCTTAATTTGCTTAAGGGAAGCCCAATTCGTAAGCCCTTGAAGTTGCTGGTCATGCTGACCTCAGGATGAGCTATTATTTCTGGTTGGAAGCTTGGTCATGGTGACATGAAGATGAGCTAGGGCTGCTGGTGGGATTTATTAGTGAAGTGCATCAACCATTTCAGATTTTATAAAACAAGTGCTGTATGCATTAGCCATACTTAATTCAGATTTTCAGCTTCCTTAGGCCTATATATAGTGAGGTTTCCCAAGCTTGTAAACACACCCCAAGGGGGGGAGCTCTCAAACACTTCTCTAGAGCTCCCTTCCCTTCTCTCCCTCAAATTCTCTTAGTTTTCCTTTCTAGTTCTCAATTCTAGCTTTCCTTTTGCTTCTTAGTTGTAATTTATTTTTCATTATGTAAATTCTTTTCTTTAGTTTCAAGTTTGATTAGTTTCCAAGTTTCAATTATGGTTCATGTTCTTATTCATTATGCTTATAAGTTAATATGCTAGTTTGAATGATTGATCACCATTTAGGCTTGCATGTTAGCTATCTTGGTTTGAATTAAGAGTAGACACCATACTTTAATTCGAATTGAACTATGAATAGGAAGAGTATGTATGGACATTCGACAACAGGGATTAGATACATGCTTGGTTGTTTAAATTGTTCTTCTATGCTTAATGGGTTCCTAATGCTTAATTTTAGGTTAGACAACAAATGATCAAATTAGGGAATTAGGAACACAAGGTTATGACCACACACCATGGCTTAATCATACATTAGCTAGAATCAATCCGTTAATCTAATTGAACTTGGGAACTTATCTGCTTGAGTTAGTTATTTTCTTTCTTCCTTGTTTTATTTATTTCCCTTCTTTTTCATTTCTGTTTTGTGTAGGGAAAATGAATTGAATCATTCAATCACCAATCCTCGTGGGATCGACCTCGCACTTACATACGCTATACTACCGAACGGCTCGTGCACTTGCGAGTATCACAAGTTGAGGATGCAACTGAATCCATTTTGGTGCAGCTGTATCTACGCAACAGTGGGCGTGCCAGCACAGTTCGCCGTGTGTTTGAGGGTGATGTGATTGGTTGGATAGATGAGTGATGCGCCTGTTTGAGTTTAACTTTTAATCAAATGATTGTGGCCCAGAGAGGAACTGATCTCGGCTATTAAGTTCACGGCCTGAGCTACAAGGCCGTTGATGGTGGTGCTGATGGTGGTTTTAGGTGGTGCTCCGGCGCGTCGCTGGGTGGCGATGGTCGTATGATATATGGGATGAACGAAAGAGTAACAATGATGGTGCTCCGGCGCCTTGAAAATCAAGGGTCGTATGATATATTGATGAATGAATGTTTCTACAAACTGCCACTACTCCTAAGAAAACAAGTAAATGTATTGAAATGACATTACAGGAATGTAAATGACAAGAAGTAAATGACAGAAAAATATAATCTGCTCCGTGGGAGGCTTGTGTTTTGGTGTTGAACCCTTTAAATGTAGTTGGAGCTTGCTATTTATAGAGAAGGTCTTGAGGAGACAATGAAGCTTAAAATCTGAATGGTGATGGGCAGTCGAGTCGGCATTTGGGAACGTGAAGCATGGTGGTGTGACACCCATAAACCCCGGCCGCCGCCCTGGTGGTGGGCTCTGCATCTCGGGCCTTGGAGGAGCATTTAATGCCATGGTCTGATGGTTGGTGGCTTAGCCTTACAAAACCATGGGATTTTCGCACATAATCCCTGATTTTACTCACCATATCTGACTTCAATCACGTCCCCTCTTTCTTGGCTCATTAAATGCTCCTACGTGGATCATGGGCTTCCTACTGTGATCAAAGGCACTACTTCATTAAATGAAGCGTGGGGTCATGATGCCACCTGATTTTCCCACTTTGGCCGTGTATCTGAGGAGTTTGTCCTCGGCCAATATTACCGAGGCCGTGATGGTGTTGACTTATAAGCTCACTTGTCTTTTAAATAAAGGGAGCGAATGATGATTTGGCCGTGGATAGATGCCGGGGCCGAGTTGTTGTTCCTTCAGCCAGCCTCCTTCGGTCAGCTTCCTTGGCCGAGGTTTATCAGGCACAAACATTGCCCCCACATTCCCGAATTCTTCGGTCGCGGCAAGGATGTAGGCCGAATGAATTCTAGGGGATGGACCCTTTGAATTCTTATGAAGTGACTGACAGTTGGCGCCTTAAATGCTCGAGTCAGACAGTCGGCGCCTTTAATACGCAAGCACATCGTTTTGGCTATCATTGCCTTGATTCGTGCGAGCCGTCGTTTCGTCTCGTTGATTGAAACGATGGACTCCAGGTTTTCGACGCGTCATCGTACGCTCAAGTGTATTGCCAGGCCGTTACGTCGTTCGAGAGAATGTTACGTTGTTTAAGGGAGCCACGCCCGTTCGTTTCGACTTCATGTGTTAGTATAAAAACCTAGCCTTCTTCATCCTTCCTCACGCTTTCAGAATTTTCAGACGCCCAAACTCTGCCAAAACTCTTTCTCAACTCTCCAACCTTTTTCGAACTCTAAATTTCAGAACTCCTCTCTCTGTTTGTAAGCAACCCAGTCATTTCATCTATTCCCTTAGAAAGTTCACCTTTTGAACCTCCTTCTGGGTTCCCAGCTTTCTGGTGTCCTTCTGCTCATTCTTCTCTTTTCAGACTTTCCTTCAAAACATTCAACTTTAATCTTTCCAATGGCCTCCAGCACCTCTTCATCTGTTGAAGCTCGGTCTTAAGTCTTCCAAACTGGATTCGAAGACATATGCCGAGAAATCCAAGGCTCGGTTCTACCCAATATCATTATGCCTTGGACCGACGGCGACGACATTGCCACCGATTCCTGTGTTCTCGGCCCTTCCTTGGAGGGTGGCATTCCAGAGAGGCTGGCCGTCCACCTAAAGAACAACTTGGTTGACCTCTCGGCTTTTGATGGGGGGGACTACCAGGATTGGAACGTTGCTCAGTCGCAGCCCCAATGGCCAACCTCGGCCCCAGACTGGGAGAAATGGCTGCCGAGGATGGAGCACTTCTTCGGCCAACAATGGAGAGATCAAGGCATCTACCACTTGATCAAATTGTTCGATCGGCCACTCGTCATAGACCAGTCGCTTTTGGCCGCGGCTCTGTGTTTCTGGTCTTCGGCCACGAACACCATGAACCTACAGTTCGGTATGATGACGCCGACCGTTCTGGACATGGCCGCCCTATTCGGCCTCTCCCCCCTCGGCGTGGAAGTAAACGCAGCTTTGGTCTCCCTTGAGGCTGAAGGGAGCTTTAAGGCCATGTGGGCCACGGTCGCCAAGCTTGCTGGGAGCAAGGCGAAGAACATGCTCAACTACTCCAGCTTCTACAGCAACTTCGCATGGAGGACAGTGCCGATGATGACTCCATCACCCCCCTAGGCGAAGTCGAGCATGCCGTGTTCTTGCTATACTGGCTATGTAAGTTCGTGTTCTGCACCCAGGCGAACAAAGTCACCCTGGAGTTCGCCCATCTGGCCGATTATCTCGCGCAGGGCGGAAGGCTGGCGCTCTACCCATTTAGTAAAATAGTCAGTTGCCACCAGAATCCATGCGTGCTGGTTGGACGCGGCCGGGTAGATTTTACCGATGATGTCCATGGCCCACCCTCTGACCGGCCGTGGTTTGGTGACCGGGTGAAGGGCTTCTGCTGGTACCCTTTGTATGGGGCCATAGATTTGACATTTAATGCATCCCCTTGCATATTCTATGCAATCCTTTAAAACTGTCGGCCAGTAGTAGCCGAGCCTCCGAACTAACCACCTCATCTTGATGCCGGATTGATGGGCGCCACAAATCCCTTCATGAGACTGACCATAATCACCTGAACGTCTTCGGTATTAGGGCATAAGAGTAGTAGGCCGTCCGACCCCTTTCGATACAGCTCGTTTTGGTAAATCAAATAACACCGAGCCCGAAAGCGTGTGGTCTTCTCGTGGTTTTCGGAGGCGTCGCGTAGATACTTGACTATGGGTAGCGCCAGTCTTCCTCGGCCGCATTGACTTCATTTGTGATTTCGGCCGATGACATTTGCGTCGTCATCCCTCGTTCGGCCAAAGCTGGCAGTGTGCGCCTCTTGACTTTGATCACGCGGTCGTGGTCGCCGTCCAGAATATTCACGCATGACGCCACCTGGGCCATCTCGTTGGCTTCGTGGTTTTCGGCCCGCGACACGTAGACGAAAGAAATTCTAGAAAACTCGTCGGCCGTGTTGAGGGCCGTAACGTAATATGTAATCAGATTCTCGCTCGTGCATTGGTATTCCCCGGTCAGTTGGTTGATCACCAACTGAGAATCGCCGTAAACCAAAACACGAGTCGCCTTCATTTCCTTCAGAATTTCAAGCCCGATGATGAGTGCCTCATACTCGGCCTGATTATTGGTGCATTTGAAATCAAGCTGGAACGCGAATTGCCACCTTTGCCCCTAAGGGGACTCGATCACGACCCCGGCCCCAGATGTGGTCTCGGTACTTGAGCCTTCGAAGTACATGGTCCAATAGTTCTTCTCCATGCGGGCCATGCCGATCTCGACTTCTAACTCCTCCTCCTGCCCTTGAATCGGGTGGTGAGCCAGAAAATCGGCGAGAGCCTGACCCTTGATCGACTTCTGGGCCACATACTGGAAGGTGAACTCTGATAGCACCATCGTCCACTTTCCAATGCGGCCGCGTATGATCAGTCTGGTGAGCATGTATTTGATAAGATCGGTCTTGGAAATAATCTGAATGATCGAAGGAAGCATATAATGTCATAATTTAGTGGCCGCGAAGTAGAGTGCCAAGCGCAGCTTTTCGACTGGCGAGTAGTATAGCTCGGCCGTGTTAAGGGTGCGGCTGAGATAATGTACGGCCTACTCCCATTCAGACTCATTGTTCTGAGCCAATAGACAACCGATAGAGCCTTCAGAAGTCGAGATGTAGAGTCTCAGGGGTTTCCCTCTTCTCGGTGGCATAAGAACCGGCGGTTGAGATAAATATCTTTTGATTTCGTCGAGGGTCGTCTGATGCTCGACCCCCCATACAAATCTCTCGATGTCCTTTAGTTTGAGCAAAGGGGTCAACGGTTGGATTTTTCCCACCAAATTGGATATAAAGCGCCTCAAGAAGTTGACTTTGCCGAGGAAGGACTGGAGCTCCTTTTTGGTTTTTGGTGGAGGTGCCGTGTTGCGTAGATTTAGCTCCACCAAAATGGATTAAGCTGCATCCTCAACTTGTGATACTCGCAAGTGCACGAACCGTTGGTAGTATAGCATATGTAAGTGCGAGGTCGATTCCACAGGGATTGGTGATTGAATGATCCAATTTAGTTTCCCTACACAAAATAGAAACAAAAACAAAGAACATAAAACAAGGAAGAAAGAAATAAGTAACTCAAGCAAATAAGTTCCCAAGTTCAATTTAGATTAATGGATTGATTCTAGCTAAAGTATGATTAAGCCATGGTGTGTGGTCATAACCTTGTGTTCCTAATTCCCTAATTTGATCATTTGTTGTCTAACCTAAAATTAAGCATTAGGAACCCATTAAGCATAGAAGAACATTTTAAACAACCAAGTATGTATCTAATCCCTGTTGTCGAATGTCCATACATACTCTTCCTATTCATAGTTCAATTCGAATTAAAGCATGGTGTATACTCTTAATTCAAACCAAGATAGCTAACATGCAAGCCTAAATGGTGATCAATCATTCAAACTAGCATATTAACTTATAAGCATAATGAATAAGAACAAAAACCATAATTGAAACTTGGAAACTAATTCAACTTGAAAACTTAAGAAAAGAATTTACATAACAAAGAAAAATAAATTACAACTAAGAAAACATTAAGGAAACTAAGAGAACTTTGAGGAAGAAAGGAAGTGTTTGAGAACTTTGAGGAGGGAGAAGAAAGTGTTTGGGAACTTTAGAGAATTTTGGAAGAACATGTGTTTGAGAGCTTTGTGGATTTTGGAAGAGAGTGTTTAGGAACTTTGAGAATTTGGAAGAGAGTGGTTGAGAACTTGGAGGATGTTTGTGAACTTGGAGAATTTGAGAACTTAGGGAAGGAAGAGAAATGTGTTTGTGAAGTGTTTGAGACATGGAGACTTTTGGAAGAGAAGGGAAGTAGAGAGATGTTTGAGAACTTTGAGGATTTTGGAAGAACATGTGTTTGAAAGCTTTAGAGAATTAGAAGAAGAGAAAGGAAAAGTGTTTGATATTTAGTACAAAGAAAATTTAATAGAATGATCTTATTACAACAATTGAGAACTACAAAGGGAAACTAAGAGAATTTGAGGGAGAGAAGGGAAGGGAGCTCTAGAGAAGTGCTTGAGAGCTCCCACCCTTGGGGTGTTATTACAAGCTTAGAGAACTTCCCTATTTATAGGCCTAGGGGAAGTGAAAATCAGAATTCAATAAGACTAATGCATACAACACTTGAATTATAAAATCTGAAATGGTTGATGCACTTGTATTAGAAAATCTTGAATTGGTTGATGCACTTGTATTAGAAAATCTTGAATTGGTTGATGCACTTCACCACTAAATCCCACCAGCAGCCCTAGCTCATCTTCATGTCACCATGACCAAGCTTCCAACCAGAAATGATAGCTCATACCTAGCTCACCATGACCAAGCATCCAACCAGCACATGCTGAGGTCAGCATGACCAGCAACTTCAAGGGCTTACAACTTGGGCTTCTCTTAATCAAATTAGGACTTTAAGCACTCTAAATTGAAGTTCAGAATGTCTTCTTTCCAGCCATATGTTATTTGGGCCAATCCAAGGTCGGAGGAAGAAGTTAAGGCCGAAACAAATTGCTAACTCATTTTCCGCGCTGATAAGATCCATCCTGAGCATGGTTCTGTGTTTGCTAGGTAACGGACTCCAGATTTATCCAATTGGGCTGAATTTTGGATATGTTATAGTACACACCAATTGGAGCAACTTTCATGAAGAATGTGGCCTCATCCGAGCTATGTAGGTTGCTGAAACAAAGCTTGCAATATGACCTACGGAACTGGACTGGCAGGGGGCTGTAGCCATAATGAATTTGTCTTTAAGCTCTTCATCAATTCATCCAAATTAGGCCTTAACATGCTTGAATTGCATGAATTATGTTCTCCAAAGCCATCATTGTTACCTAAAGCTCAATTAACTGAAAGATAAACACAAAAAGGATTAAAAGCACAAGTTTAACTCAAAAACATAACCAAATCATAAGCTAGAAGGGTAAGAAATAATATACAATTATGAACCGATCAAATACCCCCAAACCTAGATTTTGCTAGTCCTCGAGCAAAACAACACAAAACAAAGTTAAAAACAAAACTAGAAGTTAACTAAACCACTTTCGTAGGTAACTCGATTGCATTTAGCATATGCAACAAGCCTTTAAACCTCTAGGCATCCCTAGTAGGAGGAGTTGTGTCTCCTGAGGGTTTAACAGATACGATACCCACAAACGTTTTACTGACTCTGTAAAACAAAGTAATTAGAAAACTTAAAGATTGTTAGTCCTTAAGCAAAACCAAAAACAAAAACAAACACAAAAACACAAAGAACTTAAAACAATTTTTCCGAACATTTTCTGAAGAGAAATGACTCATGCACATGACTTAAACGTTTTAACAATAAAAGCTCAATTTTTAGACATTATTTACAAAGCGGCAAAGTTCTAAACACAATATGCTCAAAGTGTAGTAGTGTGATAGCCAAATGCAACAAATTCCCCAATCTTAGTTTTCACACAATTTCAAAAATCATACAAAGCATAAGTTCAACTTCAAATCTCACCAAAGTTGTCCTCTCACAAATGAATCACTCAGAAGAGGGCTATAATGCACACTCAGTTATAAACATGAGAATAGAGTTAAACCATAAGGGACTTAACTCGCAATAGAAATATGAAGAACTTGCATTAATATGATCTCAAGAAGGATGTCAAACACTTAAAAGTAGAAAAATGAATGCAATTCAACCACATGACATTTAAGATCAATTTAGGTCTTTAACATGGGTTGTAATGGGGCCAAGGGTGTAAGGTGAGTAAGAAATGAAAGGTATGGATAATACAAAGTCCAAGGAACTCGCAATGTAAGAGCATAAAATAATTGTTTACAAGACTTCGAATCATCACGATTAGTGTCGCCTAAAGAACTCCTAGACACTGTATTGACGGAGACGCTCACTGGAGTTACCACGAGTCAGCTAATATAAAAAATCTTTTTAATTTTTTTTAATAAAAGAAATAGAAAATTAAAATTACTAAAATAATAACAAAACAACTAAAGAGAAAAGATTGGAATACTCCCCCTTGAAGCGATTAGGTCGAGCATGGATGCATTTGGAGGTCGCGACTTCTCCCACTGCTCCACACTCCCCATTCTTATGATTGAGGTTGTCATCTCTCTCCATTTTTATTAAGCTATCATAAATTGCTAAAACGAACACAAAAAACTTGAAACAGAATTAAAGGATTACGAAATATAAAAAAAAAACTAAAAATGAAAAGGAAAAATCAACACACGTCCAATTCCATGCTTCAAAGCAACAAGCACCAATGGGTTGTGTAAGCTGGGACTTAAACCCAGTTCTCTTGCTTGTTGGGCAATTGTCCTTTTCTGTTGGACTACAAACACAACTTGTCCATTAATGTCATTAACTTTAAAACTTGAAATTGTCCAGTTAAGAAAAAAAAAAAGTAAAGTAGGAAAGCCAAATAGAATCAAACAATGTTACCGATCCCCGGCAACGGCGCCAAAAACTTGTTGCGTAGATTTAGCTCCACCAAAATGGATTAAGCTGCATCCTCAACTTGTGATACTCGCAAGTGCACGAACCGTTGGTAGTATAGCATATGTAAGTGCGAGGTCGATTCCACAGGGATTGGTGATTGAATGATCCAATTTAGTTTCCCTACACAAAATAGAAACAAAAACAAAGAACATAAAACAAGGAAGAAAGAAATAAGTAACTCAAGCAAATAAGTTCCCAAGTTCAATTTAGATTAATGGATTGATTCTAGCTAAAGTATGATTAAGCCATGGTGTGTGGTCATAACCTTGTGTTCCTAATTCCCTAATTTGATCATTTGTTGTCTAACCTAAAATTAAGCATTAGGAACCCATTAAGCATAGAAGAACATTTTAAACAACCAAGTATGTATCTAATCCCTGTTGTCGAATGTCCATACATACTCTTCCTATTCATAGTTCAATTCGAATTAAAGCATGGTGTATACTCTTAATTCAAACCAAGATAGTTAACATGCAAGCCTAAATGGTGATCAATCTTTCAAACTAGCATATTAACTTATAAGCATAATGAATAAGAACAAAAACCATAATTGAAACTTGGAAACTAATTCAACTTGAAAACTTAAGAAAAGAATTTACATAACAAAGAAAAATAAATTACAACTAAGAAAACATTAAGGAAACTAAGAGAACTTTGAGGAAGAAAGGAAGTGTTTGAGAACTTTGAGGAGGGAGAAGAAAGTGTTTGGGAACTTTAGAGAATTTTGGAAGAACATGTGTTTGAGAGCTTTGAGGATTTTGGAAGGGAATGTGTTTAAGACATGGGGAATTTGGAAGAGAGTGTTTAGGAACTTTGAGAATTTGGAAGAGAGTGGTTGAGAACTTGGAGGATGTTTGTGAACTTGGAGAATTTGAGAACTTAGGGAAGGAAGAGAAATGTGTTTGTGAAGTGTTTGAGAGATGGAGACTTTTGGAAGAGAAGGGAAGTAGAGAGATGTTTGAGAACTTTGAGGATTTTGGAAGAACATGTGTTTGAAAGCTTTAGAGAATTTGATGAAGGAAATGAGAGAAGTGTTTGGGAAGTGTTTGGAGAAGAGAGTATTTGAAGAATTTAGAAGAAGAGAAAGGAAAAGTGTTTGATATTTAGTACAAAGAAATTTTAATAGAATGATCTTATTACAACAATTGAGAACTACAAAGGGAAACTAAGAGAATTTGAGGGAGAGAAGGGAAGGGAGCTCTAGAGAAGTGCTTGAGAGCTCCCCCCCTTGGGGTGTTATTACAAGCTTAGAGAACTTCCCTATTTATAGGCCTAGGGGAAGTGAAAATCAGAATTCAATAAGACTAATGCATACAACACTTGAATTATAAAATCTGAAATGGTTGATGCACTTGTATTAGAAAATCTTGAATTGGTTGATGCACTTGTATTAGAAAATCTTGAATTGGTTGATGCACTTCACCACTAAATCCCACCAGCAGCCCTAGCTCATCTTCATGTCACCATGACCAAGCTTCCAACCAGAAATGATAGCTCATACCTAGCTCACCATGACCAAGCATCCAACCAGCACATGCTGAGGTCAGCATGACCAGCAACTTCAAGGGCTTACAACTTGGGCTTCTCTTAATCAAATTAGGACTTTAAGCACTCTAAATTGAAGTTCAGAATGTCTTCTTTCCAGCCATATGTTATTTGGGCCAATCCAAGGTCGGAGGAAGAAGTTAAGGCCGAAACAAATTGCTAACTCATTTTCCGCGCTGATAAGATCCATCCTGAGCATGGTTCTGTGTTTGCTAGGTAACGGACTCCAGATTTATCCAATTGGGCTGAATTTTGGATATGTTATAGTACACACCAATTGGAGCAACTTTCATGAAGAATGTGGCCTCATCCGAGCTATGTAGGTTGCTGAAACAAAGCTTGCAATATGACCTACGGAACTGGACTGGCAGGGGGCTGTAGCCATAATGAATTTGTCTTTAAGCTCTTCATCAATTCATCCAAATTAGGCCTTAACATGCTTGAATTGCATGAATTATGTTCTCCAAAGCCATCATTGTTACCTAAAGCTCAATTAACTGAAAGATAAACACAAAAAGGATTAAAAGCACAAGTTTAACTCAAAAACATAACCAAATCATAAGCTAGAAGGGTAAGAAATAATATACAATTATGAACCGATCAACTTGTTGCGTAGATTTAGCTCCACCAAAATGGATTAAGCTGCATCCTCAACTTGTGATACTCGCAAGTGCACGAACCGTTGGTAGTATAGCATATGTAAGTGCGAGGTCGATTCCACAGGGATTGGTGATTGAATGATCCAATTTAGTTTCCCTACACAAAATAGAAACAAAAACAAAGAACATAAAACAAGGAAGAAAGAAATAAGTAACTCAAGCAAATAAGTTCCCAAGTTCAATTTAGATTAATGGATTGATTCTAGCTAAAGTATGATTAAGCCATGGTGTGTGGTCATAACCTTGTGTTCCTAATTCCCTAATTTGATCATTTGTTGTCTAACCTAAAATTAAGCATTAGGAACCCATTAAGCATAGAAGAACATTTTAAACAACCAAGTATGTATCTAATCCCTGTTGTCGAATGTCCATACATACTCTTCCTATTCATAGTTCAATTCGAATTAAAGCATGGTGTATACTCTTAATTCAAACCAAGATAGTTAACATGCAAGCCTAAATGGTGATCAATCTTTCAAACTAGCATATTAACTTATAAGCATAATGGATAAGAACAAAAACCATAATTGAAACTTGGAAACTAATTCAACTTGAAAACTTAAGAAAAGAATTTACATAACAAAGAAAAATAAATTACAACTAAGAAAACATTAAGGAAACTAAGAGAACTTTGAGGAAGAAAGGAAGTGTTTGAGAACTTTGAGGAGGGAGAAGAAAGTGTTTGGGAACTTTAGAGAATTTTGGAAGAACATGTGTTTGAGAGCTTTGAGGATTTTGGAAGGGAATGTGTTTAAGACATGGGGAATTTGGAAGAGAGTGTTTAGGAACTTTGAGAATTTGGAAGAGAGTGGTTGAGAACTTGGAGGATGTTTGTGAACTTGGAGAATTTGAGAACTTAGGGAAGGAAGAGAAATGTGTTTGTGAAGTGTTTGAGACATGGAGACTTTTGGAAGAGAAGGGAAGTAGAGAGATGTTTGAGAACTTTGAGGATTTTGGAAGAACATGTGTTTGAAAGCTTTAGAGAATTTGATGAAGGAAATGAGAGAAGTGTTTGGGAAGTGTTTGGAGAAGAGAGTATTTGAAGAATTTAGAAGAAGAGAAAGGAAAAGTGTTTGATATTTAGTACAAAGAAATTTTAATAGAATGATCTTATTACAACAATTGAGAACTACAAAGGGAAACTAAGAGAATTTGAGGGAGAGAAGGGAAGGGAGCTCTAGAGAAGTGCTTGAGAGCTCCCCCCCTTGGGGTGTTATTACAAGCTTAGAGAACTTCCCTATTTATAGGCCTAGGGGAAGTGAAAATCAGAATTCAATAAGACTAATGCATACAACACTTGAATTATAAAATCTGAAATGGTTGATGCACTTGTATTAGAAAATCTTGAATTGGTTGATGCACTTGTATTAGAAAATCTTGAATTGGTTGATGCACTTCACCACTAAATCCCACCAGCAGCCCTAGCTCATCTTCATGTCACCATGACCAAGCTTCCAACCAGAAATGATAGCTCATACCTAGCTCACCATGACCAAGCATCCAATCAGCACATGCTGAGGTCAGCATGACCAGCAACTTCAAGGGCTTACAACTTGGGCTTCTCTTAATCAAATTAGGACTTTAAGCACTCTAAATTGAAGTTCAGAATGTCTTCTTTCCAGCCATATGTTATTTGGGCCAATCCAAGGTCGGAGGAAGAAGTTAAGGCCGAAACAAATTGCTAACTCATTTTCCGCGCTGATAAGATCCATCCTGAGCATGGTTCTGTGTTTGCTAGGTAACGGACTCCAGATTTATCCAATTGGGCTGAATTTTGGATATGTTATAGTACACACCAATTGGAGCAACTTTCATGAAGAATGTGGCCTCATCCGAGCTATGTAGGTTGCTGAAACAAAGCTTGCAATATGACCTACGGAACTGGACTGGCAGGGGGCTGTAGCCATAATGAATTTGTCTTTAAGCTCTTCATCAATTCATCCAAATTAGGCCTTAACATGCTTGAATTGCATGAATTATGTTCTCCAAAGCCATCATTGTTACCTAAAGCTCAATTAACTGAAAGATAAACACAAAAAGGATTAAAAGCACAAGTTTAACTCAAAAACATAACCAAATCATAAGCTAGAAGGGTAAGAAATAATATACAATTATGAACCGATCAAATACCCCCAAACCTAGATTTTGCTAGTCCTCGAGCAAAACAACACAAAACAAAGTTAAAAACAAAACTAGAAGTTAACTAAACCACTTTCGTAGGTAACTCGATTGCATTTAGCATATGCAACAAGCCTTTAAACCTCTAGGCATCCCTAGTAGAAGGAGTTGTGTCTCCTGAGGGTTTAACAGATACGATACCCACAAACGTTTTACTGACTCTGTAAAACAAAGTAATTAGAAAACTTAAAGATTGTTAGTCCTTAAGCAAAACCAAAAACAAAAACAAACACAAAAACACAAAGAACTTAAAACAATTTTTCCGAACATTTTCTGAAGAGAAATGACTCATGCACATGACTTAAACGTTTTAACAATAAAAGCTCAATTTTTAGACATTATTTACAAAGCGGCAAAGTTCTAAACACAATATGCTCAAAGTGTAGTAGTGTGATAGCCAAATGCAACAAATTCCCCAATCTTAGTTTTCACACAATTTCAAAAATCATACAAAGCATAAGTTCAACTTCAAATCTCACCAAAGTTGTCCTCTCACAAATGAATCACTCAGAAGAGGGCTATAATGCACACTCAGTTATAAACATGAGAATAGAGTTAAACCATAAGGGACTTAACTCGCAATAGAAATATGAAGAACTTGCATTAATATGATCTCAAGAAGGATGTCAAACACTTAAAAGTAGAAAAATGAATGCAATTCAACCACATGACATTTAAGATCAATTTAGGTCTTTAACATGGGTTGTAATGGGGCCAAGGGTGTAAGGTGAGTAAGAAATGAAGGATATGGATAATACAAAGTCCAAGGAACTCGCAATGCAAGAGCATAAAATAATTGTTTACAAGACTTCGAATCATCACGATTAGATTTTTTCTTTTACATGATCTAAACTCCTTATACCTTCATTTACATTGATTGATACTCCTTTCCTTTAATTGAACAAACACCAATTTATTTTGAAGGCCCAAAAATGAAATTTCATTCAACCACCACTTAAATTTTCTCTTTTCTTTCACCAATTGTGTGATTTTTTTTTTTCTTCGAAATTCCCAAACTTAGTATGAAAAACACATCACAATTAAAGCTCATGAGTTCCTTAGAAAGGTAAATATTTGTTTTTCAGGCTAAGGCGAGGAAATATAATTGGTAAATGAAAGAAAAGGTTTACATGTAGGCTCAAAATGGTTAACAATGGAAAATCATGCTTAAGCATGCATAAGGTTAGCTTGAAAGGCACAAACGATCCAAAGAGGGCCTTAATATCACTTCTTAAATGTCATGAAATCAAATTGCATAAGAATGAATGACTTTTAAGTGTTCAACCAAATCAATGAATAATGAGATCAAACAACAACTTTGATGACAAGAAAATAAGAGTATGTATATAACACTCATGAATTGAAGTACAAGGCTCAAAAGCTCACTTTATATGGTTGGTTATATAAGTCTAATTTATGCTTCATACAATTCTTTAGATCATGCAAATCCTTTAATTGGAAAATTATGAAACAAATGGCAAGTTTAAAGAAGGTTTCAAGCATATCATGTTAGAACAATGCCAAATTAATTTTTTTTTTTTTAATAAAGAAAAAAAAACACTAAAATAAAATGAAATCCAATTTTTATTTAAGTCATGCAAACATTTATCACTATCTCATCATAAGTGTTCGGAAAGTGACTCAAAACAAAAACAAAACAAAACAATACTTAAAATAAAAACAAGCAAAAAAATAAATAATTTTTTTTCTTTTCAATTATTATTTTTTTTAATTTTAAGAAAAACCAAATTTACTTGCTAAACTCCAATACCCCCAAACCTAGAAATGAACATTGTCCTCAATGTTTAAAAATTAGCCACAACCAATGTCATAACAACAAATGAAGGGTATTAAAGCAAATAAAAATCACAAAACATACAAAAATAAAATAAAACAATTACAAAATAAAAATTACAAAACAAACAATTAAATAAAATAAAAATAAATAAATAAATAAATAAAACACGAAACAGTAAAACACTCAAAACAGTAAGCCCTAACAGATAGTCTTACACAAACTGAAACCCAAACAATTGAAAGCCCAACCCAAAATGAAATTAACCCAACAACGGTAAAACCCGACCCAACATGAAATCTGAAGCCCACACGTTTAAATTTAATTTTTTTCTTAAAAAGATAAAACGTGAATTATGAGCGCAAAGCGGGATTTCTAAAAAGAGGGAATGTGGTCCCTGATGTCGTTTCATGGATAGTCACGGGCAGAAAGCAGGAGCCACGTGTCGACGCATAGAGGCGCCGCAGATCCACAAGCGAAAATTACGGGCTCATGGAAAGGCGCGACAACTTTGCTGAACGCGTCCGTTCAGACAAAGCAAGTCGTGACAAATGTGTTGGAAACGGTTGGAAAGTGAGAAGGTTGTGGGACTCGAGGAACGCTGGATATTCAGAAAACGCTTAGACGCTGCAACGGCTAGGGTTTGTTTGTCAAAGACTACATCTATAAGAAGGAAAAAGAAGGGAAAAAAACAAAAAACACACAAACACACAAACTCAGAAACACAAAAGAGAAAAGAAGCAAGAAAAAGAAAAAAAAAAGTGAGAAATCAAATGGCTTCTTCCTACCCCTTTTCGTTAGATCTCAACCTAGCTCCACCGACTCAGACACGAGGCCAAGCAGTAGCACCAGTATGGATGCCCTACTTTGCCTCCGCACGGGGGCCTGTGACTGTCAATGACTCAATACTCCTGGACAACGATGTTGCCATTGGAGTTTGCAGAAATTTAGTGACTCCCAAAGATATACGTGTGTTCGGGACAAGGGATGACAACCGGGTCACGAGTGATGCCCTGGCACTGAGCGTGCAGAGTACAGCATGTGTCGCAAGTTTGGGTCATCGCCTACTTGCGAAGTCCCATGAGGTAGAGGTGCTTAAAGCTCAGTTGGCGGCGGAGCGAAGTTTGGTTGAAGACTGTCAGAGTGCTATAAAAAGCTTGAAAAGGGAGAGGTCAAGGATTGTGGAGGTGAATCGACACCAGCTAGAAGTATTGCGAGACGAGAATAAAAATCTATCAAAGATGGTAGAGTTGTACTCTCGCGACATGAGAAAGCAACTGGAGGACCTAGACCGACCGGGTAAACGCAAGCAAGCGGATCGCGAGAGTAGTTACGCTCAAGCTAAGATTGCGATCTTTGGGAGCTCAAGTGATGAGCCCCAAGAGGCTGTGCGTGAAGCCCCGGAAGAGGACAGC
This sequence comes from Prunus avium, assembly GCF_965620075.1. Taxonomy (NCBI): domain Eukaryota; kingdom Viridiplantae; phylum Streptophyta; class Magnoliopsida; order Rosales; family Rosaceae; genus Prunus; species Prunus avium. The sequence goes on along the minus strand of NC_142287.1, from coordinate 17,043,323 downwards.
CAGAGGGCCAAACTCAAAGCTCCTATGGTCGAGACACCGAAGGCCAAGAAGAAATGATTTCAGTTTTTATTTAATTTCAAAGTGTATGTGTGTTTTTTTTTTTTTTTTCTTTAATTGGGAAATAAAAACGTTAGCTATCTCAAAGAAACGATCGACCCTAAATTTAAAGAACGACAATCAAACAAAAACACGAAGACCCAAACAAGATTTTTTTTTATTTTTTATTTTTAGTTAAGTAAATACACAAATAACTGCTTCTTCTTTTAAGAGAAAAACTTAAGGATGACCAGTTAAGGGCCTCAGAAAACACAGCCAGGGGTTCCGGGAAGGTTGGAGGGGTCACAATGGTCCCGCTTAAAACCCTAACTTCTTAGACACCGAAGGTGTCGCCTTAAAAAACTCCTAGACACTGTATAGACTGCGGTTGCTCACTGGAGTTACCAAAAATTTAGCTCCTTCAAAGAATATCCTATGAGTTTTAAATTATACTACCTAATTAAATAAAAAACAAAATAAATAAATAAATAAATAAACTGAAATAAACACGCAATTCAAACAAGAATTTAAAAGAAGAGTTGGGATTCTTGCACCAGGTGTCCAAGACGCATCTTTAATTTTGTCTCTTCTTCCAACTACATTATTAAGAAACCTGTCAAACAAGAAGAAAATAATTGAAAATAAAATAAAATAAAATAAAATAAAATAAAAACTGAAAAAGCAAAAACACAAACATCAGAAAACAGGGAGGCAAAAGTAAGTGAAAGTGTAGACATGCTCCCTTTTAAAAAAAAACGTGCTCGCAATTTGCGCCAGAAATGAAGGGATCCGAGAGAAAAGAGCACAGGATAGCACCCTCGAGATCCGAAGTGCTTTCGGCTCCCTCGTCTGTATAAGTCTATTTAAACTCATCTCGGTGAAGTAGAAGAGTACCCCGCATTTCTTCCTGCAAATTTAGAGAAAACATCAAAAAATCCAAAAACAAAACAATGGCATCCTCATGCACTCACCTTGATGATCTTAGCCTTGAACTGTCCCTTGCACCACCGAATGCGCAGATAAGGGCTCCTCAAAACCATGTCTTCCCAAACTCCACATATCATCATGGTACGGCCTCAAACTTTGCTGAGGTAATACCGAACTTTTCTGAGGCAGTGCCGAACAGAGCAGCGCTGCTGGAAGGCATGATTGGCAGCAAGCTCACATCGACAGATCATCTGCATGTGGCAAAGAGGTCTGACAAGGCAGCAGTGGAGGAGTCCCACAATTTAACTGTGCTCCACGCGGTCTCGGCTACCAATTTGGGCATGCGTTTACTGGCGAGAACACGGGAGTGTGCCGCGATGAGCGAGGAAATAGTTTCCTTGAAGGCTATGGTGGCGGACTTGCAGAAGCGGCTCTACTGTGCCAATCAGCACGTGGAAGCACTGCAAAGAAAAAATGAGGACCATGTGGAGCTGCTGCAGATTCTGCAAGTAAGAGACAATAGAGGCATGCCATGAAGATGAAGATGAAGATGAAGAAGTTGAAGAAGTTGTTTTTATTTTTAATTTATTTGAATGTTCTTCTTTTTTTTTTTTCTTTTTTTTTTTTTTTTTTTTATAAAAAATTTTTACTTTTTTTTTTTCTTTGTTTGTAATGCAGTGTTTGAGTGAAATAAAAATAATATGTTTTTAACACTCAGAAATAAACTAACTAACCACACCACGTAAATAAATACATAAACTAACTTAACAAAACAAAAAAAAGAAAACAAAGAAGTTCCAAATTGATTTTTTTTTTTAAATTTATTATTATTTACAACTAACTGACCACACAAAAAAATAAAAAAAATAAAAAAAAGAAGTTCCAAATTTCAATTTACAAGGATAAAAAAATTAAAAACTCAAATTTCAATTTTTTTAAATTTTTTTTAATTTTTTTTTTTTTTTTTTTTTTATAAAACACACAAATATACAAGCAACTCATGGATGACCAGTTAAGGGCCTCAGAAAACACAGCCAGGGGATCCGGGAAGGTTGGAGGGGTCACAAAGGTCCCACTTAAAACCCAAACTTCTTAGACACCGAAGGTGTCGCCTAAAGAACTCCTAGACACTGTATTGACGGAGACGCTCACTGGAGTTACCACGAGTCAGCTAATATAAAAAATCTTTTTAATTTTTTTTAATAAAAGAAATAGAAAATTAAAATTACTAAAATAATAACAAAACAACTAAAGAGAAAAGATTGGAATACTCCCCCTTGAAGCGATTAGGTCGAGCATGGATGCATTTGGAGGTCGCGACTTCTCCCACTGCTCCACACTCCCCATTCTTATGATTGAGGTTGTCATCTCTCTCCATTTTTATTAAGCTATCATAAATTGCTAAAACGAACACAAAAAACTTGAAACAGAATTAAAGGATTACGAAATATAAAAAAAAACTAAAAATGAAAAGGAAAAATCAACACACGTCCAATTCCATGCTTCAAAGCAACAAGCACCAATGGGTTGTGTAAGCTGGGACTTAAACCCAGTTCTCTTGCTTGTTGGGCAATTGTCCTTTTCTGTTGGACTACAAACACAACTTGTCCATTAATGTCATTAACTTTAAAACTTGAAATTGTCCAGTTAAGAAAAAAAAAAAATAAAGTAGGAAAGCCAAATAGAATCAAACAATGTTACCGATCCCCGGCAACGGCGCCAAAAACTTGTTGCGTAGATTTAGCTCCACCAAAATGGATTAAGCTGCATCCTCAACTTGTGATACTCGCAAGTGCACGAACCGTTGGTAGTATAGCATATGTAAGTGCGAGGTCGATTCCACAGGGATTGGTGATTGAATGATCCAATTTAGTTTCCCTACACAAAATAGAAACAAAAACAAAGAACATAAAACAAGGAAGAAAGAAATAAGTAACTCAAGCAAATAAGTTCCCAAGTTCAATTTAGATTAATGGATTGATTCTAGCTAAAGTATGATTAAGCCATGGTGTGTGGTCATAACCTTGTGTTCCTAATTCCCTAATTTGATCATTTGTTGTCTAACCTAAAATTAAGCATTAGGAACCCATTAAGCATAGAAGAACATTTTAAACAACCAAGTATGTATCTAATCCCTGTTGTCGAATGTCCATACATACTCTTCCTATTCATAGTTCAATTCGAATTAAAGCATGGTGTATACTCTTAATTCAAACCAAGATAGCTAACATGCAAGCCTAAATGGTGATCAATCTTTCAAACTAGCATATTAACTTATAAGCATAATGAATAAGAACAAAAACCATAATTGAAACTTGGAAACTAATTCAACTTGAAAACTTAAGAAAAGAATTTACATAACAAAGAAAAATAAATTACAACTAAGAAAACATTAAGGAAACTAAGAGAACTTTGAGGAAGAAAGGAAGTGTTTGAGAACTTTGAGGAGGGAGAAGAAAGTGTTTGGGAACTTTAGAGAATTTTGGAAGAACATGTGTTTGAGAGCTTTGTGGATTTTGGAAGAGAGTGTTTAGGAACTTTGAGAATTTGGAAGAGAGTGGTTGAGAACTTGGAGGATGTTTGTGAACTTGGAGAATTTGAGAACTTAGGGAAGGAAGAGAAATGTGTTTGTGAAGTGTTTGAGACATGGAGACTTTTGGAAGAGAAGGGAAGTAGAGAGATGTTTGAGAACTTTGAGGATTTTGGAAGAACATGTGTTTGAAAGCTTTAGAGAATTAGAAGAAGAGAAAGGAAAAGTGTTTGATATTTAGTACAAAGAAAATTTAATAGAATGATCTTATTACAACAATTGAGAACTACAAAGGGAAACTAAGAGAATTTGAGGGAGAGAAGGGAAGGGAGCTCTAGAGAAGTGTTTGAGAGCTCCCCCCCCTTGGGGTGTTATTACAAGCTTAGAGAACTTCCCTATTTATAGGCCTAGGGGAAGTGAAAATCAGAATTCAATAAGACTAATGCATACAACACTTGAATTATAAAATCTGAAATGGTTGATGCACTTGTATTAGAAAATCTGAAATGGGTGATGCACTTGTATTAGAAAATCTTGAATTGGTTGATGCACTTCACCACTAAATCCCACCAGCAGCCCTAGCTCATCTTCATGTCACCATGACCAAGCTTCCAACCAGAAATGATAGCTCATACCTAGCTCACCATGACCAAGCATCCAACCAGCACATGCTGAGGTCAGCATGACCAGCAACTTCAAGGGCTTACAACTTGGGCTTCTCTTAATCAAATTAGGACTTTAAGCACTCTAAATTGAAGCTCAGAATGTCTTCTTTCCAGCCATATGTTATTTGGGCCAATCCAAGGTTGGAGGAAGAAGTTAAGGCCAAAACAAATTGCTAACTCATTTTCCGCGCTGATAAGATCCATCCTGAGCATGGTTCTGTGTTTGCTAGGTAACGGACTCCAGATTTATCCAATTGGGCTGAATTTTGGATATGTTATAGTACACACCAATTGGAGCAACTTTCATGAAGAATGTGGCCTCATCCGAGCTATGTAGGTTGCTGAAACAAAGCTTGCAATATGACCTACGGAACTGGACTGGCAGGGGGCTGTAGCCATAATGAATTTGTCTTTAAGCTCTTCATCAATTCATCCAAATTAGGCCTTAACATGCTTGAATTGCATGAATTATGTTCTCCAAAGCCATCATTGTTACCTAAAGCTCAATTAACTGAAAGATAAACACAAAAAGGATTAAAAGCACAAGTTTAACTCAAAAACATAACCAAATCATAAGCTAGAAGGGTAAGAAATAATATACAATTATGAACCGATCAAATACCCCCAAACCTAGATTTTGCTAGTCCTCGAGCAAAACAACACAAAACAAAGTTAAAAACAAAACTAGAAGTTAACTAAACCACTTTCGTAGGTAACTCGATTGCATTTAGCATATGCAACAAGCCTTTAAACCTCTAGGCATCCCTAGTAGAAGGAGTTGTGTCTCCTGAGGGTTTAACAGATACGATACCCACAAACGTTTTACTGACTCTGTAAAACAAAGTAATTAGAAAACTTAAAGATTGTTAGTCCTTAAGCAAAACCAAAAACAAAAACAAACACAAAAACACAAAGAACAATTTTTCCGAACATTTTCTGAAGAGAAATGACTCATGCACATGACTTAAACGTTTTAACAATAAAAGCTCAATTTTTAGACATTATTTACAAAGCGGCAAAGTTCTAAACACAATATGCTCAAAGTGTAGTAGTGTGATAGCCAAATGCAACAAATTCCCCAATCTTAGTTTTCACACAATTTCAAAAATCATACAAAGCATAAGTTCAACTTCAAATCTCACCAAAGTTGTCCTCTCACAAATGAATCACTCAGAAGAGGGCTATAATGCACACTCAGTTATAAACATGAGAATAGAGTTAAACCATAAGGGACTTAACTCGCAATAGAAATATGAAGAACTTGCATTAATATGATCTCAAGAAGGATGTCAAACACTTAAAAGTAGAAAAATGAATGCAATTCAACCACATGACATTTAAGATCAATTTAGGTCTTTAACATGGGTTGTAATGGGGCCAAGGGTGTAAGGTGAGTAAGAAATGAAGGATATGGATAATACAAAGTCCAAGGAGTTTCCCTACACAAAATAGAAACAAAAACAAAGAACATAAAACAAGGAAGAAAGAAATAAGTAACTCAAGCAAATAAGTTCCCAAGTTCAATTTAGATTAATGGATTGATTCTAGCTAAAGTATGATTAAGCCATGGTGTGTGGTCATAACCTTGTGTTCCTAATTCCCTAATTTGATCATTTGTTGTCTAACCTAAAATTAAGCATTAGGAACCCATTAAGCATAGAAGAACATTTTAAACAACCAAGTATGTATCTAATCCCTGTTGTCGAATGTCCATACATACTCTTCCTATTCATAGTTCAATTCGAATTAAAGCATGGTGTATACTCTTAATTCAAACCAAGATAGCTAACATGCAAGCCTAAATGGTGATCAATCATTCAAACTAGCATATTAACTTATAAGCATAATGAATAAGAACAAAAACCATAATTGAAACTTGGAAACTAATTCAACTTGAAAACTTAAGAAAAGAATTTACATAACAAAGAAAAATAAATTACAACTAAGAAAACATTAAGGAAACTAAGAGAACTTTGAGGAAGAAAGGAAGTGTTTGAGAACTTTGAGGAGGGAGAAGAAAGTGTTTGGGAACTTTAGAGAATTTTGGAAGAACATGTGTTTGAGAGCTTTGTGGATTTTGGAAGAGAGTGTTTAGGAACTTTGAGAATTTGGAAGAGAGTGGTTGAGAACTTGGAGGATGTTTGTGAACTTGGAGAATTTGAGAACTTAGGGAAGGAAGAGAAATGTGTTTGTGAAGTGTTTGAGACATGGAGACTTTTGGAAGAGAAGGGAAGTAGAGAGATGTTTGAGAACTTTGAGGATTTTGGAAGAACATGTGTTTGAAAGCTTTAGAGAATTAGAAGAAGAGAAAGGAAAAGTGTTTGATATTTAGTACAAAGAAAATTTAATAGAATGATCTTATTACAACAATTGAGAACTACAAAGGGAAACTAAGAGAATTTGAGGGAGAGAAGGGAAGGGAGCTCTAGAGAAGTGCTTGAGAGCTCCCACCCTTGGGGTGTTATTACAAGCTTAGAGAACTTCCCTATTTATAGGCCTAGGGGAAGTGAAAATCAGAATTCAATAAGACTAATGCATACAACACTTGAATTATAAAATCTGAAATGGTTGATGCACTTGTATTAGAAAATCTTGAATTGGTTGATGCACTTGTATTAGAAAATCTTGAATTGGTTGATGCACTTCACCACTAAATCCCACCAGCAGCCCTAGCTCATCTTCATGTCACCATGACCAAGCTTCCAACCAGAAATGATAGCTCATACCTAGCTCACCATGACCAAGCATCCAACCAGCACATGCTGAGGTCAGCATGACCAGCAACTTCAAGGGCTTACAACTTGGGCTTCTCTTAATCAAATTAGGACTTTAAGCACTCTAAATTGAAGTTCAGAATGTCTTCTTTCCAGCCATATGTTATTTGGGCCAATCCAAGGTCGGAGGAAGAAGTTAAGGCCAAAACAAATTGCTAACTCATTTTCCGCGCTGATAAGATCCATCCTGAGCATGGTTCTGTGTTTGCTAGGTAACGGACTCCAGATTTATCCAATGGGGCTGAATTTTGGATATGTTATAGTACACACCAATTGGAGCAACTTTCATGAAGAATGTGGCCTCATCCGAGCTATGTAGGTTGCTGAAACAAAGCTTGCAATATGACCTACGGAACTGGACTGGCAGGGGGCTGTAGCCATAATGAATTTGTCTTTAAGCTCTTCATCAATTCATCCAAATTAGGCCTTAACATGCTTGAATTGCATGAATTATGTTCTCCAAAGCCATCATTGTTACCTAAAGCTCAATTAACTGAAAGATAAACACAAAAAGGATTAAAAGCACAAGTTTAACTCAAAAACATAACCAAATCATAAGCTAGAAGGGTAAGAAATAATATACAATTATGAACCGATCATGCCGCCATAATAGCCTTGGCTTTATTTTTATCTACCTCGATCCCTCGTTGATGTACCAAGAAACCGAGGAAGTTCCCGGTCGTGACACCGAATGTGCAATTCTTGGGGTTCATCTTCAGACCGTGCACTCTCATCCTGTTGAATGCCTGGCGGAGATGTCTCACGTGGTCGGCCTTGGATAGAGACTTGACAACCACGTCGTCGATGTAGACTTCAACGATTCGTCCAATGAGGTCATGGAAAATAAGGTTCATGGCCCGTTGGTACATCGCGTCGGCGTTCTTCAGATCGAAAGGCATGACCACCCACTCGTAGGTTCCGATCGCCCCTGGGCATCTGAAAGCTGTTTTGTGGACATCATCCTCGGTGATAAAGATCTGATTGTAACCAGCGTGGCCATCCATCGTGCTTCGCGGCCCCGTCTACCAAGAGATCAGCCATCGGCATGGGATACTTGTCTTTGGGGGTCGCGAGGTTTAGGTTTCTGTAATCAGTGCAAACCCTCAAAGCCCCGGTCTTTTTCAAAACTGGCACGATGTTAGCCAACCATTCAACGTACCGAGCCGTACGGATGAAGCCGGCTTTAAGGAGCCGTTCAATTTCCTCCTTGACTTTTAGCTGTACATCGGTCGAGAATCGCCTTGGTGGTTGTTGGAACGGTTTAAAACCTTCCTTGATTTTTAATTCATGCTCGACCAAACCTCTCGGCAGTCCAGGCATCTCATGATAATCCCAAGCAAAACAATCCTTATATTCATGGAGTAGGCCGATAATCTCGGCCTTTAACTTAGGATTCAAAAGTTGGCTTCCAAGTCGTCGATGGTCAAGACGTCCCTGTCATCTGATTCGTGGAGGAACTCGATCAAGTTGATAGGTGAGTTCGGCCGCAAGGATTCTTCCGCCCAATGTTCCAGCAGTCTTTCTAGCAAGTCGGTCACGGCCGCTGTTCCCTCTTCTTTGGTGGCTTTGTCTGTCATCTAGAGGCTAGTAAGGTCGATCAATACTTCGCGTGCCGAGAATGCCGAATCCTGTCAGACATTCTCGGCGCCTATCTCCAGGACTTTCTGGGCCGTTGTCCTGGTTGGTCGGTCGCTTGCGTTGTGGCCGGTGAGGACGACCCATCCGACGTCGTCATCGTAAATCCGCGCCTGTACGGCGTTGGCTTCGAATGGTCTCTCGTCAGCCGGGTGTATGGATACCTTCTGGCCGTCCCAAAAGAACAACAGTTGAAAAAGAGAAGACGGTATGCACCCGGACTGATGAATCCAGTCGCGACCGAGCAATATGTTGTAGTCCACACTGGATTCGACCACGTAAAAGGCCGCGACTCTCGTCTGATCGGCCACGGTGATTTTCAACAGCAATACCCCAATGGCCTTGGACTTATCGTCGACGAAGCTGCTCATGACTATGTCGCTAGGGATGAGGTCCTCCTTTGATTTGTCTAGCTTTCTCATCAGGGAATAGGGGAGAATATTGATCGTTGCACCGCAGTCAACGAAGACTTTGGACACGGGCATCCCCTCGACATGAGCCGAGATGTATAATGGCTTCAGGTGCCGGTATTTGTTTGGCTCGTCTCTGGGTATCACTTCGTTAAAAGCCACGGCCAACAACTCCTCCTTTGTTTTCGGCCTCTGATCAGACTGCTCTTCGAACACGTCATTGTCCAGGCAGCTGCTCTGTCCCCTTGGGGCCGTGAACTCAGCGGGCAAAACCAATACCATGTTCATGTTTACTTCTTTTGGCCCATGCAGGTTTCTTTTATCGGCTTCTTCTTCGGCTGCGCAGTCATCCTTGGTGAGAGCTCTCTCCTCAACCATCCCGAGAATCCCCTCGTATTCCTCATCGGAGATCCCTAACGTGGGGTCGTCCTCCGCCTCATTCTCAAGGAAAGGATCACCGAGGCTGTCGCTCATAGGACTCGTGGTCACAGGGATGTCGCTCTTGGTGATTTTGGCTACAGAGAAGCCCGAAACCTTAGACTTCCCCTTGAGGGCTCGTCTCGCCTTAGCCAACGCATCTCTAGCCGTTAAGTACTCGTCCAATTGGCTGACCCAGAACTTTTCCTCGGCTGTCAGACTGAAGATAGAATCAGCCGGGATTACGATAAAGTATTGGCGGAGGTACTCCAGATTGTCTTTGCTAAAAGGAGCCTTAACCTCCAATCCTCCTACGTTAGGTTGGTAGCCTAGCATCCCTTTCGCTCTAGCCACCCGACTTGCTTGGTACACGGCCTTGATGGCCGTGTCAGACTCTTTGGTAATGAGGTGCCCCTCTGCCTTCGTATTCTTAAGGGCCAGCTCCACGATCTCTCAGTTTTCAAGTACCATACCGTATAGGTCAGTGGCAGAGTGATCCTTGTGGAACTCTATGAGGAAGGACAAACCGTTGGCCTAGAATGGGGGGTCCCTTCCACGGTAAACATCGACGGTACCCTCATCTGGCCTGTCTAGGGCCACAACTTTTGGCTCATTGGGGGTGTTTGCTACCCCACGGGGGTCCTTGTCTTGCCAAGGACGCCATGCTTCCGGGCCCTTAGTGGCAGGTTCCCTGGTTACAGAAGTGCTAGTTAAGAAAGACGGTCGTATGTCTGTAGCCGTCGTCTCCTTCAGGCATTTGGATCCTTCGACCTGGGCTGATTGCGCCCTGGCCTGTTGAGCCTGCCTTTGCATCCTTCTTAGTTGGGTTTTTGTCAACGGCTCTGTCCTGCCCCCAGGCCGTGCATGGTACCAGCAATCATCTTGTACGGCCGGAGGTTTGAAGGTCTTGACGTGTCTTGGGATGGCCTGGTCTTCTTGGTCATACAAGATATTGGGAGGATTTGCCCCCAATCGATCAAAAACGGCCTTACGGAGCCGTCGGTGGCCGTGTTGATCGGCGAACACCTTCGCAATCGGTAGAGAAGGCTCTACAGCCTTCCTCTTGTTCTCCTGTGGCTTGGCTCAGCCGATCTCATTCTTGCATCGGTCGCAAAACACTAGCTCTGGTTTGGGCAATCACTCCTCTTCCTTGGCCGGCGTTGTTGTTGTTGACGACGAGCTTCCTGCCGCGGCCTTACCAGGCCGATGCGCTTCCCTATATTCGGCCTAAAACTAGGCATTCACGATGTTGATGACCGGCGAAGGGAACGGTTCGGCGTCAACCTTCATGGCGGCCTTCTCTAAGAACTGGAGTTTCTTCTCGTCTATCTACTTCTGAATAACATCCCGTAGGACGATACAGTTGTTCGTGTTGTGGGACCAGAAGCTGTGGTACTTGCAGAATGTCTTCCCTTTGAGCTCCTCGGCCTTTGGAATCTTATGACCAAAAGATAATTTAACCTTCTTTTCGGCCAATAGTAGATCGAAGATAGCCTCGGCCCTCATCAGGTCGAAGGTGTAGGCCTTCGTTTCTCGGGCCGCAAACTTGGTGTCGGGGATCTTGGTTCAGCTGTTGTCGGCCTTGACAAGTTCCTTACAGATGAACGGTTTGTCTAGGCTGACTTCAGCCGAGCTTATTTCAATCTCGCCGTCCTTGGCCTCGACTGGGCCGTCTACGTCAGCGTAACCGACAATGGGGTTCTTGTAATACGTCCCTTTTGAGGCCGTCTTCTTCTGCATCTCCTCTTTCAGCAAGGAAGCATACTCAAACTCTAACCCTTCTTCGGCCATTTTGACGAACTCCCTTTCCGGTAGGTTCATTCGGCACCAATTCCTGCACGTCTTAAATCGCTGCAAGTAATCACGGGGTGTCTCGTCTGCGGCCTGACTCATCCTTGCCAGCTCGGCTACGATTATCTCCCGATTAGTATGGTAATCTGCTCTAATGATACGGCCAAAGCATGGACCGGGCCGTACGACGTTTCTACTGGGTAAGTTGGGCCGGGATTTGCCCATGTCTGCTGGGACTGCCCCCAGCTATTCGTCAGCGGCTGAGAATGCTGACCGTAGCTTGACGCTAGTGCGTGGCCAGTGGCGCCGAGGCTGCTTCTTTCCCCTTAGGGCTCAATCCTTTAGCGCTCTTGGCTTCTCTGTCTGACTCTGGGGGGGTGTAGCTTGCGAAGTTATCGGCATCCTCTCCTAAAAGAGCATCCGTAGTTCTGAGGAAAATCTGTCCATTGTGGCCATAAAGGATGTCTCTATCCTGTGGGCCTACTTAGTCATCAGATCTTCCACCAGAGCTTGTTCTTGTATGGACTCGGCCGTGTGAGTGGTCGTCAGTGGAGCACTGGCCGAGGTGCTGACTGTTTGCTCGATCTCGGCGATATTTATCGGCGAGGTTGACTCAGGAGACTCAGAAGTCATTTCGACTGTCTTGTTTTTGAGCTTTGCCTGCGACTTTGTTTCCACCATAAGGTTCCGACTAGGGCTGCACACGGTTCGATAACCGTGGCTTGGTAGAGTTGCCGACCACCGAACCGGACGTCATCGGCGTAGCTATTTTGGAGACCGCCACCGCGCCGAGGAGAGGTAAGACCGACTACAATCGGCACGCCGAGAAGTTGGTGCGGTGCGGTTTGGTTCGGCAAAGGATTGAACTGAGATTGAGGCAGAGGATGAACTGAGATTGAGGGCTTGAAGACCACTTCGTGGGGATGAAGAAGAAGAAAAGAAGGAGGAAAGAAGAAGAAGAAGAAGATGCAGCCAGTGGCGGAAGGAAGAAGAAAGAAGAAAAAATGGAGGAAGAAGAGAAAAGAAAAAGTGGAGAGAGAAAAGAAGAAAGTGACGGCTGGGAGAAAAGAAGAATAGGAAAAGGAGAGTTCGTGGAGCAGGAAACCTAACCTTTTTTTTAAATGTTTTTTTAATTCTTTTAGATTGTAATAAATATTACAATCATACATGCATTTCACAAGAAGACGCATTAGTCCAGTGGAATTTGGGCTTTGTGTCTGCGCCTCGAACAGAGTTCGACTCCCCATCAGTGCACTTGCTATGAATTTTTAGACAATTTACATAGAAGCGGTCCGGTTCGGGTTTCGACGGTTTGAAAAAATTCAAACCGGTTCACCATCGGGTCGGCAGGTTTTTCTGCCGATTTCAATAATTTTAATTACAAAAATCGGACCAACCCGCCAAAACCGGTCCGATTCGACCGGTTCGATCGGGTTTTCGGTATAAATGTGCAGCCCTAGTTCCGACAATGATATAGGGTCCCACTGGGCGTGCCAAAAAGTGTTGGCATTCGCAAATCTCACGGCCTGGTGCTCCGGGCCGAGTGGGTCTACGTCAACACAGGTCGTCCTTCTTCGGTTTGGTGCGATTGGATGCGTGGGCGTGCCAGCACGGTTCGCCGTGTTTTTGAGGATGATGTGATTG